>NC_143567.1:65403333-66064166 GCF_054136105.1 Typopeltis vanoorti | reverse complement strand
GCCTTATACATTGGAACAAGTATCTCCCTACTTCTACATGTCAGTGTCCTCCGCATCATTCCCAGAAGTCTTTGTGTTGTCTTCACAATTTTGGCGATGTGTCCCCCAAATTTTAGATCCTTATCCACTATCACCCCCAGATCTCTTATTTCCTCTACTTCCAACAATATATTCTCACCAAGCATAAATTCTGCATCCCATCTTTGTTTTCCAAATTTTAAAACCTTACATTTTGCAACATTGAACTCACATCCCCATTTGCTTGCCCAATCACTCAATTTATTCAAGTCTTCTTGCAAGGCCACAACATCTTCACTACTCTTTATGGTTCGTCCCAACTTTGCATCATCTGCAAACAACTGAATATCCCCATCCAAATCTTCACCAATATCATTAATATATAAGTTAAATAGTAATGGCCCTAAAACAGACCCCTGAGGCACTCCACTAGTGACTTTCCTTTTCCTGGATATTGCACCCCTATACACAACTTGTTGATACCTATCAGATAGCCAGTCTCCAATCGAATGCACTAATCTAATATCCAACCCAATCTGCTCTAGTTTGACTGTCAACTTATCATGAGGTACTCTATCAAAAGCTTTTGCGAAATCCAAGTATATTACTGTGTATCCTTCTCCTTTGTCCAAGGAAGCAGTCACTTTATTGTAATAAGTAAGTAGATTACTAAAACATGACCTCCCTTTAGCAAATCCATGCTGTCCATCAAAGATTATACCATTGTTGTCAACCCAACTCTGGATCCTAGTTCTCACAAGCTTCTCCAACAACTTAACCACAACACCTGACACACAGATAGGCCTATAGTTTGATGCTTGAGTTCGATCACCTCCTTTATGAAGTGGCACAATCTTGCCCTCCTTCCACTCTTTAGGAACTTGACCAAGTGCAAGACTCGTATTAAAAAAATATGTCAAGGCAGGTGTCAACTCTCTGGCACACTCCTTCAGAATACGTGGTGATATATTATCAAGTCCCACAGCCTTATTTACATCTAGTTTACTCAACTCCCCAAACACCTCTTGCTCACTTACAGTCAGTCTCTCCTCCCCATCATCAACTGCTCTTAATCTCTCCATGAAGTCACATTCACAAGATTGAAAGATCTTTATGAATTGCTCATTAAGTATCTCCACAACACATTCTGCAACAGCTGTCTTTATACCATTTCCTCCAATCAATGTCATCCTTCCATAATCATTCTTTCTTTTGCTGGCTACATATCGAAAGAACTCCCTAGGATTCTTTTTGGCTTCATTAGCTAACTGCTGTTCATACCTCTCTTTAGCTACTCTCACCAACCAAGTCACCCTCCTTGCCTGGTCTTTGTAGACCTCATGAAATTGGTTACTTCCACTTCTCTTATGCTGTCTCCACAATGCCTTTTTTTTCTGTATTGCATGTTTAATCTCTTTATTCATCCATCTCACACCTACCTTATTTAACCTTCTCACCCGTGGTATACATTTAGACATTGCATCTACTAAATAGTTTTTGAAAATACCCCAAGCTGCATTGATCTCTTTTCCAGCTAACTCCTCATTCCATGCTACATCTGCAAGCTGTCTCCTGAGCTCTTCATAATCACCCCCCTTGTAGTTCCACATATACCCTTTTTTCACAGGGGTCCTTGCACTGCTGGCAACCACCCAGGTAATCACCTCATGGTCACTTTCACCAATTGGTGGATGATTTGACACCTCATTTATAATTACATCCTCCGATGAGATGACCAAATCCAAGACCCTTGATCCTCGTGTGCCCTCTGTTACATACTGTCTGAGGTAGTTATCCCTCAAAAACTCAAGAAACTCATTTTCTTTACTTCCAGTCGCTATCTCTTCATTCCAGTCTATATTGCCATAATTAAAATCACCCATAATGATCACTTTTTTTTTATTTGCTTGGCTTATTTGACTATACATTTCACTATCACCACCATCCACATTACCAGGTCTATAACAACATCCCACCAAGTATTTGATTCTATTCACCTCTATCTCACACCATACTGCCTCAAAACCACTGGCCCTATTTCCCTCTTGCATCTCTACCTTGTATGGACATAACTCTTTCAATCCTCCAATCAATCATCGAATTAAATAAGGGGATGGATACACCAGGTGACATTGCTGCATAAATTGGGGAATATGGGATTGGATTATAAAATATTAACATACATAAGAGGATAGCAGACTGATAGATATCAAGAAGCGGTATACAGAGAATGAAGGTCTGCAAGATTTAAGGTAACTAATGGCATACCATAAGGATCAGTCCTTGGTCCATTGTTATTCAGTCTGTTCATTAATGACATTGGAAATGATTTGACAGGAGGCATGCAGCTATCTGCTGATGATACAAAGAGATATTACCACAGACTAAATGCTGTTAAAGAGGCCAGAAGCGAGATATAAAAAAATATTTTGATCTTTGTTTCTCGCAACATCATTGTCTCTCTCTCTCTCTCCACTCACACACATATAAAAGATTAATGGATGAGCTAAAAAAATAGAAGAGAATTGTAAATAAGGTATTGAGAAAATCAAAGTGATTATATACAGTATACATTATAAGTTAATAGCAATACAAACATAAACTGCATACTATAAATTATAACTGGAGGTGGGGAGAAAGATCTAAGCAAACTTAATCCATGAAATATGGAACCTAGACACTCACTGTTTTTTTTTGTCCACCCCCCCCCTCCTTTCATTAAGTTTTAAGTTTTGACAAAAAAAAAAAAAAAAGATGAAAATTTCTTATATTATGAAGTTATGTCAAGTTGCCAATATATATATATTTTTTTATTATAATTTTTTTGTGCGTGTTCAATGGAATACTTGGTATCCTGTATAACTAATTAAGAGTTAAAATGTGCAAATTGTTATTAATAGACCTTGTAATGTTTGAAGAATCATTACAGGCTATAAGTAAGAATCATTATAAGTAAGGAAGAATATAAGTAAGAATCATTACTTCAAATTGTGAATTCACATCAGTTCATTTATTATTATTATTATTACCCAAGACCCCAATGTGTCAAAGACTCATCTAGGAGATCCTTTTATCAAACACACAGCTCATCATAGCGTGCTTTAAACACACTCAAATTCTCTGCAGACACCACACTCTCGGGCAAGGCATTCCAATCATTCACAACTCTGCATGGAAAAAAAAACCTGCTTTTCACTCCCCTACTCACACCCTCTTTATACAGTTTCCTGGGATGACCTCTGGTTCTCCCCTGATCTCCCACTATTTTCTGTTATAGGATCCAGTATTGATCCTATAACAACCCCTTACTAACTTGTAGGGCTCTATCATATCTCCTCTCTTCCTCCTGTCCACCAGACTCTGCAAGTTGCATCTTCTCAATCGTTCCTCATACTCGACATTCCAGAGATTAGAAAGTCAGTCGCTTCTGGATCCTTTCCAACATCTCTTCGTCCTTCTGAAAACCAGGTGACCAAATCTGGGCACAAAGTCCATGTGTGGCCTAATCAAAGCCTTATACGATGGAACAAGAATCTCCCTATGTCTACAAGTCAGTGTCCTCTGCATCATTCCCAGGTGACAGAAGTGGATAAAATAGTTGAATTACTAAGTGATCACTTTGCAAGGGTATATCATCATAGTCAGGTTACTGCTTTAACCTATGTGATAGACATTAATGTGAACAGAGGTGGATGAATTGGAGGTTCTTAGGATATTGCAGAATCTAAATGTAAATACAGCTGTGGGATTACATGGGATATCAGCTAAGGTTTTGAGTAGGCTCTTTAAGTCTCAGCTGTAGCAATGATCCAAGGGAGTTCTCATCAGTAACTCAGGCAAGGTGGTGGTAAGAGTACTGGAAAAATTGGTCAAAAAGAAAATTCAAAAGTGGATAAAAATATGATACTGTATGAGTGGCAACATCGCTTTGTGAAGGATAGGTGATCCCTTAGTAATTTACGAATTTTTTATAATAGAGTAATAGTTGAGTTGGATAAAAAACACAGCTATACATTCTGCTGGATTTTGCAAAGACATTTGACAGGATACCACATGGAACTCTATTATGTAAATAAGAGGGTGACTGTTAGAGAGATATCAAAAAAGTGGTATATGGAGGGGCAGCAGTAAAGTAAACACAGCTGACTAGTGGTGTGCCGCAAAATGTTCTGTTTAATTTCTATGATATAGGAAATAGCTTGAAAGGAAATGTTTAGTTGTTTGCTGATGATGAAAAATTAAGTAGAGTAATAGTTAATGAAGGCGATCTGGAGAGCTTTCAGGATGATTTAAATAGGCTATCAGTATGAGCAAAAGATAATGGATATCAATTTAATGCAAAGAAATGTAAAGTTATGCATTTTGGAATAAATAGATAAGGAAGTTATTCCTCTTTATGAGGTCTTGTTATGTCCACATCTGGATTACTGTGCTCAGGTCTAGTCTCATTGGTTACTTGGGGGGATGAGGAAGTGGTGGAGAAAATTCCATGCTTTAAACACATTCAAATTCTCTGCAGACACCACACTCTCAGGCAAGGCATTCCAATCATTCACAACTCTGCATGCAAAAAAACTGCTTCTCACACCATAACTAACTACTTTCCCAATGATATTATTATCCTTCACTTCCTGCAGCAACTTCGTCAAATCCCTTTCCACATTCTTTATATCACTATTCAAGTCATTTATTATTATAACCCAAGACCCCATGGAGCCAAAGACTCATCTAGGAGGTCCTTTTATCATACACACAGCTCATCATACCATGCTCTAAACACAGTATCATATCTCCCCTCTTCCTCCTATCCACCAGACTCTGTAAAATTAATCTTCTCAATATACAGTTTCCAGGGATGACCTCTGTTTCTCCCCTGATCTCCCACTGTTTTATGTAGAATCTCTCCAACACTGATCCTATAACAACCCCTTACTAACTTATAGGTCTCTATCATATCTCCCCCTCTTCCTCCTATCCACCAGACTCTGTAAATTGCATCTTCTCAATCTTTCCTCATATTCGACATTCCAGAGGTTAGAAACTACCTTAGTCAGTTGCCTCTGGACCCTTTCCAACATCTCTTCGTCTTTCTGAAAACCAGGTGATCAAATCTGGGCACAGTAGTTCATGTGTGGCCTAATCAAAGCCTTATACAATGGAACCAGAATCTCCCTACTTCTACAAGTCAGTATCCTTTGCATCATTCCCAGAAGTCTTTGTGTTGTCTTCACAATTTTGGCAGTGTGTCCCCTAAATTTCAGATCCTTATCCACTATCGACAGCAGATCTCTTATTTCCTCCACCTTCAACAATATATCCTCACCAAGCACAAATTCTGCATCCCATCTTTGTTTCCCAAATTTTAAAACCTTACATTTTGCAACATTGAACTCGTATCCCCATTCCCAACATCTCCTCTTCTCTTCACTTCATAGTTTGTCCCAACTTTGCATCATCTACAAAGAACTGAATATCTCCAATCAAATCTTCGCCAATATCATTAATATACAAGTTAAACAGTAATGATCCTAAAACAGACCTCTGAGGTACACTGCTAGTGACTTTCCTTTTCCTGGATATTGCTCCCCCCATACACAACTTGCTGATACCTATCAGATAGGTATCAGCAAGTTGATTATCCTCTAGTTTGATTATCAACTTATCATGTGGTAATCTATCAAAAGCCTTTTCGAAATCTAACTATATTACTGTGTATCCCTCTCCTCTGTCCAATGAAGCAGTCACCTTATTGTAATAAGTAAGTAGATTACTTTGGTGGACAGCAAATCCATGCTGTCCATCAAAGATAATACCATCATTTTCAACCCAATTCTGGATCCTAGTTCTAACAAGCTTCTCCAACAACTTAACCACAACACCTGACACACACACACACACACACACACACAGATAGGCCTATAATTCATGCTTGAGTTCTCTCACCTCCCTTATTAAGTGGCACAATCTTGCCCTCCTTAGGAACTTGACCCAATGCAAGACTCATATTAAAAAAATATGTCAAGGCAGATGTCAACTCCCTGGCACATTCTTTCAGAATACGCAGTGATATATTATCAAGTCCCACAGCCTTATTATCATCTAGTTTATCTCTCCTCCCCATCATAAAATGCTTTATGCCCACCACTAATTCAGATGCCCTCTAGTTTGATTATCAACTTATCATCTGATATTCATTTTATCATACCACCTGTAAAACATGTCTGGTGCACTTTTTTTTACCACACCTTTAATTACTGAGTCGCCATATAAAGGAACCTATCGTCCTTAGATAGTTGCTTCTTATTAGCTGTGTTTAATAAGATTTAAAGGACATAATTAATAAGTCCTTAATTATGTCCTTTAAACGTTCAATTTCCTCCTCCATATATTTAACCTGACTCTTCATTTTCATTAACTTTTACCTAAGCTCTTCCACTTCACTTCTATTATTACCGTCACAATCACTCCCATCCATTTTCAGACTATTGCTGGTAACATTATTCTCATCTTTGGTCTTCCCCTTTCATCACATTTCTCAAATATTATAATATGCTCCTTTTTATAGTTTAATTTAACATTTCATAAATCTTTGGCATTTTTCGACACATACATAATACAATTGTTGCATCTTATCCATTGAGTAAAGTCCAGGGAAAAACTTAATCTCTAAGTTGAGACCTTCCATGCTGCTAGCATATGCTTCTTTGCTGCCATTTTTGTAACATAATTGGCACTTCCAAGTTAATCATGATAACAAGCAAAGCAAACACTTTTAGAACCACAGTACAATGATTACATCAAGTCTGGCTATAACGAAAAAAGGACTAATATACAAATCTATACTATATAATTAAGGGAAAAAAAAAACACCATTTTTCAGAAGATGAATTTGTGTGTATGTATTATAATATTTTTAGATAAATTTTGTATAAATGAACGTTTATTTTTATATCAGTTAAACATTTGTTTTTCTATTACAATATCATGTCTTATTTCTGAGATTAAGATATGTAAATGTAATGAGTGAGATTTGGTAAAGACTTTGTAAAGTTTAAAATTAAAGATGCCAAGAAATTCTATTCTTGGTTTTATCCAAGTGTAAACCAACAAAGTTTGCATGTGTGATGTCACTTCATGACTGAGCTACTCGTATATAAAGGCTAATGACTTCACATCGGTTGCCTTAGTATCCCATAATCATCATCTTCTTCTTTCACTACGCGTTATTCCCGCTTCCTCTGCAGGGTTCGCGTGTTACTTAGATGCGACTTCTTGTTAGTACCACTCCCAACCGACCTGTCACCTAGTCTGCCACTGGGGGAGGGTATATTTTTGGCTGTAGAGGCATATGTTCACGGGGC
This sequence comes from Typopeltis vanoorti, assembly GCF_054136105.1. NCBI lineage: Eukaryota > Metazoa > Arthropoda > Arachnida > Uropygi > Thelyphonidae > Typopeltis > Typopeltis vanoorti. The sequence goes on along the minus strand of NC_143567.1, from coordinate 66,056,787 downwards.
TAGTTTGCCTGCTTATGGGATGAAAAATGCCAGATAAACTGGCAGAAAAAACCCTACTGGCTGAGGAAGATCCTCAAATTCCTCACGTCTTCGATGGGAATCGAACCTGGGACACTCCTTCCCCAGTCATATGGTTGCAAAGCCACTAGGCTAACCATGCGGACCATTAGTATCCCACAAAAAAGTAGCCAAAAGGTGTCGCACCTTATTACTAAAATACTCTGGATTAGAGATAGATGTTGAAAGTTTTCACTTGGTTATGCTACAAAGATGTGAAGAAATTATATTCTTGGTTTAATCCTTTATCCAAGTGTAAGCAAACAAAATTTGCCCGTGAAGTCACTTCACAACTGGGCTACTTGTATATAGAGGCTAATGACGTCACATCGATGGCCTTAATATTCCATAATGCAGTGCACATATTCTTACAGACATATATAATGCTGTGCATTATGGGAAGGGCCACTTGGTTTACTCACACTTGCATAAAGGATGAAACCAAGAATATAATTTATTCACATCTTTAATTTGTAGTATAATCAAGTGAAAACTTTCACCATCTATCTGTAATCCACAGTATTTTAGTAATAAGAAGTGACACCTTTTGGCTATTTCTGTATAGAAATATGACTTCTGCATTATAACCTCGGTATCACTTCTGGGTCTGGCTCCCTTCTGATAATGCATTACATTATGGCATACTAAGGCATACATAAAAAAAATTGATGTAAAGTCATTAGCCTCTATATATAAGTAGCCCAGTCATGAAGTGACCACATGCAAACTATGTTTGCTTACACTTGGATAAAGGATGAAACCAAGAATATAATTTCTTGGCATCTTTAATTTATAGTATAACCAAGAAAAAAAACTTCCAACTTTGTCAAGTGTATTTTTTTAAGCTAAATAATTATTTGTTGAAAGTTTTTCCACTTGGTTATACAATAAATTATTGGTTAAATTGTATATTGGTTATACTATAGGCCACACATAGACTATTGTGCCCAGATTTGGTCCATTGGTTTTCAGAAGGATGAAGAGATGTTGGAAAGGGTCCAAAGGCTACTGACTAAGGTAGTTTCTAACTTCTGGAATGTCGAGTATGAGGAAAGATTGAGAAGATGCAACTTGCAGAGTCTGGTGGACAGGAGGAAGAGGGGAGATATGATAGAGACCCACAAGTTAGTAAAGGGTTGTTATAGGATCAATGCTGGAGAAGTTCTACAGAAAAAAATGGGAGCTCAGGAGAGAACAGAGGTCATCCCTGGAAACCGTATAAAGAGGGTGTGAGTAGGAGAGTGAGAAGCAGGTTTTTTTTTGTGCAGAGTTGTAAATGATGGGAATGCCTTGCCTGAGAGTGCGGTGTCTGCAAGGAGTTTGAGTGTGTTTAAGACACGGTATGATGAGCCGTGTGTGTGTGTGATAAAAGGACCTCCCAGATGGGTCTTTGACTCCATGAAGTCTTGGGGTAATAATAATAATAATAATAAATTAAACATACCAAGAAATTATACACTTCATTTAATCCTTTATCCAAGTGTAAGCAAACAAAGTTTGCACCTGAAGTATTTTCAGGACTGGGGCAATTCGTGGTAAAGGTGGTATGAGACTTCACATCATTTGTCTTAGTATCAAAGTGATGTGAAGTCATACCACCTTTGCCACGAGTTGCCCCAGTCCTGAAAATACTTCAGGTGCAAACTTTGTTTGCTTACACTTGGATAAAGAATTAAACGAAGTGTATAATTTCTTGGTATGTTTAATTTATACCAAATAATTATTATTACAAACTAGAAAGAAAAATAATACTTATGTTACGAACCTCAGTTGCTTTAAAGAATGTGGCATTATTCATTAATTATAACTAGTTGATATGTTTATAAACAAACTAAGATTTAATTTGTGAAACGTTTTAATTCAGCAGATATTTCACACTTGTTTCGGCCACATTGAATTTTTATGATCAATAATGATAATTGTAATGTTTAATGACAATATGTTTTGCTATATTTTTAAACAAAAAAAATGCAGTCTGACTGGATGCACTAAAAAATAAATAAATGTTATATATACAGGGTGTTCGGGATAAATTTGACAGTTTCGTAAGGAAAAAGAAAATCTTCTTTGTATCTATTAAATTTAATGAATTGACAAAAAAACATTACAGGCAGAGTTAATTACAATACTATCAACAAGATTTACTCAAAATAACCACCATTAGCATCGATCACAGCTTCAATTCTGCTTCGGAACCTCGAACAAGCTGATGCTACAGTCTCCCTGGGAAGGGCCGCAAAAACTGTTTTAATTTTATCCATTAACTGGGCTTTTGTATTACTGGAAGTGCGATTGGTGTCTTTTTCAACTGCGCCCCATACAAAATAATCCATGGGGTTAAGGTCTGGGGAGTTTGGAGGCCAAACATTTGGACTGGTGAAGTTGTAGAAATTTTCAGACAACCATTTTTGACTTTTCCCAGAGGTGTGGCAAGGGGCCGAATCCTGCTGCCATACATACGGCCTACCATTGGCTACCCTTGTTATCCAGGGCTTGACTACAGTTAGCAACTCCACGAACAAAGCCCGAATTCCAATGCCAGGGTTCTTCAACACCTGTTCCTGCAGATTTGCGAGGAATTCTGCTGTACGAATGCAATCAGATCGTCTGCTAGGGATCTTTCTTCTTGCTACATCCTCGTAGTCACCATTGCAAGTCTCTAGTTCATGCCTGATTGTTTTTACTGTATTCAGGGAGCATTGGGCAGCAGTCGTAATATCCTTATTTTGATGGCGGGCACGAATCATCATGATACAAGTTATTCTCTTCCATGATTCAGGTGGGTTCCAGCTATCCATCCTTTCTGACATCTTGTATATGAATGAAGAAGGGTCCAAACTTTTAAATGAAGAGAAGTGTGTGTTAATACATGTAACTTACGGAAAAATATAATTAATTATAAATATGTCAAATTTATCCCGAACACCCTGTATATATATATATATATATATATATATATATATTTTTTTTTTTTTTTTTTTTTTTTTCCTTAGGTAAAATATTTACTACAAAAACACATTTTGTAATGGGGTGTTACAGTATTCATGATTGGAAATGATAACAACAAATATTATGAAGTGCATTCTTTCTACCTCTGCTGAGCAGCAGTGTGATATTATTTGGAAGTCAATGAATAATTTAAGCACAGCTATTGGAACATTAGGCTCTATTGTTAGTGTATTTATAAAAATAATTACATGCCATCATACATATGTAGTAAGAAGGAATCATTGGGATTCATTTATGCTGTAATTTATATAAAAAAGTAAAGAATAGCTTGCAGAAACTATTTAGTGTATTTTAAAGCATACTGTTCATTCTTAGTTTGGTTTGTAATTTAACTTCTTCTCCTTCTTCATCCACAGTCTACTTAGACCGTTGGGGCACTATAAAGGTGACAGTCCTAATATACTCTCTTGGGATTTCCTTACCAAGGTGGAGAATGAAAAATTAGTCCATTTTCTAATATAATCTATCCAGATGATTCTAGATTGCCCACTGTGTTTTTTACCTGATGTCAAGATCTGGTGCTATTTTAGGTAAACTATCCAATCTAGCCATGTGGTCCAGCCACCAGAATTCTTGACATTATATTTTAGTGATGATATTATCTTGTATTCTGGCAATGCAGCAGAATTTCATTTTAACCTCATCGTTTTTTTGTGTGTGCCATGTAGGGTATCTTCAAAAGTTTACTCTAGCACTTCATCTCAAAGGCCACTAGTCTTTTCTCATCCTCCTTTAGCAAAGTCCAACTCTTGCACCAGTATAGTAAGAGAGGTAACAAGGTTACTGATGAGATAGTCTTGTAGTTAGCTGTATTTTATTGTTCTTCCAAAGTGGCTGTAACCTCTGAAGGCAATAGTTGCTTTAGCAATGCATGCTTTAATATCATGTTTAGATCATCCATCTTTGTGTTATACACTTACCAAGTAGATTTAACTTACATATTATTAATAGCCATTTTTATAATATATTAAAAATGGTTATTTCATTAGGTGACTTGAAGAATGAAGAATCAGTTATGGAATGGCTCATTGATGATGATAACCGAGAATTGCCAGATGAGATAGAAACAGTGAATTATCGAATGTTGAATAAGCTTGTAGAGGAATCTCCTTTCTTAGCAGTCTTTTTCTGTAAGTTGGAATATAAATAAATTCATTTAATTTTTCTATAGAATATTTAGAAAAGCTTATCATTTCAACATCATTGAAACAGCAGGTATAACTATGAGCAGCATCAGCACTTTCTGAATGTTTACCTATTAATAAATTTTATCAAAAGCTGTTAATAATTACACATCACTTCCTCACCCAAAAGTCATACTTGTATATAACATATATATCCAATATATGGTAATCAAAATGAAAAATGGTTATCTGGTTATTTTAAATATTTGTTTCAATATTAGAATACTGTGAGTTGACAAAAAAAAAATAATAATAACTATATATATTAAAAAAAAAAGATGAGGAAAACTCATGTTAAAACTTATTTATTGTAGAATTAGCCTAAGTGTTACAGCCATTTTCAGTACAGGATTATAGAATAGTAATCAAAGAACAATACTCTGTCAGATGTCATCTCCTTCCAGGAGGTTGACTACCATGAGCTTCCACCATGTACGGTTTTGTGCTTCTCTTTTGCATTCTTCATAGGACAAAAAGGTCCAGTCCTTAATATTTCCCATCCAAAGAATAATAGACAATTCTAAAAAAAAATAAAAGCACCACCTTAAATAAGATAACTAAACGTTTAATAACTTTGTAACTTAAAAAATTATAAATATTAGTTAGGTAAAATTATTTATACAGGCCAGCATGGATTTATTAAAGGAGCTATTGCTTTAGTAATCTAGTTACCCTTCACAATAGGGTAACAAAAGCAGTGGATGAGGATAAGGCATATACTGTCAATTTTTTGGATTTTCCAAGACGACAGGTTTTAAGTCTATTTTTAAGCTGAATCATATGGGTTTGTATATCAGGTTAGTGGATTGAATTGGATTGGTGATTGGCTCTCTGATAAATATCAGAGCGTTGTATATTGGGGAGCAGTATCAGGGAGTGGGAAGGTTACAAGTGGAGTTCTGTAGGGTTCAGTTCTGGGACCATTGCTGTTCAATCTTTATGTCAATGATATTTTCACAGGACTACAGGGAGATGTTCAGTTCTTTGCAGATGACGTAAGCCTTGGGAGGGTTCATGTTGGAGGTTTAATGGAATATTATCAACACTGAGAAAGGATTAAAACTAATTTTAATACTTCCAATATTTCATCTCCGTCACAGAGACATCTTCAGGGATTACAAAAAACGTTTGTAACAACACACACACACAAATACAATACAGTAGTGAGTGAAACTAAAGTCCTATCTAGGTGGTGTGCCCTCTATGGGCATTTGCAGGTGGCCTAGGATGTAAAGAGGGATCTCTGATAATTAATATTTCCCAAATTTTGGGAAGTTTAATGCAACTGTATTTGTTTAAATTAGGTTGATTGCTGAGTGCAGATGCAGATTCAAAGAACAGTTCTTTCTTTTTTGAATCTAGTATGGTGGAGTATGGTGGTTTTTTCCAGGAGATCCTGTGGGTTGTATCCAGAACATGGTCTGCAAGGCCAGATTGACCATAATCGTGATTGCAGATGTATGACTTGTGTTCTTCTAACCGTTGCTGATCTCCTGTCTGTCCAAAGTAAGCCAATTTACAGGCACAAGGTATTCTATATACTCCAGGTATATACTGAGTATATACTCTATTATACTCCAGGCCCTCCTCTCTCAGTGCCTGGAGTATATAGAATGCCTTGTGCCTGTAAACTGGCTTACTTCAGACAGACAGACAGGCAGATCAGCAACCATCTGGTTAGAAGAACACAAGTCATACATCTGCAATCACGATTATGGTCATTCTGGCATTGTAGATCATGTTTTGGATACAACCCACAGGATCTCCTGGAAAAAAACCACCATGCTCCACCATACTAAATTCAAAAAAGAAAGACCGTTCTTTGAATCTGCATCTGCACTCAGGAATCAACCTAATTTAAACAAATATGGTTGCATTAAACTTCCCAAAATTTGGGAAACATTAATTATCAGAGATCCCTCTTTACATCCTAGGCCACCTGCAAATGCCCATAGAGGATGCACCACCTAGATAGGACTTTAGTTTCACTCGCTACTGTATTGTATGTGTGTGTGTGTTATTACAAAAAGTTTTTTGTAATCCCTGAAGATGTCTCTGTGACAGAGACGAAATATTGGAAGTATTAAAATTAGTTTTAATTCTTTCTCAGTGCTGATAATATTCCATTAAACCTCCAACATGAATTGTTCACAGCACTTAAGCCTCACATGGGCCTTGGGAGGGTTATTAGTAATAGTGGTGATCTTTTGGCTCTTCAAGAGGATTTGAATAAGCTGCAAGAGTTGGCAAAGGCATGGGGATGTCAGTTTAATGCAACTAAATATAAGGTTTAAAATTTTGGGATCCACAATGGGATGCTTTATACTACCTTCATGGAGTTATACTGGAAGATGTGGAGAGATTTGAAGTTTCAAGAACATATTGCAAAGGTTGTGAAGACATCTCAGAGAATTGCAGCAATGTTGAGGAGAACATTGACCATGAGAGATAAAAGTGCGCTGGTCCAATTCTATAAAGCTTTGATTAGACCACGTCTGGATTTCTGTGCTCAGATCTAGTTTCTGGGATTTGAAGGGGATGAAGTAACCTTGGAGAGGGTATAGAGACATAACAAAAATGATATCAGGACTGTACAATGTTGATTATGAGGATAGACTGATAGCATGTAAACTGTAGAGTTTGGTGGACAGAAGGCAAAGGGGATATGATCAAGACATTTAAGCTGTTGAAATGTTATTATTGCATTAACACTGAGTAGATTTTTCATAAGGTAGAATGAGGGAAAGGAGCAAGGACAAGGAGCCATCTCTGTAAGGTTCAAAAGAAGGTGGTGAATAAAAGGTTCTTCAATTCTAATCAAAGCAGAACAGCCAGTCTGTGAAAAACAGAAAGATAACATGAGCAGGGTACCTGATAGATACCTGGTAAGAAAAGACGTGGTAGTGTATCCTCTGTAGATGGTAAGAAGAAAGGCCGGTATCCTGTTCATGTTAGCTTTGCTATTTTAGACAGACTAGCCATTCTGCCTTGATTAGAATTGAAGAACATCAAGACTATTTGCATTTTTGGAATCTGACAAGTCTGGCATTGCTTTTCATGCCATCAACGCTAGGCACAGACTTCTTTAGAACTAAAGTTTCTTTCTATTTAAATTATTTTTTATCTACACAAATTTCATAATTGCTCCTTTGAATTCTAATAGTGTTATATACTTCAGCTGTGACAGAGGCATGAGCTAGCATATATATGCTTTTTGACTCATGATTTGATTCATCTTTTGAATATAGTCAACAGCCTGTTTCCTGATGATGTAAAATTGGATGAAATATATTGGAGTTTTTGAATAAAATTCTATGTATATAGTTTTTTGTTACATGTGCAATCCATGAACATATTTTAAATATGTCTAGTACACATGTTCCATTAAAACTATTTATTACAAACCTGTATGGCAAGGAACATTGGAAATCTATAAGAAAATATGGTTGAAGAAAGCTAATCTGAATAACATACTTGTGTTCCTTTAGTGTTGATGTGCTGCTGATATTATTTCTAATTCTGTTCAAATTAAGGAGACAATCAAGCTACATTCTGAGCAGAAGATTTATCCAAAAGCAAGCAAAACTTTATAGTAATCAAATACATAATGAAGAGACAAATTTATTCAAATATTGCATAATTTCTGAAAATAATAAGTACTTTAAAAGACATTCTCAGTCAAGCCCATTTTGAATTACTTTTGCCTTGAATTACCTTGGCCAGACAAGCACATTTCATCCATAAATGTAGATTAATTTGTAAGTGTGAAATAGTAGGAGAAATGTAGATCTTGGTCTACCCATAGCAGTTGCATTATAATTTAACCAAGAGACTATGAACAAATGATGAACTAAATGTTTTGTCTAAAGGTCCTGATTTTGCATTGTCTCCTCGATATATATACCTTACTTAGAAAGTATTTTAAATGTGGAAAAAGGTATCAGAGAAGTATGCACAGAAGAGAGGCAAATAAATTACATTTTGAGATCGCCCACATTTATAAAGCAAAACTACCTCTTTTAAATATATCCTTGTCAGAAGTACAAGCTCTTTGCCCCCTATGCCAGAACATCAATATTTTCATCACAAAGATTAACAAAGTTAATACTATTAAGTTAATAATATAATATTGGTGAAACATGTAGGACGAGAAAATAAAGCTACTTGACAAGATTATATATAAAAAAAAGTGTATTAGTTTTAAAGTTAATACTACTTTTGTCATGAATATCACCGAGTATAATCATCAAGTTAATATCTTATTGAGAGGTAGGTCAACCTACATTGTGATCAGTAAGGATCAAACAAAAAGTCAAATCAACAAGTTAAATAAATTATTAGGACAATATACAATTTTGGGATGCCACCTATTGAGAGGTTACGAATTCTCATGCTCATCCACCTTGTCTCTATGATCTTCCTAAAATACATAAGGATGGTAACCTGCTATGCCCAATAGTAGACTGTATTAGCTCTTCCACTTATTACCTTGCAAAATATCTCTCTCTAAAGAGAAAATAAATAACTATACTTATCTAATAATGAGATTATGGTTTCATTTGATATACTCTCCATATTCACCAACATACCACTGCAAGAAACTCTTCAGTATTTAAATCTGATTTCTCAGAAGGCATTGTTAATCTGTTTAAATTCACTGAAATAGCTTTCAGTGCAAACTATTTACATGGCATAATAAGTTGTTCAAACAAATCAAAGCAACAGCAATGCAATGGGCAGTCCTATCTTACAAGCCTTAGCTGATTATTTTACAAAGCATCTGGAAAAACAACTCTTTGACACCATATTTTCTCAGTCTTGTATAGAGTTACATTTGTAGTTGATATACAGGTAACTCTTGTTATACATGGGAGTTGCATTCTTGAGAATTGCTGCATATATTGATAACATGCATAATGGGAAGCTTATAACATGAGATAATAGAGGTTGCTTCCCCAAATGAGCAAGTTTCAATCTTTCAAGATTAATTTAAGTGAAAATGCACTCATTTCTCATATATATGTATTAAGGCATAATAGTAAATAAAATATCCCTGTAGTCCTGTGACAATATCATTGACATAAAGATTGAACAGCAATGGTCCCAGCACTGAACCTGGAACTCCCTATTAACCTTCCTACTCCCTGATACGGCTCCTCCCATATACAACTCTCTGACATGTATCAGACAGCCAATCACCAATCCAATCCGCTAACCTGATATCCAAACCGATATAATGCAACTTAAAAATCAATTTGTCATGTGGCACCTTGTCAAATGTCTTGGAAAATAAATAAAAAAAAATGACAGTATATGCATTACCTTCATCCACTGCTCATTACTCTGTTACAAAAGGTAACCAATTTACTAAAACAAGAGCGTCCGTTAACAAATCCACACTGGCCTGCATAAATAATATTACCGTCATCTCCGCAATTCTGTATATGAGTTCTTACCAATTTCTCCAAAATTTTAACTACAGAAGAAATACAAACAGGCCTATAGTGTGAAACCTCCATTCTACTACCACCCTCATGCAATAGTGCTATCTTATCCTCCTCCTGCTCTCTGGGAACCTGCCCCATGACAAGGCTCTCATTAAACAGTTAATGGAAGAGTCAGTTCCATAGCACATTCCCTTACAACACGTGGTAAAATTCCATCTAGTCCCCATGCCTTATTGACATTTAGTCTTTTTTTTTTTTTTTTGTTAAATGTTGAACCTATACACGAGGTTGGTTGATCAACCTATAGTACATCAGTACCATGTATGGGTAGTGGGTTGGGAAAGGAGGAACTTGTTCACATTTGATTTAAACGACTGTATATTGTATTCCTTGGGAAACACAACAGGGGGGAGAGACTTTCCACAGTACAGTAGTTGCAGGGATGAAGCTATTTCATTATTAATGCTATTTCCGATGAGATGAACATTTCTCATGGAAATATTTGTAGAATACACATATTGTAGAAACCAATTGTCTGTGCAAGGGGGGGGGGTGAGTTGGTAAGAGATGGGTCATTAATAAGTCTAATTGCTCTCCTCTGTATTGAGTCAAACATTTTGAAAGAGCTTTTGGGGGCCCACCCCATATGTGAGAGCAGCATTCAATAGCTGGGTGGATTTGTGATTTGTGTAAGGTTAACAGCTGTTCAGGGTCACATCTTGAGCAAAAGAGAAATCCTAGTTTTTTAGAAGGCTGAGGATGCAATGGTTGTGATATGTTTATGCCAGGAGAGGCTTGATGTCAGGGTAATTACAAGAGTGTATTCAGTATTTGGAATTCATCCTCTTCATTCACTTCTGACACTTCACCACTCATTATCCTTCTAGGAATAAAGCCTGTAGTACCAGGATGGAACAGTCTAATAAATAAATAGCTCAACTATGTCATCTGCTTTGGTCACCTGATTCCCATCTCCATCCTGCAAGATAATCCATCCATTATCATTTTTCCTCCTACTCACCACATAGCAAAAAATCTCCTTGGACTGCAGTGCCAATCTCCTCTTATAGTCTATTTTTCTCTCCTTACAATACTAGTCACTTTCCTAGCCTGAGCGTTATATTTCTCATGCAACTGTTCTTCATATGCCTTCCATAATCTAATTTTCTTCCACAATTCCCATTTTATTGCTCCAAATTGCTTTATCTTCTTTACTCAAAGCATACAATCTGTTATTGCTGTCAACATTTTTTTGATAAGTAGTCTCCTATGCACTAATGACTCCTCTTTCTTTAAAATCTTTCATCCATTGCACTGCTGCAAGCTGATTTCTAAGTCTATGATAGTCACCTGCCTTATAATTTCCATAACTTCCTTCTGTTTTGATACTTCCCTATGCCTATTCATCCTCCAAGTCAGGACTACATGGTCACTTTCATCAATGGGGGGGGGAGTATGTCATCTCAGTTACAATCGGATCCTCTGGTGTGCTATGACCAAATCCAGAACTCTCGATCCTCATGTTCTCTCCACTACACGTTTCCTAAGACAGTTGTCTCTCAAAAATCCAAAACTTCAGTTCCCTTATCACTGCATGCTGTCTCTCCTGCCCAGTTTGTATCACTATAGATGAAGTCCCCCATAATGATCACCTGCTTTGTGCTTGCCAAAATAATTTGTCTAAACATTTCCTGCTCATCACCATCTGTATTCCTGGGTCTAGCAACATCCATCTCACATCATGTACTCTCAAAGCCATTAGTGTTATTTCCACTGACATTCTCCACCCTGAGAGAGCACACAATTCATCTCTTACCATGAGTAACACTCCACTCCTAGCATATGTATACAAAAAAACAGTGTATTGCCAGCCTCTTTATAGTCATTATTACTCTCCCTTCATGCACCACCTGGCTCTGTAATATAGTGTATCCACTCTCCTTTCTCAAGCCACTATTTCCCACATGAGGCCATCCCTACCTCGTTTCATCTGTGCAGTTCTAGTTTCCCTGCCCTGATACCCTCACTTGCCTAGAATACAACAGTCTCTCCAAATGCATGCATCCTTCTGCATTCAAATTCAATCCATCTCTCACATATAGTTCCCTTCTATCCTCAAACATATTCCATGTATCCACATAGTCCAGGCCCCTTTTCCTGCACATTCTCACTATCATCTCATTTGTCATCACTGCTCTTTTCCACGACTCCACATTATCATACCGGGACAACATGCTCATTATCTTTCCTCGGACACATTTCTGCTGCACTATATCTATCATCAACCTCACATAATTTATGCTACCTCTCGAGTCAGCTATCCCAACTATTACTATCATCCTTTCCACACTTTCACTCTCTATTGTTCCACCAGGCAAGCACTCTACTCTGCACAACCTGAATCACTGAATCTCCATACATAACACTCCAAATATATTCATTCATCCTTCTCTCACTAATATCCCTGACTCTTATGGCTTGCAATCTCTCTCTCTCTTTCTCTCTCTCCTTTCTCACCTCTCTATTCCTTGCTTCCACACTCTCTTGTCTTTCTGCAATTTGCTCTCTTCCACTGCCTCTCCCATTCTCTTGCCTTCCTCTCTGATGCTGTTCTCTTATGCCTACTTGTCTTTCTGCAATTTGCTCTCTTCCACTGCCTCTCCCATTCTCTTGCCTTCCTCTCTGATGCTGTTCTCTTATGCCTACTCTTGTTCCTCTCATAGCTATCCCAACTATTACTATCATCCTTTCCACACTTTCACTCTCTATTGTTCCACCAGGCAAGCACTCTACTCTGCACAACCTGAATCACTGAATCTCCATACATAACACTCCAAATATATTCATTCATCCTTCTCTCACTAATATCCCTGATTCTTATGGCTTGCAATCTCTCTCTCTCTTTCTCTCTCTCCTTTCTCACCTCTCTATTCCTTGCTTCCACACTCTCTTGTCTTTCTGCAATTTGCTCTCTTCCACTGCCTCTCCCATTCTCTTACCTTCCTCTCTGATGCTGTTCTCTTATGCCTACTCTTGTTCCTCTCATACTAGCCAACCTTTCTATATTTCCATGATCTATATTGACCATCCTCAACTCAGTCTTCATTCCTTCTATCTCCATTCTCAGCAGTTTCTGTTTCTCTCTCCATTTGTTGGATGAACATGAATCTAATAACCATTCAGTATCCTTTTTTGGATACCCTAATCATTTGAAATCCCACAGATTCATTTTGAGTTTTCAGTTTATTAGAAGCCAATCTTTACTGGCAGATACATTCTCTCATCCTGCTTTCACACCATCATGCTTCACAGAAGATGGGTATTATCAAGAGGCTAGTATAAAGAACTCATATGCTCTGCTCTTCTGATTCCCTTTTATTATATGAGTTGAATAAAATTAAAAGCTATCTGATATGTAATGGATACAACAAAATTACTGCACAAAATATTATTGATAATTATCACCCATCTACAAACTATAATCCAACGTGAAAAGAATTTCAGTACCTTACTTTAAAGGAACCTCCAAACAAATAGCACAGATTCTTTGCAAATTCAAAATATACACTTCCTGCAAACCAGCCCAGAAACTCTTCCTTCTTACCATCTACAAAGGATACATTACCACTTCTTTCCTCACTGGTTTTCTATCAGGTACCCTACCCTGCTCATGTTATCTTTGCTATTTTTCACAGACTGGCTGTTTTGCCTTGATTAGAATCAAAGAACAACAAGACTATACTGCATTTCTGGAATCCAACAAGTCTAGCCTTGCTTTTCATGCTATTGACACTAAGCATAGAGTTCTTTGGAACCAGACAAAATTTCATTCCCGCAAGTTCAAATTTGATCATCTTTTCTTCAAAATATGTGGCATACTACAAAATCATCTAACCCTCAACCACTCAGATTGCATGCTAAGTTTTATGAAGTGTTCCTATTTTTTTATTAAATTAATAATTATTTTAAATTATTCTTTATCTATACAACTTTTACAATTGTTTATTTGAACTCTTTGAGTGTAATCATATACCCCAGCTGTGACTGAGATATATAGCTGGTATATTCATGCTTTATGACTCTTTATTTGATTTGTGATTTGAATGTAGTTAACAGTCTGTCTCCCTGAAGATATCCATGTAATGTAATGTTGGATAAAACGTACTGGTGTTTTTAAATAAAATTCTCTTTCTATATGTTTTTTTACATGTAAACATGTGAACGTTTTTTAAAAATTGTCAATTTAACGTTGCAAAATGCAAGGTTTTATGCTTCGGTTTGAAAAGGTTACAACATATCACATACGTTGTATTGGATTTCGGTAAATTGATGAGGCTAGGGTCTTGGCAGTGGATAATAGTGGGCAAAGAGTTAAAGTTCTGAGGACATATTGCAAAAGTTGGTAAAATAACACAAAGAATTACTTGAATGTTCAAAAACATACTAGCAAGTAAAGATGGAGAGGTCATTATTTCTCTTTATAATGCTATGATTCAGTCTCATCTTAACTACTGTGTGCAGATTTGGTCTGCTGGGTTTCTTGGGATTAGGAGATAGTAGAGAGGATTCAGTGACAAGTGACCGAGCTGGTGACAGGTCTGTGGAATTCTTCCTATGAAGGTAGGTTGAAGGTGTGCAAGTTGCAAAGTTTGGTTGATAGAAACTTTTAAGATATTAAAGGGGTTTTATAAGATTGATACAAAAGAAATTTTCAATATGTGACAAACTGAGTGCAATGGATTGCCAAAATTAACTGTGAGTACCAGGGCTGGCCTTCTCTATAAAGGAGCCCGGGTGCAAGAAACCTTTTGGGGCCCTAAAATATTTTTCAAAGGTAAAAATTAAAGGATTTGAAATAAACATATTGTAAAACCTCTTACTTGCAAATGATTTTCGCACAGGAAAACAAAAAAAAACACATTTGACATATAACAGGTTAACATAACGTTTACTGAACACAAAATGCTAGCCTTTTATAATAAAGTTACAAGAACAGTAGATGAGGGAAAGGCATATAGTGCAATTTTCTTAGACTTAGCGAAGGCATTTGACAGGGTGCCACATGATAAGCTGATATTTAAGTTGCATCACATGGGTCTGGATGTCAGATAGGTATCAGAGAGTTGTGTATGGTGGAGCAGTTTCCAGGAGGCAGAGGGTTACAAGTGGGGTCCCACAGGGCTCAGTACTAAGACCTATATTGTTTAACCTTTATATCAATGACACTGCCAGTAGATTGCAAGGGGATATTCAGTTGTTTGCAGATGATGCAAAGCTGGGAAGGATTATTAGTAATAGTGCAGATGTGGTAGCCCCTGCAAGAGGATTTAAATAAGCTAGATAGATGGGCAAATGAATGGGGGTGTTGGTTTAATGCAGCAAAATGTAAGGTCTTGAGGTTTGGGAAACATCGATGGGATGCTGCATATCTATGGGAGGAGTTATACTGGAGGAAGTAGGGGAGACAAGAGATCTGGGGTTGATGATTGATAGAAACGTGAAGTTTAGGGGACATATTGCAAAGGTGGTGAAAGTAACACAGAGGATTGCTGCAATTATGAGAAGGACACTGACCTGCAGAGATAAGAGGGTTATCATTCAGTTGTATAAGTCTCTGATCAGACCACACTTGGACCATTGTTCTCAGATTTGGTCCCTAGGATTTGAAGGGGATAAATTAACTGTGGAAAGGATACAAAGATGGATGACAAAGATGGTTTCAGGACTGTACAAGGATAGTTATGAGGATCGGCTGAGAGAATGTGGACTGCAGAGTTTGGTGGATAGAAGAAGGAGAGGTGATATGATTGAGACTTTTAAACTGTTGAGAGGTGGTTACATGGTTGACACTGGGGAGTTCTTTCGCTTGGTTGAACAGCGGGAAGGAGTGATGACAAGAGGCCATCCCTGGACGTTACGAAAGGAAACTGTGAGCAATAGGGTAAGGAGTGGTTTCTTTGTGTGGAGGGTGGTTGAGGCGTGGAATGCATTGCCTGATGGAGTGGTGGAAGCGAGAACGGTCAATGAGTTTAAAGAGTGGTAGGATAGACTTTATGTTCTCGGGGGGGGGGGGGACCTCCCCTCGATGAGTCTTGACAGACTTTGTCTTAGGAAGGACCTCCCACAATGAGTCTTTTGACTCCATGGAGGCCTGAATAATAATAATAATAATAATAATAATAATAATAAAAACAAAAGTATTAAATAATTAAAATAAATAAATATTAAACACAAACAAAAGTAACCTGGCTCACCAACTAGCTCACAAAAACTATTTACAATTAATTATTGTTTCAAGTAATAAAAAAAAATAATTTAAGTACATAAAAAAAATAAATAGGTTTACTATTTAGGGGCCTAGTTTTACTAACGCGTATATTGCTTAATATGTATTTATTTAAATATGCGATTTTTTTTTGCTATGTCACTATTCATTTCTGAAAAATTACAATTTTTGGCAATTTCCTTTTCGATGTTTAATATATACTAAGTACATTTAAGCGTTCTTCGCACATACTTGACCGAAGTTAATTTTTTATCAATTTTAATTTGTTAAAAGAACGCTCTGCACTTGCTATAGTAACTGGTAATGTAAAGAAAATTTTCAATACAGTTAGCACATTTGGAAATAGTTCATTATAACTATTATTTAATATATATTGCAATATGTCTTGCGCGTTATTTACATTTTTTTGGTCCAAGATCAATTCTCGTAACAAATCAATTTCCTGGATTAAGTCTTCATTTACATCTTTACTATAATATTTTACAAATCCCTTGAGCAGTTTTCTAGTTCATTTTTTTCTAATGTTTTTATATCAGTGATTAATTTAAAATAAGAAATAACATTGGGTATATTTTTAAATCTCTCATCTATTTTACAATAGCATTATCAATTACAACATTGAAAAAGTGACATCTAAATTCCTGTACCAAGTTTAGTAAAACTTCATCTTCTGTTAGTTCGGAAAATAATCTTTTTCTTTTTCGAATTCTTTTTTCAGGGAAGTCTTTGGAAATATTCAAGTTTCGTGCTATCATTTTTGCGTCGTCTAAAAATGTGTTAAATTTTGGATTTCATTTTTAATTTTATTCACTAAATTAAAAGCAGAGTCAAGAACAATTGTTTTTGCTTGAAATAGTTTGTTAATACTATTAATTTTTGACAATATTGTAAACCACACCGATAAGCTTAAAATAAATGCCATTTCTTGTAAATGAATCTAGTAGACTTTTAGCTTCGGAAACTGCTGCGTTATCGTTAATTGCACCAATAAATTCTTCTAAGGCATTATAAGTTTGTTCAAACTGTGTATACACTGCTTTGACTGCGTCTATTTTGGCTTCCCATCGAGTATCACATAATGGCTTAAGCATTATTAATATTTAAATGCTTTTGTATAATTTCCCACTTTTTTGTAGATGTAGAAAATAAGCAGTATAAATGTTGCAATATTCCAAAAATTTTTTTACAATATATACTACTGGAAGTAGCATCACAAATTATCAAATTAAAAGAATGTGATAAGCAAGGTAAATAAATTGCATGAGGGTTTAAACTAATTATTCTAGATTGTACGCCTTTATATGTTCCCTTCATATTGCTATTGTTATCATATGCTTGCCCTCTATAATTCATAATATCTAAATCAAGCTCACATGTTCTTTTTAAAAGCGAATTTGCTAGTCCTTCACCAGTCACATCAGTTACTTAAATAAATCTTATGACTCATTTATAATTAATTTTTGTCTACAAAATTTACATATTTAATAATTACTGAAGTTTGTTCCTTGTGAGAAATATCAGGAGTACAATCATTTGAATACTGTAATATATGGCTGCTTTTATATCATCTTTAATTTTATTAAGGACTTCATTACCTAATGCAGCAATAATTTCCTCTTGAAATCTATGCGCCAAATGATGCACAATTCTTTTTTTCGTATTTTTAATTCTGTTTACATGATCCATTAGCAAAGGATCATATTTACTTAATAATTCTATTAAACTTAAAAAATTTCCATTATTCGGCATTCCCATTGTTTCATGGGATCCTTGAAATGACAGATTATTACTTGCAAAAATAGAATTACATCTACAATTCTTTGGAATAGTAATTTTAGACGTTCCGTTTCTTTATTTATATTAATTTGATTTGTTCTATCAACAGTCGAACATAAATTAAGCCTTTTTAATAATTCTTGCCAAGCAATAAAAGAATTAAAGTGACCAACAGAAGGTTCATGATCTCGAATTACAGATGACAGTTTTCTCCTTTATTAAAACCATATATAAATCGTGTTGATTGATCTTTTCATCTTCTTTTGGAAAATAATACACAACAAAAGAAAAATACTGAGTCTTGAGCTTTTGGGTAAACTAACCAGCTGCGAAGCTGAGTTTTACCATCAGGCATTTTTTTAAAATAGTACGATGTAGAAAAAGATCTACTCTTCAACATTCTTAACGAATGCGTCTTGATCATGTTGTTTAGGTCCAGTTTTAACATTAACAAGTGAGCAAACAGACTTGGGAAAAAATGGAGTAAAACCAGGTTTAAAATTGCTTGGTATCTTTAACATAATTATACCCAAGTTAAAAATACTTTCTACATTTAGATCTCCTCCTGAGATTTTTATTTAATAAGGTTAAAACACCTTATGGTAACTTGTTTTGTTAAAATACAAGCTCTGCATTACTAAATCTTGGTATTTCTAGCCTGGCTACCACTGATGAGACCTCAATAAAGGTCGAAACCGGTCTGGGTAGTGACCCCTTGCCTTTAATACAAAACATCATACATCCCCTTCTTGGAGATGTGTTTTGGCATTAAGGGTAAATATTAAGATTAGTGATCAGATCTTGCTCCACCTTTACCACGAGTTGCCTTGGTCTTGCACTACCTGTGGGATCAGCTAGTCTTGCATCAATTGCAGGTGCAAACTTGACATTTTGTCTGTTTGCTCACTTGGGAAAAAATGGAGTAAAACCAGGTTAAAAATTGCTTGGTATCTTTAACATAATTATACCCAAGTTAAAAATACTTTCTACAGTTGGACGCATGTTGGACCAAAAGTACGCAAACAAAGAAGGATGAATGAGAGTGAAAGTGAGAAGAGGGGGTTGAGAGTTAGAAAGTTAGAAAGATTGAATGATATAGAGAATGTGTCACGAGATTCAGATGTTGAATTGGATTGAATGAGGCAAGAAATGAAATGGATGCGGAATGAAATTAAGAAAATTCAGGTCAAAACTATTAAAATAAATAATGATGGAATGAAAGAGTTAACGAAAGATGAGCGAGTGGTGTTGTATAGCGACTCAATTATTAAAGGTGTGCTGGAGGATAAAATGCACACGGTATGTTTTCCAGGTGCTAAAATGAGTAGAGTGATTGAGGCATTGGATATGAGGCAGGAGCGAGCAAAAGAATTAATAGTATTAATAGGTACAAATGATTTGAGAGAGGATAAAGAGTGTGTCAGAATGGATATCAAGAGGTTGCTTAGAAGGATAAAAGAAAATAGTGTGACAGGAAGGGTAGTTAGCGTGTTGCCTAGGTATGGCTGGTGAAATGAGGCGGAGAGCAAGGATTATGAATGATATGCTGGCTGAAATGTGTGAGGAGACGGGAGTACACTTTGTTAATGTGTGGAATGAGTTTGAGGGACGAAGTGAGCTGTATGGGAGCGATGGACTGCATTTGAGTGGTTATGGTGTGAGTCGCGTGGAGAGACTGCTGCTGGAAGATAGAGAAGTGAATAGAGAGAATGAATCAGATTGAGTGGGAAATGATGTGGAAGAGCCAGAGAGTAAGACAGGAGAGATTGAAGAGGTGGTTATGAATGGGGAAGTGAGTGGTATGAGTATAGAAAATGAGAGAATGGGTGTGCAAGAGCAGCAGGGAAACAGGGAGGCTCAGGGTGGACAGGGGTATGCTGCGTGAGAAAGGTGGATGCTCCAAGAGGAGGTGAGAGCATGTGTAGGCAGGAAAGGAATGGGATGACCAGGGATCAAGAGGAAACAGTTGGAATTGAAAAGGGTTCTAAAATGAAGAAGCAGAAAGGGAAATGGCCCCAGTCTAGCATGGAGAGATCACATCGAGTGAGTGGTATCAGTAGAATTATCTGTAGATCCAGAAATGAGTTGTTGTTTGTATACCAATGCTAGAAGTATAAGAAACAAGCAGATGAAATGGTTGCACTAATTGCATCTGTTCACCCAAAGATTGTCGGAATAAGTGAGTCATGGTTGGAAGAGGATGACATCCTGACAGGAATAAAGATGGAAGGGTATGATGTATTCCGTGAGGACAGAGGGGATAAAAAGGGAGAAAGAGTGCTATTGATGATAGAGAAAGAGTGATGTCCATATAAAGTGGAGTTGCAAGAGGGAAATAGTGCCAGTGGTTTTGAGGCAGTATGGTGTGAGATAGAGGTGAATGGAATCAAATACTTGGTGGGATGTTGTTATAGACCAGGTAATGTGAATGGTGGTGATAATGAAATGTACAATCAAATTAGTAAATAAGAAAAGGGTGATCATTATGGGCGATTTTAATTATGGCAATATAGACTGCAATGATGAGATAGCAGCTAGAAGTAAAGAAAATGAGTTTCTTGAGTGAGGGATAACTACTTCAGACAGTATGTAACAGAGGGCACATGAGGATTGAGGGGCTGGGATTTAGTCATCTCATTAGAGGATGTACTTGTAAATGAGGTGTCAAATCATCCACCAATTGGTGACAGTCAACATGAAGTGATTACCTGGGTGGTTGCCAGCAGTGCGAGACCTCTGTGAGAGCTCAGGAGACAGCTTGAGAGTGTAGCATGGAATGAGGAGTTAGCTGGAAAAGAGATCAATGCAGCTTGAGGGATTTTCAAAAATTGTTGAGTAGATGCAATGTCTAAATGTATTCCAAGGGTGAGAAGGTTAAATAAGGTGGGTGTGAGATAGATGAATAAAGAGATTAAGCATGCAATACAGAGAAAAAGGCATTTTGGAGGCAGTATAAGAAAAGTGGAAATAATCAATTCCATGAGGTCTACAAAGACCAAGCAAAGAGGGTGACTTGGTTGGTGAGGGTAGCTAAAGAGAGGTATGAACAGCAGTTGGCTAATGAAGCCAAAACGAATTCTAAGGAATTCTTTCGATATGTAGCCAGCAAAAGAAAGAATAATTATGGAAGGATGACATTGATTGGAGAAAATGGTATAAAGACAGCTGTTGCAGAATGTGTGGTGGAGATACTTAATGAGAAGTTCATAAAGATCTTTCAATCTTGTGAATGTGACTTCATGGAGGGATTGAGAGCAGTTGATGATGGGGAGGAGAGACTGACTGTAGGTGAGCAAGAGGTGTATAGGGAGTTGAGTAAACTAGATGTTAACAAGGCTGTGGGACTTGATAATATATCACCACATATTCTGAAAGAATGTGCCAGGGAGTTGACGCCTGCCTTGACATATTTTTTTAATATGAGTCTTGCACTCGGTCAAGTTCCTAAGGAGTGGAAGGAGGGCAAGATTGTGCCACTTCATAAAGGAGGTGATCGAACTCAAGCATCAAACTATAGGCCTATCTGTGTGTGTCAGGTGTTGTGGTTAAGTTGTTGGAGAAGCTTGTGAGAACTAGGATCCAGAGTTGGGTTGATAATAACGGTATTATCTTTGATGGACAGTTTGGATTTGCTAAAGGGAGGTCATGTTTTAGTAATCTACTTAATTATTACAATAAAGTGACTGCTTCCTTGGATAGAGGAAAAGGATACACAGTGATATACTTGAATTTCACAAAGGCTTTTGATAGAGTACCTCATGATAGGTTGACAGTCAAACTAGAGCAGATGGGGTTGGATATTAGATTGGTGCATTGGATTGGAGACTGGCTATCTGATAGGTATCAACAAGTTGTATATGGGGGAGCGATATCCAGGAAAAGGAAAGTCACTAGTGGTGTACCTCAGGGGTCTGTTTTAGGTCCATTGCTGTTTAACTTATATATTAATGATATAGGTGAAGATTTGGATGGAGATATTCAGTTGTTTGCAGATGATGCAAAATTGGGACGAACCATAAAGAGTGAAGGTGTTGTGGCCTTGCAAGAAGACTTGAATAAATTGAGTGATTGGGCAAGCAAATGGGGATGTGAGTTCAATGTTGCAAAATGTAAGGTTTTAAAATTTGGTAAACAAAGATGGGATGCAGAATTTATGCTCGGTGAGAATATATTGTTGGAGGTAGAGGAAATAAGAGATCTGGGGGGTGATAGTGGATAGGGATCTAAAATTTAGGGGATACATCGCCAAAATTGTGAAGACAACACAAAGGCTTCTGGGAATGATGTGGAGGACACTGACGTGTAGAAGTAGGGAGATTCTTGTTCCGTTATATATGGTTCTGATTAGGCCACACATGGACTATTGTGCCGAGATTTGGTCACCGGGTTTTCAGAAGTGATGAAGAGATGTTGGAAAGGGTCCAAAGGAGACTGACTAAAGTAGTTTCTGACCTCTGGAATGTCGAGTATGAGGAAAGATTGAGAAGATGTAATTTGCAGAGTCTGGTAGACAGGAGGAAGAAGGGAGATATGATAGAGACCTACAAGTTGGTAAGGGGTTGTTAAAGGATCCATGCTGGAGATGTTTTACAGAAAATAATGGGAGATCAGGGGAGAACCAGAGGTCATCCCTGGAAACTGTATAAAGAGGGAGTGAGAGGCAGGTTTTTTTCGTGCAGAGTTGTGAATGATTGGAATGCCTTGCCTGAGAATGTGGTGCCTGCAAAGAGTTTGAATGTGTTTAAAACAAGGTATGATGAGCTGTGTCTTTGATTCCACGAGGTCTTGGGGTAATAATAATAATAATTATAATATAACTGGTCCTCATGTATAACTTACACACCTGATTTTACTTTGCAAAAAAAAAGAAATTGAAAAGTTTCGCGTAACCTCGCACAGAAGAAAAAAGTTTAATCACGTTCACCTCGTGCCAATAATGACTCGCTTCCCGTGGCAAACCACGCACCCTCAATAGTAGCCAATACATCTGCAGATGCAAGTAAAAGCAGGTCGTTTTATTGTATCACTGAATAAGGTACAAACATTTGCAGTCTGTGTAATATATTTCTCAACAAATAGTGCAATTAGAGACAGCTGGGATAAAAATGGCACTAACTAACGAATCGCATGTCCCTTCCCCCAAAAACTATGCTATTTAGTCGCAAGCAAAACCATATGCTACACTGGCAAACACTGAAAACTAGATGTGTGGGAGTCTGTCCTCCCCAGCTCAAATGCAGAGCAACATTAAAAATCAATAGAAAGTGTTAAAATTTGTAAATGTGTTAAAGCTAGGAAATATATAGTGAATATTGTTATGGCACTTTCAGATATTGAATTTGGTTGAAGAGAATTAGCATTTCAATTCAAAAATTGTCTGCTGACTTTTATCTTTGACTCGTGCAAACTTTTGTTAATACCGCACCAATCATATACACTTATCTTTACTGGCCTAGTACCATGGCTGTCTGTTCATTAGTCATTCGTGAAGGATTGTTCATTAAGTATCTCAAGTCTTGGAAATTACTGCTTATTTTTGGTTGAAATAATGGGAAAGCAGATGGTGCTATTTGGGTAGGATGCACACAAGGAAACTGCTCTCTAAGCCGGAAATAGCAATTGCAATATACGTGGGGATTTTACAAAAAAAACCCTGAAAACTTTAGTTTCCGAAAATCAATGTAAAGGAAATCTGCTTTTATATCTAATAAGTTAAACATATTAATTGACAATAAATACTTCCACTCCATATTTTAATGACTTATGATTTAATAGAATCCAAATACACTTTAGAAAACGGATACGTTCTTTACGAAACATGAAAAGATATATCAAATGATAGTAAAGGAGTCACACCACATCTGGATGCCTGACGAATAATGCAACGACTGAACCGGACAAAACTTGTACATCAGTATATTGTGGAGATATATCGATGGCTTGGAAATAGGATGTTTGTTTCTAATTTTCTTATTGCATATTATTATGAAACAGTTGGTACAGTTTAATTAATTATTGCATTTTTATTTGGTATAATTAATTATTGCATTTTTATTTGGTATAGCTGTACTTAATAAAATTGCATTATATTAAGTTAAAATATGTGTCAGTGAAGATGTTTGAAATGTATTTTTTTATTTAATTATTTTTTAAGATGAGCCCTGGGTTGCGTGCTGGAAAAGTCATTGGCGTGCCACGTTTGGCAGGCATATTAAGGGTTGTCCACCCCCTGCTCTAGACTTACCATATATAAAGAATATAATAAATTCTTTTTCAACGGTTTCGATAACAAGCCAAATGATATAAATGTATAACAGATTAGAAAAAAAAACTAATGATGAATCAGGCATGTTAGCATTTTAAGGTAAAAACGAAATCATGTTTGTTAATTTTTATACACTGCATAAACAGATCAAAAGGGTTAAGCAAAAACCATAATATAATAGAGAAACACAGAGATAGTATTATTACCAGGGGCCCTGAAATCCTGTTGATGAAATCCCTTTAGTTATAAGCAAAATTAGAAGAAGAAAAATAAACAAATAAAATAAAAAATATGTTTCCGCAAATGTGTACTGACTCTGCCCACTCGATCGTGGGACCCGGGTGCATTGCACCCACTGCATCCCTGAAATGGCCGGCCCTGGTGAGTACCCTGACAGTGAATGAGTTTAAGAAAAGGTATGATATGTTTTCTATGTATAAAACTTAATATTAGTCTCCCATGGCACAGACTCCAAGGAGATTCCCATATAATAATAATAAGAAGAAGAATGAAACAAGAGCAAAGGTTAGTGATACATGCTTTTGATGCAAAGATGGCTGGGAAAAGAATGGCTAGTGGAAGACTAAGATCTAGGTATACTGATGCATTCAGAAGTGCCCTACAAGATAGAAATATAAGATCTGACAAGCTTTTAATAGTAGTAAAATAAACAGTGAAAGAAGTTGATAAAAGAGGTTTAAAACATTTTGGAAGTTTTTCCACTTGGTGGTTATACTATAAATTATTAAAGATACCAAGAAATTATATACTTGGTTTAATCCTTTATCCAAGTGTAAGCAAACAAATTGGCGCCTGAAATATTTTCAGGAATGGGGCAACTCGTATGATGTGAAAGCATTATACTAATGACTTCACATCACTTGCCTTAGTATCCCATAATGCAAAGCACATCTCCTTGCAGAGATGTGCTTTACATATAATGCTCTGCATTATGGGAAGGGTCACCAGGGTCAGGTGCAAACTTGTTTGCTTACACTTGGATAAAGGATTAAACCAAGTATATAATTTCTTGGTATCTTTAATTTATAGTATAACCAAGTGGAAAAACTTCCAACAATTTTCTCTAATCCAGAGTATTTTAATAATAAGGTGCAACACCTTTTGGTTACTTGTATATGAAAATATGACTTCTGCATTACTTCAACCTTAGTATCACCTCTGGGTCTTGCTCCCACTCAATAACGGTAATGAAATTCTTATACAGATATTTTCGAAATGGGGTAAGATTAGTAATATACAAAAGGGTTTATCAAGTGAAGATCCAAATTGGTTTTCTGGTAATGTTACTTTCACAATGAATATGAAGATGCCTGTAGCAAATTTTGTCAACATTGGTACAACCTGAGTTATGGTAAACTATCCCGGAGTACAACGGCAATGTCTGCATTGTGGTTCATACGATCACTTGGGTGGTAACTGCCCCAAATCTAAATGTTTCAACTGCATTTAGATTGGACATATTGCTAATCAGTGCCTCAAATTTTGTCAGAAATGCAAAAGTTCTGAACACTACATTAACCTGTCCTTTTAGAACTTTCACAGAAAGAGTGGGAACACCGGTAGAGCCAATTAGAACACCATATATATCAGAGAGTCATAATGAAGAGTTACCCGATCTTCAGTTTAGTCAAAATCACGAAAAGTGACCGACCAAATCAGCTAGAAATTACCCCAAAATTCAAGATCTGTAGGAGTCAAATACTGATGGAACATCAGTTGAAATTACCAATAATGAACCTAATGTAACAACTGAGGTACAAAATGAAATGCAAAAACATGCAACTGTCAGAAAAGGAAGTAAGACAACTGAAAGAACTTAATATGCAGACAAGATCATCAAAAAGGAAAGATGAATTAATAAAAAAATTGAAGATAAACAAAAAGAAAATTAAAAAAGGAACTACATCTAAAAGAAAAAGAATCAATAAAAAATTTAAAGATAAAGAAGGCTGTGGATCATCAAATGAAAACTCTTCAGGCTCTGAAAAGTTTAAGGATTATGAAGAACTAACTCATGCTAATAAAGAGGAAGCAGGAGATACAATTAAAGAAAATATAATAAAGTTTACTGATTCAAAGTTTTCTCAGTACAGTTATCACCTCCATGAAAAGAAAATAGCCAGCTTTCAAATCAAGAACGATAGGTATGAAATTGAAATAATGGAAAGCAACTGGAAAACAGTTTACAAGAAGCAGGTTACACAATTGCTCCTTCACAGATTGAAGACCTCATTGGGTTCATCCAAAATTTAGAAGTTAAAGACTTACCAGTGACACTTCAATAATCATAGCATCACCTTTCTGCATTGCCTCATTAAATGTATGAGGATTCCACAGGCAAATTAAACAAGGAACTATATGGAAACTTATGCTACACCATAATATCAGATTTCTGTTTCTCCAAGAAACATACTTTTGCAGATATAAAGATATAAAAAAGTTTAACAGATAGATATCCACTTCTTTCTTATTGGAACATTGGAAGATTTAACAGGGCTGGAGTAGGAGTTCTTGCCCTCCTCCTTGGGTCATTCTGTAATATTCAAAGGGATGCAGAAGGGAGAATCTTGACAATAGATTTGAAATACTGTGGATATGTAATAAGGCTTATAAATGTTTATGCTCCATCCAATGGAACAGTTAGATGAAAATTCTTCCAGAAATTGGAGTCATATTTATATGGTGCCCACTACATCATAGCAGATGGAGACTGGAATTGTATTGAAAACCCCACATTAGACAAAATAGGAGGACACCCCAGGAGAGGAAAAGTGAGATATGCATAGTTTAAAACATGTCTCAACATTGCTCAGCTAATAGACATATGGAGGATTCGCAATCCTAATCTCCAGGCATACATGTACATGAATCAAGGTATTGGCTCATATTGATCAAATTTATATCTCTTCTTCCCTTATAAATAGGATAATTATGTCAAGATAAAACATCTTGACATCAACATGTCAGATCATAATCCAGTTCCACTTAATTTCAACTGCATGGAAAAAAGTAGAGATCTCTTCTGGACCATGGAGACTTCTACCAAAGTTTCCATTAATCTTTACAACTAAATTCCAAACCCTCTGTTCAAATTGGAATAATGTTACCTGGAACATGTGGTTAAAATTCAAACAACCAGTAAAGCAGAATATGATGGAATGAGGAAAGGAACAGGCTTTCTTCAAAAGGAAAAAGTTGCAAGATCTGTATAAAGACAGAAGCTGGTTTGTAATAAACCAACGCAATGGTATAGAATGTAGCAACATCATTAGAAACATTAACATAGAGATAGAACTGGAAAGGCAGAAACAAGTAGAAGAAAGAAATTTTAAGATAAGAATACAGCAGCACTTAGCAGATAGCCCTTCAGCTGCATTCTTCAATAGACAATTCACAAAATTTTGCAAAGAAAGGACTATCACTCAAATTTACATTGCTGGAGATGACTCCTTTCAAACACACTACAAAAATCTGTTTGAAGACATTTGTACTATTATTGTTAATTATAACTATCGGAACATTAATGGCTTTCCTGTTCATGTCCAAGATGGACTCGACAGACCCATTACAGCATCTGAAGTTACCACAGCCTATAAAGAATGCCAAACAAGAAAATCACCAGGACCTGATGGTCTAGGAATAGAACTTATTGCGAGGCCTGGGATTTTATTCTTCCAATTCTAGTTACATTGTTTAATTCCTTTCTCTCATCAGAACACATGCCAAGTGAATTTAACTGGTAATTAGTTTACGGAATTAACAACGCATATAAAGTATATTAATTAAGGGTAACTTTAATGAATAACTTCTATATTTCGGCAATGTCACATTGCCATCTTCAGGAACATAAAGATATGGTATGTGCACTCAAGGCACTAACATAAGCAAATGAGGAAGAAAGCAAGAAACTAATATTGTTCCTAAAGTCCTAATGGTGCCCTCTTGCGGGCTAATTTGGTAGTCTTGGCAGTTGGACTGAAGTTCTCATAATGAAAGTCTCCCAAATTTGGGGTAGTTTCATGCACCCAAATTTGTTGAGGTTAGGAACGTTTTTTAGAGCTGCTGAAGATTCTTTAAATAATCTTTCGTATTTAAACTTGCTGCGATGAATTATTTTTGTTTTCTTCCAACGAATTTTATGGTGGGTATCTAAGGCATGGTCTGCCAGCCCAGAGCGGCTGTACTGGTGAAACCGGATGTAGTCTTTGTGTTCTGAAATCCTGATATTTGTTGTTCTGCCTGTTTGGCCAAAGTAGGACAATTTGCAGCTGCAAGGGACCTGGTATACACCAGATAGGTCTAGGGGAAGTGGTTGGTCTTTGGTAGAGTGGATAAGGGATGCCAACTTTTTATATGGTCTGTAACAGGAAGTAAGATCGTATTTTTTGAGGATATTGGTTATTTTCTCAGAGGTGCCCTGGATGTAGGGGATGGTGATAGACTTGGTGTAATCTTTATTGTGGAGGGGGTTGTGGTTTACTGGTTTTAGTATTTTTTGGATTTTAGTTCTCACTAAAGCCAAACCTCAAAAAACGAATATGCAGCCCTACAAGAATTAAAAAACAACAAAAAAAATAGTAATCACCAAAACGGATAAGGGAAGTGCCACTGTGGTGCTCAATCAAAAAGACTACAAAGGTAAGCTAAATGCTTTAGTACTAGACCGTACTACTTACCTTCCCATTGAATATAATCCGACCAGCTCTCAGATTAGAACTCTCCACAGACTCCTTAAGAAAGTCACTTCTTGGCCTGTGGAAGTCACCAACAAACTTAAACCTTATAACTCTACTAACTGTTACCGAATGGAAACACTGGAACATGCATTCTACAGTTGCCCTCTTGCCCTGCGTATTTGGAACAGATTATGTAATGTGTTGTGCATTCCATTACTTACAACAGAACAGGTTATTTTTTTACAATACCCACCACCTCTCAGCAATGAGAAGAGAATTTTGATTTTTATAATTAATGAATTAAAATACCATTTATGGAAGGTAAGAAAGAAACATGGATTTGAAAACCAGCAATATGACATCCAAAATGCTTTATAAAATTGTATTGTGGAAATTTTATTATTTATCAGACGATTTTTGTATTTAGAAAGAAGCATTCTAAGAGATATCAAATTTATGACGAGATGGTGTAGACCACCCACATTTTGCAATATTCACCAGGGGGAGATAAAATTCTGTCTATTCTTGCTATGAGAGGTTTTTTAAATAGTTCTGTCCTCTTAATTCAATGTGGTCTTATAGTCAATTGCAGGGATGGCTGGAGAGTATCCCAGGCAGAGAAGGCCAACTTAAGGTGGTTAACACTTGGGGCTAACCACCTGGGTATTAGTCATCTTTGTGCTTTAGTTTCAATTAGTCTCTTGGTTGTTCATCTATATGAAATTGATGAAAAAGGAAAACTGATAGCCTTTGGCTTTATGATGATATAAAAGAGCTTTATATCATCATTCTTTATCTGGTCTCATGCTATCTATCTGTCTTTCTTTCTCCTAATACTATTAGGCTCTCTTGCAACCCTATATTAACTACTCTAGGTCTATGATGAGCAACCCTTTACTTTTTCACCTCAATAAAGGTCAAAACTGGTCTGGGTAGTGACCCTTCCCATAATGCATAGCATTATACATGTCCGCAAGGAGATGTGCTTTGCATTATGGGATACTAAGGCAAGTGATGTGAAGTCATTAGCTTCTTTATGCGAGTTGCCCCAGTGCTAAAAATTTTTCAGGTGCAAACTCATTTGCTTACACTTGGATAAAGGATTAAACCAAGTATATAATTTCTTGGTATCTTTCATTTATGAAGTTTAAAACACTTTGTTAAATTATATATATGATTGAATAAAGTGTTATTAAACTTTTTGTTTATATATGTTCCACTGTTTATTTTATACGGTCTGACAATAACGGGGAGCCTCCATAGCTCAGTCGGTATAGATGAAGCCCTTTGGTCGGAAAGATCTGGGTTCGATTGCCACCTATGATGTGAGGAATCTTTATCTGGTCTCTTTCAACCAAAGGTGAGTTAACCAGTCTCATACGAAGATGCAAGGGTTTTTCTATCCCTCAAAACAGACAAACCAGTCCTGCGAACACACACACAGCTATAGTCATAAATATACTACGGCAAATAGCTTTGCATATAATCATCTCCCTAGTATGGTAGCATATAGCTGCTCCCACCAGGCATATGGCTGAGGGAATAGAATAGATAGACAATAATGGAGTACTGATAAGTGACAGACTGATTTCGAGGAAAATTATTACTAAGAGATGAGTAATAATGCAAACTTAATGGTGTAATACTAGCATAATATCTTGTACACCTCTTTTTGAAGGTGATGAGAATTCTCTGAATCTATTCATCACAATCCAAACTAAAGTCCAGGTCCCTTTGTCATGATGATTTCGTAATTATCCCCTCATTAACACTACATTTCCTACTCCTTTCTTCCATGTATCCTTTTTTTTTCAGTCTTTTATTATTATTATTAACATCTGATCTCCATGGAGTCAGAGATTCATCATGGGTGGTAAATACACTATCACACACAAAGCTTATCCAACTATGCCTTAAACTGATTCGATGTGTCCATGTCCGCATTCACAACATATTCAGGCAATGCATTCCACTGACCAACCACTCTGTACAAAGAATCTGTTCTTCACCCTTCTGCTGATATTTTCCTTATACAGGTTCCAGGGATGGCTTCTTGTTCTACCCCCCCCCCATCTTCCGTTCTATAAAAAATTTCTTCCATGTCAACCTGATAACAACTCCTGATTAACTTATGCATATGTCTCAATCATATTCTACTCCTGTTCACAAGGCTCTGCAATCTGTCTTCATGCTCCACATTCCAAAGATCATTAGCCATCTTTGGGAATCTTTTCTGGAACTTTCTAACATATCCTCATCACCATAAAAATCTCGGTGAGAAAATCTGTGCACAATAATCTACGAGGCCTTATACAACAGGATCATATTTACTCTTTATTTCTGCACATGAAGGGCCTCTGCATCGTTACCATTATCTAATGTGACAACTTCACAACTCGAGCAATTTGAACCCTAGATTTCAGGTCCTTTTCCATCACCATCATTCCCAGATCCCTCATCTCCTCTAAAGTTTCCCCCACCAAGTATATACTTTGCATCCCATCATTGGTTACCAAATTTCCAAACCTTATACCTTATAAAAGTATAACCTTATACTTTGCAACATTGAACTGATAGTTTCACTTATCTGCCCAGTCATACAGTCTATTCTGGAGTCCTCCTGTAAGATCATAACATCTGTTTGACTCTGCATTGCTCTCCCTGAGTTTGTATTATCTGAAATAGTTGCATATCACCAATTAAACTCATTCCAGTTCATTAATATACAAATTGAACAACAATGCCCTCAATACCAACCCCTGCCACACACCACTAGTTCTCATAATTCCTCATAATGATACAATTAATTGTTTGTACTTTAGCAAGTGCAGACTGAACTAATTTGTCCATACATTTCATTTTGGATTTCTCCTGCAACTCCCAACCTATTAACATCCAGCTATATGTTTTGCCATATTGGCCTCTCTCTCTCTCTCTCTTTCTGTTGCTGTTTGTTATCTGCACCAAAAAACACACACAGTATTAAATGAATGAAAGAAAGAGAGAGAGAGTGTGTGTGTATTTTTTATTTATTTATTTTTGTGTGTGTGTGTGGTTTCACCAGGATTTTATTTCCCACCTAAAGACAATCACAAACATCCGTGCCCATGGCAGAATTTGAACCCACAGCCTGTTGTTTGGAGAGCAAATACGCTAACCATTTGGCCAACCAATACGCTACATAAATATAACTAATTAACTCTTCAAATTAACTTTATGGTTATTCTAACCTCTAGAGAGTGCCTTCTTAGGACAGTAGTCCTTTTTCAGTAAGAATATGAATTGTTTCCACTACTATCTTGTTGAGTGCTGCCTGCTTGCCACAGTTGTAATTTGTGCTCTGATGGTGCTGGTAAACCAGTGAAATATACTGTAAGTTTGGTAAATTATATTTTATCCTTTTGGTGTTGTATATACCATGGAGCACTGTTGTGAATAAGAGAGGTCTTTTAGGCTTACAGGTAGCATGCATTTCTTTCTTCCCTTCCCATGGAATAGGATCATCTCTCCATCTGTTAATCCATCTAATCCTCATAAAAATCGCATATATTCCCCCTCCATCTTTCTGATCAATATATCCATTCATCACTTAACACATCAGCATCACTTTGTTTATAAACCATAGAGTATGGACTCATCTTCTGGCATACAGGCTAAGTGACACCACACTTAATTCTTATTAATATTAATAATATATACAAGCTGTCCTAGCAAGAATACACACACATTACAACTGCTTGGTTATTACTTTCAGGAATGCTAGGAACTCCTTCCTTTAATGCAATCTTGCAATTCATATCATGATAGTATGGTTTAACAATGTCTCCCACACACCTACAGCACCAAGCCAAGCCACTAGAAATTTAAATGAGTTTGGGATCTAAGACAAATTCTTGCTAAGTCCACGCTATTGTTATTAATGAAGCTGTGTTCATTCAATTATTAGTAGAACTCCATGGAGTTCAGATACTCATTGCAGGAGATTTATCCGAATTGCTACAATGTCTGTCATACCGTACCTTACAGTCTACTTTCAGTTATTAATGATTTCATTTGTTTAAAACTATTCATGCAAACGAACTTACTCTTCAAACCTTTATTTGCCACATTATAAGTTTCAAGAATATTCTGTGGAACATCTCCAGTATCTGTTCATCTCCTCCAAATAACATATGTATTAATCCTATCTCTTCTTTTGCTCCTGTTTATTAAGCTCTAAAGACTATTTTCTATCTTAACCTATCCACATATTTGACATTCTGCAGTTCTGATATTGTAGAAAATTAATTTTTTATAGAGATTCTGTATCTGTGCAACCATTACCTTACATAGCCATTTCCTTGCTTCAATTTCTATTAAAACCATCTTCATTTTCACATCCAAAAGGGACACTAATAGCTGCATCATGGACAACTCTTCCCAACTTTGTATCTAGTAATATCTTACTAGACCTTTTTTTTCATAGACATTATTGACTTCAATCTGAATAACAGATGATGAATAAAATTCCTTAATGGTATATCCACCTTGACATGGTAAGGAGGCTTGTGCACACCAATGACCTCAAGGGCTATGCCAGACTAAGAGAGATACCCTGGTCCTCCAGGTTGGGGGTTTTGCATAAGGCTGGTTACCTTACCAAGTAAAAAATTTCTATAACTCAGATGCTGGAACTGTAAAATTCATCGACCCAAAAGAATGGAAAACAATCAAGAAAGAACAAAGGTAAACAATGAGAAATCTCGGACATTTTAAAAGTAGCCATGTGGAATGTGCAAAGCATAATAACAAAGGAATTAGAATTGGTAAAACAACTAAAAATATTAATAAAGCTGTGATAACAGAAACAAAAAAGAAATTAATGGGAACAAAAGATATAGACAGTTTTACTGTGTTATGTAGTGGAGTGGACCAACATATCAGAGGTTCTAATGGTGTGGTCATTTTAATCAATAATAAATGGGAAAATAGAATACAAAAGTACAATTTTGTAAATAATCAAATTATAACAGTTAAATTAAAAGCAAATAGAAACTACTTAAATATTATAGGAGTAGCCCCTGAAGAAGGTATTTTTCTAATCAAAAATAGGTATAGAAAATAAAATAATAGAATAGATGTCAGAGTTTAATTGTTTAGGTTGTATAATTTATTTATTTCATGTTTGGACTACAGAAAATGTAAGAGCATACATATAAATGATTAAAATCATACATTTAAAGAAATAGACATTAAAAGAATAGAGATTAAAAGCATATATTAAAAGGCAAAAATGCCACTTGCATAAAATATAAACGTGAAAAACATAAAATGTCAAATTTCACTCATCCAGTGACTAAATACTTTAACGCTGTTTCATTACACTGCATTAAATCTTCTCGGGTACTTATATTATTAATGTCTATTAGGCAGCATTGCAGATTCCATGGCTTGTGTTTCACCACATGAGCAGCTGTCATTGTCTATGTAGCCCCATCTGTCCATATTCTGCTTTGATCTGTCTATTCAATGTCCTCCATCTTTGCCAGTCTAGATGTAAGCCAGAAGGAAGAGATTCGTTCAGAGTCTCTGGGGGTTGTTCTTGCCACATTGTTAACTTTGTACCTTTTATGGAATCAACCAACGGTTCCACTGAGTGAATAAAACTTTTCCTTGATATTAGCCTCCTATGTACTGCAACATGTCCATACAAAGGATGCCGTTCATCATTTAGTTGTTGTTTCCACTCATATCTACTGTATGTATCCTTCTGATGTGAGGAGGTGCAATACCAGACAATGAGTATTGATAGTCAATTTTTGTAGGCTTAAGGCAGCCAGTAATGTGCCAACATGTTTCGCTAAGAACCTTGTCAATAATTTTGACATATGATGATGATCTTTCCCAAACAGGGCTAGCATACTCGGCTGTCGAAAGGTAAAGTGACAGTGCAAAGGTGCGCAGTACTTGTGGACTTGCACCCCCACCTAGATGTTAGTTGGCACAGAATATTATTACGTGTTTGAGTTTTAGCTGCTGTCTTCTCTATGTGTTGCTTGTAATTTAAGGCCCTATCTAGTGTAACACCTAGGTAAGTTGGATTTGGATAATTGACCAATATCACACCATTCCATTCTATATTCAACTCTCTCCTTGCCTCCCTATTATTGAGATGGAAAAGACACATTTGGGTTTTACTGGAATATTTGGTTTCAGTTGGTTTTCCTTATAGTAAACTGTAAGGGTTTCTTGTTCTTGTGTGAGCTGCTTCTCAATGTCATCAAAGGATTTTGCTTGATAAGCTATTGCCCGGTCATCTGCATATGAAGGTTCTTCACTGTGGGTTTATAGGTTGGTCATTAGTATATATATATATATTAAAGAGGAGGGAAGATAGCGCACTTCCCTGAGGTAGACCATTTTTCTGGATATGCCAGCTGTTCTTTCTTTTTTTTCCTTGAAAATCAACAAAGAATCGCCTGATGAACAGCAGCAACCTAAACATATCCACTAACTGATAGTTGTTTGTCATACTGTAAATTTTTACTATAAGCTTTCTAAGATTTAACGTGTCGTATGCTGCTGTCAAATCTATAAATACAGTTTCTGTTGCTAATCTCCCTTTCAAAGCCATCCTCAATAAACTGTGTTAAGGTTAATACTTGTCCAGTGCATGATCTTCCTGTTCTAAATCTATCAGCACTTTCTCTATTTCTGGACTTAGCCTGTTCAAGATTAACCTCTCATACAGCTTCAGCACTGAGCATTGAAGAGCTATAGGCCTGTAGCTTTTTGAATCCTCAGCAGGTTTACCCGGTTTGAGGATAAGTATTACTTTCATTTGCCTCCATATGCTAGGTATTTTAGCAAATTTCCAACAAAATTTGAAAAATTCTAACAACCACTCTGTTGCCTTTTCTCCCAGATTCCTTAGTATCTCATTTCTGATATCATCTATATGGCAGCTTTTCCTAGTTTTAAGGCTTTTAGGACATTTTCTATGTCCTCTCTATTAGTAAATGGTACTTCAAAGAGATTATTTTCTGAATCCCTAACTCTTTTAACGTAATCTTTAGGTATTTTTCCTTTGGTACTTGGTTTACCATTCAGAGACAGCTGAGTTGCAATTTGGTTTCATTTATGTTAACTTTGGTTGCTGCTGTTATGGGGTTACCAGATAATTTTTTGAGTAAGAGCCAGGCTTTCCTGCTACTATGTTTCATATCTAAGCTTTTAATTTTCTCTGCTCATTGTCAACTTCTTTTTTCAGACAGTGCTGTTATAAGTTCCTCTACTGTGTCAATTGTTTCTGATGAAAATGGATCTTTATCATATATGTCACAACATAGACACTACCCAGACTGGTTTCGACCTTTATTGAGATCTCGTCAGTGGGAGCAAGACCACTGACGAGATTTTGGCAACTCGTCAGTGCGAGTTGCCAAAAGCTGTCACAGGCGCAAACTTGTTTGCCTACACTTGGATAAAGGATTAAACCAAGTATATAATTTCTTGGTATCTTTAATTTATAGTACAACCAAGTGGAAAAGCTTCCAACAACTATTTCTAATCCAGAGTATTTTAATAATAAGGAGTGACACCTTTTGCCAACTCATTTTGTCTCTGATAAAGAAGATGCTAGTAGCACTATAAAACTGTAGAAGACTATAGAAGACTGTACTGTACTATACTGTAGATCACTGGCAGCAGAATTTGTGGCTTGTAAACAAGCCAACAGGGGTCGCGACTTGAACCCTTCTGTTATGACCCCTAGGTTGCATAATAACATATCTTAAAGATATAGATGAAAAAATAAATAAATTTCAGAAAATCTGTGGAACAATTAAAAGAACACACTGAATAAAAAAACAAGATGAGAAACTCAACTAAAATTTTATAAAATAATGGCCCCTCTCACGCTACTATATGGTTCAGAAACATGGATCCTTAAAAAGAAAGATGAAAAACAAACAAGCTGCAGAGATGAGATTTTTAAGAGCAATCAAAGGATGCACTAAAGTGAACCATATAAGAAATAAAGACATCAGAAAAGAGCTAGATATTTATAACATAAATGAAAGGCTCAAGGAATACAGAGAGAAATGGAAAGAAGATCTATCTAGATTGGAAAGATATCGGCTACCAAAACAGATGGATGGATATAGACCAAAAGGTGAGAGAGAGAGAGAGAAAGACCAGCGACAAGATGGAAAGACAGTGAAGCCAGAACAGGCAAATGCCTAATCTTGAAGAGAAGAAGAAGAGTAGAACCTTGTAGCACTACAGTTGCCTTATAGAAACTGCTCCTTGATATACAGACATGCACACAAGTTGACAACCCACTTGCTGCCTATCCAATCCTATTTGTTTCAATTTAAATATCAATTTGCCATGAAGTAATCTGTCAAAAGTTTCTGCAAAATATATAAATATTATATTGCATGCTATAATATTATAAAATATACTAAATTACTAAAACAGGATCATTTGACAAACATCTTGATCTCCACAGAAGACTTTCCACCCTCTGTCCCAGTCTTATCACTCCTTTTTTTCAAAAATTTTAATTACAGCTGTGGAAATACAAACTTTTTAGATCATTGCCTCCATTTTACCACAACCCTTATGCTGTATGTCTTTCCTCTCTCCACTCCTTTGGAAACTGTCCAGTTACCAGCCTTTCAAAAATGAATGGCAAATCTCATTTAAGTCATATGGCCTGGTGAATTGAAAACAGATAATATTCCAAATACAGTCATACCCCGACTTACGGGAATCCGGAGTTACACGGTTTCTTATATGTACGTATTGCCATCCCGCTTCACCACTAGTCGTATCTTTTAGGCGCCGGCCGCATGTCGCACATGCTCTGAACAAGCACTGACGTGTTTCGCACGGTCTCCATTCATACACGATTTTTATAGTCTACAAACCTTGCAATTGTTTAATGTTATGTTCTTGATAAAAATTTTATCACATAAAAAATAATAATGTCATCCAAAAGAAGCAAGTCTGATTCTTCTACAGCTAGCAAGAAAAGAAAAACATTGACTTTGGAAACAAAACTCAACATTATTAAGGATTTCGAAGGCGGAATGAAAATTTGTGAGGTAGCAAAGAAGTTCGATCTACAGGAATCCACAGTAAGAACAATCATAAAATAAAGGTTTACAGATTTTGGAGGACATAGATTCTAATGAGGAACGAACTGTAGCCACAAGGCAAAAGGCAAGGAATAAAAAAATCATTAGCTTGCTATGAAGAAATTTTGCGTGACAAGAAAAAGACATAATGCTGTCAGACGAATCTATTAGATTTTATGAAACCATCGACATCGAAATAACTTTCTTTTTTTTATGTACAGAAAACTACAATTATGATTATATTTCTTAAAAAATATAGGTGTTTTTGTAAACCTTTGGTCCCAATTGTATGTTTGTATATATAAATTACACGCAAAATTATACCCTGAGTTACGTGCCTTTTGTTGGTCCCACCTACCGGGTAACTTCGGGGTTTTACTGTACCTCTAAGTGCTTCAACCTTTCCCAGAAATGTCATTTTCATCACCCTGAAATACATTGACAAAATGTATGTCATTAAACAGATTTGATTCTACTCTTTACTTCTTTCTCCAGCCATTAAAATTATTCTCCAATAACCATACCTTCTCAATAATGGCTACATACAATGAAAAAATCCACAGACTTTCCTTTACGCTGATTAGCTAGCCACCCCCCCCCCCCGTATTACTGGTCACTTTGATTTTATCTTATACTCTTTGTGTTCATTGTCTCCTTCTATACTTTTCCCACAGGATCTGTTTCTTTCTCTATTCTGCAATATTTAATTTATTATCCCAAGGGTCAAAGCTGTATAACTGAGAGGAGACCTCCACATAACCTTTAAAGAATGCGTAGAACCGACCAGGGCTTCTGACCTAATGTCCAATCCTCACCTTCTCGTGGTGCACCCTGTTGGCTATCCACCTGGATAGTGAACGAACGACGATGGGCTGGCAATTTGGGATTTAGCTGACTAAATTGTATTCTTATTGGCTTAAACCAGTATAGAAAACGATGGTACAACATGACAAAATTTCATGCCGGCTGGGGCGTCGCCTGGCTAAACAAGGCTCCCGTTGTTTTCACCAGGGAACCAAAGCGAACAGCGAAAAGTCAGCTACTGGAACAAATCTGAAAGCACACCCCCAACTCATCATCACCAGAGTTAAAGATCGGTACTATCAACATAAGAAGCCTGAATGGCAAAGAAATGGAGCTAGCTGAAGAATTAGATAAGTACCAGATCAACATAATAGGGGTGACTGAAACAAAAAAGACAAAACCTGGTGAGATCTTTCTGAGCAATAAATGCAAAATGTTATATTCAGGAAATGACTGACAATGAAGGAAAAGAAGGAGTAGCCACAGTATTCAACACAAAATACGAGGCTAATCTTCTTGAATTGCAGGCAGTCTCAAGTAGAGTGATGTGGGCAAATATGAGAATGGGGAACTGGACAATGAGACTTATTTGTGCCTATGGTCCCACAGAAGGTTCTACCTTAGTAGAACCCTCTGTGGGACCAAAGGTTCTACTAAGGAATTTTTTGAGGCTTTAGAAAAAGCAACTGACACAATGAAAAATGAAAAGTTGGTCCTTGTTGGGGATCAGAATAGCTGAGTAGGAAATGTTTGTCAGACATACAAAAATATTTTGGGAAAATTTGGAGAAAAGAACAAAGCTAATAATAATGGCAAATACCTATTGGATTTCTGCTCAGGACATGGACTGGTTATTACTAACATCATGTTCGCACATAAAAATGTGCACAAATTCACATGGAGAGAAGAGGCAAGGAATAAAAAAAAGTCTCATTGACTATGTCATTGTTGATAGTGATGTTTTCTCCCTGGTGCAGGACACATGTAAGAAAGTTTTAAAGCAAATAAAAGCTGAGCAGCTCTCAGATGTGAACTGTAGACTAAAATACAGAAAGATTATTGAAAAGAAAATGAAAGAGTTTGAGAACAGGAATCAAACCTTGGAGATTCAGTGCAAACTCTGAAGAAAACATTGATTGATTCTGCCAGAGAGGCATGTGGTGAGGTTGTGTGCAAGGATAAAAAAATCAGAACTCCCTGGTGGACACAGGAAGTTAAAGAGGCAGTGAAGGAAAAGAAGAAAGCATATCAAAAGTTCCTGGCAAATAAGTCAGCTTTTACTCTTACAGAATAGAGACAAATGTAAGAAAGCTAAACAGTGTGTAAAAGTAGCTAAACAAAAGTCATGGGAGGACTTTGGCAAGAATATAGAAAATAAACATCAAGAAGGTGGTAAGATATTCTGGAAGTTGTTGAAGAAGATTAGAAATGGAGAAAAGAGTGTTGTAAAAGGAGTTAGAGATGATAAAGGTGACATGAAAATGGGAGAAAAAGATATCCTTGAAGTATGGAGTAATTACTTTGAAAAATTGCTAAATGAAACAAGCAGTGATAGCACAGTGGTAAAAAAACACTCAACAAATATCAAGTCATACAGTCAGGAATACATATCCATTCTTGAAGAAAAACCAATAAAGGCTTGAAATATGCAAAGGCAGCAGAAGTAGATGATATTTGACCAGAAATGCTGAAGTATGGTGGTATAAAGTCTTACAGTGACTGCACTGCATAGTTCAGAGAGCCTGGACAGAGGGACGAATTCCCGATGATTTGAGTAGAGCTCTAATAGTACCCATATATAAAAAGGGAAATAAAACTGAATGTGAGAATTAGAGGTATTTCCCTATTGAGTGTTCCTAGCAAGATTTATGCAAGTATACTTAAGAAACGGTTGAAAAGAATTGTGGAAGAAATGCTTGGTGAAGAACAAGCTGGATTCAGGCCAAATAGAGGCTGTCAGGATCAGATCTTCACTTTACGACAAATTTGAGAAAGCATGGGAATATAACAAAGATCTGTATTTAAGTTTTGTCAATCTGGAAAAGGCATATGACAAGGTGCCAAGAGAGAAGCTATTCAATATGCTACAGTTATATGGTGTATATGGGGCATTTTATCAAGCAACACTTAGTCTTTGAGTTGTAAGTCAGCAGTTAGAATTGAAGGAAATAAAGGAAGATGGTTTAATGTTAAATCTGGTGTGAGATAAGGATGTACATTATCCCCTCTGTTATTCATTATCTATATGGATCACATTATGAAGGAAAGTGGTATTAAACATAATATCAGAATTGGAGATGTTAATATCAGCTCTTTGCTTTATGTGGACGATGTTATACTTCTAAATAAATCCACTACAAGTTTGCAAGATTCCCTGACTAAATTGAATAACTATTGTAATAGATATGGTATGAAGGTCAGCATTAAAAATACAAAAACAATGAAAATAGTTAGAATTGTTGAAAATGTCATCTGTGTTGTGAATGGGGAACCTGTGGAACAAGTAAAACATTTCAGCTACTTAGGCACAATTTTTAGTGAAGATGGTAAATTAAATATGGAAATAGACAACAGAATCAGCAAAGCTGGTATGGTAGGCAGTCAATTGAATAAATTCATATGGAATAAGAGAGAAATTAGTTGGAACACTAAATTAGCTGTATACAAGACAGTGTTCAAATCAGTTTTAACTTATGGATCTGAGAGCTGGGTCAGAAGTAAAACACTTGACCAAAGACTAGAGACTGCAGATATGAGAGTCCTGAGAAAGATTAGAGGCATGAACAGATGGCATCAGTGGCAATATCATATTAAAAATGAAGATGTTGGGAAAGAATTAGACATTTTCAGCATCCAGGAATGCGTTAGCAGAGCTAATCTCAGGTGGTATGGTCACTTGAACAGAATGGGAGAGGAAAGAAAGGAGAGCCCTTGTTTTCTCTGCCAGGTTGGCAGGAAAAAGATCCTGAGGAAGACAAAGATATAGGTGGATTGATAGGTATACAGAGTGCCCTAGACGATAGAAATATAAGATCTGATAATGTTAGAGTCTTGACAAGTAACAGACTGATTTGGAGAAAAATTGTAGATAGGAAGTTAGTAATGATAAAAATTTTTCATGTAGTACTATCATATCCTTTACACCCCTTGAGGGTAGATGTCAGCAATATGATGATGATAATGCAAGGATTGCTACCCAGACCAGTTTCACTAGATCTCATCAGAAACTAAACCTAGGAGATATTAAGAGCTAACCTAAATGGGAGTGGACATTTCAATATACAACTGCATAATAGTTGTGCTACTTGTATATTGTATTATTATTATTGTGACACTTTAAATTGTAGCAAGTTTTTTTTTCACTGAAAAATTAAATGACAAGAAATTACTTGTATTTTACTCAAATATCTCCCTGACTAGCTGTTTATTGTTGCTTTTGTGTTCCTTAATGTTACATTAGTATACCATAATGGGTATACTAAGGTAACATAAAGGGCATTTATATATAATGCCATCAGTGATGGGAAGAATTAGATATTAACCTTTTACTGATTTCACACTTTAAAGGACTTCAGTAAAGGTTGCAACTGGACTGGGTAGTGATCTTTCTCATAATGCATGGCATTATACATTCCCAATAAGGGATCGCACAGTACATCACGGAAAAGTTTGCATGTGAAGATATTTCAAATGCAAACTTTTGTTTGTTCACATCTCAGTAAAATAAAAATATTTCTTTTTCAAGTGTATTTACTTTTCTTTCCCAGTGAGAAAACTTGCTACAAATAATTCTTCTTTGGTTACAGGTAACAAGTTATGAGCTTTACTAATTACCAATCCATTTAGACATAAGAATTATATCTCGTAATCAGACTTCATCTTTGCATAGTTAGCGTAAAAATTTATATCCAGTTCAATAATATATTTCTTGAAAAAAAAAAGTTTAGAATTTAAAACCGATTGTGCATTTTTTTATTCCAGATGAACAAAATTGTCATGAATGTGATAGAGTATTATTAGAGTTAGAAAATATTGATGATGAAGCAGATAAGTTTGGCATAGATTTGGTTAAGATACATGATCCTGAAGCTGCCCGGCAGTGGAATGTACATACCTTTCCTACTGTTGCTTACTTCCGCAAGCAAGTGCCTGTGTTTTATGATGGTATGTATGATAAAATTTTCATAGGTATTATGTAGTTATTTTAATAAAATTAAGTCCCTCTGTGTCTTCTTACTCTCTTTTTAGTAGTAGTTGAAATATTTAAGTATATTATCTTCTTGAGACCTGGATAGGTTGCATAATTAAGCTAATAAAATAGACACCTAATGTTCTGTACACTCCAGTGTGCATTTTACCTCCACTTACTAGAGGTGGAGGAAACTTTCTATGCTAAATTATTTGATGACTCCCAAAACTTAGACCAATACTGAAACAAAAAAAAACAAAAAAAAAAAAAAATTTAATACTCTAATAGAGGAAAAAGAAATATAGCCTGATATTTTAAAAAAGCAGAAATGCAGTACACAGTGAAAAGTATAATTAATGGAAAGGCAGAGGTGAAGATGAGATACAGACAGGAGTTTTGAATATAGATGGTGAACCAGTCAATTGACTGTACTAAGTCAAATTTATACATCTTACCTAAAATAAAAGATATTAGCAAAGAGTTGGAA
The DNA here is from genome assembly GCF_054136105.1 of Typopeltis vanoorti. NCBI lineage: Eukaryota > Metazoa > Arthropoda > Arachnida > Uropygi > Thelyphonidae > Typopeltis > Typopeltis vanoorti. The sequence continues at coordinate 66,013,464 of NC_143567.1, read as the reverse complement.
TAATGCTGTTCTTATTACTGTTACCATTTGCTACATTAATGGAGTCACACGACTCATCATGGGAAACAATGAGATATAATAATTACCCAAGACTTTATGAGAGACAGCATGAAGTTCCTTTAACAATGTTACTTGATGCATTACGATATACACAAAACTATGTATGATTTTACTTTTAACACAGCAAAGAATCAGTCCCACCATTGTTCGCAGATTATTTTGCAGTCAATAACCACTCAAATTTTAATTCTATACTTATTATTCAACCTTCTATCAACAGTATATAAAATCTTTACACAAATCCTTATCAATGAAATATAAACAAATCAAATCTCCATGCAAAAAACTTAACTTAACTTAACTTTTTACTCACTTTTTTTTTATTTTTTGCAATTTCCCCTCGTCCTTGCTCTCGTTCTACCATATGACAAATTTCCTCAGTGTTAATATGATAATAACCCTTCAACAGCTTAAATGTCTCGATCATATTCTTGTCTGCTTTCTATCCACCAAACTCTGTAGTCTGCATGCCCACAGTCTGTCCTCGTCAATGTTCGTGTGTAGAGGCTTAAGTGCTGTGAGGACATCATGTTGGAGGTTTAATGGATTTTTTACAGCACTCAAAAAGAATTAAAATATAATTTAATACTTCCTATATTTCGTCCTAGTCACTAGGACATCTACGGGGATTACAGAAACAATTAATGTAACATACACACAAATAATAACAAATACTGAGCCCAACCACGTGGGTGACACTAAAGTCCTATCTATCTTGAGCGCCCTCTAAGGGCAGTAGTAGGTGGCCTGGAATGTAAGGTGGGACCTCTGGTGATGAGTGTTTCCCAAATCTTCGGAAGCTTAATACAACCATATTTATTCAGATTTGGTTGGTTTTTGAGAGCTGCTGCTGCTTCTAAGAAAAGTCTCTCTTTCTTGAATTTGCTGTGGTGGAGCATGGTGGTTTTCTTCCAGGATAACCTGTGGGTGGTGTCCAAAACATGGTCAGCCAAGCCTGAATGGCCATAGTTGTGTTTGCAGATGTAAGACTTGTGTTCCTCTAGGCGGATGGATGCTGATCTGCCTGTCTGTCCAAAAGTATGCCAGCTTACAGGAACAGGGTACTTTGTAAACTCCAGGCAGAGAGAGAGAGAGGAGGGAGCTGATCTTTTGTAGAACGGATAAGGGGAGCAAGTTTGCGGTGGGGCTTATATGCTGTGTGTAGTTTGTACTTTTTTAGTATCTTGGCTATTTTTTCGGATGTAGGGTATGGTGATGGCATTTTTAAATTCTTGTTGACGAGAAGGACGGGGAATGGGGGAGGAGTTGATTATTTTTTTGATACTGTGATCACTGTAGCCATTGGAGAGGAAAGTGTTGTGTATGCGGTTAAGCTCAGTAGTGAGGGCGGTTCCACTGGAACAAAGATTGTGGGCTTTCTTGGTAAGAGTTTTAATAATGCCATATTGTTGAGAGGGGTGGTGGTGAGAGAGTTTGTGAATGTATCTGCCTGTGTGTGTGTGGGTTTTCTGTATACAGTGAAGGCAAGTGTATCATTAGGCAGACGTGTGACTAAGGTGTCTAGGAAGGGTAGGCAATTGCTCTTTTCCTTTTCCATAGTGAACTGGATTCTTGAATGTAGGCTATTGAGATGACTGAGGAAGGAGTCTAAAGTGTCTGGGCCATGAAGCCAAATAGAGAACACATCATCTACATATCTTAGCCAGATAGAAGGTTTGAGTGGGGCTGAGTCTATGGCTTGTTTTTCAAAATCTTCCATATAGAAATTGGCAAGGGGGTGTGAGAGGGGGAAACCCATGGCAGTTCCCTCTATCTGCTTGTAGATTTTGTTCTTCCAAGAGAAATACCCAGAGTTAATGGCAAAGGAAAAGAGATCTAAGATGTCAACGGGTAAAACATTTTTTTAAGAGAGATAAGGTGTCAGTTAAGGGAATATTGGTAAACAAAGAGGAGATATCAAAGTTTACCAATATGTCTGCCTTATTCAAGGTTAAATTTTCAGTGAGGGCTTTAAAGTGGGTAGAATTTTTTATAAAGGAAGTGGACCTTCCGATGAGGGGGGGGTCAGAGAGTTGGCCAGATGTTTATACAGTCTATAGCAAGGTGCATTGGTGGCATCTACCATAGGCCTGAGTGGGGAATTGGGTTTGTGGATTTTTGGTAAACCGTAAATTCCGGGGGGGGGGGGGGGGACGGAAAGGTTTAAGTTTTTTAGTGACGTCAGGGGACCAGAAAGATACTTTTTTAAGTAAGATTTTTAATTTCTTAACTTGTGTTTTTGTGGGGGTCGTGTTCCAGCGGGATGTAGGTAGCGCGATCGCGGAGGATAATGTTCATTTTACGATTGCATTCACTGGTGTTAAGAATGACTGTGGCATTACCCTTATCCGCTCTGGTGATGACGATACTTTTTTCTTTTCGTAGTTTCAGGAGACCAGTGCGTTGGACATACGATAAATTACTTTTTGGCGGTGATGAATGAGCGAGGATGTTAGCTACGTCAAGTCTGATGTTGTTGGCTATCTCCGACGGTAAGCGACAGATCCCACTAGAGGAACACAAGTCTTACATCTGCAAACACAACTATGGCCATTCAGGCTTGGCTGACCATGTTTTGGACACCATCCACAGGGTATCTTGGAAGAAAACCACCATGCTCCACCACAGTAAATTCAAAAAAGAGAGACTTTTCTTAGAAGCAGTAGCAGCTCTCAAAAACCATACAAATCTGAATAAATATGGTTGTATTAAGCTTCCCACCTTACATTCCAGGCCACCTACTACTGCCCTTAGAGGGCGCTCCAACTAGATAGGACTTTAGTGTCACCCACGTGGTTGGGCTCAGTATTGTTTATTATTTGTGTGTTGTTACATTAATTGTTTTTGTAATCCCCATCGATGTCCTAGTGACTAGGACGAAATATAGGAAGTATTAAATTATATTTTAATTCTTTTTGAATGCTGTAAAAAATCCATTAAACCTCCAACATGATGTCCTCACAGCACTTAAGCCTCTACACACGAATTCTAATCATTCATGGAGAAGATTTAGCACGCAAATCCAAGCAATACGGTAAGTCAAAACTACGACTATCTAGGCAACTAAATAGGCTGGCCTTTTTAAAACGATGTTGGGATACAAGAGTGATACCAAACTGCTTTAAAATGAAGATCAATTTCCATTCCAAAAAAGCACTTCGTATATATAACCGTGCCAGCCTGGCATTACTACGCGAACAAATCTCCTTTACGCGTGCCACGCTCTCAGTGACGAACGCCGCCATTGGCTCCTTACTTTCAGAGCTCTCCACCATTCTTAACCCTGAACTTTGATCGATTCTCTCTGGCATTTCGGAAACTTCTGCACAGAAAGAATTTCAAAAAATAAAAAATAAACATGTCAAGAAATATAACAACCTGGTTAAGGACAAACCGCAACCATCGTCGTTGAGCCTTTTGGAAGAGAGTAGTAAACCTCTCTTCCAAAAGGCTCAACGACGATGCTGTCAGTGCCCTTTGCCTCGGCCGTAATTTTGCCGTCGCTCCAAAGGAAGTGTCAGTGCTTGATGTAATAGTTAACATCGAACGGGGGATCTGTCGCTTATCGTCGGAGATAGCCAACAACATCAGACTTGACGTAGCTAACATCCTCGCTCATTCATCACCGCCAAAAAGTAATTTATCATATGCCCAACACACTGCTCTCCTGAAACTACGAAAAGAAAAAAGTATCGCCATCACCAGAGCGGATATAAGGGTAATTCCACAGTCGTTCTTAACACCAGTGAATGCAATCGTAAAATTAACATTATCCTCCGCGATCGCGCTACCTACGTCCCGCTGGAACACGACCCCACAAAAACACAAGTTAAGAAATTAAAAATCTTACTTAAAAAAGTATCTTCCTGGTCCCCTGACGTCACTAAAAAACTTAAACTTTTCCGTTCCCATCCCCCCCCGGAATTTACAGTTTACCAAAAATCCACAAACCCAATTCCCCACTCAGGCCTATAGTAGATGCCACCAATGCACTTTGCTATATACTGTCTAAACAGCTGGCCAACTCTCTGACTCCCCTCACCAGAAGGTCCACTTCCTTTATAAAAAACTCTACCCACTTTAAAGCCCTCACTGAAAATTTAACCTTGAATAAGGCAGACATATTGGTAAGCTTTGATATCTCCTCTTTGTTTACCAATATTCCCTTAACTGACACCTTCTCTCTCTTAGAAAATGTTTTTCCCCCTGACAACTTAGATCTCTTTTCCTTTGCAATTAACTCTGGGTATTTCTCTTGGAAGAACAAAATCTACAAGCAGATAGAGGGAACCGCCATGGGTTTCCCCCTCTCACACCCCCTTGCCAATTTCTATATGGAAGATTTTGAAAAACAAGCCATAGACTCAGCCCCCACTCAAACCTTCTATCTGGCTTGTAGAACCAACCACATACACAACACTTTCCTCTCCAATGGCTACAGCGATCACAGTATCAAAAAAAATAATCAACTCCTCCCCCATTCCCCGTCCTTCTCGTCAACAAGAATTTAAAAATGCCACCACCATACCCTACATCCGAAAAAATAGCCAAGATACTAAAAAAGTACAAACTACACACAGCATATAAGCCCCACCGCAAACTTGCTACTCTTATCCGTTCTACGAAAGATCAGCTCCCTCCTCTCTCCCTGCCTGGAGTTTACAAAGTACCCTGTTCCTGTAAGCTGGCATACTTTGGACAGACAGGCAGATCAGCATCCATCCGTCTAGAGGAACACAAGCCTTACATCTTCAAACACAACTATGGCCATTCAGGCTTGGCTGACCATGTTTTGGACACCACCCACAGGTTATCCTGGAAGAAAACCACCATGCTCCACCACAGCAAATTCAAGAAAGAGAGACTTTTCTTAGAAGCAGCAGCAGCTCTCAAAAACCAACCAAATCTGAATAAATACGGTTGTATTAAGCTTCCGAAGATTTGGGAAACACTCATCACCAGAGGTCCCACCTTACATTCCAGGCCACCTACTACTGCCCTTAGAGGGCGCTCAAGATAGATAGGACTTTAGTGTCACCCACGTGGTTGGGCTCAGTATTTGTTATTATTTGTGTGTATGTTACATTAATTGTTTCTGTAATTCCCGTAGATGTCCTAGTGACTAGGACGAAATATAGGAAGTATTAAATTATATTTTAATTCTTTTTGAGTGCTGTAAAAAATCCATTAAACCTCCAACATGATGTCCTCACAGCACTTAAGCCTCTACACACGAAGATTGATGAGGACAGACTGTGGGCATGCAGACTACAGAGTTTGGTGGATAGAAGGCAGACAAGAATATGATTGAGACATTTAAGCTGTTGAAGGGTTATTATCATATTAACACTGAGGAAATTTGTCATATGGTAGAACGAGAGCAAGGACGAGGGGAAATTGCAAAAAATAAAAAAAAAGTGAGTAAAAAGTTAAGTAAGTTTTTTGCATGGAGATTTGATTTGTTTATATTTCATTGATAAGGATTTGTGTAAAGATTTTATATACTGTTGATAGAAGGTTGAATAATAGGTATAGAATTAAAATTTGAGTGGTTATTGATGCAAAATAATCTGCGAACAATGGTGGGACTGATTCTTTGCTGTGTTAAAAGTAAAATCATACATAGTTTTGTGTATATCGTTATGCATCAAGTAACATTGTTAAAGGAACTTCATGCTGTCTCTCATAAAGTCTTGGGTAATTATTATATCTCATTGTTTCCCATGATGAGTCTTGTGACTCCATTAATGTAGCAAATGGTAACAGTAATAAGAACAGCATTATTCCAACTCTTTGCTAATATCTTTTATTTTAGTTAAGATGTATAAATTTGACTTAGTACAGTCAATTGACTGGTTCACCATCTATATTCAAAACTCCTGTCTGTATCTCATCTTCACCTCTGCCTTTCCATTAATTATACTTTTCATTGTGTACTGCATTTCTGCTTTTTTAAAAACACTCATCACCAGAGGTCCCACCTTACATTCCAGGCCACCTACTACTGCCCTTGGAGGGCACTCCAACTAGATAGGACTTTAGTGTCACCAACGTGGTTGGGCTCAGTATTGTTTATTATTTGTGTGCATGTTACATTAATTGTTTTTGTAATCCCCGTAGATGTCCTAGTGACTAGGACGAAATATAGTAAGTATTAAATTATGTTTTAATTCTTTTTGAGTGCTGTAAAAAATCCATCTCCAACATGACATAATCAATGTTGTTCTGATAATTTTTGTTATCCATCTCTGCATCCTCTTCAAGGTTACTTCATTACCCTTCAAATCCTGGTGACCATATCTGAGCACAGAAATCCAGAGGTGGTCTGATCAAAGCTTTATACAGTTGGGACCAGCACACATTTATTTCTCATGGTCAATGCTCTCCTCACATCTTCATCAGAGACATCTTCTTAACTTTTGCAATATGTCCTTGGAACTTGAAATCTCCATCTGCAATCACCCCAAAATCCCTTGCTTCCCCCCACTTCTTCCAGTATTACTCCACCAAGTGAGTATAAAGCACCCCATCTGTGGATCCCAAATTTTAAAACCTTACGTTTAGTTGCATTAAACTGATATTCCCATTCACCTGCTCATCTGTCCAGATTATTCAAATCTTATTGAAAAGCCAAAACATCAGCACTATTACTAATAATCCTCCCAAGCTTCGCATCATCTACAAACAACTAAACATCTCCCTTCATTTATTACTTCATTACATAGGGTGTGAATATCAAAAAAGAGCAGCCTTTTTCAGTATCAGCTATTTTAGAAGGCCAAAAAATATCAGGTAATTAGAAAAATTATACAGATATATACTTAATCTTATATATAAATTTAACTATATTATAAAGTTGCACAAATATGCAATAAAAAAGGGAATTAGATAAGGAAATACTATATCATCTAAATTATTTATCACAGCTCTAGAAGAATTATTTAAAAATCTAGAATGGAAAAATGGAGGAAATTTAATAAATGGAAAAAGAACTAAATCACCAACAATTTGCTTATGACATTATTCTTTTAGGCAACTCAGCACAGGAATCACACATCACAGGTCTTTTATGATGGCTTTGGAGTGAGTGAACTGGTGAAACTGTTATGGAAGCACAGTGAACTGGAGAAACTATATGGAAGTACAATGTGTGTGTGTTTGTGTGTATGTGGTGAAAGCAAGAGATCTGAAGTAAGAGGTGAAAGATCAGAAGAGTGGTGTTAAAGCCAATCATTTGGATTAACTGTGATTATCTTCAGGTTGCCAAAAGAGTTAATCAAGGTTACCTGCTTTCTCCTCACCTGTTTAGTATCTATGATGAGGACATCATACATATAGCACTTGATAAACTTAATAGAGGAATTAGAATAGGTGGCATATTGATCAATAATTTGAGCTATGTTGATAATACTGTACTCTTTTCTAATGACAAGGAAGAACTAGGACCAATCCTTGACAAAGTTAACAAGATCAGTAAGAATAGAGGACTTAAATTCAGTCCTAGCAAAACAAAGATTGTGGTTCTCAAAGGAAATGGAGACCGGGAAGCACCCAAGAAACAGGTGTACATTAACAGAGAAAGAATTTAGAAAGTTAGTAAGTTTGAGTACCTGGAATCCATTATTAATGTGAAGAATTGCTGCTCAGAAGACATCAGAAAATTAGGAATAGCTTAAACAGCAGTCAGAAACCTGTCTAAATTCTGAAAGGATGGGTCTATCTTCACAGAAACAAAGTTAAGGATTCTGGATGTAGCTGTTTTTCAACAGTGACTTATGGATGCGAGACTTAGAACCTAAAGAAGTCTAATAAAAAACGATAGCCACTTTTGAGATGTGTTAAGGAAGGCTGATGAAGATATATATTGAAAGTCAGTCAAATGAATTGATGCTAGAAAGGTTCAGTAGAACTTTAAAGCTCCTTAAAGATATTGAACAGAAGTAACACCACATTTCAAAAGCAGCTTAAAAGAGGAAAGGGTAGACCTTCAGTGCAATGAATGGATGGTGTGTCTGAAGTGATTGATCTTCAGAGAGTTGAAGCACTTCCATAAGGGCATACAACAGGCACATCACTGAGGAATGGAGTGACCATACAGCATCTGATGATGTCCAATGAATAGATGAACTTGTAAGCAAACATAGTTGTAAGACTATTTTAAAGCTCTTGTACAATTTGTCCTCACTAGATAATGGAATTGCTTGATAAGGGATGATGATATCAAATTCAGTTATAACATCTGTCTTGCAATATAAAAAAAAAACGAGTGAAGATCTGTGACAGAGAAGCAAATACATTAAGATGCAAGTATGAAAAAATTGAACTTATTAAAATAGCCGTTTTTAAGACTAGAGGTGCTAAATTTCCACAAAATTAGTAATGTATAGTCTTTTGTCTAGTGTAATACACTGTGCTCAACTCAGTGGGAAAAAATTTTCTGCCACTACTTTAAATCCAGAAAATAGTTACAATATAGTGATGCACCATCATGGTTGATATATTTCATTCATCATGGCTGAGTAGTTAATGTGCTACAACGCAAGGCAGTATCTTAGAGTGCATGTTTCTGGATGAAGTAAAAACTTAAGCCACTGCTCTGAGTATATAAAATTGCAGTTGGGAAGTAAAAGATTTAATTTGTAAATTGTTATTTTCAGTATACCTATGAAATGAACTCAAGAATATAATTTCCAGTTAAGCAAAATGTACTTTTATAAGCAGTGTTATCATCAAAGTTTGGGAATGTCAGATTTTATATCTCATCATCATCATCATCAAATTCCTGCCATGTACCCTCAAGGGGTGTACAGGATATGATAGTACTACATGAAAAAAATTACATCATTATTAATTTCCTATCTACAATTTTCCTCCAAATCAGTCTGTTACTTGTCAACACTCCAATATTATCAGATCTTATATTTCTATCGTCTAAAGCACTTTGTACCGTATCAATCCACCTATATCTTGGTCTTCCTCTCGGTCGTTTTCCTGCCAACCTGGCAGAGAACACTTGTTTTACTAATCTTTCCTCGCCCATTCTGTTTAAGTGACCATACCACCTGAGATTAGCTCTGCTAACGCATTCCTGGATGCTGACAATGTCAAGTTCTTTCCTAATATCCTCGTTTTTAATATGATACTGCCATTGATGCCATCTGTTCACGCCTATAATCTTTCTCAGGACTCTCATATCTGAAGTCTCTAGTCTTTGGTCAAGTGTTTTACTTCTGACCCAGCTCTCAGATCCATAAGTTAAAACTGGTTTGAACACTGTCTTGTATACAGCTAATTTAGTGTTCTGACTAATTTCTCTCTTATTCCATATGAATTTATTCAATTGACTTCCCACCATACCAGCTTTGCTGATTCTGTTGTCTATTTCTATATTTAATTTACCATCTTCAATAAAAATCGTGCCTAAATAGCTGAAATGTTTTACTTGTTCCACAGGTTCTCCATTCACAACACAGTTGACATTTTCAATGATTCTGCCTATTTTCATTGTCTTTGTCTTTTTATTGCAGATTTTCATACCATATCTATTACAAGAGCTATTCAATTTAGTCAGAGAATCTTGCAGACTTGTAGCGGATTTATTTAGAAGTATAACATCATCCGCATAAATTTTTGGAAATTATGGAGACAACTACCGTGTTTGAATAAAAACTTTAGTTTACTATTACTAAAATTTTACAATTTGACGTTTCGACCTTTATGTTAAGGTCATCTTCTGGAGCGTAAAAATATACACAGGAAACAAGCTATACTACAATCATACTGGTTCGTTAAAGACACTGACTAACCGCTACCACAATTGTTGGCCTGACCTCTGGTGAAAAAAAAAAAAAAAAAAAAAAATTATACATCAACGCTAAAGTCCTATTATTTCTGTTGTCTACTATATACATATATTAACATCATTCCAGCCAGTTGGAGTGGAATGGTTTCTAATAATAGCAGATTGGCTAGAGTCCTGACTTGTGTTGAATCTTTCAAATTAGGTTGGCTGAATGTGTGCCATCCAGATCCTTGGAATTTTCATACCATCTTTATTGTTGATATTTGGGTGGTTTATCAGGATTTCTTTAAATTTTCTTTCGTACCATGTTTTTGTACGGTGTAGGGAGCAGGTGCTTTTCCAGTTGATTTGGTGTAAGGTGTTGAGTGCGTGGTCTGAGAGGGCTGCTTCACCGTAATGGTTATATTTAATGTGTCTAATGTGTTCTTTTTTGCGTATAGGGATTGTCCGTCCTGTTTCACCAATGTACGGTAAGTTACAGGTGCAGCGGATGCAATAGACTCCAGGATGTGCTAATGGGAGGAGAGGGTCATTAGAGGAGCTGAATATGGTTTTAAGTTTAGTGGGTGGTTTAAAGGTGGCGTTAAGGGTATAATGTTGTAGGATTCTGTTGATTTTTTCTGATAACCCTTTAATGTATGGGATGGCTATGGTTTTACTGTAGTCTAGATTCGTTTTTGTTGTGGTTTTATAGAGTATTTTATTGACAGTATTTTTGTTATAGCCATTGTTTATGAATGTGTCACTAATGATTTTTAGTTCTTGTTTCAGGGCCTGCTGGTTAGAGCAAATAGTTGTGGCTCTGTTTTTAAGGGTGTTTATGACTCCATATTTTTGTGCTGGGTGGTGATATGAATTCGCATGTATTCCATAGCCATCCCATACATTAAAGGTTTATCAGAAAAAATCAACAGAATCCTACAACATTATACCCTTAACACCACCTTTAAACCACCCACTAAACTTAAAACCATATTCAGCTCCTCTAAGGATCCTCTCCTCCCATTAGCACATCCTGGAGTCTATTGCATCCGCTGCACCTGTAACTTACCGTACATTGGTGAAACAGGACGGACAATCCCTATACGCAAAAAAGAACACATTAGACACATTAAATATAACCATTATGGTGAAGCAGGCCTCTCAGACCATGCACTCAACACCTTACACCAAATCAACTGGAAAAGCACCTGCTCCCTACACCGTACAAAAACATGGTACGAAAGAAAATTTAAAGAATCCTGCGAAATCCTGATAAACCACCCAAATATCAACAATAAAGATGGTATGAAAATTCCAAGGATCTGGATGGCACACATTCAGCCAACCTAATTTGAAAGATTCAACACAAGTCAGGACTCTAGCCAATCTGCTATTATTAGAAACCATTCCACTCCAACTGGCTGGAATGATGTTAATATAATGTTAATATATGTATATAGTAGACAACACAAATAATAGGACTTTAGCGTTGATGTATAATTTTTTTTTTTTTTCACCAGATGTCAGGCCAACAATTGTGGTAGCGGTTAGTCAGTGTCTTTAACGAACCAGTATGATTGTAGTATAGCTTGTTTCCTGTGTATATTTGTACGCTCCAGAAGATGACCTTAACATAAAGGTCGAAACGTCGAATTGTAAAATTTTAGTAATAGTAAACTAAAGTTTTTATTCAAACACGGTAGTTGTCTCCATAATTTCCAAAAATGCATTCGGATCACCGTGCAAGCCTAAAAGAAAGGATTCAGATCATCCATGGAAATGATACCCACAAGCACTGCAATCGCTATGGTAAGCTAAAGATTCGTATTTCTCTTCTGATCAATCGGCTGGCCTTTTTAAAGAGATGCAGAGACAGTAACCTCATTCCGATCTGCATCAGGCTAAAAAAGAAATTTACGTCCGCTCAGGCACTTCGTATCTATGACCGCACAGAAAAAGCAATGCTTAGGGAACAGATCCAAACAGCCCGCCGAAACCTAGCTACAACACAAAATCTAGTTTCTGAATTACAATTAGAACTATCGAACTATGTTAACCAAGACATTCCACAAACACTTGAAAGAATTACTGACAATTCGGCCAAGCATACCCTGGAAAAGAACAAAGAAAAACTCGAGAGAAAATTCCACAGGTTGAAACAACGGCAAAATATGGCGGCCAATCAGAGGACTTCCTCCCCGAGAAACAACAATGAACAACAAACAAGGGAGACAAGGAGCGACCAACCACCGACAAACAAGAACCATGTGATCAACTTATCAAGCCACACCCTGAACAACGGCGAACTCACGCTGCTGAATAAAGGACTGAACTACGCAATAGCGCCTAAAAAGGTAAACAAATTAGATTTTATCTACCACATTGAAAGAGGCATCAGATCCCTACCTAACAACAGAGCAGACAAAATACGACTAGAAACCAGTAATGTCCTAAATACCAAGAAAACCATACAGAATAACCTGACTAAAACAGAATTAGCAGCAATAAAATCGTTAAAAGCCAAACAAAACATAATAATAACGAAAGCTGATAAAGGCAGTGCCACTGTTGTCCTTGACAGGTCAACATACATACTGCAAATGAACCAACTAGTAGCCGATAACAACACATATAAAATGGTAAATTATAACCCAACAAAGAGGATAAAGGACAAAACAGAAAAACTATTAAAGTCCGTCACTTCTTGGCCACCAGACACAGTTAAAAAACTGAAACCCCACTACGCCCGCCCCCCCCAGAATATATGGGGTTCCGAAAATACACAAACAAAATGTGCCCCTTCGACCAATAGTGGAAGGAATAGACAGTCCCAATTACCATCTAGCCAAGAAATTAGCGGCAACACTCAAGGAGTTGGTAGGTCATTCCCCCTCCTACGTAAAAAACACACAACACTTTATAAACATAATCAAAAACATAACACTCGACAAAGACGACTTATTAGTCAGTTTTGACGTTTCTGCCCTTTTCACTAATGTCCCCATCAATGACACAATTCTCCTACTACAGAACAAATTTCCGCCCGACATTACGGCCCTCTTTGCCCACGTACTAAAGTCCGGTTACTTCGTGTGGCAAAACAAATTCTACCTACAAAAGGAAGGTACGGCCATGGGCTCACCATTATCCCCCCCAATCACGAACTTCTACATGGAAACCTTTGAGCAAAGGGCTCTTGATTCCGCCACGCTTCGACCGACAATCTGGCTCAGATACGTTGACGACGTGTTCGCGATCTGGCCGCACGGTCGACAAACGCTAAACACATTCCTCAGCCACCTAAACAAACAACACGAACGCATACAATTTACCATCGAAATCGAAAACCAAAATTCGCTCCCGTTCCTAGACACACTAGTTACACGTCTTCCTTCAGGCAATCTATCCTTCACGGTCTACCGAAAACCGACACACACGGGCCAATACATACATGCGAATTCATATCACCACCCAGCACAAAAATATGGAGTCATAAACACCCTTAAAAACAGAGCCACAACTATTTGCTCTAACCAGCAGGCCCTGAAACAAGAACTAAAAATCATTAGTGACACATTCATAAACAATGGCTATAACAAAAATACTGTCAATAAAATACTCTATAAAACCACAACAAAAACGAATCTAGACTACAGTAAAACCATAGCCATCCCATACATTAAAGGGTTATCAGAAAAAATCAACAGAATCCTACAACATTATACCCTTAACGCCACCTTTAAACCACCCACTAAACTTAAAACCATATTCAGCTCCTCTAAGGACCCTCTCCTCCCATTAGCACATCCTGGAGTCTATTGCATCCGCTGCACCTGTAACTTACCGTACATTGGTGAAACAGGACGGACAATCCCTATACGCAAAAAAGAACACATTAGACACATTAAATATAACCATTATGGTGAAGCAGGCCTCTCAGACCACGCACTCAACACCTTACACCAAATCAACTGGAAAAGCACCTGCTCCCTACACCGTACAAAAACATGGTACGAAAGAAAATTTAAAGAAATCCTGATAAACCATCCAAATATCAACAAATTCCAAGGATCTGGATGGCACACATTCAGCCAACCTAATTTGAAAGATTCAACACAAGTCAGGACTCTAGCCAATCTGCTATTATTAGAAACCATTCCACTCCAACTGGCTGGAATGATGTTAATATATGTATATAGTAGACAACACAAATAATAGGACTTTAGCGTTGATGTATAATTTTTTTTTTTTTTTTTTTTTTTTTTTTTTTTTTACCAGAGGTCAAGCCAACAATTGTGGTAGCGGTTAGTCAGTGTCTTTAACGAACCAGTATGATTGTAGTATAGCTTGTTTCCTGTGTATATTTGTACGCTCCAGAAGATGACCTTAACATAAAGGTCGAAACGTCGAATTGTAAAATTTTAGTAATAGTAAACTAAAGTTTTTATTCAAACACGGTAGTTGTCTCCATAATTTCCAAAAATGCATTCGGATCACCGTGCAAGCCTAAAAGAAAGGTTTCTTACCTTAATCTTCTGCATCCTTGGCCAGTTTCATGAGTCTCATTTTTTAAGTGCATATTTCGGCATTTATTAAGGCATGAAATTTAGAAAAACTAACATAATGACTATAATAACCCAAAACTTCTGACTTCAAAATGAGAAATTTAACAAATACAGGTATGGCTCTGAAATTACCTTATGTAATTTAACAATATAGTATAACTAGAAATTGGAAGCAGTATATATATATATATATGCATATTATATTTTCAAGGTGATTTGTATGATGAAGAAAAATTGCTGCAGTGGCTAACCAGCAATGATGTATTTGAAATTAAAGATGAAATTGAAGAAGTAAACCGAAAAATGCTTGAAAAGCTATTAGAAGACAATGAATTTGTAGCTGTCTACTTCTGTAAGTTACTTTTTTTTCCTCTTGTGGAGAAAAGTACTTTTTTTATTATGGATTCTGTTTTACCTTTGTTTTACTTGAGTTTTTATTTTATATTCTTGTTTTATACATATAAAAAAAGCATAATATAAAAAAATAATTTATTTTTTGTTGATAATGCAAAACTATAGAAAGCAATTTGATAAAGATGATGTAGATACCTGCAAGATGATTTAAATAAATTGGCACTGTCGGCAAAGAATAATGGTTGTCAATTTAATGTTGCAAAATGTAAGGTTATGCATGCACTTCGGAATGAAAGGATTAGATACTGTGTATCACATTGGTACTAGATTGCAGGAAAATGATTTGAGGGATAATAGTAGATAGGAAAGTTTAAGTTCCTGGGCATACCTTAAAAGTTGGCAAAACAGTTCAAAGGATTTTGAAATACACATCTGTAAAGATGGGGAGGTTATTATCCAACTTCATAAGGCTAGGATTTGGCCACATCATTACTACTGTGCACATATTTGGTTACCCAGGTTTCTTGGGAATCAAGAAGTGGTGGAGAGGATCCAGACATGAGTGACCAAGCTTGTGAAAGGTCTGTGGAATGCTTCCTAGGAGAATAGATTGAAGGTGTGTGGGTTGCAGAGTTAAGTTGATAGATGGAAAAGAGAGGACACGATAGAAATTTATAAGTTACTAACGAAGTTCTTTAAGATTGAAACAAAAGAAATTTTCCAATACATGATAAAGAGAGAGAACTACACACTCTTACAGTTATGTAAGTGTGTGTGTGCAGGCTCTAGATTTTCTGGTATTCCTGAATAGTAGTAAATGAGTGGAATTGACTGCCAGAAGTAGTTGTTTACTGCCCTGACAGTGAATGAGTTTAAGGACAGGTATGATAGGTATCATACCAAACTTACTCTTTGCTGGGGGCACTCAATATAATGGTAAGTGTGGTCTCCATTATAAGTCTTCTAACTTAGATTCCACTTCATTATGAGTTTCTAACTAAAATTTAGACTAATACTCCATGCCTGATAGCTATACAGACTAATAGTTATGACAAGAATGATGTGATTACAATAATTACTTTATTAGGAATTCATTTACTTTAGTCTGTCTACTTATCTATGTAATATATATAGGGCAATCAGAATGATCTTCCAAACTGCAGACCAGTTTCACTAGTCGACACTGACTGCAAAATTATTTCAAGAGCTATAGCAAACTGATGCCAGCTAGCCATTCCTTATGTTACTGACTACCACCAAACTTACTCTTTGCTGGGGGCACTCAATAAATAACTTATATACATGGCTATCCTGGTCAGTTCTAGAGCACTGTCATATAGCAAATCACTACCTTTTTCTTTTCATTTGTAGATGCATGTAATCCTTTAATAACATTTTTAAGCATCATATATGTGCATAAATAACATAAATAAAGCATTTATTTACATCAGATATTTAAATGAAAAAATTTAGAATAATTTTCACAAACTGCTAACCAGTTTAGTCATCAATCTATTCATTAAAAAAAAAAAGATTTTCTATTTCAACAATAGGATTGTTATTTTACAGATAACCATAGCATTAATTAGTGTAGCACTTCACTAAGAACTTTCTTTGTTTTTAACAACTGTAACTACAATAGTGACAGTGGTGTATCATATTACTTATTAATCTTAATAAGTAATATGATAAGTTTAAGCATGGTCTTCTTTACACTGAAACTAATCTTCTCTTCTTCTTCTCTTCTGTCTAAGATAGGTTGAGTCTTCTCTTGAGCAGGATCTTCCAGTCTTTTCTATTCCTTGCTGTTCGAAAAAGTTCCTTATATGTTCTGCATCCCGAGATGTTCTTTATTAATTTCAGCCAGGTAATTCTTGGTCTTCCAGGTCTTCTTTTTTCAATTGGAAAAGTATTGATTAGGACGTTAGGAAGTCTGTCTGCATCCATGCGTACAGTGTGTCCAAACCATCTCAATTGTTGTTTTCTAATTTTTTCTATTATTGTCTTTTTATACAGTTCTTGTCTGACTGTGATGTTTGTTTTCTTTTCTATCCAACTTGTTCTATTTATTTTTCTTAAGCATTTCATTTCAAATGCCAGCAGTTTTTTTCTCCTCTCTTTTTTTAACTGTCCACGCTTCTTCTCCATAGATGACTGTTGGTATAATTATTACTTCATATAATTTGATTTTGGCTTGTTTAGATATCTTGTTTGTTTTCCAGATTTTCTGTAATTTTCCCATGGTGGTCCATCCTATCACTATTCTGTGTTTGATTGTTTTGAGTTCATCTATTGTTTCTGTTAGTTTTGATCCAAGGTATAGGAAGTTGTCTACTTGTTCTCCGTTTAGGGTGGCTGAGATGGTAGTTTTGTTCCTCCCTATTTTCATCACTTTTGTCTTTTGTATATTTATTGTCATGTCATATGTTTTACAGGTTTCGTTTAGCTTGTTGATCAGCTTTTGTAGTTCATTTGGGGTTCTTGCAAGAAGGACGAGATCATCTGCATATTCGATATTATTTATGTTTAAACCGTTGACATTGATTCCAGGCTCATTGTCTCTTGCTTTCTTTACAACTTCTTCTAGATATATGTTGAATAGGCATAGAGATAATGGGCATCCTTGCATTACTCCTTTTTGGATCTCTATGGGTTCTGTTGTGAGTGTGTCCTTTTTAATTATTGCATTTGTCTTAGAGTAATATTTTATCAGAAACTGTACTATGTATTTGTCTATTGCTTTTTCTAGTAGAATTTTAAAAAGGATTTCTCTGTTGATGTTATCGAAAGCTTGTTTAAAGTCCACAAAACAACAATATAGTTCTTTATGGTCTTCCCAGCTGAGCGCTGCTAGTTGGTGCAACATGAAAATTTGGTCTATTGTTGAACAGTTTCCTCGGAAACCAGCTTGTTCTATGCCTATCATTTCTTCATAGGTGCTTTTTAATCTATTTTGTATAATTCTTATGAATATTTTATAGGTGTGAGGGAGTAAATTGATTGGTCTGTAATTTCTGCAGTCTCTTTTGTCTTCTTTCTTGTATATTGGGATGATCTTCCAGTTCTCCAGTCATCTGGGATCTCTCCTGTTTGTAGTATTTTATTGAATAGGGTTGTTAAATATTCTATTGATATGCTGCCTCCATATGACCACAGTTCAGTAGGGATAGTATCAATGCCTGGTGCTTTATTGTTTTTCATCTGTTTTATTGCGTATCTAACTTGTAAAATTTTTGGGTGATCATTATTTTCTTCTATTGTTGGCATTGTAGTTTTGTTTCCTTGGTGGAAGATAGTCTTAAAATGGTTTGACCAGATTTTTCTTATATGTTCAATATTCCCGGTTTCAGTCATCTTGTTGTTTATCATTGTTACTGCTTTTGCTGAGAATTCCTTTGTAATTTCTCTTACGGTATTATGGAAGACTTTTAGGTTGTTTTGTTGGTATGCTTCTTGGCATTTCTTAGCTTTTTCTTCTAACCATTTTTCTTTGGCTTTTTTGCATAGGTTGTCAACTTTATTTTTTAGTACGCTGTATTTTTCTCTATTCTCTTCATTGTTTTGTTGGTTTACAAGTATCTTGGCCTCTCTTTTCTCTTCTATTGTAGCTATGATTTCTTGGGTTATCCACTGTTTGTTTATTTTGGGTTTGGAACCTAGAGTGTCTTTTGCAATTGATAACACTGTTTCTTTTCCTTCTTCCCAGTATTTTCCACTGTTCTGTAAGATGAAGGGTTTTAATTTCAAGCACATCTGTTCTAAAAATCGACTTCTGCTTGAGCTATCTTTTAGTTTTGATAGGTTGATGTTTTCTTCTTTTCTGATATTATTTTTCCTGTTGAATTTTATCTTCACTTTGGCAGTTAATATTTCGTGGTCAGTGTCAAAATCAAAACTTTTTAATGTTTGTACATTATTTACTGATCTTTTCCATTGTTTGTTTATGATGATATAGTCTATGCAGTTCTTTATATTACCATCTGGAGATGTCCATGTATATTTATTATTAGGGCATTGATAGAACAATGTGTTTGTAATCATTAGATTGTTTGCTTTACAGAAGTGGAGTAATTGTTCTCCTCTGTCATTAAGCTCCGTATCCAAATTTCCCCATCACATCTTTTTTGTCTGCTGTGAACTGTCCTATTTTAGCATTAAAATGTCCCATCACTATCATGAGTTCTCTATTTTTGGGATTATCTATTTCCTGTTGTAGTTCTTCATAGAAATTTTCTATTTCTTCCTCTGAATGGTTACTGTCTGGTGCATATATTTGGATTATTTTAATTGTTTGACCTTTTTCTTTTGCTTGAAGTTTGGCTGTTATTATTCTAGGAGACACTGGGTTTATTTCAATTACTGAGTGTGTAAGTTTCTTTTCAATTAGTAATGCAACTTCTTCTCTGTGTATGTTATCTTTTCTTCCTGAGAAGTAGAGTCTTCCTTCTGGTAAATCCATGAATCCATCTCCGCATCAATGTCTCTCTGATAAACCTAAAATACTCCATTTCAGTCTTTCTAAGTTTTCCTGGACTAACTGTAATTTTCCAGGTCGGTATAATGATCTTATGTTGAGGGTGGCCACATGTTTCACATCCTTGGCTGACCACATTGCTGATTTCTCACCTACTCTATGTGGTCTTTGAGTAGGTGCATCGGTTGTCCTGTACGCAGTAGCACTATCTCGGTTTGTAGACTTTCTCCTGCTCATGAAAGTTACTGGCATAATAATGTAGCCATGGAACAAAGGATGTAGCAGAGGCATGGCAAGCTACATCCTTTGTTCCATGGCTCTTTATTCTTTATTCAGAGCAACCCATTTGGGTTTCCCCCATCCGCCACCTGGGGGACGTGCCTGGTAGGAGTGTGGTCTCCCCCAAGCTGAAACTAACAGCGCCCTTATTTTATCTTGAATCAACCAATGCACAGTTTGCTAAAACTGTCGTATGAGCGAATGCAGATTCGTATACATTGGCACAGGTTATAATTATAAAGTGTTGTATGAAGTGAAACATCATAAGTTGGAGCATTTTCTAATTTTCACAATAAAAACCACTGGAGCAGTTATTGTTTTAAGAAGCACTATAAATGGGATAATACTCCTTTTACGGGAACTAGAACAAATAAATATCAAAAACAAAAAATAATTTTCAATAATTTAAAAATAAATATAAAAAAAAACAGAATAAAGAAAAAAAAAGAATAGTTATTGTTGATATACTATGGTATATCAACAATAACTATTCTTCTCCCTTGCAGTCTTAAAATAGTAAAATCTATAAACCTCCAAGTACAGCTTGGCCACAAGCTGTCTTGCCTCTACATGATCATCCCACAATATAAGAGGGTGACTTTAATAGTCATCATACACAATGGAAATATAAGAACAATAACGAAAATGGATATGCGCTGTGCCCCTATGGAGGTGCTCAGGACTGCAGTTGGCAATATGGTCTATGCCCCTGTCAAATACTGTGTGTCCATGTGACTGAACAGCATGTACATACACACAATGTCAATATCCAATTCAACACCAGCATGAAAACTGTGATGAGAATAAACAAATCAACCTCATTATGCTGTTCCCAGTCTTGAGTAATATTGCTTCACACATCTAAGCAAGAAGCAATCCCTTAAAAGAGAACATTTAAAAATTATAAACAATCTGCAATTGCTGATTTACATTGAAACTGCATGATATGGCAGGTTCATATTTTATCAAACCCCCCCCCCCCTCCCTTTGAAACCTGAAGAACTGATCAGTGAGAGATTTAATAATTCTAGCACCTGGAAAGAAGAATGGAATAACATGGAGATCTTGTTCAACAAACAATCTAACTAGTTGGCCATCTGGCTTTGATCCTCCTCATTGCTCTTAGAACACTGATCTATCTCCAAACTGGACAAGATATGAGTGTGCAGCTGCTTGCACTTTTGGGATATCATTCCAGCTTGTGATTGTAGAGCATTAGTTCAGACAATGACTCAAATCATGTATGAATGCAATTTACAGGTTTTCCCTGGCAGCCCATTAGAACTAGTGAGCTTATCAACAAAGGTAGCCAGAGTGGCTGAAAACCCTGGACATAAATTTATGATTCAAATGATGATTCACTATATGATTATGTACAATGGTTTATATATATATATATATATATATATATATATATAAATTAGTCTCAGCCAAAAAAAAAACATTTGATAGAGTTAACATGAGTATCTTTTTTGAATATTTGAAATTATATAGTTATGGCTCTTACATCATGCAGATAATTAACTTGCTGCAGGAGACACTTTTTTTTCTGTATGTGTGTAACCATCTCATGCATACCTTAGTCGTAAAAAAACACTCAACAGGCATACAGTCAAGAATAAATATCCAAACTTGAAATAAAATGAGCCATCAAAGGCTTGAAATGTGGAAAGGCAACAGGAGTAGATGATATTCGACCAGAAATGCTGAAGTATGGTGGTATAAAAGTCTTACAGTGACTGCACTGCATAGTTCAGAGAGCCTGGACAGAGGGACGAATTCCTGATGATTTGAGTAGAGCTCTAATAGTACCCATATATAAAAAGGGAAATAAAACTGAATGTGAGAATTACAGAGGTATTTCCCTACTGAGTGTTCCTGGCAAGATCTATACAAGTATACTTAAGAAACATTTGAAAAGAATCGTGGAAGAAATGCTTGGTAAAGAACAAGCTGGATTCAGGCCAAACAGAGGCTGTCAGGATCAGATCTTCACTTTACGACAAATAGTTGAGAAAGCATGGGAATATAACAAAGATCTGTATTTAAGTTTTGTCGATCTGGAAAAGGCATATGACAAAGTGCCAAGAGAGAAGCTATTCAATACACTAGTTATATGATGTCATTCGGGCATTATATCAAGCAATACTTAGTCTTTATTTGAGTTGTAAGTCAGCGGTTAAAATTGAAGGAAGTACAGGAAGATCGTTTAATGTTAAATCTGGTGTGAGACAAGGATGTACATTATCCCCTCTGTTATTCAATATCTATATGGATCACATTATGAAGGAAAGTGGTATTAAACATAATATCAGAATTGGAGATGTTAATGTCAGCTCTTTGCTTTATGCGGATGATGTTATACTTCTAAATAAATCCGCTACAAGTTTGCAAGATTCCCTGACTAAATTGAATAGCTGTTATAATAGATATGGTACGAAGGTCAGCAATAAAAAGACAAAGACAATGAAAATAGGTAGAATTGTTGAAAATGTCAACTGTGTTTTGAATGGGAAACCTGTGAAACAAGTAAAACATTTCAGCTACTTAGGCATGATTTTTAGTGAAGATGGTAAATTAAATATGGAAATAGACAACAGAATCAACAAAGCTGGTATGGTAGGCAGTCAATTGAATAAATTCATATGGAATAAGAGAGAAATTAGTTGGAACACTAAATTAGCTGTATACAAGACAGTGTTCAAATCAGTTTTAACTTATGGATCTGAGAGCTGGGTCAGAAGGAAAACACTTGACCAAAGACTAGAGATTGCAGATATGAGAGTCCTGAGAAAGATTAGAGGCGTAAACAGATGGCATCGATGGCAATATCATATTAAAAATGAGGATATTAGGAAAGAACTTGACATTTTCAGCATCGAGGAATGCGTTAGCAGAGCTAATCTCAGGTGGTATGGTCACTTGAACAGAATGGGAGAGGAAGGAAAGGAGAACACCTGTTTTCTCTGCCAGGTTGGCAGGAAAACGATCCCGAGGAAGACAAAGATATAGGTGGATTGATAGGTATACAGAGTGCCCTAGACGATAGAAATATAAGATCTGATAATGTTTGAGTCTTGACAAGTAACAGACTGATTTGGAGGAAAATTGTAGATAGGAAGTTAGTAATGATATAAATTTTTCATGTAGTACTATCATATCCTGTACACCCCTTGAGGGTACATGTCAGGAATTTGATGATGATGGCTCTTACATCATGTAGATAATTAACTTGCTATAGGAGGCACTTTTCTGTATGTAAGTAACGATCTCATGCATACTTTATCTTACTGGTGAGGGATAAAACAAGGCTGTCAACTCTCTCTCAAGAAATTGTACAAATTAAGAGTAGAAACCTTTCTTGGAAAAATTACACAAACAACCTACTATCTAGACAAATCCAAGCATTAAACCCTAACTGGAAAATTATTCTTGTCAGGCACACCCTGATATTACAAATGCAATATGAAATGATGAAGAAATAAAGTCATTTGTGAAATGCACAAAACATATACAGAATTGTTAAGATAAAAATTAAAGCAAGAAAAAATTAATTGCTTTAAAAATTAATTGTTGTTTTTGCCAGGGGAACCAGTGAAAAGTCAGCTACTGGAACAAATCTTACTACTCATCCCAACTCAACATCACACCAGAGTTAAAGATCGGTAATATCAACATAAGAAGCCTGAATGGCAAAGAAATGGAGCAACATTAGGAATTAGATAAGTACTAGATTGACATAATAGGGATGACTGAAACAAAAAAAAGACTAAAACTGGTGAGATCTTTCTGAGCAATAAATATAAAATCTTTTATTCAGGCAATGACAATCAAGGAAGGGAAGGTGTAGCCATAGTATTCAAGACTAAATATGAGGCTAATCTTCTTGAATGGTAGGCAGTCTCAAGCAGAGTGATGTGCGCAAATATCAGAATGGGGAGGTGGGCAATGAGACTTATTTGTGCCTATGGTCCTACAGACGTTTCTACTAAGGTAAAAGCGGAGGGATTTTTTGAGGCTTTAGAGAAAGCAACTGACAGAATGAAAAAGGAAAAGTTGGTCCTTGTTCAGGATCTGAATGGCAGAGTAGGAAATGATTGTCAAACATACGAAAATATTTTGGGAAAATTTGGAGAAAAGAGAAAAGCTAATAATAATGACAAATACCTGTTGGGTTTCTGTTCAGGACATGGACTGGTTATTACTAACACAATGTTTCAACATAAAAATGTGCACAAATTCAAATGGAGAGAAGAGGCAAGGAATAAGAAAAGTCTCATTGACTATGTTATTGTTGATAGTGAGATGTTTTCTCCCTGGTGCAAGACACCAGAGTGTACAGAGGATTTGAAATTGGAAGTGATCACCATTTAGTCTTGAGCAAGATAAAACTGAATTTGGCTATGAACCCCACCCCAAAAACCACTCTGCTACCAATCATTACGCACAGTTAAAAACAAGGAGTACAATTTATAGAAATGGGTTTAAAAATGTACACAAGTGGAAAATGGTTGGGAACCACTGATCTATATGGATCACATTATGAAGGAAAGTTGTATTAAACCTGATATTGTCAGTTCTTTGCTTTATGTGGATGATGTTATGCTTCTAAATGAATCTGCTACAAGTCTGCAAAATTCCCTGACTAAATTGAATAACTGTTGTAATAGATATGGCATGAAGATCAGCAATAACAAAACAAAGACAATGAATATAGACAGAAGCATTGAAAATATCAACTGCATTGTGAATGGAGAACCTATAGAACAAGTGAAACATTTCAGCTACTTAGGCACAATTTTTAGTGAAGATGGTAGATTAAAAATGGAAATAGACAACAGAATCAACAAAGCTGGTATGGTAGGAAGATATGGTATGAAGGTCAGCATTAAAAAGACAAAAACAATGGTAGGCAATCAACTGAATAAATTTATGTGGAATAACAGAGAAATTAATCAAAACACTAAATTAGCTGTATACAAGACAGTATTCAAACCAGTTTTAACATATGGATCTAAGAGCTAGGTCAGAAGTAAAACACTTGACAAAAGACTAGAGACTGCAGATATGAAAGTCCTGAGACAGTTAGGGGCATGAACAGATGGCTTCAATGGCAATATCATATTAAAAATGAGGATATTAGGAAAGAACTTGACATTGTCAGCATCCAGAATGTGTTAGCAGAGCTAATCTCAGGTGGTAAGGTCACTTAAACAGAATGGGCGAGGGAAGATTAGCAAAACAAGTGTTCTCTGCCAAGTTGGCAGGAAAAAAGACCCAAAGGAAGACCAAGATATAGTGGATTGATATGGTAAAAAGGGCCTTAGAAGATAGAAATATAAGATCTGATACTGTTGCTCTTGACAGGTAACAGACTGATTTGGAGGAAAACTGTAGATAGGAAGTTAGTAATGTTGTAAATTTTTCATGTAGTACTATCATATCCTGTACACCCCCTTAAGCATATATGGCAGGAATTCGATGATGATGAAAAAATTAATAGCTAATGGATAGAGAACTGGACATTGAGAACTGATTCTCCCATCAAATGCAACTGATTAAATGAGAACAAAAATACCTGGAAGTTTTTGCAGACAATACCAAACCTGTGCTAAATGTATAGAACTATACAACTGATTCAACAGTCCTAAGAAAATAGCACAATTGTATGGACAACCTCTTCACCTAGATGATGAGTGATAATCATTTAACCAGATGGCAGTCAGTGTTCTTCAGCACACTCAAAATTCTTGCATCACCTGATAACTTCCCCCACCATAATAAATCAACAATTACATATTTCCTGTGGTCATAAAATTAACTAAAAATCCTACTCAGCCCAGTACAAGCTGCACTACTTAGGTGATCCAGGGCTTAGTCTCAAATGAAATCTAGATTACATCCTTCAGAATTATCATCTTTCTTATGATGATGATTCTGATTCACTTATTTTGGTTCAAGTAATGGTATTACTAGAACCAGAGACCTATAGGGAGGCAGGGAATCATTGAGAGAAGCTAATACTCACATTAGCTGGCATACATTTCATTCATTCATTCATACTATTTGCATACCACCACCAAAAGGAAACTATTCTAAACACATACCACATTATGAGAGAAAAATCTAACTGTTACCCCTTCAATCATTCACAATTTCTGTGAATGCACTATCATCCTCTCCCCATCCTCCAGAAAATGAAAAATTCCATCTACAGGTATCTTATCTTTCATAATCCTTTCACAAGTTTGTAGGTCTCTGTTATATCACATCTCTTTCTGTTTTCTAGTGTGTGTGTCAGTTCCACAAATTTTCAATCTGTTCTGAAAATCTACATTTAACACTCCTGATATCATCTTTATCACTCTCTTTAAACCCTCTCTACTGTATCTGCATCACCCTAGAAACCAGGATACCAGCTCTGGGCATAATAGTCAAGGTGACGTCATATCAAAGTCTTGTAAAAAGGCAAAAATAACTTCCTTATCCAAGTTAATGTTTGTTTCATCATTGTCATCCTCTGAGTTGTATTTGTAATCATTGCTATTTATCCCAGAACTTCAACTTTTATTATTATTATTACAGGTATCTCCATGGAGTCAGTAGACTCATCGTGGGAGACCCAAACTATTATTACTATTACTATTATTACGGGCAACTCCAGGGAGTCATTAGACTCATCGAGGGAGGCCCCAAATCATATTCATCACAACTATTTGACATTCATACAGTATCTATCATACCTCGCCTTAAACTCATTCACTGTCACAGCATCCACCACAGACTCAGGGAGCGCATTCCACTCATTCACTACTCTAAAAGTAAAGAACCCAGCTCTAACACCTTTACTAATCACACTTTTGCCCAGTTTCCATGATGACTATCATCCTCTCCCCATCCTCCAGAAAATGAAAAATTCCATCTACAGGTATCTTATCTTTCATAATCCTTTCACAAGTTTGTAGGTCTCTGTTATATCACATCTCTTTCTGTTTTCTAGCTATTTTCTAACTATCAAAACAATATCTATTCATCTCTTCTTGAATTCATTTACAGATGAGGAACTTGCAACCAAGTCAGCTAATGCACTCCACTTATTTCCCTCCAGGCAAAAAACTTTGTTCTCACACCCTTGTTAACCACACTTTTCCTCAACTTCCAGGGATGACTTTTTGTTCTTTCTTCACTATCACACAGCTGAAATATTTTCCCTGCATCAATTTTTATAAAAACCTATTAGCAATTTAAATATTTCTATCACATTTCCTCTTCTCTGTCTATCAACCAACCTCTGCAATCCACAAGCTCTCAATCTATCAATGTAGGGAGCATTTTTTACATCACTCACCAACTTAGTCACTCTCCTCTGAACCCTCTCCACAGCCTCCTCATCCTCAAGGAATCCAGACTTGAGCAGCTTTGAGCACAGTAATTCAAATGTGGAAGTATCAACACCTTATAAAGGGGAATAATAACCTCTTTATCTATAACTTACTAAATCTTCAAGCTTAAATCAGTTTTTTCTAGTACAATTCTACCAATATAATGTCACTGGATATCTCATCATACTAGCCTTATATTTACTAATGATGAATTAACATCTATTTTTGCTTGCCCACAATTACTGCTTATTCAAATCATTCTGCAGTGGCATGTCAAATCACATCTTAATTACCTTGCCTATCTTATCATCCTCAGCAAACAGTTATGTCTCCTGTAAAATTGTTCCCAATGTCATTAATTGAAAAAGAATGAATAACAGTGAACCAAGGACAGATCGGATCCTTGGGGTATGCTACCAGTCACCTGAAATCTATACTTATACCCTTCATATACCACTTTTTTTTTATATGTCAGTCAGCCATTCTTTAATCTAAGCTAATAGTTTATCCAATCTCATGTCCTGCAACTTATGCAAGAGCCTTCTACACTGTATCCTGTCAAAAGCCTTAACAAAGTCCAAAAGTATCACGTCTCTTGTTTAACTCAACTATCACATTATTATAAAATGTCAGCAAGTTACTCAAACATGACCTTCTGTCAGTCCATGATGTTTATTGCAATGTATAGATACTCTATCAACCCATTTCTATATGCAAGCCCTTACTATCTTTTTAAAAACCTTCATCATCACTCCAGAGATACTAATAGGTTGATTAGTTAGACACATAAGTCTTTGCACCATCCTACTGCAGTAAGATTGTCATATATTCTTTCCATTCCTGTGGAATTTTCCCTCTGCTGAGACTAAATTATACAACCAGGTCAAAGGCCATATCAAATGCATTTGAAAAGTCGAACAATATCACTGTATATGATTCCACTTTATCTAACACACTCGTTATCTTATCATAAAATGCAACTAAACTGCTAAAACAAGATCTACCATTTACAAATCCATGCTGACCATTATAAAGAATGCTATGTCATTCTTTATAATGTATTCTATCCCTAAACAATTTCTCCAACATCTTGACTACAACATTGGGCAGATGAGGGTAATGTTATCTGTGAGAGTCAACATGGATTTGTGAAAGGGTGCTCTTGTTTTAGCAATATGCTAGGATTTTATAATAAAGTTACAAGAACATTAGATGAGGGAAAGGCATATACTGCAATTTTCTTAGACTTAGCGAAGGTATCTGACAGGGTGCCACATGATAAGCTGATATTTAAGTTGCAGCACATGGGTCTAGATGTCAGATTGGTCAACTGGATTCAGAATTGGTTGTCTGATAGGTATCAGAGAGTTGTGTATGGTGGAGCAGTTTCAAGGAGGCAAAGGGTTACAAGTGGGGTCCCACAGGGCTCAGTACTAGGACCTATATTGTTTAACCTTTATATCAATGACATTGCCAGCAGATTGCAAGGGGATATTCAGTTGTTTGCGGATGATGCGAAGCTGGGAAGGATTATTAGTAATAATGCAGATGTGGTAGCCCTGCAAGAGGATTTGAATAAGCTAGATAGATGAGCAAATGAATGGGGGATGTCAGTTTAATGCAGCAAAATGTAAGGTCTTGAGGTTTGGGAAACATCGATGGGTGGGAGGAGTTATACTGGAGGAAGTAGGGGAGACAAGAGATCTGGGATTGATGATTGATAGAAACCTGAAATTTAGGGGACATATTGCAAAGGTGGTGAAGGTAACACAGAGGATTGCTGCAATTGTGAGAAGGACACTGACCTGCAGAGATAAAAGAGTTATCATTCCGTTGTATAAGTCTCTGATCAGACCACACTTAAGACTATTGTTCTCAGATTTGGTCCCCAGGATTTGAAGGGGATAAATTAACTGTGGAAAGGATACAAAGACAGATGACAAAGATGTTTCAGGACTGTACAAGGATAGTTATGAGGATCAGCTGAGGGAATGTGGACTGCAGAGTTTGGTGGATAGAAGAAGGAGAGGTGATATGATTGAGACTTTTAAACTGTTGAGATATGGTTACAGGGTTGACACTGGGGAGTTCTTTTGCTTGGTTGAACAGTGGAAAGGAGTGATGACAAGAGGCCATCCCTGGAAGTTACGAAAGGAAACTGTGAGCAAGAGGGTGAGGAGTGGTTTCTTTGCATGGAGGGTGGTTGAACCGTGGAATGCATTGCCTGATGGAGTGGTGAGAGCGAGAATGGTCAATGAGTTTAAGGAGTGGTATGATAGACTTTGTGTTTCTTAAGGGGGACCTCCCCTCGATGAACCTTGACAGACTTTATGTCTGTCAAGGTTCATCGAGGAAGAAATCTTAGGGCGGTCCTTCCTAAGAATGACATATATCATTCTTAGGAAGGACCGCCCACGATGAGTCTTTTGACTTCATGGAGGCCTGAATAATAATAATAACTGCAGTTATACATACTGGTGTCTATAAGTGGAAACTTATGTCCTAGAACTATGCTTATGGAGTATTATTATTTTGCTTTCTTTCTACTCCTTAGGAACCCTACCCACTGCAAGACTTTCATTAAACAACCAGGTCAAGTGCATAGCTAACTGTTGTGAACATTCCTTAAGATTACGTGGTGATATGCCATCCATTCCCACAGCCTTATTAACATCTAACCCAATAAACATCTGATACACCTGATTCTTTCACCTCTAATTCTCCTAATATTTGCCTCCCTTCCATATATTGCACGGCATCATTTATACTAGTATGGTATATGCCGGTAATGTGCTCATTCAATAATTCCACTATATGCTTTGCAACTGTTATTCTGCTGCCATGACTATCTACCAGTGTCTACCTGCCATAATTATTCTTTCTCTTGCTTGCCATATAGCAAAAAAATTTCCTTGAGTTAACCTTGGCTTGACCAGCCAGTCTCTTCTCATACTGCACCTTTTCTTTCTTTGCCATGCTAATCATCTTTCTAGTCTGCTCTTTATACTCTTCATGGATCTGTTCACCACCACCATCTTGTACCTCCTCTATAACATTTTCATTTACAACACCGCTTGCTTGATTTCACTGTTCGTCCATTTCACTTCTACTCTATTTATTTGCTTAATGCTTGGTATGCGGTTATACATTGCTATACATTGCTTTTGTCAGATACTGCCTTGTGAGTTTCCATGTATTGTCAACATCTTTTCTGCTAAGCTCCTTTACCCAACATGCTGATGCTAACTGACCACAGAGCTTCCTATAATCACCTGCTTTATACTTCCACATATATCCATTTTTGGCAGTTACCTTTTCTTGTTCCATCATTTCCCAAACAAGTACCTCATGATTACTCTCACCAACCAGAGGCAGTGTCAGCAACTCATTAACAACTACATCTTGTGACGTTATCAACAAATCCAAATCATTAAAGCCTCTAGTTAGTTCAGTCACATACTGCTTAAGATATTTATCTCTCAGAAATTCAACAAACTCACTCTCCTTATTCCCGTACACTATATCTTCCTTCCATTCTATATTCCTATAATTAAGGTCTCCCATCAGGACCACCACCTTTTTACATATCTAACTAATTCCCTCTTCTCATTTACATCAGCCAATCTCTTCTTTACTTATTTAATCTCATCTTCCAGATGCTTCATTTCACTCTTCATTAATTCTTGCCTAAGCTCTTCTACTACAGTCCTGACTCTAGCTCCCATTTCTAAACATTCTAATCTATCAATGCACTTTACACATACTTTAATGCTTTCTTTCTTTCATACATTGTCCCCAAATATTTCAAACTGTTGGGGACAAAAGTCCCCAAATTTTTCACATTTTTCAGTGCATATTTCGAAGCAATTTTTGCAACACATTCGCAGGGAATATTCCAGGACAGAACTCAACCTTCGTGCTGAAACTTTGTGCCACCGATGTGTTTTTCTTTATGGATGTCATTTTCAGAAACAGCAGTAGAAACAAGAAACAAACACTACTGAATGAGACTTGTATCCAGCATGAAAAAATCTAGTACAATTTATGATAAAAAGCAACACTATATACTATTTAAAAACACTTTTCTCAGCACAGCTTAAATATACCGCTACATTTACTCGTAACACTAGCAGACATATTACTGACAGAATAATCAGTTAAAAGAGTAATGGTGTTCTAAAGTTGCTATTGTTAGACCTAAAACACACAATGCTGGCATGTGTGACCTGTAGTTCATTCTGGTTTCGGAAGAAGGCACACTTTTTATTTTCAATGATATCAAGTGTTTCCAGATTAAACACTTTTAAATTACCTTAGTGTTTCATTTTCTTGAAGGCAAATTAAAGGAAGTATGCTTGGCATTAAAAGATGTCATTTGCAAGATGTGCATGCATTCAGGAACCAGATTATGCATTTTTTTTCCTTGCAAGAAAAATGAGTTATATAATTGTATTTCCAATTATAGACCAGTATGCATAACTGCAGTTATGGTCAAGGCAGTGGAGAGATTTGTTAGGAATAGAATACAAGATTGGGTTGATGGACATAGCATTCTTTATGATAGTCAGCATGGATTTGTAAAGGGTAGGTCCTGTTTTAGCAATTTACTTGCATTTTATGATTGGATAATGGGTGTATTCAAGATACCAAGTAATTTTATATAAACTTGGTTTTTAATCCTATTTCCCAAGTAAGCAAACAGACAAGTATATGTCAAGTTTGCACCTGCACGTAGTGCAGGACCGAGGCAACTCGTGGTAAAGGTGGATTAAGTTCTGACAGTGATATTTTTGGACTTTGCAAGTGTTTAATAGATTACCACATAATAAATTGGTGTACAAGCTACAGAGGGTGGGAATAGATAATATATTGGTTAGATGGATCAGAGATTAGCTCTCTGAATGATACCAGCAGTTTGCATATGATGGTTCAGTGTCTCAAAAAAAGGAGCGTAACTAACCAGTGGTTTGCCCCAGGGTTCTGTTTTTGGGCCCCTGCTGTTTAACTTGTTTGTAAACAATATATCATATGGACTAAGGTGGGGATCATCAGTTGTCTGCTGATGATGATGCAAAGTTTTGAAGAATTATAAACAGCACTGCTGATGTTAATTCCCTTCAGGAAGATTTGAATAGACTTCTTACTTGGACAAAAGAGTGGGGTTGTAGTTTTAATATCAATAAGTGCATTGGAGTGCAGAAATATAAGGCTGTTGCAAGTTTTTCCACTTGGTTATATTATAAATTAAAGATGCCAAGAAATTATATTCTTGGTTTAATCCTTTATCCAAGTGTAACCAAACAAGGGGATACTAAGGCAAGCAATGTGAAGTCATTAGCCTCTATATACAAGTTGCCCAGTTCTGAAATTACTTCAGGCACAAACTTTGTTTGCTTACACTTGGATAAAGGATTAAACCAAGAAAATAATTTCTTGGTATCTTTAATTTATAATATAACCAAGTGGAAAAAATTCCAACATCTATCTCTAATCCAGAATATTTTAATAATAAGATGCAACACCTTTTGACTACTCGTATATGGAAATATGATTTCTTCATTAATTCAATGTTTGTATCACTACTGGGTCTGGCTCCCACTGATGTGCTGAAGTGGTTGCTTTCCCTGAGATATGAGCAGCTCTGCTCAGTGGTGGAATGAGCCTGCCATTGGGCAGAACCACTGTTGAGGGTTCTCAGTGGCAGGGTGAGTCTGTCATTGAGTGGAACTACTGCTGAGTTAAATGATCTTTCAGGTCACTCATTGTTGGGTAATCTGAGGGATCACACAAGTTTTTGGAGATGTACTTCCAACTTAAACATACCTCTCAATAAAGGTCGAAACTGGTATGGGTTGTGACACTTCCCATGATGCATAGTATCATGCATGTCCATAAGGATGTGTGCTTTGCATTATGGAATACTAATGCAAGTGATCTGAAGTCATTAGCCTCTATATACAAGTTGTCCAGTCCTGAAATTACTTCAGGTGCAAGAATATGATTTCTTGGCATCTTTAATTTAAAATATAAGGCTGTGTACTCTATATTGCAGGAAAAGGATGAGATATTACTTACACTTCGATAAATTATTAAATCGAGAATATAATTTCTTGGCATCTTTTATTTATAGTATAACCAACTGAAAAAACATGCAACTAAATTAGAGTATACAAGTCTTCAAAGCAATTTTAACTTATGGATCTGAGAGCTGGGTTAGAAATAAAATACTTGATTGAAAACTGGATCCACAGGTATGATAATTCTGAGAAAGATTATGGGAAAATGAACAGATGGCAGTATCACATTAAAAATGAGGATAATAGGAAAGAACTTGCCATTCAGGAAGGAGGGAAAAGTCTGACTGTTTCCTCCTCGTGGTACCCTCTGGATAATCTAATGACAGCAGCAGTTCTTTTTTTCCATCATGGAGACAAATTTCAGTGATTATCATTATGCCACTGCATATGGGGCAGCTGCCACGACTCTTGATTTGGAAATGATGTCAGAGTTGAGAAATGAGCAAATCATTCCACCCATTACAAGAAACATTAATATTATCCAATGTAATTTAAATGGTATCGTTACTCCAGCAAGCAAAGGAAAACTAAAGGAATTATTACTACTAGCTGACAAGCATGATGCTGATATTATCTGCATCCAGGAAACCAAACCTTAGCAAACTAAACATTACAAACTATGATATCATATGACAAGATAGGCCTACTGACCAAAATAGAGAAGGGCTTCTGATACTAATTCAAAACTTGTCATATAAAGCTGTTAAACTAGACATAGTAGCAGAAGGAACTGAAATACAAGGAATCCAAATACTGGAACCAAGTAAAAGGCCATTAAACATATTCAATTGTTATCATCCTCCTAACAAACCTGGACGAAATCTTTCCATCCCATCCCATCTCATTGAAGGAAACTCAATTATCTTAGGAGATATGAATAGCAAACACCTGTTATGGGGTTCTGAGGAAATAAACCCAACAGGAGAAAACCTGAGGAATTTCTTAGATGAAACAGGACTAATAATTCTCAACAGTGAAGAACCCACTTATTTGTCTCATTGTTATGATGCCCTAGATATTACTGCAGTGTCTCCAGATCTTTGTGACAAAGCTATTTGGTCTGTTTCAGAACCAGTAGGAAACGAGCATACCCCCAATATTAACTAACCTGAACCCAAAAATGATGAGACCCATCCAAAAAAGAAAATATCATTTTAATTTCCAAAAGACAAATTTGGAGAAATACAAGTATGAAGTAACAAAATGCTGAAAGATCACACATACCATGATGTCCTAACATAACTTGGAAGAATGTTATCATATTACAAAGAACTGGGTGGCAAGAATTTTGCCACAACTTAAATCCAAACACTTCAGATACCAAACTTTGGAAACTGACTGCTAATTTACAAAGAGACTTACAAAAGGCAAGTGAGACTAACATGCTAAAGGACCTGGATGAAAATATCAAAATTGGAGACAGAGAATGCAAATACCTTGGCCTTTCATTTTCAAAATTTCAAAATATAAGCAAACTAGAGATGAATACTAACAAAAACCATCAAATATCAAAACAGGCTCGACAGCAGAAAAACACTGAAAATTCTACAAAACATAAAAACAAATTATTCTGGGATCCATTTACAATCTCTGAATTGAGAGATGCCTGGGAGAGACTATATATAAATAAATCATGTGGACCAGATAACATACAAGGAATTATGATCAAGCATCTTCCTTCCTAGCCTTAGATTGGCTACTCTGCCTATCCAACAATAGCCTAAAACAAGGAAAAGCTCCAAAAGACTGGAAGACAGCCATAATCATACCAATTTTAAAGCCTAATAAACCTCAAGACCAACCAGGAAGTTATAGACCAATTTCACTGACTTCAATTCCAGGCGAATTGACAGAAAAAATTGTTATTATTATCATTATTACACCCTCCATGGAGTTGACAGACTCATTGTGGGAGGTTCATTCAACTGACAACATATTTATCATATAGAATCTTATTAACAACACATTTTGGTAATGCATTCCATTCACTGACAATTCTTCATGTAAAAAGTCTGCTCCTCACCACACTTTTACACAACTTCCAGGAATGACCTATGGTTCTTCCCGTCTCACCTTTTATTCTTTTTATAATCCCCTCTGGATTAATCTGATAAAATCCTCTCACAAACTTAAACATCTCTATCATATCACCTCTCTTCCTCCTATCCACCAAACTCTACAATCCACATCTCTTCAACCTTTCTCCATAGCCAGCATTCCAAACTCCAGATATTGTCTTAGTCACTCGTCTCTGGACTCTCTCCAATGTCTCCATCACATTTAAAACCAGGTGACCAGATCTGAGCACAATAGTCCAAGTGTGGCCTGACCAGTGCCTTATACACTGGCACAACCACTTCCTTATCCTTGCATGGCAGAGTACTTCTTACATGCAAGGATGTCAGTGTCCATAGCAGCACTACAATGTGCAATATAGTATACTACCACATTTCCTGGCTGCCTTTAGAAGAAATCACTCAACAACTGATCAACTTTTCTACTTAACCCAGTCAATTCAAGATAAGTTCCAGATCAAACCTACCAAATCCACTATTGCAGCTTTTATAGATTTTAGCAATGCCTTTGACAAGGTGTGGAGGCAGAAACTATTTTCCAAACTATGTCATATTGGAATAGGAAGAAAAGTTCTAAACTGGATTTATGACTTTCTAAGAAATAGAACAACTCAAGTTAGAATAAATAATACCATTTCTAAGAAAGTGAAAATAAGACAGGGACTCCCTCAAGGCAGCATTTTGAGCCCACTCTTTTTTCTCATCTACTTAAATAACTTAGACAAAAATATAAATAAAGAAACAAAGATAGCTATGTTTGCTGATGATTTGGTCTCAGCTCACAACAACTTAGAAACAGCAGGTCACTTAAACAAAGCCATTTATTTTATTTATTCATATGGAGTTTCCTCCCTTTTCTCTCCTGTCCCTATTGGGGCGAGTTGAGCCCCAATAGGGACAGTATTTAGGCTTAAGTATTTATGGCTGTAGATCCGTGTGTTCACTGGGCCAGTTTGCCAGTTTGAGGGATGAAAAACCCCAGATAAACTGGGGGTAAAAACCCTGCTGTCCACGCCCAAGACCGGCTAACTTGGCTATGGCCGAGGAAGATCCTTGAGCTCTTCACGTCGGCAATGGGAATCGAACCTAGGACACTCCTTCCCCAGGCATATGGTTGCGAAGCGCAAAGCCACTAGGCTAACCGCGCAGACTAACAAAGCCATTGAAAGTTTATCTACATACTGTGAAAACCAAAAAAATCAAAATTAAGCCTACTAAATCAGAAATTTGTGTATTTACCAAATAAAATAACCACCCCAGAAAGTGGAGACCAAAGATTCAACTAAACATTTAACTACCTATATTTAATGAAAACCCCCAAATACTTTGCAGTTACTCTGGATCCATCACTAAGCTTCAATAAACACATCAACAATGTTGCAGTCAGAGTGAAAAAGAAGACTAAATATCATGAAACATATCTCTGATAAAGAGTGGAGAGTTGATGATAAAACCTTAAAAGTCACATACACCTCTATCATCTGACTCATAATGGAATATACATCACCCATCTAGATGCAAACATCACAAATCAGTTTAGACAAGCTTAAAAAAATTCAGAAAAATGCAGCTAGAATCATATGTAGACTAAGGAATACAACTCCTGGAAAAATAGTAGAATTTGAATCCAATCTTGTTGCTTTAAAAATTAGATGGCAAGAAAATCTTACTAAATTTGTAGTAATTTGCACATCATAGAATAAGTGAACATTTTAAAAAGTGGCAACCAACAAACAGAAAGAAAAAAATCAACAATGCATGAAATCATGGAAAATAAAATTCCCATGGATTGTCCAAATAAAATAACCAACTACCTAGCATTTCCTCCAAATCAAGACAGGAAAAATATACGTATTAATTTTGAAATAGGGAAACATGAGAAAAAAAGCCTAGAAAGCCCTGAAATTTTGAGCGCTTTCAAAAATAATGAAATATTATTACTACCCAAGACCCCATGGAATCAAAGATTCATCTAGGAGGTCCTTTTATCATACACACAGCTCATCATATTGCACTTTAAACAAACTCAAAGTCTCTGCAGACACCACACTCTCAGGCAAGGCATTCCAATCATTCACAACTCTGCATGAAAAAATACCTGCTTCTCACTCTCTTACTCACACCCGCTTTATACAGTTTCCAGGGATGACCTCTGGTTCTCCCCTGATCTCCCACTATTTTCTGTAGAACCTCTCCAGCATTGATCCTATAACAATCCCTTACTAACTTGTAGGTATCTGTTATATGTCCCCTCTTCCTCCTGTCCGCCAGACTCTGCAAATTGCATTTTCTCAAACTTTCCTCATACTCAACATTCCAGAAGTCAGAAAGTACCTTAGCCAGTTACCTCTGGACCCTCTCCAACATCTCTTCATCATTCTGAAAACCAGGTGACCAAATCTGGGCATAATAGTCCATGTGTGGCCTAATCAAAACCTTATACAATGGAACAAGAATCTCCCTATTTCTACAAGTCAGTGTCCTCTGCATCATTCCCAGAAGCCTTTGTGTTGTCTTCACAATTTTGGCTATGTGTCCCCTAAATTTCAGATCCTTATCCACGATCACCCCCAGATCTCTTATTTCCTCCACCTCCGACAATATATCCTCATCAAGCATAAATTCTGCATCCCATTTTTGTTTTCCAAATTTTAAAACCTTACAATTTGCAACATTGAACTCACATTCTCATTCCCATGCCCAATCACTCAATTTATTAGTCTTCTTGTAAGGCCACAACATCTTCTCTACTCTTCATGGTTCGTCCTACCTTTGCATCATCTACAAACAACTGAATATCTCCATCCAAATCTTCACCAATATCATTAATATACAAGTTAAACAGCAATGGCCCTGAAACAGACCCCCTGAGGCACACCACTAGTAACTTTCCTTTTCCTGGATATCGCTCCCCTTATACACAACTTGTTGATACCTATCAGATAGCCAGTCTCCAGTTCAATGCATCAATCTAATATCCAACCCCATCCACTCCAGTTTGACTATCAACTTATCATGCGGTAATCTATCAAAAGTCTTTGCAAAATCTAACTATATTACTGTATAACCTTCTCCTCTGTCCAAGGAAGCAGTCACCTTATTGTAATAAGTAAGTAGATTACTAAAACATAACCTCCCTTGAATAAATCCATGCTATCCATGAAAGATAATACCATTGTTGTCAACCCAACTCTAGATCCTAGTTCTCACAAGCTTCTCCAACAATTTAACCACAACACCTGACACACAGATAGGCCTATAGTTTGATTCTTGAGTTCTATCGCCTCCTTTATGACGTGGCACAGTCTTGCCTCCTTCCACTCAGGAACTTGGCCCAGTGCAAGACTCGTATTAAAAAAATATGTCAAGGCCGGCTTCAACTCCCTGGCGCATTCCTTCAGATTATGTGGTGATATATTATCAGCCTTATTTACATCTAGTTTGCTCAACTCCCCATACACCTCTTGCTCACTTACAGTCAGTCTCTCTTCCCCATCATCAACTGCTCTCAATCTCTCCATGAAGTCACATTTGCAAGATTGAAAGACCTTTATGAACTTCTCATTAATGTCTCCCCACATCTTCTGCAACAGCTGTCTTTAAACCATTTTCTCCAATCAATGTCATCCTACATAATCATTCTTTCTTTTGCTGGCTACATATCGAAAGAACTCTTTAGGATTCTTTTTGGCTTCATTAACTAACTGCTGTTCATACCTCTCTTTAAATATGGACCTGACTCAATAAAGATCTACTCAGATGGCTCCAAAAATCCAAATGGCAATTCTAGGAGTGGTGTACTCATATATGGCTCTCAAAATATAGAACTAAAAATGACCAACAGTATAGGATGCAACTCGTACCATGCAGAATTAATAGCCATTAACACAGCACTGCAACATTTGGATAAACAAATCCCAAAGGAATATATTTTTCACAGATTCCTTAGCAGCTCTTCAAGCTATTAAGAACTGCTACACTAGTCATCAAGAAATACTTAGAGACATAGCAAAAAACATAAACAAACTAAATAAGGATTCTGAAATAATTTTCCAATGGATTCCATCCCACGTGGGAATTAAAGGGAAATGAAACTACAGATGAAGTACCAAAAATGGCTGCAACATCAAGTGATAACACAGATTTTGATCTTTTTAAAACTACTCAAAAAGAAAACAAAAATAATCATTCTCCAGGATATGACTCACCACAGGTACGTCAGAAACCTAAGAGAGCAAAAACTCTCAGTACTAAGGAACTTGAAGTGTTGGGGAGGTGTATTTTCCGTAAGTGAACTCTTGGTTGGTGGGTAAAGTATTTACTAAAATACTTTATGCACTGAGTTTGAACCTCCAATAATGATGCGGCCTAAGCTTAGAACTTTTTACATCTTTTCAGATCCATCAAGGAAGTGTACTGCAGATGGTGGAAAACATTTAATACCAATGCTTTGTCTTGGCAGGAAGCTTAGCACTTCATAAAAGAATTATTCCGTGTATCTTTTGATTCTATTCTTCATTATTAGTGATCATAAAACTCTATAGTCCTTAAGGTGAAATTAAGTGCATTAAGGTGAAAGATTGTAAAGTTGGTTCCAAATTAATAGCCCATCTATAATGATCAAATATGTACTTAATCAGTACCATACATCATCATTGGCTGGTCATATAGAAACATTAATCCAATAGAACAATGCAATTATTATTAATGGATAGGTGTAGCATTTAACCTGTTAAATGCTTTTTGCAAAATTCAGAAGTAGAGTATATGCACCCCCCCCCCCTTCATCAGCTATGTAAATAATATAAAATGTCACCAGGATTACTAAAATTGCTTTTTAACAAATATCTGTTAACCTTTGGAAAAAGTTCTTTTCCGTTGACTTGCTGAATGCTCATGGAATTGCTACCATATGTTGAACAACTTCTGTACACAAATCCTTAATTTGTACAAAAAAAAATTACCACTGATCTCTTTATTTCACTGTTGATCATTGTGAAGAAATTCACAATGATCTACAGTTTTTTTTTTTTTTTTTTTTTTTTGTGACTGTGATTTCACCACACAAGCCAATCAGCTGATAGTACTAGTTTTTGTTAAAATCTAAATAATGAAAAAGAATCTTCTTAATGAATGTGAAAACCTGCAGATTGTATTATTTAAAGAAAATAAATACATAAGAAACAAAGTAGAATAAAAATCAATAAATGAAGAAAGAGAAAGAAAAGAAAAAAAGTTTTATATATCTTGAATGATTTATACTAATTTTAATGAAAATGAACACAAATGTCTATGGAGATTGAATGCACTATACACGAGTCCCTGTTGTTGTTGTTGGGGAGGGGGGGAGATGAATCGTTAGGATATGGACACCTGATTAGTCTAATTACATTCTAATGTTTTATTTAAGCACTAACCTTATGCAGTTGATTTGTAGCCATAAACATAATTTTAACCTGTTTTCACTGACTTCAAATTGCAGTAATTCAGCCATGCTGGCTACTGCCAGCACCTTGATACACTCCTTTAAATACATGCAATGAATTTTCATCCATAACATTCAAAATTTATCTGGTCCATTTACTTTCAGTTCATTAACCTTCTTGCTAAGAATGGAACCGTTTTTTATTCCAAACGAATTCTTTCTATGCAACTTTGTCTGCTATTCAAATTATAGTCTTTAAAACAAGGTCATCCTTGCTACCTTCATTACTGACATCTGATCTCTTCATCAATAAATTCACATCGATCATCATCCTCCCAGCTAGTATTTCCTTAGCATTCAGTTCTTTTAAGTACCTTGAATTTCTTGTAAAAATTAATCAACAATTATTTGAAGTTAATTTGTCAATAACACTTGTAACTCTTCTTAGATGATAATAACTGTCCAAAATGTGATGAAGTTCTTCAGGAGTTGGAGCATATTGATGATGAAGCAGATGATTTAGAAATTCTCTTTGTAAAAATTAAAGATGCTCGCCAGTCCCGTAAATATGGTATTAGTCAGTTACCGTCTTTAGTCTATTTTCGTAAAAAATTTCCATCAATTTATAGAGGTAAGGTTTATTTCAGAACTTTTAGAATAAAAATCTTTAATATTTAATAATCAGTTAAGCTGGAGTTTGTTTTTGTTAACTTTGTATATTGGCAGTGTTTTTATTTTTTTTAATTTTTAATTTTTTTTTTTTTGGGGGGGGGGGGTGATATTAGATCATCCACTATTTCAGGGCCCATAGAATTATAGAAAAGCAATGCAGGATTCTATGACAATCGCAAAAAAATAAATTAATTAAGCTTAAAAGAAAATGAAAAATCATATATTGAAATCTAGTAGATGCAATGTCTAAATGTATTTTCCAAAGGTATGAAGGTTAAATAGAATAGGTGTGAAATGAATGAATAAAGAGATTAAGCATGTGATACAGAGAAAAAGGGCATTATGGAGGCAGCATAAGAGAAGTGGAAATAACCAATTCCATAAGGATTACAAAGACCAGGCAAGGTGGGTGACTTGGTTGGCAAGGTAGAAAAAGTGAGGTATGAACAGCAATTAGCTAATGAAGCCAAAAACAATCCTAAGGAGTTCTTTCGATATGTAGCTAGCAAAAGAAAGAATGATTATGGAAGAATGACATTGATTAGAGAAAATGGTATAAAGACAGCTGTTGTTGCAGAAGATGGAGAGATTGAAAGCAGTTGATGATAAGGAAGAGAGACTGACTGTAAGTGAGCAAGAGGTGTATGGGGAGTTGAGCAAACTAGATGTAAATAAGGCTGATAATATATCACCACGTATTCTGAAAGAATGTGCCAGGGAGTTGACGCCAGCCTTGACATATTTTTTTAATATGAGTCTTTGCACTGGGCAAAGTTCCTAAGGAGAGGAAGGAGGGCAAGATTGTGCCACGTCATAAAGGAGGCGACAGAACTCAAGAATCAAACTATAGGCCTATCTGTGTGCCAGGTGTTGTAGTTAAGTTGTTGGAGAAGCTTGTGAGAACTAGGATCCAAAATTGGGTTGACAACAATGGTATTATCTTTGATGGACAGCATGGATTTATTAAAGAGAGGTCATGTTTTAGTAATCTACTTACTTATTACAATAAGGTAACTGCTTCCTTGGACAGAGGAGAAGGTTACACCGTAATATAGTTAGATTTCGCAAAGGCTTTTGATAGATTACTGCATGATAAGTTGGTAGTCAAACTAGAGCGGATGGGATTGGATATTGGATTAGTGCATTGGAGTGGAGACTGGCTATCTGATATGTATCAACAAGTTGTGTATAGGGGAGCGATATCAAGGAAAAGGAAGGTCACTAGTGGTGTGTCTCAGAGGTCTGTTTTATTAATGATATTGGCGAAGATTTGGATGGAGATATTCAGTTGTTTGCA
Source organism: Typopeltis vanoorti (assembly GCF_054136105.1). Lineage (NCBI taxonomy): Eukaryota > Metazoa > Arthropoda > Arachnida > Uropygi > Thelyphonidae > Typopeltis > Typopeltis vanoorti. The sequence continues at coordinate 65,971,020 of NC_143567.1, read as the reverse complement.
GATGATGCAAAGTTGGGACTAGCCATGAAGAGTAGAGAAGATGTTGTGCCTTACAAGAAGGCTTAAATAAATTGAGTGATTGGGCACGGGAATGGGGATGCGAATTCAATGTTTAAAATGTACGGTTTTAAAATTTGGGAAACAAAGATGGGGTGCAGAATTTATGCTTGGTGAGGATATATTGTTGGAGGTGGAGGAAATAAGAGATGTGGGAGTGATAGTTGATAAGGAATCCAAAATTTAGGGGACACATTGCCAAAATTGTGAAGACAACACAAAGTCTTCTGGGAATGATGCAGAGGACACTGACTTGTAGAAGTAGGGAGATTCTTGTTCCATTGTATAAGCCTTTGATTAGGCCACACATGGACTATTGTACCCAGATTTGGTCACCTGGTTTTCAGAAGGACGAAGAGATGTTGTAAAGGGTCCAGAGGCGGCTGACTAAGGTAGTTTCTAACCTCTAGAATGTTGAATATGAGGAAAGATTGAGAAGATGCAATTTGCAGAGTCTGGCAGACAGGAGGAAGAGAGGAGACATGACAGAGACCTACAAGTGGTAAGTGGTTGTTATAGGATCAATTTTGGAGAGGTTCTACAGAAAACAATGGGAGATCAGAAGAGAACCAGAAGTCATCCCTGGAAACTGCATAAAGAGGGTGTGAGTAAGATAGTGAGAAGCAGGTTTTTTTCATGAAGAGTTGTGAATGATTGGAATGCTTGCTTGAGAATGTGGTGTCTTCAGAGAATTTGAATGCGTTTAAAGCACAGCATGATGAGCTATGTGTATGATCAAAGGACCTCCCAGATGAGTCTTTGACTCCATGGGGTCTTAGGTAATAATAATATTTTAAAAAAATTGTATTTAATGAATATTATATTTTGAGAGATTGTTTTCAAAAGTGACATCATCAATGTTTCAGGATAATAGGAATCTGAAAATATGACACTGCACAAAAATCATAAGAGTAGAAAAAGTTTGAGATTTGACTACAAATTTAATGAATTTTATGATAGAAAAATGTACCTGCTCCACTTCAAGGACTGCTTGTTAAAAGTTGTGAATGATAATTCTTAAATTCTTAATTTTAAAATTGTCAAGTATTATGATATGATTCTCTTTTAAAATTAACTAAAATACCATTTATTGATTATATATAACACTACTTATAAATCTCACTGTGCCGTATCACTGGGCAGATTTTCAATTTTGTGTTGCTTCTCCTTTCCTGAAATAATTAAGACATTTTATATATATTTGAACACTGAATCTGAATATAATGACTTTTTTTTTTTTTAAGTACACAGAAGTTTTTTGGAAATGCATAAATGAAAATGCATCATCATCATCAGCCATTTTCTGTCCACTCCTAGACGAAGCTCTCTGCCAAAGTCCTCCATTCATTCTTATCATGAGCTTTTTTATGCCACTGAGTTCCAGTCTGTTTAACCTCATCCTTTCACTGTCTCTTTGGTCCTCCTGATCACTTTCTACCCAGTCTACAAGATATCTATTTAATCACCCGAAACCTCCTAAATTTGTACATTCACCACTTAAAATATCAGATGTCTACAAGATCAGCTCTAGTTGTGGTTTACACTACATAGAACAAACAGGCAGTTCTGGGGAGGTACTCTAATCAGAACACCTCAAGGACATTGAGAATGAAAGAAAGAAGATACAAATCCAAACTGGAACACATACTACTGAAATGGCAACAGACAAAAATGTTCCACATAGATTACCATTTTTTTCTCAAGAGTGTTCAAAGAATCAGCTGAAATGATGAAACATCCTGCACAGTGCAGCAGAAAACAAGGGATGATTTTACATCGCTTGGTCTTCATAAATTTATCACAACACACTTGCATCTAGTAGCATACAGCAATCGACAAACAAGCAGCGAATATAATAGCAAATCGCTTATTCATGTTCAAATATTTTAACTATAGCTGCTAACTGCCATTACTTGTTTTTTAGTTTTATAGTTTATTCATGTAATTATTCTGATGAAGTGAAACAAAACAATTTCACAAAATTAGTTGAGAAAATAGTGTAAATAATTTCTTATTATATGTAATAACTTTATTTTTGTGGAAAAATGCCAGAATACATATTCTTAGCATGCCCTTTCTCCACAGAAGCCTATGCAATGATATAGTGGAATTAATCAATGAGTACTTCATCAATGTTATCATACTGGTGTAAATGATGGTGTGCAATATTTAGAAGAGAGACGTGATTTTTATTTTTTTTAATATCTGATCCACACACAAGAGGCCAGAAGACCTGTAGCACATCAGTGCCATGCATGGACAAGAAGAAAAGAAGAATCTGTTCACGTTTTGTTTGAATAGTTGATGGTTGTATTTCTTTGGGGGAATGGCAGAGTTGGGGAGACTGTTCTAAAGAACAGAAGTAGATGGAATGAAAGAGGAGGCAGTGAAGTTTGTTCAGTGAGTTTCAAGATGGACTGTAAAAGGGTGTTGATTAGCAGTCACTCTTATTCTATTGATTTTGGAGGAATGATAGTGATCCATTCAGCAGAACACTGTCCATGAAATTATCTGTAGAAGAGGCACAAGGCAGAAACTGAATGCCCATGAGAGGGACTGAAGTGGATATGTGAGAGAGAGGAGAGGGACCATTAAGTAGCTAGATCTCTTTCTTCTGGATAGAATTAAGCAATTTTGAGAGGATTTTGGTGCACCACCCCAAATATGGGAGCAATATATTATGGTTAGGCAGATTTGAGGTTTGTATAGAGTTAGCAACTATGAATGTGTGAAGCAGAGTCTTGTGAAAAAAGTACACCAAGTTTTATTGCTGTTGCAGAAACTACAGTTGAAAATTCAAGAAAGATCAGAAATGTGGGTCAGTCCAAGAAAGGAAATTTGATTGTGTGTGGATATCTCACTATTATTGAAGGTAAGGAGGGGGGGGGGGAATGCAAGGGGAGGCAAGAAAGAGCTTGTGAAAGAACAGACAGGACTGAGTTGGTGGCATTGAAGTCTACAAGTTTTTCCTTGTATCCATTGGGATAGCTTGAAGATAGGAGTTCAGGCGACTGGTCATTGTGGATCTTGAGGATTCTAATACTTGAGCACTGCAGGGTTTGTCAAATGAAAAAGTATCAGGAGAATTGGAAGTAAAAGAATCAGAGGTGTATTAGGAGTTAACTGGGTTAGATGTTAATAAGGCTGTGGGAAAATGGACAAGATATTTTTAAGGAACATGCATAGCAGTTAGCTATGACCTGATTATTTAATGAGTCTTGCAGTGAGTAAGGTTCCTAAGGAGTGGAAAGAAGGCAAGATAATACCACTCTACAAACATGGTTCTAGGATAGATAGTTTCCTATTCTGTATAACTGCGGTTGTAGTCAAGGTGTGGAGAGAATGGGAAATAGAATGCAAGACTGGGTTGATGGACATAGGATTCTTTATGATGGTCAGCATGGAATTATAAATGGTAGGTCGTTTTAGCAATTTATTACGTTTTTGAAAAGGTAAGGAGTGTATTAGACAAGGGAGAATCATATAGTGATATTCTTGGACTTTGCAAAAGCATTTGATAGATTTCTATATAATAAGTTGATGTGCAAGCTGCAGAGGATGGGAATGGATAGTGTATTGGTTAGATAGATTGGCTCTTTGAATGATATCAGCAAGTTGTGTATGATAGAGCATTCACTCAAAAAAAGGAGGGTAACCAGTAGCGTTACCCTCCTTTAATGAAAGTCTTGCAGTGAGTAAGGTTCCTAAGGAGTGGAAAGGAGGCAAAATAATACCACTCTACAAACCGGATTCTGTTTTTGGGTCCTTGCTGTTTAACTTGTTTGTAAATTTTATGTCATAATGATTGACTAGAGATCTTTAGTTGTTTGCTAATGTTAATTGCCTTCAGGAAGATTTGAATAAGCTTTTGGCTTTGACAAAGGAGTAGGGTTGTAGTTTTAATATTAATTAGTGCAAGCTGTTGCATTTTGGATGTAGAAATATAAGGCTGTGTACTACAGGAAGTGGATGAGATTTAAGATCTGGGAGTGATGGTTGACAGTAGACTGAAGTTACTGGGCATGTTGCAAAGATTGCATATCGTAGCAGCACTATTATATTATATGAAGTATACTAATGCATAGGGATAAAGCAGTGGTTGTGCAATGTATGATGCACTGGTCAGACCACTCTTGGACTTTTTGCGCTCAGAATTGGTTACCTGGATTTTCATGGTTTCATGGTAATGTGGAAACATGAGATGGTCCAGAGACGAGCGTTAGCATGGTTAGCATATTCACTCTCCAGCCAAAAGGCTGCGGGTTCAAATCCCGCCATGAGCATGGATGTTTATGATTGTCTGTGAAAGTACTAGTGGTGGTAGATGGCATTGGTGTTAGATGATGAAGGTTGGTGGAGTAGTGAGACAAAGAGTTATAGAGTAGATGCCCTCCCTCGATGAGTCTTTGGACTCCCTGGTGGTATGATATTATTATAATAATAATAATAATAATAGTAATAAGGCTCTGGAATCTTGGCTATGGGTAGGTTAAAGGAAAGTGGATGCCAGAGTTTGGTGGATAGCAGGAATAGAGATGATATTGTGTGTGTGGGGGGGGTACATTTTTTCCTTACTTTCCTCACTTATACACATGCCAAGTAGTTTAAACTCTTAATTCAAAGTAAAAAAGAAAGCACCTGAAGCTAAACTTCTAATTAATCTTTCACACAGGTTCGTATCCCAGGATATTACATTAACATCTTAAATTAACCTGTTTAACTATTAAACCAATTAAGTGATTGAGTCTTCACACTCTTGTAACAAAATACAAATCTTTACTTAAATATTGATTCCTATCTTTGAGTTTCTTATTTGGCTTTGAAATAATGTGGGATTGAATATACCCTTAATTTAAATAAAAATCTTTAATTTACAGAGAACACAAATATATACAATGTCAAGTCAACCCCTTAACTACCACACAAGTGCCAGTATATTCTTAAAATTACAACTTCAAACAACATGAAAAACACTAATGCTACACAGCATTCCTTCAATTACATAAGCTAACAGTTATTATATGGACAAAACTCCTGGAACCTTAGTCTCTTGCCTCCTGCAGAACTTTTATTCTTTCTTAAGTTCACAAAGGAGAAAGACTAACACAAAACATAGGTGCTCTCTATATGACAGCAGCAACATAAGACAAATTCTTCTTGCACCTTAAAATCACAGCATATGGGAGCTGTGATTTTAAGCTCTTGTATTCATCCAAGACATTGTGTAACTTTACTTTGTATATGAAAGTAGCAGCAAGCTCTGTTGAACAAACTACTAAGAATTCATCACTTTATAATGAATTAACTTTCTATGTGAAAGTCTCGGTATTCTTTTTGAAATCATACCTTCAGAACAATTTTTGCCTTCTATTTGAATGCATCTGAAGAAATAACTAAACATGCCAATGGTTAGAAATTGGATTAGAAAAGTTAAAAACTTCACTTATCTTCTTATAACTAGGATATCCTCTCTTAACCTCCCTACCAGCCGAGGTGAATGAAATAGTGAGACCAAATAGCACTTCTTATCCTTTGAAAAGTATAGAGTATTTCCATGTTATTCAATGGGTCTTACAGAATCATATCCAGATTTAGCTGGGCGTCTATAAACATCATGGCCGGTTGGGGTGTTAATCTTCTATTTGTAATCTTTTTTCAAATTTCTGTCTGGTCTTCATACTTTTAAGACATAGAAACTCCACAGCTTCCTCCTTCTGTATTCCTGTTTCTACTCCATAGACAGGTAAATTCTTTGCAATGTTTGATAATGTGTTTTTTGCTTCCATGCATGTTCAGAAATGCAACTAAGATTTCATTGCCATTACTGCTTTCCAGCATTGGGCTTCAATGTACTAAGTTCTTTCTTTGCAATGTAGAAAAGTTTATTTAATTATAATTTCATTATGAAACAGCCAGAATTTAAAACAGTTCTTCATTTCACAATCTTCTCAACACTGAGGTAAGCTCATTTAATTATTCACACAACGCGAATGACACTGATAACTTCTGCTTTGCTCATAACTGACAACATTTCATGAACAACATTTGTTTACATAGAAACCGCACCAACATTAAAAAACTTGTGACAGCTCATACAAAATTTCAATTAATTGCTAATATCTAATTAAAATAAATTTATTTTACATCTAAGGAATACTTCAATAGCCAAAGATAAAAATAACATCAAATTGTCTTGAAAGTTTATTTATCACTTGGTTAGACTATAATAAATTTAGTTTAATCCTTTATCCAAGTGTGAGCAAACAAAGTTTGGACTGGTACACCTTTTGGCAACTCCTATAGGTAAGGATGACCTCTCCTATTGCTTCTGCCTTAGTATCTCCACTCTGGGCCTGGCTCCCACTGACGAGACCTCAATAAAGGTCGAAACCGGTATGGGTAGTGCCCCTGCCCCTTAATGCATAGCAGTATACATGTCCACAAGGAGATGTGCTGTGCATTATGGGAGATACTGAGAAAAGGAGTTGAGAGCTTGATCCACCTTTGGTGCGAGTTGTCTGGTGTTGTACTACCTTACCTCAGTCCTGAAGATATTTTCAGGTGCAAACTTTTTCACACTTGGATAAAGGATTAAACTAAATTTATTATCAAATTGTCTTGTTTGCAACATACAAAAACAAACATGTTTAACTAACAACTTTACAAATGCCACATTACTAATTTCTTGACTTTAAATTGATTTATATATTTTTAATTTGTGGGATATCTGAATTTTAATATGGATATCTTACACGATAGGAACAATTTAAGTTAATGAGAGAATTTATTGGATTAATCCAGAGGTGCTTAAAAGAGTAGAAGATGAGAGGGAAAAAACCAGAGGCCATCCCTAGAAGATATGAGCGTGGTGAAGAGGAGTAGATAAGGCAGAACACCAAGATAAATTCTAACAGAGATTATTATTATTATTACTTTACACCTCCAGGGAGTTCAAGCACTCATTGAGGGAGGGCACTTACTCTATAGCTGTCTCCAGAGAATAACATCCATCAACTACCCCAATGACATCTACTACCCACCACTGCTAGTATTTCCATAGACAATGACAAACATCCATGCCCACAACGGGACTTGAACCCGTAGCCTTTTGACTGGAGAGTGGATATGCTAACCACTCAGTCAGCCAGGCTGGCAAATAAGATAGCATTTATGTTAATTGACAACATGGCATTTCATCCTAATTGCAGAGGATTTCTTCAGGTGTAAAAATACAAACTAGTAGACAAAACAGTAAGGACTACCAAAGGTGACAACTATTATGCAGTTATAGAAGAATGATGTTATTTTAAAATATTCTATTTGCATGTTGCATTGTTCAGAATGTTGTGCATGTTTATGCATTTAAATGTACATGTTTGGCTAATAAAGGCCAAGATGTATTCAGATTTGGATTAATATTTAGATATTTAGGACCTAATGCCATTTCCAAAGACTGCCAGATTTTTCTCTCCATTGTACCATAACAGTGGTGTAATAGTTCTGATTTATCCCATAACACTTGATGTCTCACTTGCAAAGTGTCTTGTGGGTCAGCTGAAAAGGGCACATGTGATGACAAAGCAGAGGCTTCACTTCTGTGGTATTCAATATCTCAAACAGTACATTGTTCAAATGATTTTCTATCTGTCCATAGTAAGATGACCAGTAATTGCACCATAGCTGATAAACACCTGGATATTGAGGTGGGTAGTGTCGAAGTTTTGTGAATCAGAACAGGCGATCTTATCATTGATAGTTTTATGGGAATAGAGCTAATATATGGAAGCATAATGAATCCTCTGTTTTCTTCTTCATTAGAAATTTCTCTGGCCTGATGTCAGTTGAGTAGTCTGGAGATGATGTTGTCATTATAGCCATTTTGAGTGTTTTTTAAATGTTCAATTTTTTTGGCTAGTTCATCCTTGTCAGTGATGAGTTGGCAGGTTCTTGTGCCTAGTCACGAAAAGAGAAGTGAAGGTAGTTCCAGACTAAGAATGTGTCATCAACGTACTTTTTTTTCCTTCATAATTTTGGTTTATGATGGTATTCTTCTAGGACCTTGTTTTTGTCTAGGACACTGTACCAAGCTGAAAGAGAACTGCACTTGGCTAGGTAATAGTTCTGTTTGTATATTATGTTTTTATATTTGAAATATCCCGATGAAATACAGTGTTTGAGCAGTGCCATAAATGTCTTAGAGAATTTATCTTGTAGCAGTGCAAGTAGATCATCAGTAGGAACATTGGTAAACGGATTAACTATATCAAAGCTTGCTAAAATGTCATGTTCATCAAGGATAATATTGCTGATGCTTTATCTGCAGACAGAATCACTATGTCAGAATTGTTTCTAAGGTTATCAAGAGCTCATCATAAAGGTGAAAGATTGTCGATAGGAGGTTTTGCTGCATTTATGGCAAGTGCTGATTTGAACCATGCCAGTGATGCCTCTTATGGAAATAAGATAGACATAACTCATTCAACTTTTGCTAACAAAAGTTCTTTCGATACTTTCTAAGGGCAGACTGCAAAATTAAGGCCCTTACAGAGAACAACTTATTCTACTGTAAAAAAAAAACATGCTTGGACTTATATATATACATTATTAAAATTTATCTTAAAAATATCTTCATTAGCAAAATTATATAGTCCTGGAAGTTGGGGAAAAAATGTCACCACATATTTGGAAGGAATGTGCCAGGGAGTTGACATCTGCCTTGACATATTTGTTAAATATGAGTCTTGCACTGGGTTGAATTCCAAAGGAGTGGAAGTAGGGCAAGATTGTGCCTCTTTATAAGGGAAGTGACAGAACTCAAGCATCAAATTGTAGGCCTATCTGTGTCAGTTGTCATGGTTCAAGTGTTGGAGAAGATGGTGAGAACCAGGATGCAGAATTGGGTTGACAACAGTGGCATTATCTTTGATGGACAGCATGGATTTACTAAAGGGAGATCATGTTTTAGTAATCTGCTTACTTATTACAATAAAGTGATGGCTTCATTGTAATAAGACTTTGTAATAATATTAGATTAGTGTGATCCCATACACTAGTCTAATATCCAATCCCATCTGCTCTAGTTTGCCTATCAGTTTACCATGCAGTAACTTAACAAAAGCCTTTGCAAAATCTAAGTATACTACTGTTAGGCAAACTAGAGCAGATGGGGTTGGATATTACCCTAGTGTATGGGATCAGAGATTAGCTATCTGATAGGTATTTGCAAGTTGTGTATGAGGGAACAATATGCCAGAAGAGGAAAGTCACTAGTGGTGTTCCTCAGTGGTCTGTTTTTGGGACTTTGCTATTTAACCTGTATGTTAATGATATTTGGGGAAGATTTGGATGGGGATATTCAGTTGATTGCAGATGATGAAAAGTTGGGATGAACTGAAGAGTAGAGCAGATGTTCCTGCCTTACAAGAAAACTTGAGTAGATTGAGTGATTGGGCACAGGAGTGGGATGCCAGTTCATTGTTGCAAAATGTAAGGTTTTAAAATTTGGAAAACAAAGATAGAATGTAGAATTTATGTTTGGTGGGGATATATTGTTGGAGTTGGAGGAAATAAGAGATCTTGGGGTGATGGTGGATAAGGATCTAAAATTTAGAGAACTCGTCAAAATTGTGAGGACAACACAACAAATTCTGGGAATTATGAGGAGGACAATGATTTGTAGAAGTGAGGAGATTCTTGATGTACACTTAGGTTTCTGTGGGTAAGCAGTTCTGTAGGAAGTTTTTGGTATTGAGAACACATTGTAATATGAGTTTATTTAAAATAAACAATTAAAAACCCAACAAAAGTATGTTAATGATTAACTACACATTAAATGTTTTTTTTGATAACTTCACAACTGCTAAATAATTGATAAACCAGTATACAAATGATACATTCGTTAATGTATGCGTGTTGGAATATTGCTGGTTGTTGCTATCATATTCTGTGGTATCATGCATGCTATATCCTAGGTCCATGGCAGTTAAATTTTTGATGAAAGCAGACCATACTTGATGTAAAATTAAGCCTTGATTTTTATTGCACTGTGTATGGATCCTACACATTTGTGAGGCTTCTTAAAATTTTCTTGTGAAATCAGGCCTGGCATTCCACACAACCACTACTGACTATGAAGTACTCTGACAACAAGCAAAAATGTCATATATTGATAACTGTTTCACAAGAAAGGGAAATTAATTGCTGACTAAATGAACTTCACATATCATAAAAGGTTAATAATCATTGGACTCTGTGTTCATTAAACTAATTAGGAGTCATAATTTATTAGTTTGTGCAATGTTCAGAAATACATCCTTTCTTTTAGGCTTGCACAGTAATCCGAATGCATTTTTGAAAATTATGGAGACAACTACCGTGTTTGAATAAAAACTTTAGTTTAATATAACTAAAATCTACAATTCGACATTTCGACCTTTATGTCAAGGTCATCTTCTGGAGCGTGCAAATATACACAAGAAACAAGCTATACTACAATCAAATTGCTGTTAAAAATCTTTAACGAACCAGTTTGATTGTAGTATAGCTTGTTTCTTGTGTATATTTGCACGCTCCAGAAGATGACCTTGACATAATGGTCGAAACGTCGAATTGTAGATTTTAGTTATATTAAACTAAAGTTTTTATTCAAACACGGTTGTCTCCATAATTTTCAAAAATGCATTCAGAAATACATGTTGAAAGTTTTTCCATTTGGTTAGACTATAAATTAAAGATGCCAAGAAATTATATTCTTGGTTTAATCCTTTATCCAACTGTAAGCCAACAAGTTTGTGTGTGAAGTATCTTCACGACTGGGCTACTTGTATATAGAGGCTGATGACTTCACATCGATTGCCTTAGTATCACATAATGCAAAGCATCCACCCATTTGGACATTATACATGTCCAAAAGGACATGTGTAATGCTATGCATTATGGAAAGGACCATTGTCCAGACCAGTTTAGTTTCGACCTTAATTGAGCTTTTTGCTTGCTTATTCCTCATATCCAATACCTTAATCATTGCTCATTCTACCTCCAGGAAATCAAGTATTGGGCACCTCTAATAATCAGGTCTCCACATAGCACTACTCCCAAATAATTTATTACATCATTCATTCCATTCTTCCTCACTCCTCCATGCATATCTACATTTCTCATTTCACTCTGATTATGCTTTCATCTCTTGCCTAATCTTCACCATCTCCTCTTTCAGAGATTTGAATCCTTTTCTTGCTGCCTTTCACATCTGATAGCATGTCATCAATCTTATTCTCTTTCTCGCATGCTACCAGTGTCAGTCTTATTTTCTTTTGCCCTATCAGTCTCTCTTATTTCCATATTTACAGTCATAATTCCTTGCTTTCCCTTCTGCCTGCTACTGCTTGCATTCTTACATTCTGCACTGCCTTTCACCCTTAGTCCAACATTGTTCACTCTCTTCTCTGCTGATTCAAAGAAGTGCTAATGGATTCATAATCCATTAGTATGTGACACTTCCTGCATGCCCATATTTACATTTCGACAATGTCCTTCCACACATACACATTACATTCACAGCAGCCTATCCTTTTTGAAAAATCAACACCACTCATGTTATTCATCTTTCACGCTGATCTACATAATCTCCCTCTCACCCCATCTTGTCTCTGAGCAGTGAATGAATAAAGAAACACAGAAATTAATCAATAAAAACATAAAATTCAATACTGACCATTATATATTGTTCTTTAAACTATATGCTATCCAATATTGTTATGCAATAAATATAAAATTTAACTTATCTTGCTGTATCCCTTAAAACTACTAACTTGTTATAATCCCTCCAGACAGAAATTATCAAGGTTGTCATACTTTTCATACAGAACCTTGATATACCTTTCAGTATATCAAGGTTCCTTATATTCAGCTTGGGTATTTTTAAGTGCAGTCTTATATGCAGTTAAATAAGAAAACAGATGATTTTTTCCTTCAGTTATTAATAATCATACACTAGTTAATTTCTAAGTGTGCTGGATAATATATTCATTCTTTTGATTACAGGTGATCTCCTAGAAGAAGAAGAAGTTTTAGAATGGCTAAGGAAAAATCGTTATCGTCATCCTGAGCTTAATGTATTTATGTATGGACTAGTAGCTATCATTGCTGCAATTATTCTGTATACAGTATTTCTTGTAAAGTGTTTCAAATCTAAAGAGAAAAAGGAGTAAATATATTTTTATCTACTTGAAAACAGAACTTTTATGGTGTTGGTGCCTTGACAAAAATCTTCCACAAGTGGAGGAACAACTGTTGGACAACGAGAATGTGCTCAGCCACATGGCGTTTTAGGAGAATTCCTTCATCACATGTGTTCAAAATCAGAGCAGAATTCATGATCAAAAATTATGAGACCATAATTTCTTTCATATGTGACTTTAAACATATCACTTGTTATTTGGTTCATTCTGGTATACCCAAAATATAAATATAAATTTGTCTGCTGTTGAACATACACAGTAATCCCAGATGTGTTATTAGTGAATACCAGTTGTTTGTTGTTGAAGTGAAATTTATGTCAAAAATATTTTTAGACTAAATTTTAAATGTATATTGTTGTTCCATGGAAGAGTAAATTAATAAACAATGTTATTATATATGTATTATGTATTTATCAATTTTCTCTTCCACAAAGCTTCAATTTGCTCATTTAAATGTATAGTTTAATAAAGTGAGCTTGAATGTCATAAAAAAATGCATGTCACGTAATAATTGCTGTATTTATGTTACTGTTTTAGTGTGGCAAATGTTTTGAGTCTTTTGTCTCATGCAAGTAATAAATGTGGCACCTTCTGCTTAATTTGTTATCATTTATATATATTTTTAAATCTTGGAAACTGACCACATCTACTTTTGTAACCTTTACGTATTTTTCTAACTCACGTTTTGTCTTTGGAATCCCATACTATTTTTACTGTGATCACTCCCAAGCAATATTTCTTTACACAAATTCTTTCTTTGAAAGTATGATTCTATTTTGTAATAGGATTGTTAATCTACTAATGTTTTCAGAAAAATAATGAATTACAGCTCACTATAATAACCATAAATTCTCATGAATGTATTTATCTTTTGGTATGTATCTGTGTGTGTGTGCGTGTTAAAATCCGATGTACAGATATCTTGTGAATAAATCATATCCTTCATTCCATTTAGTCTGTTGCTCTGACGTATATTAATTGCTCATCATATTCAATCTGCTCCTTTCAGAAAAATGAAAGAGAAGATTTTAGTTGCACAAGTTTTCACAAAAAAAAAAAAATGAAAAGTAGTAGCAGTTTATCAGCCTGGTGGCCAAAAAGATAGTATATCCACTCTCCAACCAACAGCCTGCATGTTCAAATTCCACTGCAGCACAAATATTTGTAATTGTCATTGGTTGGTATATGAATTTCACTGCCTAGTGAGACCACATCTTGCTTATTGGAGGCCTATGCTTGAGAAAGTTTTGTGCTCCACAGCAGCATTTCTGCATTATTCAACCCAGCCAACTCTTTTATGTGCTAGTACTATATTAATGTACCAGCACATAAAAGGTTATGTTCCATAAGAATGCAACTTGTCTTCCCTGAAATCATTGTACAGCTTGATGGATTAAAAATCCATACTGAGCACAATACACTCTGTTTACTATGAGGAATAACTGGAAGTCAGACACATTATATACATTGCACAAACAGAACTTGAAAAATGTGCTGGCTGTTTTACCATGATCACTATGGTGACTGAGATTTGTGAAAGTTTGATATCATAAACTATTAGAATAGAATTATGAGCCTTCTACTACAGGATAATAGTGATTATCAACAGGGAGGCCATACATCATCCCACCATCTGTCATCCTTCTCTTAAATTTATTAACACCAGCAGGTAAACTGTTCCATTCTCATGGTTCCGTGAGAGAAAAATCCAGCTCTAGACCCTTTCTTAACTGCACAAAAATTTAATTTACATGGATGTCCCTTGTCCTCTACACAGCTTCCGTATAATGAAAAAACGCAACCAGTATCCTATAACTCCCTCTCAGATATTTCTAAACGTACCATATCACCCCCCCCCTTTTTCCTGTTTACCAGCATCTAGTCCACATACTTTCAATTCACAGTAGTTATTCTACATTCCATAATCCCGATATTATCTTTGTAACCTTTCCACAGCTTTTATTATTCCTTCAGAACCCAGAGACCAAATCTGCACACAGTAGTCCAGGTGCAGTCATATCAAGGCCTTGTAAAGAGGCAAAATGGCTTCCATATCCTTAAATCTGAACGCCTATTTCAAAATTTCAATTATCCTCTGAGCTGTATTAGCAATTTTCTTATGTAACCCTTGAAATTCAACTTCCTATCCACCATGACCAAGATTTCCAGCCTCGTCAGCCTTTACTAACACTGAACGGATAGCCATTATCTTTGTTAACACTTCCAGCCTATTCAAATCACTCTATAAATGTTGTATATCAGTATCATCTTTGATCTCATTGCCCTACTTGTCTTGGCATCATCAGCAAACAATGCAGATTTCCTGTCAGCTCCTTTTCCAATTTTATCACATGCATTGATATTTTTTATTTTAAATTACCGCGTAGTACGCAGTAATTTAAAATAAAAAAGTATCAATGCATGTGATGAATTTTGTATCTGTTGATATCATGTTACTGTATTTTTATATCAATAGTAACAACATGTTGATATCATGTTGTTACTGTATTTTTATAGTAATATTATTTTTAAAACACACTCTTTACTATTTCGTGATTGAGTAACAAGCAGTAACAACTGAATTTAAGGGAGGGTTAGGAAGGGTTAATCGCGACATTATATAATAGCAGCCAATTAAAAAACTATTGATAGTTATCGACAATAAACACGGGAACTTATCTGGAATTATAAAGCAGGTGATTATAACAGTCTTAGATGTCAACTTTGGGAAGTTTCATGGAGGAAGGAATTGGAAGGCCGGGATATCATTAGTGCTTGGGAAATTGTGCAAGAATATTTGTTAGCAGCAATGGTAAGTTGTATACCACGAGTGAAGAAGAGGACTCAATTTGGAATAAAGTGGATGACAAACAATATTAAACAGGAATTGCATGCGAAAAATAGGCTATGGAAGAGATATAAGGAGATAGGTGAAGAGAAGATGCATGAAGAATATAAGACACAGGCCAGAAGAGTGACTAGTGTGATAAGGAAAACGAAACTGGAATATGAAAGGAGATTGGCCCTAAGATCCAAAGAAAATCCTAGGGAATTTTTTAGCTATGTGGCCAGTAAGAGGAGAAATGACTGTGGAAAAATGATATTGTGGGATAAAAATGGGAATAGAGTGACTGATGCAGAGGACATAGTGGAATTGTTCAATTACACAGGAGTCAGTTTTAATGCTAGAGGGATAGGGCTGGTTCGAGGTTTAGGGGTACAGGAGGAGAGTGTGTTTCAGATACTGAGTACTCTGGATGTCAGTAAAGCTTTGGGACTGGATGGTATTTCACCACAAGTTTCGAGAGAATGTGCTAAGGAACTGACAGTACCTTTAACCTGGCTTTTCAATGAAAGTCTGGCTGCGGGAAAAGTGCCCAGGGAATGGAAGGAAGGTAAGATAGTGCCGTTGCATAAGGGTGGTAACAGACTGGAAGTGTCTAATTATAGGCCAGTCTATGTGTCATCAGTAGTTATTAAGATCTTGGAGAAAGTAGTGAGGGACCGTATACAGCATTGGGCAGATGAGGGTAATGTTATCTGTGAGAGTCAACATGGATTTGTGAAAGGGCGCACTTGTTTTAGCAATATGATAACCTTTTATAATAAAGTTACAAGAACATTAGATGAGGGAAAGGCATATACTGCAATTTTCTTAGACAGCAAAGGCATTTGACAGGGTGCCACATGATAAGCTGATATTTAAGTTGCAGCACATGGTTCTGGATGTCAGATTGGTCAACTGGATTCAGGATTGGCTGTCTGATAGGTACCAGAGAGTTGTGTATGGTGGAGCAGTTTCAAGGAGGCAGCAGGTTACAAGTGTGGTCCCACAGGGCTCAGTACTAGGACCTATACTGTTTAACCTTTATATCAATGACACTGCCAGTGGATTGCAAGGGGATATTCAGTTGTTTGCAGATTATGTGAAGCTGGGAAGGATTATTAGTAATAGTGCAGATGTGGTAGCCCTGCAAGAGGATTTGAATAAGCTAGATAGATGGGCAAATGAATGGGGGTGTTGGTTTAATGCAGCAAAATGTAAGGTCTTGAGGTTTGGGAAACATCGATGGGATGCTGCATACTCTATGGGAGGAGTTATACTGGAGGAAGTAGGGGAGACGAGATCTGGGGTTGACGATTGATAGAAACCTGAAATTTAGGGGACATATTGCAAAGGTGGTGAAGGTAACACAGAGGATTGCTGCAATTATGAGAAGGACACTGACCTGCAGAGATAAAAGGATTATCATTCCATTGTATAAGTCTCTGATCAGACCACACTTAGACTATTGTTCTCAGATTTGGTCCCCAGGATTTGAAGAGGATAAATTAACTGTGGAAAGGGTACAAAGATGGTTTCAGGACTGTACAAGGATAGTTATGAGGATCGGCTGAGGGAATGTGGACTGCAGAGTTTGGTGGATAGAAGAAGGAGAGGTGATATGATTGATACTTTTAAACTGTTGAGAGGTGGTTACAGGGTTGACACTGGGGAGTTCTTTCGCTTGGTTGAACAGCGGGAAGGAGTGATGACAAGAGGCCATCCCTGGAAGTTATGAAAGGAAACTGTGAGCAAGACGGTGGCTGAACCATGGAATGCATTGCCTGATGGAGTGGTGAGAGCAAGAACGGTCAATGAATTTAAGGAGTGGTATGATAGACTGTGTTTCTTAAGGGGGACCTCCTCTCGATGAGTCTTGACAGACTATGTTCTTAGGAAGGACCTCCCACGATGAGTCTTTTGACTCCATGGAGGCCTGAATAATAATAATTATATATATATATATATATATATATATATATATATATATATATATATATATATACATACACACGCAACGCACACAATTCTCTTCATGTCATTCTGCATATGCATCATCTCTTGCCTCATCTTCACCAACTCTGCTTTCAAATCTTGTGACACTTTTTTTGCATTTTCTCTCTTAGTTTCAGTTGCACATGCTTCTTCACTGTTAGCACCACTTGTTATCTTACCAGTAATTGTACTCTGTTTTTACCAGTCTTGCACACTTTCTTATCAGCTGCTTTCTTAACATTCACACACTCTTTCTCGCCGTCCACTTCCTATTCTGATTCAAACATGCCTCATGGGTCCATCAGCATGTCACGCTTCCTGCATACCCCTTGCTTATCGCTATTATTCATCTTCTCCACATAAACACCACAACATCTCCCCATGCACGTATGAATGGGGAGTGTTGCATTACACTCGTGGCACTGTACCATTCTTGAAAAATCTGCTCCATTCACTATCTGTTGCATCAATCTACACGATAGTCTCCCTTTCATCACCATTTTGTCCCAGAGTACTGAACAAGAAAAAACAGAGAATTTAAAATAATACAATATAATAAATAATTTAAAATAATAATCAGGCAACTCATGAATGCCAGTGAGTATATTCCCATAAGCTCTCTGGTCAACTTATTTAAGAAACTTTCAGTTTCCACATTCAGCTTTGAAATAATGCTGGATCTAATATCTGCTTCACTTATATAATTTTGCATTGCCAAACTGAAGCCTTTTGGCTCTTTATTTTAGTAAAATAAAGTCAATTATTACAGTTTAAAAAATTTAACCAAACACAGTAACAATCACAAAATCACACAGCAACAAGCAATCTAAAAATTACACAATGTTGTCACACAAGAAATATAAAATAAACTTATCTTGTTGCAACTATCATGGGTTTGAAACAGACAAGGACCTTGCTTCAGCTATTATTTGCATTTAGCCAGTCTAGCTGAATGATTAGCATATCTACCTTCCACCCAGCAGGTTGTTGATTTGAATCCTGCATGGGCATAGATGTTTACAGTTATCTTTAGGTGGGAGATGAATTTCATTCCTTGATATGAGACTACTAGCCTGCTTCTGGATTATGTAAAAATACACAAAATACAGTAGAATCTGGTTAACTGGACCATCAATTTATTGGAACAAATCCTAACAAACAAACCAAAATCAAGAAACTTGCCAGAGTTTTCATCGCTTAGTTGGAGTAGCATGCCATTTAATTGGGACAGGAGACTGCAGCACTCGAGATTACCTCTCCGAGACAATTGCTTGTAAATGGTTGGGTTGTTTAAAGCTTATCGGCACAAGGAGAACAAAGCCCATTCTTTGCCAAACCACAGCTTGTAAATGACTCATCAAGCTTTGTTCCCCCCCTGTGAGGAAATAGCTACGCCCGGGATAGATGATTATGAGTGCAGAAATGATTGTGAAGAGCTGGATACAGTTTCCCAGATTTCGAATCTAAATGGGCAGACAATGACAATATATGAAAGTAACTGTGGGCACAAGGGAGGTGGGGGGGGGGGTGAAATGCATGTACACGAATGCCCAAAGTATCAGAAATAAAGGAGAGGAGTTTTTTTGGACAAAAATTATTGGCATCAGCAATATCTGGTTGTCAGAGAATGATGTAGTTATAGCAACAATAGAATATAACAGATAATTGTATTTTCAGAAAAGATAGAGGAAATAGGGGAGGAGGAGAGGTATCATTAATGATAGTTGAATAACCTCAATCAACAAAAAGAAAAGTTAACGAAGATTGTAGATCTGATGGAAATGGTTCATTTGAGGCTGCCTGGTGCAAACAATAGGACAAAATATATTGTTGGTTGCTGCTACAGACCTGGAGGTCCAGATTAGCACAATGAGTGCAGTTATCATGGGAGACTTCATCTATGGGGATATAGATTGGGAGGAGGGAAAAGGCACATGGCAAAAAGGAAATGGAATTTATATGGTTATTTATAAGATATAATTACCTGCAACAGCATGTGATGAAGAGGACCAGGAGTTTGAGAGTGTTGAATCTGGTAATAGCATCAGAAGATCTATCTATAACTACAACAATACTACCTCCAATCAGAGAAAGTGACTATGCAGTCTTGTCCTGAAGGTTGATGAACATGGAATTTTCAGTCAAGAAAGAGTTTTTGTGAAAATACAAAGCTGGTGATTATGACAACCTTAGGAGGCAATTTGGAGCAGTGCCATGGCACAAAAAGCTACATGGAATGAATGTCATTAGTGCATGGGAAGAGGTCAGATTGTTTGAGCAAGGCAATATCAGACTGCAGGACCAGGAGGATAAACTGAGTAGTCATTAAGTGGATGAGTAGCAATATAAAACAGGAGCTACAAAAACAGAAAGCATTGTAAAAGGAATATAAATGATCAGCATGTTGAAGCACAACTAGTAAGGAAGGCTAAATCAGTTTTTTGAGAGAAAATTAGCTAAGTAGGCCAAAGTAAATCAGAGAATTTTTTCACTACATAACAAGTAAGAGAAAGAAAATTTTACAAATTAGCTGATGGTAGAAAAGTGACAGAAGCAGAAGAAACAGTCCGGTTACGAAGTGATCACTTTGCAAGAGTATATCATCCAGGCATGACAGAGACTGATTGAGAAAAGGTAGATGAACTGGACATATTCAATATATTGAAAAATATCAATGTAAAGACAGCAAGTGAGTCTGGATGGTATGTCAGCTCATGTGCTATGAGAATGTGCAAGTGAACTGGCAGTGCCTCTGACAAAGTTGTTTAATCTAACTCTCAGCTTTAGCAAGGTTCCAAAGGTGTGAAAAGAGAGTAAGATTATTTACTTCTGAATAAATTACTGACACAGGACCCACCTTTTACAAATCCATGCTGTTTCCTATAGAGTATCATATTCCTATACCCATTCCTGAATTTTACCTGTAATCAACTTTTCCAATACTTTAACCACCACTCCAGAGATCGGTCTGTAATTTGTTACTTCTGTCTTGGAGTCACCTTTATGTAATGGAACTATCTTGCTCTCTTTTCAAAGATAGTTCCATTACATAAAGGTGACTCCAAGACAGAAGTAACAAATTACAGACTGATTTAAAGTACTGGAAAAGTTGATTACAGTAAAATTCAGGAATGGGTATAGGAATATGATACTCTATAGCAGTGGTGTTCAACCTTTTTTACTATGCAAGCTACTTTTCTATAAAAAGTTATTCGGCGATCTACTCTCTTATATAGATCACATTCCCCCAACCTGATATCTGATTATGCACAAATAAACAACTAAAAACTTTATTTGTGTATTTAAAAATTTATTTATCACTTAATTATTTTAATACAAAAAAAAAAAAAAAAAAAATATATATATATATATATATATATATATATATATATATATATATATTGGAATACAATATTTATTTCTCTATTTTGGAAAACCAAAGTTAGAAAAAACAACAGATTGATTACAAACTCAAGTTACAGGAAATGCTGGTTGATTTAAAAAAAAAAAGTTAATGCGAGATTTGACATTGTTTGGACCTCGCAATATTTTCATAGTCAAGTTGATATGAAGAAGTGGCCAATCGCAAACAATCATCCAAATGATCACTTGTAATTTGGTTTCTTAATTGATTTTTTATGACGGTTATATTTGAAAAAGCAGATTCTGACAAGTATGTCGATCCGAAACACAACAGAATTTTTCGCGCAATATCAGTTAATATTGGGAATTTTTCATGTGCATACTTCCAAATGACTTCATGGTTTATTGATTTTAAATGTAATTATTCTGAATGTTTATTATCTCAAGTTCTACTTCAGCTTGGTTTATATCAAACAGCCCACTAATTTTATTTCAAATTTCTGGGATGTTCAGGTTTTCTTGAAATGAATTATTGATAAAAGATACAACATTTCAGTTTTATTAAAATCTTTAAATCTTGAATTTATTTCTTCTTCAACTAATTCTATTTCATGAATAAATTCTTTTAAATCATAGTGAAGCATTTCTTGATTTTGTTCAAAAAATTTTAATAAATATGGGAGATGTCTAAATTCGCAGCGATTTATATATATTTTTCTTTAATAAAAGTAAGTATTGTTGGAAAGTTTTTATTGAACTTAACATGTCAATTAAATTTTTATCTCTACCTTGTAATTCTAAATTTAAATGGCTTAATTTCATACAGAAATCTACTAAATATGACAAGTGTAACAACCATCTTTTATCACTCAATTGTGGATAAATATCTCCTTTTTCATCAAGAAAATGTTTTATATCGTTAATTAATACAAGAAATCTTTCTAAAAACTGACTTCTGCTGAGGCAGCGAACATTATTGTACAACAGAAGTTCCCTATCATCATCTGCCTGTAATTTAAATAACTGCCGTTACAGGACTTTTCCTCGAACAGAATTTACAATTTTAAATGTAATATCCAAAACATCTTTTGTGATTAATCTTTTACTACACAGTACTTGTTGGTGAATAATACAGTGGTACGTTAAAAAATCTGGATATTTGTCATCATTTTTACATAATGAAATTAAGCCTGATTTATTACCTATCATTGCAGGAGCACCATCAGTAGTAAAAAGTTCTTCTTTACTTGAATAATCTTGAAATACCATGTGAATAAATACCATTAACTGAGCAATATCAGTGAAGTCATTTGATTCATCAAATTGTAATGAAAATGCAACACACTGGTGAATGTTTGACATTAACCTGGCCTGGAAACTTTTCTCCGGCAACTGGAACTCTTCCTTTCGGCAATTTGAAACCTTGTCTGCAGCCTAGAAGTAGTCTCTCTCTCTAGCGATGTCTCGAACCGAGAAGCTCCTTTCTGGAAGCGATAAACTATTCTCTCAAGCAATGTGGATTCAGGCAGTCTCTCTGACGGCAACTCTGGACCGGGCGGCCTCCTCTCTGACAGCAATTCTGGAACCGGGACCCCTTCTGCTTGCTTCAGTCCCTTTTTATTAGGCCTCCTCTGAGACCTCGCATGAAGTTTGGCAACCCCCAAAGAATCGGTATGGGTCTTTCATCTTAAGTTTCAAGTTCAGCATGACTTTTGTTCTCCTCCGCTTTCTTTCGATTGTAAGTTGACGGCCATCGGAAAGTTGTTTGAACTCTTTCTGACTGACTTCGGAGATGTTTACACTTAGAGCCTGCAAGCCTTTCTCATACATACAATTCAATCACAATCTTTGTAATGCCACCATGTACAGCTTCGGCGACAAAAGCATTGCCTTTGTTTTTAACACTCTAACATATTCTTATTAAAGCAGTATATACAGTTAGCTTCAAAAGAGTTATTTACAAAAACATCTAATACAAACTATACCAAGGCAAACAAAGTTTATTTTTTTACAATATTCACATGGGACTTAACCTAAGTAAAAAATCAATGTAATGTGCTTTGGAATATTTAATATTTAAGCTACAATTGAGTTTTTACACTTTGCTTATAATCATATTCACTCGGCTCACTGTTTGACTTTCACTGATCCAAATTAATTCATTTACCCGGACTTATAAGAAAATTACTGATTTGACAATGTTAACGAAAAATAAATAAACAATAGCAATATACTTAAAGCGAATTAAAATTAATACAAAATAATGATAAATAAAATGTTTTCAGTTTTAATTAAATTTGTAAGTAAGGAGGAATACACAAGAGATCGACCAAAAATTGCTCTGCGATCGACGGGTTGAACACCCCTGTTCTATAGGAAACAGCATAGCTTTGTAAAAGGTGGGTCCTGCTTCAGTAATTTATTTACATTTTATAATGAGGTGACAGCAGCATTGGATAAAGGGAAATGGCTACACAATGACACTGCTGGACTTTGCAAATGCATTTGACAGAATACCACATGGAAAATTATTACATAAACTGGAGCAATTGGAAGTTTAGTAGCAGAGAAAGGAGAGGGGGGGGGGCTGATAGATAGACATTAGAGGATGGTGGAATGGAATCAATACGAACGAGAGTGATTAGTGGAGTGTCCCAAGGTACTAGAACCACTACTCTTTAATTTGCACATTATGATATAGGTGAAGATTTGAAGGGGGATATTCAGTTGTTTGCCAATTATGCAAAACCAGGGAGGTCAATAGTTGATAAAGGTGATATAGATATCTTACATGATGATTTAAATAAATTATTTAATGGTTATCAATGCAATGTTGTAAAATGTAAGATAATGTACTTTGGGATGAAAAAATTACACACTTTGTATCGTATAGTTTACATACGATATAAATAGATCTGGGAGTAATGATGGATAGAGATTTTGAAATTTAGAGAACATATTCCAAGAATTAACAAATAGCTCAGCAGATTACTTGGATGTTGAAGAACACATTAACAAGTACAGATAGGGAGGCTATTATCCCTCTTTATAAGGCTATGATTTGGCCACATGTTGACTATTGTGCACAAATTTGGTAACATTTCTAGCAGACTGGGAGGTGATGGTGAGGATTCAGAAACGAGTGACCAAGCTTGTGACAGGTCTGTGGAATGTTCTCTATGAGAGGATAAATTAAAGGTATGTGGGTTGCAGAATTTAGCTCACAGGTGGAGGAGAGGGAATATGATAGAAACTTATAAGTGACTCAAGGGATTCTACAAAATTGGCACAAAAGAAATTTTTCAATATATGGGGAGTAGGAGGAAAACATGGGGGTTACACTTGGAAGTTGTCTAAGAATGTGGTTAGTAAGAGTATGCAGGCTAGGTTCTTTACTTGAAGAGTGGTAAATGAGTGGAATGGACTGCTAGAGGTGGTTGAGCATTCCAAAATTAAAGAGATGTATGATAGGTATTGTGTTAATGGATAGTGTGAGTCTCCTTCGATGTGTCTTTTGACTTCATAAAGTACTCGTATAAATAATAATCATTTGCTCACTACATAGTGGAAGAAAATCGAAAAACTGCTCAGATTTCTACTGGCTTGACAGGTTAATCTTCTCTCGTATTATGCTTTGTCTTTCCTTGTAACTTTTCTAGTTTGCATATTTTATTCCTCATGTATCTAGCCATGATACATGAGGAGTAAAAGAGCCATTTCAACAAACGCCTAGGAAGAAGATGGACTTGGCAATCACCGGGAGACACAAAAAATGAAATTGACTACATTTTAACAGACTGGTACAAAATGTTGGTACAATAGGCAAAACATACTTCAACATAGATTCTGACCACAGACTCCTCGGAGTCATTATAAGAATAGACCACAAAAAAGAACAACATATCAGGGCAACATCAAACCATAAAAGACAACCCAAACAAATAGACTACCACAAGTTCAGGAAGTACATAAAAGAGACCGAATGGACTATTAAAAACTGTTACATAAATGATGACTACATTGACTTTATTGATAAATTCAACGAGTGCAAGAAAAAATCAGAAAATTCCTGTGAAACAAACAAAAAAAGAGAACAACTCTCACCTCAAACTGTAGAACTACTGAAAAAGAGAAAAGAACTGAAGAAATCTGAAGAAAATTTTCTAGAATACAAAATTATCTGTAAATTACTAAGGAAAAGAATTCCAAAAGACTACAAAGCTTTCAGGTTACAAAAATTAAGAGAAGCAGTGCAGGCAAAAACCAGCCTGAAAAAAATAGAGAAAGACTTAAATTTTAAACAGTCAATTCCATCTGCTTTACAGGATCAAAATGAAGAAAAACATACTAATAGATAAAGGATAGAAGAAATTGTGTAGAATTTTTTTAATGATCTCTATGCAACTAAGTGCCAAATTTCAGAACTTATCATTCCAAAACCAAGCAATATACCAGATGTACTTCCAGAAGAAACAGAACATGCCCTTAAGAAAATGAGTCAAGGAAAAGGCTCAGGACTTGATCATGTTAAGCTGAAGAAATCCAACAAGGTGGACCAATTAGTTTCAAAGCCTTGGCTGCCAGATTCACGTGGTACTTCAAAGAAAGAAAGATTCCAGAGGAATGGAAAACCTCAAAAACCATACTTCTATTCAAAAAAGGGAACAAGGAAGACATTAAAAACTATCGTCCAATCTGTCTACTCTCTTACATATATAAGATCATGAACTGAGTAATACTGAACAGAATCCAAAACCAGAAGACAACTCCAGCAGAGAGCAGGCAGGATTCAGAAGCCGCTTCTGAATATCTTGAATATGAATATATTCAAGAATATGAAATATGAATTCTGAATAGATCATATCCAAGTCATTTCACAACTAACAGAAAAATGCAGAGAATACTGAATCCCTCCATGTTTCCTCTTTATTGATTTTAAAAAAGCATTTGATACCATAGAACACAATGCAGTCATCAGTGCCTTACTGGAAATAAATGTGGATCCTACTTATATCCACATGATAAAAGAAATTAACAAAAATCAGACCACACAAATAACCCTATTTGATCAACCTATAAATATAGATATAAAGAGAGGGGTCCGCCAAGGCGATGTGATCTCCCCAAATCTATTTACCAGCACTTTAGAATACATTCTGAAAAAAAAATAGACCTAAACGGAGGAATAAGCATAGATGGTGAAAAGCTACAAATTCTTATGTTTGCTGATGATCTAGTACTGATATCGCACAACCCAAAAGACCTAGAAGAAATGGGTGAAAAAGTAGTAAACAGCAGTAAGATAGGCTTAGAAATGAATCTAGAAAAAAACAAAATCGATTAAAAACATCTACACAAGTGACAGTCACCTATGTATTGATAACATCCCTATAGAACAAGTTGACTCATACAAATACTTAGGATAAACAACAAAAATGAATAACGATTTATCTGAAGAACTAGCAAAAAGAAAGAAAGCTGCATGGCTATCATTCAACAGACTAAAAGAAACACTTATTGATCCAAATCTTGAGATCTCTCCGAAGGCAAAACTATTTAATAGTGATATTCTACCATCACTCACATATGGATCAGAAACATGGAACACGACAAGAAAAGAAGAAGAGACTCTCAGAATAACTCAGCGTGCAATAGAACGCAGGATTTGTAACATCAGCAGAATGGAACATGTTAGAAACACGGAACTAAGAAAGAGATCAGGCATAAAAGATGTGGTAACTGCAGTATATGAAAGCAAGATGAGATGGGCAGGTCACATAGCCAGACTCAGGGATAACAGATGGACATATAGAATACTCAACTGGCAACCAAGAATAAAGAGAAAACCAGGAAGACCACCTACAAGATGGGAAGATCCACTTGTGAAATCTATGGGTATAACATGGAAGAGAGAAGCTCAAGATCGAGATCGTTGGAGGCATCTTTGTGACCTGCACTCATGGAGAAATCCTGAGTGAAACATGGGTCCATCAAGGTATCTAGCCATTGCAAGCTATGTTACAGTTTCCTTGCAACTTTTTCCATATGCTTTCCTAATTTCACTCCTGCTTTATTTATTCAACTGTCACTCTACAGTTGTACACTGTGTCAAGTATATTTAAATGAATCTATTTCCTCCCCCCCCCCCCAAAAAAAGCTGACTACAGACTTTTCACAATTATCCTCCTGCTTATAGTTCTGCATTGTATCCAGCTTTTTTTTGCTTGACTGGCCACCAAGTCAGTACCTAATTTATGATCACCCTTGCCAACAAGAAACAGCAGTGATACTTCACATTCTGTAAGGCTATCTCCAGATAACATTCTAAAACTTTTCACCACTTTTACCATGTAGTTTTCTCATAACTCTAGAAGTTAATCCCTTGCTTTCATATATTAATCCTAATTACAGGAATAGGGATTTGAAAAATTAGGATCACTGTCATTTTACTTATTTAACTAACATGTTGAAACATTTTGCAGTCATTGCCCTTCACATTCCCAGACAGACCTATAACAAGCATCCTATTCAACATACTACTCCCTTTATTTCAACCTGACACCTAGCCTCAGTCATCAGATGTATTGCCAATTTTCAAATTTTAGTAAAACTAAAATTTTATTAACAATTCTTTTTAAAAACGTGTTTTTTTTTTTAGCACTATAGGAGAGAGAAATTTTTACAGTTTTTGCAATTATATTTAAGGATCCATAAGTCATCAGGCTAATACTTTCCTTAAAAATTTTTAAAGTTGTCTGCAAAGAAAGGAAAGCATGGTCTCTGAATACTGACTCTTACAAAAAAGTTACAAAAACTGACCTCATAGATAATAAAGATAAGTGGTTAAAATCCTCAACTTAGTAATGAACCTTGTTTAAAAGGAAAAATAGCTATTTGCTTATAAGCCAATGATGTTCATGTTTTGAAATTAAAATTTCGAAAAGCAACTTAGAGTTGCATTGTTTCTGGTTAGAATCAACAACTTGAAAAATAGGAGTCAGTCCAGTGAAATCCTTAATCAAAAGTAAGATGGCAAATATAGGAATCTTTGGGCAGAGCATCATTTAAGTGATGATGCAATATCAAGAATAGCTCTTTTGCATGTAAGAATGTGTTATTAATGCAAGGAGTGTTAAGGATTTTAAGATTCTATATGAGAAATATGTTGTCAGTTGAATGAACCTCCCACGATGAGTCTTGTTGACTCTGTGGAGGGTGTAAAAATAATAATAATAATATTATTATTTGTATACGAATCTCAAGGAATTTCAAAAAAGAATTGTTTAATTCTTTATCTGTTAAAGAAACCAGCTTAGAAAGAAATTTTATACCTATAGAAATTTAATTTGCACCCCAAAATTTTTATATTTACAAAATTAAAAAAGCTTTAACTTGATTACAAAAGGAATCTCTCCATGGAGTCTGAAGACTCACCACAGCACAGGAAGACAGACACAAACCATTATTCACACAACACCTATTATATCTCTCTTTAAATTCATTCACTGTTTGGGCAATCACTACCTCTAACAAGCCATTCGTCATTCAACACTCTCTAAGCAAAAAATCTTGGCTCCACACCCTTACTAACCAAACTCTTAAACAACTTCCAGGGAAGATTCATAGCATTCTCCCTTCTCATCATGTGCTGAAAAATTTATTTTCTACCACTCTTATAGAACCCTTATAATAACTTAAGCTTCCATCATATCTCCTCTTTTTCAATCCTGTCAACTAAAAATTTCACATCTTCAATCTATCCTAAGGAGCATGGCATTCCAGACCTTCCATGGCATTCCATGTCACAATCTCAGTCATTCATCTCTGGATCCTCTCCACCACTTCATCCCCCCAAACACCATAGTTACAAAATCTGTGTACAGGTTTCATGAGTTGTCCACATGTTCTTCAACATCTCCTCTAGTGTCTGTCAGCTACTCCTATCCATGGCATAAGCTTCATATCCATTCCCATTTGCTCCAACTTATGGGATAGTTTCTGTGTAGTATTCTCTCATATGACTTTGTATAGTACAGCAGTATCATGGTATAGTAAATACTAAGGCAGAACCTAGCTTTTACTAACCATGCTGATCACCATTTCATATTCCTATCCACTCATTCTTAAATTCTACCCTTACCAACTTTTCCAATACCTTCACCACCACTCCTGAGATATTAACTGGTCTGTAAGTTGCTACATCTTGTTTGTGTAATGGAGTTATCTTTCCCCTCTTTCTGCTCTGTCAGAAACCTACCAGAACTGAGACAAACAGTTTGGTCAGAGGACAGAATGACCAAACAAACAGTTTGGTCATTCTTGTTCAAGAATGTTGCACATTCTTGTACAACACAGACAAAATGCCATCCAAACCCACTGCTGCATTCATATTGAAATTTCTCAATATGATGAGCACCTCCAGTTTGTCTACCTCAATTTTCACAGTCTGTCACATTATCCTATCCTTCTCATCCATCTAGGACGTGTTTAGTCTCCTCTTAATGAGGGGGTTACTGGTGTATTAATGCAGCCGGTTCACCACTCCTCTGCTGCATCCTCAAAGGGCGATATTCATAACTGTATCCATGTGTGTTCATGAGGCCGGTTTGCCTGCTTGCAGGATGAAAGACCCCAGATAAACTTGGGGGGGGGGGGGGGGGAACCCTGCTGCCCACATCCAAGACCAGCTAACTTGGCTATGGCTGAGGAAGATCCTTACGCTCCTCATGTCATAAATGGGAATCGAACCTAGGACACTCCTTTCCCAGGCATATGGTTGCCAAGCGCATAGCCACTAGGCTAACCGCACTGACCCTGTCACATTAGCAACTGCATTATACCCACCTGGATGATACACCCGTGTAAAATGATCACTTAACTATTTTTCCTGCTTCTATCCTTTTCCTACCATCAACACTTCTTACCTCCTCTATATTCATGCTGAATGCCTTTTCTTTGTATTATTATATTTATTATACAGTTACTCCATGGAATCAGGAGATTAATAATGGGAGATCCATTCTTCACACAATACCTATCATACCTCTCCTTAAACTCATTCAATCACATCTGGCAAGGCAACCCATTCACCATCCTCCAAGCAAAAATTTCCAGTCTAACATCCTTGCAAACCAAACTTTTACATAATTTCAGTGGACAACCCTTTGTTTTCTCCTTTCTTGTCATGTACTGAAAAAAACGTCTCCAGTGTCAATCATATAAAGCCCCTTTAATATGCATCACCATGTTGCCTCTTTTTTTTTTGCCATCAGCTAGTTTTTGAAGATCACACACCATTAATCTATTTTCTCACAGAGAGCATTCCATAGACCTGCCACAATCTTTGTCCCTCATCTCTGGATTCTCTCCATGAATTCATCCCCATGGAATATGGGTCTCCAGATCTACATGGAGTAGGCCAGATGTGGCCTTATAAAGTGGAACAAAAGCTTCTTTATCCCTGCTGTTAATGTTCTCCAACAACCACATAATTTGTGTGCCATTTTGGCTACCTTTGCAACATGCCTTCTAACTGCAACTGTCTGTCCAGAATCATCCCCAAGTCCCTGGCCTCAAAAGAGATCAAAAAAGAGATCACAGCTTGTGATCTCTTTTTTCCAAAGTGCATCACCTTACACTTTGCTAAGTTAAACTGGTACCTTTGCCCGTAGTGCCAGTCTATTTAAGTCATCCTACAAGATCCCTACATCACCTTCATTTATTACTGCTCTTCTCAGTTTTTCACCATGAGCAAACAACTGATTATTTCCTATATTATTGGAAATAATTAAACAGGAAATATTAAACTTCTGTTTCAGAGCGTCCTTTATGCAATGGGATTATTTTGCCCTCTTTCTATTCCATTGGCACCTATAAAGTAAACAAAAGAACACCAAGTACTGAGTTGTGTGGTACACTACTAGTCACCTGCCTTCTCCTGGAAACCATTCCTCCATAAACCACTTTGATATCTGTCCATCAGCCACCCTCTAATCCAAATCACCAAATTTATATCCATTCTCATTCGTTCAATTTATGCAACAGAGTTCTATGAGCCATTCCTGATAATGTCTTGGCAACATCTAGCAGTATCACTAAATGCAGCCATTTCCCTTATCCAACTCCAAGTGTCACTTTATTATAAAAAGTAAACAAATTACTAAGACAAGACTTTCCCATGTTGCCCCTTATAAAGCATCATCTTCCTATCACCCAATACTGAATTTTGTCTTTTACCAATTTCTCCAAGACCTTACTCACCACTCTAGGATACTGATTGGCCTATAATTCTCAACTTTTGTTTTAGAGCCTCCTTTATGCAGTAAGACTATTTTAAAAGCAATCTTTCCACTCCACTTGCATCTTCCCTGAACTCAGCGCTGGGGCTTAAATTAAGCAGCTTAGCCAGAGGAGGTGATAATTCCCTTACACATTCTTGTAATGCACAGGCCAATATGCCATCTAATCCTGTGGATGTGTTTGCATTGGGTTCTGCAATATTTTAAGTACCTCCATTTCTTCAACCACTATTCTCCTATCAGTCAATGTTACACCTGGCATTGCAACATCACCACCTCTATGGTATACACTTGCAAAATGGTCACTAAGTAATTCAACAATTTGGTTTGCTTCTGTTACTTCCCCCACAAGCACATTTTAGTCATCATTCCATAGTCATTCCTTCTTTTACTTGCCACATTGCAAAAAGAACACTTCAGGGTTTCTTTCAGCCACATCATCTAGCTTTCTCTCATAATTAGCCTTGGCTTCCCTTAACATACAGGTCACTTTTTAGCACAGCTCCACTTTTAGCCTGTGCCTTGCACTGCTTATAGGCATGATGATCCCTTTTTTTTTTATTCTCTCCACAATTTTTTCTTTTTCTGCAACTCCTGCTTAATGATGCTATTCATCCATGTAACTTCTACCTGATTTATCCTTCTGACTCTGGGTATACATTTTAATACTGCTTTCTTCAAACACCCCTTGACCACCTCTCATGCACTACCAACATTTCTTCCCAAGTTCTTATGCCATGGCACTGCTGAAAACAGATTCCTCAGCTTGTCATAATCACCTGCTTTGTAATTCCACATATATCCCTTATTAACAGAAAATTCTGCATATCTGACAATCTCCCTCAGTCAAAATTATGTGATCACTTTCCTCAAGCAGAGGTAGCATAGCTGGATTGGTTACTGTTAAGTTCT
The DNA here is from genome assembly GCF_054136105.1 of Typopeltis vanoorti. NCBI lineage: Eukaryota > Metazoa > Arthropoda > Arachnida > Uropygi > Thelyphonidae > Typopeltis > Typopeltis vanoorti. The sequence continues at coordinate 65,939,332 of NC_143567.1, read as the reverse complement.
CTGATGATATGACCAGATCCAGCATTTTTGAACCTCATGTTCCATCCATTACATGCTATTTCAGGTATTATTTCTGTCTCAGCAGCTGTATAAATTCCCTTCCCTTCACTCCCATTGACCATTCCTCCTCTCACTCTGTCCCCATAGTTGAAATCTCCCCATAATAATTGCTCGACTTGCACGCATATGCTAATTTGTCAATGTATGTCATCTATATTCTCATTTATACCCCCAGATTATAGCAGCAACCAAATATACATTTGCTCTTATTGGCCTTTATCTCACACCAGATAGCTTCTGCATTCCTGTTCTCCTGATGTACTCCTACTCTTTTGGGCTTCAATTCTTCTTCTGCTATCAGTAGCAAAACCACTCCCCCATCTTGTTCCTTCTGTCCTCTCTGAAGATACTATATCCTCTGAATTCTATTATCATGACTACATCATCCTCTGTTAACCAAATCAGACTAGTGCCTATAACTTTTGGCTAAGTTGAGTTAACCAATATTCAGTATTAGTCAAAAACTCCTCAGCTGTATTCCAAATACTTCTGGCATTGGTATACATAAACTACATTACAACTGGCAGCCTTCTTATACTTGTGTTGTTTAGTACACAGAAGTTAAGAACTTGGGGAGCTACATTCAGCATCATGTGATCACTCTCCCTTACTAATCTCTAGGTTGCCTGGACCCACATTTGTCTGCATTGCACCTAAGCATTCTAGTTTCTCTGACTCTGCACTCCTAGACACTTTCTAAAGATTCTTGACCCCAGATCCATTGAAATACAAGCCATCCACCTTATAAAAATCCTTCCTTCCAAACTCACTCTACACATCCACAAACTCCACACCATTTCTCCTACACAAACTTCAGAATGACTCATTTGGTCATAACTTCTGTCTCAGCTCATCTCTATCATACCATTGCAAGAAACTCACAACTTTTATTTTCTCAGTCTCCTTTTTTGCATGTACTTTTTCTCTTTCATATCTCCTTATGTACTACACTTATCACCTGCTAAATCATTTATACCAGCCAAAATAAACATCTCTTTCACTCTCTGCATACTTACATCACTATCATTATTAATCTTGGCAACAGGAAACACACAATTTCATCATTCTCCTCAAGTGCTTCTCTTATCAATGAATCACCATAAAAAATTTGATCCTTATTATCATGCTTTTGCTCTTTCATATTCTGCTTTCTCACTCCTTGCCTCTTTCACTTCTGTGTAATACCATCTACTAGGCATTTCTCCACCAACTCACATTTTGTTCTATGGAGAACACATAAGTGCACTATCTTTTTCATTACCAACTGGTAATTCTTTTCATTTTACACCATTTCATTCTTGCAGTCACTCATACCACATGCAACATCAATAGCATTTGTACACCTCTCGTCTTTCAACTGACTGCTATCATTCTTTTCTTCTTATTCATCTCATACTTCTGCATTTGCTCTCAAAACATTTTCATGACAAACCTGCTCTCCAGTTTCATTCTCCTTCCATAAATCTTGTTCTAAAAAGTGCATGCATTTTGCACACACAGCAGCAAATATGAATGTATAGTTTTTCTATGCACTTACTAGTAAAATAATATGTAGGGAATACATGGAGCAAGAGTGATTCTTCAAAGCTGCTGTTTTATTAATTGGACAATTCATCAGAAGTAGGAGGGATTAGTAAATTATCAACAAATTTTTCAAATTCAGGAAATGCAGCAAAAGTTCTGAGAATGGTTCACCAGGTGCATAACTTTTAGAAGGTCTGGACTCATCTTCAGGGGATGACAGCAAGAGTGAACTTCTTTAAAAATTTGTACATCACATCCAACAGTCTACACAAGTTTCCTTTTCTTTTCTGCATAAATTTCTCTGTAGCAAGCAATTGCATCTTACATCATTCTGCCTACTTTGCTAAATATCTCATGTTGGGATCCATTTCCATAAACAACCAAACTGGCCTTATTAACAAGTTAAAAGCCTCTGCCAATATTTTAACTATAATTTGTTTTTTTAGGGACTTGGCTTCCTCTCCTTCAACTTGCTATGCATTTAGTTCTACAAGATCTTCATTGAGTGTGTTCTTCCAGGTTCCAACAAATGCTCTCATTTTCATTTGTCATCCTCAAACTTCAACTCTTTAGCTAGTACCTCTATCACCAATCTTTGTAAGGTTTTGTCTTTGTTAAATCCTGTCAATGTGAACATATATTTTTTGGCTTCTTCCAACCACCATTCATACACTGTGCTATCACTTCACTTCATGCTGCATCTGCAAAATATTATGTTCCTTCCAAAACTTTATCACCCTCAGTAGCAATAATAGCCTGAACATAATTATTTCTTAAATAATATGCCTTGAAAATAGTGATAACATCCTGGTCCATGGGTTGCAGGAGTGAGGTGGCATTCAGTGAACGCGTTATTGAGATGGCTATCGTATGTTAAAGACTAACTATAGTCTACTACACCACTGCTGCTTGAAATTTGAACATCTGTTCAAAGAGAGAGTGCTGAAGCACTACTACATTAATATACCACAAGTGCCATAAGACTTAAATATCCTGCTATTGCACGTGGCATACACTGATATAAAATGCAAATGGATATATCCTAGAGTTGACTGGGAATAACCATACACTATTAATACTCATGGAGTTTTGAGAAGCTTTCCACATTTTGATGATTCAACCTTGATGTGACAATTTTCCATTTGCAAAAAAAAGCAACTTTTCTTCAATGCATTCTCCTGGTCATATATTGATCTATGAAATCTCATGGTTTCAAGCAGCAATCATCACATTTGTGTTGGTCTTGCCTCTATTTGTTAAAATACTAGCAAAACATCAGCTCTACGGTACTTAAAAATTACTGTTATGTACATGCATGTTACTTTGTAAAAAAAAAAAAAAAAAAGATTTTAAAAGTATCAACAGTGATTCTAATCAAATCCTTATACTCATGCTCAAGAAATATAGATCATCCTCACAGCATTTGACTTCCAAGTAACTCTTTTTTTTTAATTTCAGCTGTTACTCACAATAGTGCTCCACAGTATATACACAACAAGAGGGGAAAAAATAATTTTTTTAACTTACTGGTTTAATACCCAGCATTCTGAGCACAATACGGATGTGACAAGCAAAGAGCACTCAATTAATTCATTGTAGAAACAATTCAAATTGTAACTGAAATGAACTAATGTCCTAACACAGCACCATCCTAACTTCACTATAGTGAAGTTAGGATAGTGGCTGTTAAGGTGCAGTAAAAATCTATCCACATATATCTGCAATAATATTCTTTCCACTTCCCCTTTCGTTTTTTATATACATGCGCTTGTGTAAGGTTGTAAACCTATAGCATATTAGTACTATGGGTAGGTTAAATTTTGTTTTATTACTCATTATTTCTGTTTATTTTATTTTTAACATAATTTAGAAATCCTGCTATAAACTGGCATTTTAAAAGCCATTTCAGCCTACAATATAAAGGGAAGTGGTTTATCACATGCCCATGGGATTTCAAGCTGCAACCTGTTTGTTGGAGAGTGGACACACTATCCACTCAGCCACCAACCAGGCCAGTATTTCTTGTTTCTCTGAATGCATTCTGATGTTGCTGCTTCAGATATGCCCTAACTTAATCTGATTTCTTCCCACATTTAGTCTGTTTATCATTCTCCTTAATTACACATTGTATAATACTTTTCTAAGATGTCTCTTAAATTTATCACAATTCCTAATTTAATATCTACATTATCACTTACATGGAGTCAAGATATTTTGAAAATTTATCCTTTAAGCATAATTTAAAACCTACTCACTCAGCACCTTATTAATGGTAAATTAAAGATGCCAAGAAAGTATATTCTTGGTTTAATCTTTATCCTAGTGTAAGCAAACAAAGTTTGCACCTGAAGTATTTTCAGGACAGTACAAGTCGTATAGAGAGGCTAATGGCTTCACATCACTTGCCTTAGTATCTCATAATGCAAAGCACATCTCCTTATGGACATATATAATGCATAGCATTATATATGTCCATAAGGAGATGTGCTTCATTTAAATGTTGAAACCAGACCGGTTTCAACATTTAAATGAGGTCTTATCAATGGGAGCCAGACCCAGAGGTGATACCAAGGTTGAAGTAATGCAGAAGTCACTGATGAGACCTCAATAAAGGTTGAAACCAGTCTGAGTAGTGACCCTTCCCATAATGCATAGCATTATACATGTCCATAAGGAGATGTACTTTGCATTATGGGATACTAAGGCAAGTGATATGAAGTCATTAGCCTCTATATATATGAGTTGCCCTGTCCAGAAAATAATACCTTTCTAAGATGCCTCTTAAATTTATCACAATTCCTAATTTGATATCCATGTTATCACTTCCATGGACTCAAGATTATTTTGAAAAATTATCCTTTAAGCATAATTTAAAACCTACTCACTGAACACCTTCTTAACAGTAAATTAAAGATTCCAAGAAATTATATTCTTGGTTTAATTCTTTATCCAAGTGTAAGCAAACAAAATTTGCAGAATTGTTGAAAGGAATAAATGAAACAGATAAGAATGGAAGAACATTAATGTTTTAAGATATGAGAAAGGCAAATGGAAAAAATAGCTCGCAGAATTAATGAATGTAACTGATAAGAAAGGCATAATTTTTAGCATAGAGAAAGCTAATTTGTCCCATACTATATAAAAACTACACATAACTTAAAGATTAAGGTACACACACACACACATCCAATACTTCTGTTTCATAAATGATGACCACAGTGAACTTCAGATTCAGTGATACTGCTGTTAAGTAATTATATAAACCAAGCATACAAAGCTGCTAATAAGGTGTTGTTAATAATATGCAAACAAAGCTGTTAATAAGTGTTGGAAGATTTTCCACTTGGCATCTTTAATTTATAGTATAACCAAGTGGAAAAATTTCCAACACCTTATTAACAGCTTTGTTTGCATAAAAATCCTGAAAATATTTCAACTAATTGCATGAATCAGTAGCTATTTGGTTCCCGAATTTTCACTCACTCACTCACACACACACATGCAGCTTTTCTGCATAAAACTGATACTAATAAGTTTTATATAAATTACAATGATCAGACATAAATAAGTGATTTCCTTGAAGAATTGTACACAGTCCTTCAAGGAAATATATATGAAATATTAAAGCCATCAAAACAAGAAGAAATTAAGCTGAAATAAGCTAAATTTTCTTATTTCAAGAATCATCCAAAATTATGATAGATGATTCCTGAAATAATCGGTGTTTTCAGATAGTCCACAAAATTACAGTTTTGCAGTCAATATCACACACAAAAAAGTAATTAGAGTCATGTGATTTAAGCAATTACTATCAAATACAGAAATATTATGCAAAATAAAATATTGATATTTCATGCCACTCTTCTAATAATAGCTGCGCCCCATTATCTCCTTACATAAAGGTTACATTAGTTAATCATTATAGCTGGAAATATGCCAAACATTTAAGTTATATCTTACAAGTTATGACTCACACACACGTCAAATGCTTTTAATAGCTGGCAGAATTAATGAATGTAACTGATAAGAAAGGCATCATTTTAAGCATAGAGAAAGCTAACTTGTTCCATACTATATAAAAACTACACATAACCTAAAGATACACATACACTGCCATACTTCTGTTTCATAAATGATGACCACAGTGAACTTCCGATTCAGTGATACTGCTGTTAAGTAATTATGTAAACCAAACACTTATGAATTTGACATTGAAAAAAAAAATAATAAAAATAAATAAATAAATTGAAGAGGAAGTTATACATTAAAAATGTTCTGTATTACTGTAAAAATTTTGTATAGTAATAACATTTTTATGAAGTTTTTTTTTGTTCTTTTTTTAATACTACACATCTCTGTAGTATCATTACAAGAAAGTTATTATAAGCTACTAAATCACTCTTCTAATTCTGAATCACAGAGAAAAAGCGAATTTATGTAGTTTATTTGAATATCTTTTGTAAAATGTACAGATTCTGGTTGGGAATTATAGTCCAAGAAAACTAAGGCTACGAGGCTAGTGACATCTGTTAATAGTAGCACGTCTTTTTATAGACAGTTTGCTTATTTTATAGGGGGGGAAAAAAACTCAAGTTGAAGAGTCTAAGGGAGAGATGGATGAAAAGATGTGTAGAAAGAGGTATGAGGTACAAGTGATGTGTCAAATGTTTTGTAAGTGAATATGAAAGTATTGTTGAAAGGAATAAATGAAACAGATAAGAATGAAATAGCATTAATCTACTAAAATATGAGAAAGGCAAATGGGAAAAAAATTGCAATTTCAAATATAAAGCAATGTGGCTTATATAACAGCTTGCATAAAAAAAAGATAACTAGCACTTTTTTTTTTTTTTTAACAACAATCCCTCCACAAAAGTTTACTCTTATAGTAGTATTGTATGTGGGTAAGTTAATCTTGGAATATTTAACAACAATGCCTGAATGTAATTCAAACAGGTAAAATTTACAGTTCCTCTATTTAATAAATGAAGAATGAAATTTATTAGGCAATCAAGAAAAAAAAGACAGAAACAGTCTAAGGTATGATGCAATAATGAGTTGCATGAAAAATATATAAAAGCAGTCCAAAAAGTTGCCACATCAGGTAAGGAAAGATCATATACAATGAGCAATGCTTTGTCAATCATGCCAAGGAAATTTTGGGAGGATTTAAAAAAAAATATTTTTTTTTACTTCTTTGCTTGATCAGCAGAAGGAGGAATGATTAAAGAGAAACTATTAATTGCTAGAAATGATAGATTGACACAACCAGTACAGAACATAATATAATAGTATTTAACAATTTATTAGGGTAGTTCATAGAAGTAGGGCTAATGTTTATTTTAATATTATTATTGCATCCTCCATAGCATCGGCAGACTCATCGTGAGAGGTTCATTCAACTGACAACATATTTATCTGGGGGTTCATTCAACTGACAACATATTGTGTTAATGCATTGTTAATGTTAATCTTAAAAGATTTAACATTAACACAATCTGGTAATGCATACACTGACAATTCTCACATAAAAAATCTACTCCTTGCACCTCTTTTCACCACACTCTTACATAATTTCCAGGGATGGCCTCTGGTTTTTCCCCTCTCACCTTGTACTCTTTTTATAATCCCATCTGGATTAATTTGATAAAATCCTCCAACTTAATGTCTCTATCATATCACCTCTTTTCCTCCTATCCACCAAACTCTGCAATCCACATTTCCTCAACACCTCTCTCTCTCTCCATAGACAGCATTTCGAAGTCCTGATATTGTCTTAGTCAGCCATCTCTGGACCCGCTCCAATTTTTCTGCATCACACTGAAAACCAGGTGACCAAATTTGAGCATGGTCCAAGGATTATGTGACCAGTGCTTTATACAGTGGCAGAACCACTTCCTTATGCCTACATGTTAAGTGTACTTTTTTATCATAGCAGCACTTGTCAGTCTACTGTCAACCATCACTCCTAAATCTCATCCACTTCCTACAGTACTGCATCATCAATATATAGTACACAGCCTTATATTTCTGCACTCCAAAATGCAACACCTTGCCTTATTAATATTAAAACTACAACCCACCCCTTTCTCCAAGTCAAAAGCATATTCAAATCATCCTGAATGGAATTAACATCAGCAGTGCTACTTATAATTCCACCCAACTGTGCATTAGCAGCAAACAACTGAAGTCCCTCCAGTCAGTCCACATGATATATCATTTACAAACAAGTTAAAAAGCAGAGGTCCAAGAACAGAACCTTGGGGCATCCCATGATTACCCTCCTTTTTTTTGAGACACTGCTCCATCATACACAACTTGCTGGTATCATTCAGAACTAATCTACAATCCATCTAACCAATATACTATCTATTCCCATCCTCTGTTGCTTGTACACCAACTTATGTGGTAATCTATCAAACACTTTTACAAGGTCCAAGAATATCAAAAGTATCAGGAGTGGTTTCTTTGCATGGAGGGTGGTTGAGCCGTGGAATGCATTGCCTGATAGAGTGGTGAGGGCGAGAACAGTCCATGAGTTTAAGGAGTGGTATGATAGACTTTGTGTTTCTTAGGGGGAACCTCCCCTCGATGAGTCTTGACCGACTTTATGTTCTTAAGAAGAACCTCCCACGATGAGTCTTTTGACTCCATGGAGGCCTGAATAATAATAATAATAATATGAATCTCCCTTATCTAACACCTTGTTACCTTATCATAAAACAAGTAAACTGCTAAAACAAGACCTACCCTTTGCAAATCCATGCTAACCATTATAAAGAATGCTATGTCCATCAACCAAATCCTGTATTCTATTCATAACCAATCTCTCCAACACCTTGACTACAACTGCAGTTTTACAGATTGGTCTATAATAGGAAACTTCTGTCTTAGAACCATGCGTGTGAAACCATACTGCACTGCATCATTTATGTATGATGTACACTGATAAAGTGCTCATTCAATAATTCCACTATATTCTTTGCAACTGTTATTCTGCCAGCATGACTATCCACCAGTGTCAATCTGCCATAATTATTCTTACTCTTGCTTGCTTCCCCCTATTTAATGGATAAAGGATGAGATTTAGTAGGCAATCAAGGAAAAAAAAGCACAGAAACAGTCTAAGGCAAGATGCTGTAATGAGATGCATGAAAAATATAAAAAAGAGTCGAAAACATTGCCACATCTGGTAAGGAAAGAACGTATAGCATGAGCAATGCTTAGTGAATCATGTCAAGGAAAATTCTTGGGAATTTTTTTTTCTTCTTCTTTCCTTCTCTGCTTTGCTTCTTTGCTTAAGACCTATAAGTTCTGTGTCTGGATAAGTGGTAGAGAGAGGAATGGAATCTGTTAATGCATTTCCTAAAAAACTGGGGATTGTATTCATTGAAGAAAATGGTATGGAGTAAGACTATTCCAGAGAACAGAGATATATGAATGAAGGAATTGTATATGGATGCTGGCCAGTAGCTGCCTGGTTTTCATACAAAATTTGAGGAAAGCAGATTAATGGTGACCAGTTCAGCAACACAGCAGCCATCTAAATACCTACAGAAAGGGCATAATGCAGAGTTTATGGAATAAACTGGAAGGACGAGTAGGGAGAGAGAGAGAGAGCAATTACCTATTAAGCTAATAATATACTTCTAGATATAATAAAGCATTCTGAGATAGGTTTTTGGTTCAACCATCCGAAATGTGTGAGAACAATATTCTAAGGTTCAGCAGATTTGAGATTTATAGTGTTAGTAGCTGAGTAGAAGGGAAGTACTATTTGGAATGAAAATAATACTAAGATTTTTGGAGGAGGAAGACACATGATGTGTTTGCGAGAAGACAGGATAGATGTGAAAGTTGACCCAAGAAGAGACATTTATCTAGGCTTCTGAGTGGAATATTATCAAATGTAAGAAAGAGAAAATCATCATCTTTCTTCTGAACTAATTACAGGGCTGTTATGGTATCATTAAAATTCAGATTAGCTAAAAAAAGAAAGATGATGCTCCCAATTTGAATTTTTTATGTGATCTGAAGATAGATTATCTTCAGATCAAATTGCTTGGAAAGCTTGCTTCCATGCTGTTGAATGGAGACCACATGAGTATGATGATTGCAAAGGCAATACAGGAAGGTGTTAGCTCTGGAGCACAAACTTTTAGTACAACTGGAGGGACAACATCTGAATGAGGAGCCTATTCTTATCAAGGCTATTTGAGGTTTTATATATACACACACAAACACACATCCAGGACCTCATTGCCTACAGAAAGAATGGTCCAAAATTCCCATTGATCGCTATTGTATGCTTGTGGAAAGAATTGCTGCAGATCCTGCAGTGGAAGGATATCCTACATCTTATTAAGATGGGCACCATGGCTGTTTGTTCCTCATACTATAGTGTCAATGGAATTCTTTCCAATCAGTGTGTGTGTGTGTGTGTGTGTGTGTGTGTGTGTGTACACTCATGTCCAAAAGCTAAGGACAAACTACATTTTTACCTGTATATGAAAAAAATTTCAAGGCTACAGCAAAATGTGGACATAAATTTGTCAGCATACTAATAAATTTCATACAAATTATTGTGAACAACTTTCTCAAGCAGCATGTGAAAGAAGGAACTTAAGGTCAAAGAGTGTTGGATTTGCTCACAGCGTTAGAAGGGATCTCTGTCAAGAATATGGCTATGTTACCATCAATTGGTGACAGTGATCATGCTGTTCTTTCTTGGGAAGTATCTACTTATATTGAAGCTCCGATTAAAACAGGCTACATGCTGAACTATAAAGCTGGAAATTATGATCAACTTAGAAGAATATTATCATGGTATCAGTTACTGAATGGAAAAAATGTCAGCAATGCATGGGAATCTGAAAAAGTGCTTGAATGAGGTGGTATCTCAATGTATCCATGGTGTTCGAAGAATAAATAGGTTGCAAGTGAAATGGATGTGCAACCTTATTAAGCAAGAGATCCATAAGAAGAAGATGATGTGGAAAGAATACCGCGAGAATAAGAGTGAGAGGAGTTATGAAGTATATAAACTCAGGCCAGAAAAGTAACAAGTATTGTGAGGAAAGCTAAATCGGAGTATGAAAAGAAATTGGCCATGCAAGCTAAAGGCAATCCAAAAGAATTTTATTGTTATGCCACAAGCAAAAGAAAGAATGAATGTGAAAGAATAACTTTATTGAATGCAGATGGTACACGAGTGCCGGAAGCTAAGGAGATTGTTCAGTTAATGAGTGCTCACTTTGCTAAGATATATCAACCAGGTGTACATAGCATGGTGCACAGTGCTACTGCTACATTGGATGAAGAGCTGTTGCATAACCTGGATAAGAATTTGCTAATAGGGACAGATGGAATATCAGCCCGTTTTGCTAAAGGAATGTTTAGCTGAATTGACTAGGCCTTTCACACATTTGTATAACTTGAGTCTCGGCTCAGGAATGATACCACAGGAATGGAAGGAATGTATGATAGTTCCATTGCACAAGGGTGGTGCAAAAACTGATGCATCTAATTACCGACCTATTAGTATTTTTGGTGTGGTAGTGAAGATTTTAGAGAAGTTGTTAAGAACTCACATACAGAAATGGATAGACAAACATGCTATACTCTGCAGGGAACAGCATGGGTTTACTAAAGGAAGGTCATGTTTTAGCAATTTGCTCATATTTTATAACAATTTTACAGCCAAGCTGGATAAAGGGAATGGATACACTATGATAATGTTGGATTTTTCGAAGGCATTTGATAGGATGCCACATGAAAGGCTGTTGCATAAACTGGAGAATATGGGATTAAAATATAATCTCTTGACTTGGATCAGGAGATGGTTAACAGACAGATATCAAAAAGTGGTATACAGTGAGTGTGAATCAATCTGGCAGATTTAAGGTAACCAGTGGTGTACCTCAGGGTTTAGTCCTTGGGCCATTATTGTTCAATTTATACATTAACGACATCAAGCAGGGTCTATCATCAGATGTGCAATTGTTTGCCGATAATGCGAAGATAGGCAGAGCAATCAGGGATGCTACTGATATTCAGCAATTACAAAATGATTTGAATAGACTGGAAATCTGGGCAAACAAAAATGGCTATCAGTTTAATGTAAGTAAATGTAAAGTTATGCACTTTGGCATGATTAGAGTTCCAGCGGCATATTATATTAGCGAGGTTATGCTACAAGAAACTGAAGAGGCAAGGGATCTTGGTGTATTGGTGGATAAGAATTTAAAGTTCGAAGTTCACTCATATAGCAAAAGTTGCAAATACAACTCAGAGGATAATTGCGATGTTGAAGCAAACCTTGACATGCAAGGATAAGGAAGTAATTTTACCTCTTTATAAGGCTTTGATAAGACCATATCTGGATTATTGTGTGCAGATTTGGTCTTCTGGGTTCCAAGGGAATAAAGAAGCTATGGAAAGGGTGCAAAGAAGAGTTACCAAATTATATCCGAATTATGGAATTTAGATTATGAGGACACAATGCTAGTATGTGGATTGCATACTCTGGTTAACAGGAGAAAGAGTGGTGATATGATAGAGGTCTATAAACTTTTGAATGGGTGTTATAGCATTTCAGCTGATGAAATGTTTCGTTATATGGAAGGCAGGGAGAGAACACAGGGCATCCATGGAAGGTAAGGGTTGTTCCCAGTCAAGAAAAGGGGTAAGAGCTAGGTTTTTCTCACAGAGAACAGTGAGTGAGTGGAATAATTTGCCCTTAGGGGTAGTGAGTGCATCTAGTGTAAATGAATTTAAGGGAAGGTATGATAGCTGGTTTGGGTAATTTATAGCCTCCCTCGACGAGTCCTTGACTCCCTGGATGTCTCAGATAATACATACATCTTCAAGGCAACAGCTGCAAGAGGAACTTCCAATGGTCACAATCCTCTGCCACCAAGCTCAGGTGTTCTGGTGGGATTCCCAAACGTGTCCACCCAAGGTTTTGGATATAATCTATCCAGCGAGTCCTTGGCCTTCCACGTGGCCTCCCACCCTCTGGTCTGGCAAAGAGGGCCTGCTGAGGGAGCCTCTCTTGTGGCATTCTGACCAGGTGCCAGTACCAACATAACTGTGATCTCTCAACACAGAGAAGCAGCGGTTGAGTATTGAGGGTTTCCCGAATTGCAGAACTTCTGACTCTGTCGAGTATTGTCAGCCCCGCAACCCCTCGAAGGAACCTCATTTCAGCCACTTGGATTCGTGTCCACATTCTTTCGGTCATTACCCAACTCTCATGACCATAGGTGAGGATGGAGACATAGACTGTATTGAAGACAGCCAGCTTTGCCTTCTGGCTTAACTCCTGCTTCAATACTACCGAACGGCCAAGCTCCCACAATATGAGCTTGCTAAGCCAATTCGAGTATGATGAATGATGGAAAATCTAGCGTATTTTCCATCATTCATCATTCGTGAATGATGGAAAATACGTTCCTAGATGGAACGTATTTTCCATCATTCACGAATGATGGAAAATACGTTCCATTTTCCATCATTCGTGAATATGGACCCATGGTATTTAAACTTCTCTACCTGCCTCATTGGGACTCCACTTACATTTAGGGTGCACCGGGATGGTTGTCTTGAGACCACAAATGTTTCAGTTTTGGCCACACTGATCCTCATTCCGGTGTCTGCACAAACAGCTACAAACCTATCCAGGGGTCCGCTGGAGGTCATCTGTGGAAGAGCTAAGCAGAACTAGGGCATCTGCAAAAAGCAGACGTCCAATGCTACATTTTCCAATTCTGACACACTCACTGCCTCGGCTGTGTCTATCAATCCAGTCCATAAATATTATGAAAAGGAGGGGTGACAGAACACACCCTTGGTGGAGGCCAACGGAGACTGTGAAAGGTTCAGGCTTTGTGCTGTTTACCCTGACACAAAACTCTGGACATTCGTACAGGGACTTCATGGCAGCTAATAGTTGACATCCACTCCATACTCCTGTACTACTTGCCAAAGCTTATCCTGAGGAACCCGGTCACATGCCTTCTCCAAGTCCACAAAACATGTGTAGACATTCTTGGCATATTCCCAAGATTTCTCAAAGACTTGCCTTAAAGTGAAGATTTGGTCAGTTGTGCTTCTACCAGGACGAAAGCCACATTGTTCTTCCTGGAACTTTGACTCAACTATGCTCCTGCACCTTCTTTCCAAGCACTTAGCATACACTTTCCCAGGCAGGCTGAGCAGAGAGATGCCACGATAGTTACTGCAATCCTTCTGGTTTCCCTTCTTAAAGACTGGTATTATTATGCCTGTCTGCAATTGCTTTGGTGCTCGCCCAGATATCCAAGCAGCCTGACACACTCGAGTCAGCCAGAGAACACCATCTCGATTTAAGGCTTTTAGCATTTCGGGCCGAATTTCATCATCGCCAGCAGCTTTGCCTGATTTTAGCGATTTTATTGCTAAATGGACCTCTTCTGCTGTGAGACTAGTCATTGCCCCGATCTGCACCTCGTCCACAACTGCTGGGCCACCTGGGTTAAGAAGGCTCTCAAAGTATTCCCACTGTTGGATCCTACTTTGTCTTAATCTATACTTTGGATCCGACTTGTTAGTCACTATGATGTTCTTAAGCAATTGATAAGTTGTAAGTTGATTTCTAATACAAATATAGAGAAAATTTATATTTATAGACTGCGCCACTCTATATCTGGATTAGTTCAAGAATTGAAGATAAATCAACCCTCAACTATCTCTCCTTAATATATATACTAGCAGAGTATATTTAACTAACTTAATTCACCCGCTTTGGTTCAAATATTTTATGAATGGTGCAGTAAAAGAGATTTAGGCAAAATACAACTTTAGATAAACAAAAATAAACATTTAATTTTAAAATCACAAATTATACACTTAAGATCAAAATACTAACTGGTAATTAATTTACGGAATTAACAACGCATATAAAGTAAATTAATTAAAGATAACTTTAATGAATCACTTCTATATTTCGACAATGTCACATTGTCATCTTCAGGAACATAAAGATATGGTATGTGCACTACTGGAACTAACAAAGCAAATGAGGAAGAAATTAAGACACTAATTTTGTTCCTAAAGTCCTAATGGTGCCCTCTTGCGGGCTAATTTGGTAGTCTTGGCCGTTGGGCTGAAGTTCTCATAATGAAAGTCTCCCAAATTTGGGGCAGTTTCAGGCACCCAAATTTGTTGAGGTTAGGAACGTTTTTTAGAGCTGCTGAAGATTCTTTGAATAATCTTTCGTATTTAAACTTGCTGCGATGGATTATTTTTGTCTTATTATATAATTGTCCTACTTTGGCCAAACAGGCAGAACAACAAATATCAGGATTTCAGAACACCAAGACTACATCCGGTTTCACCAGTACAGCCGCTCTGGGCTGGCAGACCATGCCTTAGATACCCACCATAAAATTCGTTGGAAGAAGACAAAAATAATCCATCGCAGCAAGTTTAAATACGAAAGATTATTCAAAGAATCTTCAGCAGCTCTAAAAAACGTTCCTAACCTCAACAAATTTGGGTGCATGAAACTGCCCCAAATTTGGGAGACTTTCATTATGAGAACTTCAAGCCCAACGGCCAAGACTACCAAATTAGCCCGCAAGAGGGCACCATTAGGACTTTAGGAACAAAATTAGTGTCTTAATTTCTTCCTCATTTGCTTTGTTAGTTCCTGTAGTGCACATACCATATCTTTATGTTCCTGAAGATGACAATGTGACATTGTCGAAATATAGAAGTGATTCATTAAAGTTATCTTTAATTAATTTACTTTATATGCGTTGTTAATTCCGTAAATTAATTACCAGTTATGTCTAACCAACGTATAAGTCTTACCACTAGAAGCAAAATACTAAATAAGTTATTATAAACACTTCAGCCTTTCTGATAATAAAGTCATGCAAACTCAGACAATGGTAATTCTGTTATCTGTAATACAGTCTTCTCACAGTTCCTTTTAGCTATTTAATAAAGTTCCTTAATGATCATTCACATCAATATCTCATAGTTCTTTAAGTTTTAAATACAATAAAAATTTCAGTAACACCTCTTTACAAACAAACACTTAATTTTACACTTCAGTTAATTCTCCGCAACAGTTACTGTTAGTATAGGGAATTTCTCGGATGAAACTCGCACACTTCTCTGTATGGAATCATTAAAGGTTGGAATAATCATACTGATAATCTTTTTTCTTCTTTAACTTACACACAAACACTTTTTATAACTGTAAACACTTAAACAGTATACGGCACTCATTAAAATAAATCTTCTAAGCAATAACTGAATTAATCGTCGGTCACTACACACTTAAACAAACGTTGTTGCATAAAGTACTACTGATCAGTCATGAAATAAAGCAACATACAATAATTCCTTAACTTGAGGTTTTATATGCACAGTTGTTCATTCCTCCGGCATTCAATTTAATCCTTTAGGTACTATAATTCTTGGCACCGCTATCATTAAACACAACTCTGTTGCCTCTAATTATTCTCTAGTTACTTCGTGCTATGCTTCAAGTTTCCGTGTGTCCTTGAAAGGTCGGCCCTGAAATTAAATCTCAACTCAAGTAATCGCTAGTCTATCCGTATCACTTAGCAATCTTCCTTAGCTTTATTTGTTATTTTGAAACGTATAAGCTAACCGCTTCTCGACTAGTAGACGTTATTTAGCTGCTTGAGTGACTTGCCGACTCGCTATTATCGCACGATGATTTTCGAATGCCGAATGCTCCGATTCCAACCTAATGCCAATCCCTCTCTAATAAATCTCTAATGCTCTCTCTTTACCAGCGTTCCTCGCTTTTTATATCAGTTTTTCCTGCCTAAATTCTTCTCATGATCTCTTTAACTAATTCCTTTTTAGTAAACTTTCAGCTTTCTCCCCACGTTCTGTTCCAAAAAAGTGATCATTCACTTACATACGTTTCCATGACAACCAAACAAAATATAATAAAATTGAGGTATTGCATAATGCTAAACTTCTACAAATAGGAATAAATAAGGGATATTTACATTTCAATTAATGCGCAGTTAAATTATCAAATACAAACTCTTATAATATTAGCATAGTAATAATTAAAATAGCTTAATAATATTTAATACAGTCTTTTCATTATTAATACATATATCTTGATTAAATAATTAAATATTAGACAAAATTAAAGTAGTTATATGAATATTAAATTGTAAAATAAGTTGTTTACATTAAATAATATTTACAAGTCTAGCCTTTGTGATGGAAGATCATGTTGGATTCTGAAGCAAATAATAATTACTCTAATCTCTACATAATCAGAATCCAACACCACCATCTGTGGAGGATATCCTTCTCGGTTGTTAAAAGTGCACCATCAGAGGCCTTAATTGCCCTTGCTGTGCACGATTTCCTCCCTCGAAGGCGGCGGATGGTCTGCCAGAATACTTTGTTTGCATAGGATGAGTCTAATCTTTCTCCAAAGGATTCCCAAGCCTTCTGCTTTGCTGTCTTTACTGCCTTAGCAGCAGCTTTTCGTGCCTCAGCATACCGCAAACGCATCTCAAGTGACCTGACTCTAAGCCATGTTAGGTAGGACTCCTTTTTTGCCCGGACAGTTTTTTGGACTTCTTGGTTCCACCAAGGTGTCCTTTTCTCACTGCCCGTTGTTACACCGAGCCGCTTTCTGCCACACCATGAGAGTGCAGAGGCAGTGACAGCTGTTCTGAACAGCTTCCATTCCTCCTCAACATCTGCAGTATGCTTGGGAATCTCTTTGAACCTGGAGGAAATGTCATCTGCAAAATTCTTCCTCACAGCCTCATTTTCCAATGTCTCCCATTTCACGTGGTATAGCTGCTTAGGCCTACCAGGGTTGATGGTAGCATCTGGTTTCTGAAGCTGTAGAGTGTGCACAACAAGGTGGTCAGTTGACAGTTCTGCCCCTCTTCTCACACGAACGTCCAACACTGAGGAAAATAGGTCTGCTGATACTATAAAGAAGTCAATCAGAGACCTTTGTTCTAGTGTATCCCTGTACCAGGTATACTTATGGACTTCTCGGTGCTGGAAGAAGGTATTCATTATGGACAAACTGTTAATACAGCAGAAGTCCAATAATTTCAACCCATTCGCATTAAGGTCAGGGGCACCGTTCCTCCCAACCACACCCCTCCATGTCTGGTCATCTGTTCCAACATGTGTATTGAAGTCACCCATTAGCAGGACTGATTCCATGTCTGCCACCCTGTCAAAAGCAGCATCCACTTCCTCTAGGAAGGCAGAGTATTCTGACTCCAGATTAGGTGCATAGGCTTGCACCACAGCCAAATCATGGTTTTTCATCTGAAGCCTTAACACACATACCTGTCCCCGTCCCCCCAATGGGATCCAATCAGCAACACAGTCTGACAGCTGGGGGCTTGTGAGTATTCCCACACCCGCCTGAGCAGACATTGTCGGGCTCACACCAGAGTAGTAGAGCTTCCACCCCTTATCCAGGTCGACAGTTCCAGAGCCTCTCCTCTTTGTTGAAGAAAGCCCAACTAAGTCTAGCCGGTAGCACTTGGCTTCCTCAACCAGTTCCAACTCCTTCCCTGTCAGAGAGAAGATGTTCCAGTTGCCTAAAGCCATAGTCTGGTGCCGTTGTCATTGCCATTTCCGTCCTTTTGCAGAACCATTTCTTTGCGCTGCCCCTAAACACCTCCCCAAACAGGTAGCAGGCCCATTGATGAAGTTTCCTCTAGCAGAGTGCCGAGGAGTGGTGTCTAAGGGAGACTGTAACATATTTTTCGAACGGGTCCCTCTGTCTAAAACCCGAACGCGTCCCTTGATAACCCGCTCGATGGACGATGCAGTATGAACATTTTTTGATAGCCTGATCATGTTACAGTGTTTGATAATGTCCTGTTAGCACAAGACAAAATGACACAGAAAAATAGGAAAGATTCCTCTCAAATACTCTAATAGCATTCGGGGGAAGGAGCAAGAAGAGAAGAAAGAAAGAAGCAAGGGAGGGACCAGTCTATAGATAATATAACAGATGTATATTACATGAAGTAAGGCATGGTCCAGCATCAGGTACCTCGGGTTTGCCGCACCCGTACTCACTAAAGTGAGCCCCTCAGATAACAATAATAAAATTAAATTGCAATACATTCTTGGCAAAATCTACAAATTTCCTATGGACATAGTTAAGAATTAATGTACAGTGCTTACAGAAAAGTATGCAGAGAGACATTTCAGTATGGAATATGTCCACCCTGAACTGTGATGTTCAGGGTGGACATATTCCACCCTGAACATCAGGGTGGAATATGTCGACATCGTACCATGTTTAACACCAATTGACTCAGGAGTTCTTGAGGCAAACTGGCCCACTTCTTTTTTAGAGCAAGGATGAGCCTTGTTTGTTTTCTGGATCAAGTAGCAATGCATACCCCATTGCATCCCAAACGTGTTCTGTGTGGTTCAGATCTGAGGAGCATGCTGGCCACTTGATTCAATTAATATCCTTGGTCTCCAGAAGATCCCCACTGCTTGTGTACAATGTGATGTGGCATTGTCATCCATAAAAATAAATTATTCACTTACAGCACCATGGAACAATTGAATATAACATTGAAGAACTTCATTGCAATATGGTTTATCAGTCATAGTCCCTTTTTCCAGCACTTGTAGATTGGTGTGTCCATTAAGCATAATGTCTCCTCACATCATGACTCCAGCACTGTTATATCCATCCCTTTCAAGAACATTCTCACAATGGTAAGCAGTACCACTTTCACACCAGATCAAATGGCATCTAGAATTGGAAGAAAGACTAAAGCGACTCATCTGTAAAGAGTACATTAGCCAATTGGTGTCTTGTCCAATTTTTATGGATACAACACCAATGAAACTGTGCTCTATTATGAGCAATGGATAAAGGAACAGAGATTATGTCTTACTTGTTGCAGATGTCTTGTCAGAGTTTGTCAAGATATTCACATATCTGTGCTTGAATGAAGCCAACTTGCAAGCTGATCTGCTGTGGTGTGTCGATTATGTTTTGCTGTTATAGCCAAAATTCTGTCCCTGCTCCATGGTAGAGCAAGGGCAATCTCTTAGCAAACATCTGGAAGATATTCCATTGGTTTGAAATGCTGACCAGAGCCTGGATACAATGATACATGAGATTCCAAACTCTCTGGCAATATCAGTAATGTACAGTGTAGCCTTCTTAAAGCTTTCGAATAATGCTTTCCTGAGTGAAATCATTGAGATAACATCTCTGGGGCATTACAAGACATTCAAGTTTGCAACTTTATTCTTCACAAAAAGAGCTTCCTTCAAACACAGTTTGATTAGTCCAGCCTTTTATCCTGTTTAGTGCTACTACGTGACCCCTTTGCGTACAATTCAAAAATTTGAATATGTACCTGCTTTCTACTGAAATTGCCATGAGCTTATTCATTGGAATTTCCAGTTGTAATTGTCAGAAATAGTGTTCATCCTTAGGTTTTGGACACCGGTGTGTGTGTGTGTGTGTGTGTGTGTGTGTGTGTGTGTGTGTGTGTGTGTGTGTGTGTGTTTTATTTTATTTTTTTTGTATTAGATTAGGGTAAGCATACTTGCAGAATTTTTTCAGTTGTTTAAAAAAAGATTTGAAAAAAGAAGACTGATACCTAAGAGGTGTGGCTTATTTTTAGAAGATATTACTGTTGTACCCTTAAGACATAACAGAAGTGGAAAGAACAGAAGTGACAGAAGCAGAAAAAATAGTCCAGCTACTAAGTGATCACTTTGCAAGTATCATCCAAGTGGTGACTATGCAGTTACTGAGGTTACAGAGACTGATGTGAGCAATGAGGAAAATGAACTGGAGGTACTCAGTGGTGAGATGGATAGGAGGGTTGTTGATGGAGAGATACCAGAGAGTGGTTTATTCAGGAGTGGAGTCCAAAAGACGGACTGTGACTAGTGGTGTGCCGCAGGGTTCTGTTCTTGGACCACTACTTTTCAATTTGTTCATTAACGATATAGGAAAGGATCTGAGAGGAAGTGTTCTCCTGTTTGGTGATGATGCAAAGTTGGGTAGAGCAATTGTGAGTGCAGAGGATGTCAAAATTTTGCAGGATGATTTGGATAGTTTGAAGGACTGGGCTATGGAAAATGGATGTCAATTTAATGTGGCAAAGTGTAAGGTTATGCATTTTGGAGTGAAAAGATTAGCAGCAATATATCACATTGGTGGAACCGTACTCCAGGAGATTGATGAGGCCAGGGATTTGGGAGTGTTGGTGGATAGGGAGTTGAAGTTTAGGGGACACATTGCAAAAGTGGCTGAAACAACTCATCAAATCACTTGGTTACTGAAAAATACTTTAACAAGCAGAGACAAACAAGTTATTGTTCCTCTATATCGAGCCCTGATAAGACCCCATCTGGACTACTGTGCCCAGATATGGGTGCCAGGATTTCTTCTTGATGGGGAGGAGGAGGTGGAGAGGATCCAGAGATGAGTGACCAAGATGGTGGCAGGTCTGTGAAATGAACCTTATGAGAACAGATTGAAGATTTGTGGGTTGCAAAAATTGGTTGATAGGCGGAAAAGGAGTGATATGACTGAGACATTCGAATTACTGAAGGGTTTCTATAAAATTAATCCAGAAGATATTTTTGAGAATAGGGCTGGTGGTGGGAGGACTAGGGCCCATAACATGGAAGCTGGGCAAAAATGTGGTTAACAGGGGTGTTAGAGCTAGGTTCTTTACTTGGAGAGTGGTAAATGAGTGCAATAAGCTGCCAGAGTCTGTTGTGGGTGCTATGACCGTGAATGAGTTTAAGGCGAGGTATCATAGATACTGTGTGAAAGACGAATAGTTGTTCTTGACATGATGTTAGGGCCTCCCTCAATGAGTCTGTCGACTCCTTGGAGTTGCCTGTAATAATAATAATATTGAAATGGCGTGGTAGTTTAAATATAAAATTCAGGAATGGGTGGATAGGAATATAATACTGTATAGGGGGACAGCATGGTTTTGTAAACGGTAGATACTAACTCAGCAATTTATTCGCATTTTGTAATAAGGTGACAGCAGAACTTGATAAAGGAAATGGCTATACCATTACACTGCTGTGGAATTCTGTCAAAAGCATTTGACAGAATGCCACATGGAAAACTGTTACATAAGTGGGTGCAAATAGGAATATGAGGTTGATGGCATGGATAGGGGGGTGGCTGATACAGACATCACAAGGTGTTGCATAGTGGAGCAGAAGCAAGGCAAATGAGAGTGACTAGAGAGTGCCACAGGGCTCTATACTAGGACCATGACTTCTAAATTTGTACATTTATGATATAGCTGAAGATGTGAAGGGGGATATCCAGTTGTTTGCCAATAATGCAAAACTAGGGAGGTCAACAGTTGATAAAGGTGATATAGATATCTTACAGGATGATTTAAATAAATTAGCAGTTTGCCAAAGGACAATGGTTGTCAATCAATGTTGGTAAATGTAAGGTAATGCACTTCAGGATGAAAACATCACACAATTCATATAACACTGATGGTACTAGTTTACAGGAAATTGATGAGGCTAGGGATCTGGGGTGTGATGGTGTATAGATATTTGAAGTTCAGAGGACATGCAAGAGTTGGCAAAATAATTCAGCAGATTACTTGAAGAACACATTGACAAATAAAGATAGCTAGATCATTATCCATCTTTATAAGACTATGATTCAGCCACATGTTGACTACTGTGCACAGATTTGGTAACCTGAATTTCTTGAGGGATCGGAAGGTAGAGAAGATTCAGAGACAAGTGCCCAAGCTGGTGACAGTTCTGTGGAATGTTTCTATGAGGATAGATTGAGGGTGTGTAGGAAGCAGAGTTTAGCTGAAGGTGGAGAGGAGATATGATAGAAACTTATAATCTACTAAAGGGATTCTATAAGACTGACACAAGAAATTTTTCAATACATAGGGAGTAGGGGAAAAACAAGCAGTCACACTTGGAAGTTTTCTAAGAGTGTGGTTAGTAAGGATGTATGGACAAAGTTCTTTACTTGGAGGGTGGTAATTAAGTGGAATGGATTGCAGGAGGTGGGTGTGAGTGTCCCAACAGTGAATAGATTTAAGGAGATGTATGATAGGTATTGTGTTATTGGAGAGAGTGGGTCTCCTACAATGACTCTTTCGACTCCATGAAGTACCCATACAAATAATAACCAACTTGGCAAGGGACCAGAAAGCTCAATTGCCACTTGAGCAGAAATTAAGCTTAGTGAATGTGGCCCTTGCAAAAGTCAACTTTAGATATGATTTTTTTTTTCCAGTTGTTAGAAATGGAAGTATGAGCCAAGTGGAAGTTGTAGTTTTTAACGTTAGTTATTCAACATATGAATTTTTGATTTGGACAGCTTTGGTACATAAAAAAAAGGGGATTTTGTGCAGAATGAGGATTCAAGGTACTTATCCTAGCAAGAATAATTTCGGTTATTACATCAAAGCAAGTGCTGGGATTATAAAATTGGAGTAATCAGGCCATGCAAAGAAAGCAGAAAAATCCTGCACATTTTGTAGCATAAGCTATGAGGCTGAGACTGATTGTTTTTCTCCCAATCAATGGGAAAAAAGCATGGAAATGGTTATGGTTAGAGAGAGTGTTTGAAGGAAGAGCTGGTTAAGAAATGGCCTAGGGTGTGGAGAAAATTATGAAGATTATTCCAGTAGTTTGTTAATGATCTAAACAGCAAACAATTCAGCTTTTCTTCCAGATTGATATATGAAGTGTGAGAGCCAGTGTGAATTAATCATGCTGAAATCTTCAGGGAGGATCATCTAATCCAAGCACCTGCTTTGATCTAATAACTGAAATTATTCTTCTCAGATAAGTACCTTGAATCCCCATTCAGCACAAAATCTCCTGATTTTTTTTACCAAACATCTCACTGTATGAGTAATCAACCTCCAGAGATAAATAATTAAGAAGATCAGTATACAGTCAAAGTTAGAGGAACATTGAAAGAAGCAAATAAAGACGAGGCAAAAATATCCTGAACCAATGAAGATCATATGGAGATTCTGGATCTCATATCCTTTGGCATAAGATATCAATCCTGACAAAAGCATAATTTCTACCCTTCTTAAAACAGAGAATTATGTGCTATGTTACATGGAAAGTATTGACATAAGCTGTAGTCAGAGAATGTGAGGCTGCAGAGATAACCGAGTTTGAATGTGGTGGTGTAAAGCCCTTTTTTTTTTTTTTTTAGATAGGATTTTGTTGTTTTCTTGGATTTTTTGGTTTATATACATATATTGCATTTTAGAAATTTCGTTTGTTTGTTTTTCTCAGCAGCAACACTGATTTTTTATTCTGCATTTCACAGTAGTGGAATACTGGGAAAATTTATAGAGTATGAGCATGCAGCATGGATGAGAAACTTATGGACATGAGTTGCTCACAAGGAATGCCTGGACCCCCCCTATCCAAGCATGGCTTCAGGGGCTCCCTACAAGCTGCTTTACTTGGACTTTCCTCAACACACTATCAGGCTGATAGCTAACTTGTACAGAGAGCAAAAAAAAAAAAAAAAAAAAAGCCACATTAAGAACAGGTGTTGGATTAACTGACTGGCTTCAGGTTGGAAAGGGAGTTAGGCAAGGATACTTTCTCCTCACTTGTTTAGTATATATGCTGGGGACATCATATTGTGAAGCATTGGATGAGCTCAAGACAGGAATTAGGATTAGATTGATCAGTAATCTGAGGTATGCTGATGATGCAGTACTTCTCTGTAATGACAAGGAAGAACTAGGACATATTCTTGACAAAGTTAATGAGATCAGTAAGAATAGAGGATTTCAACTCAATCTTAGCAAGACAAAGATTGTGGTTCTCAAAGAAAATACAGACAAGGAAGCTCCTGAAAAACAAGTGTGTACCTTAATGGAGAAATAATTGAGGAAGTCAGCAAGTTCAAGTACCTGGGATTCATTATTAATGTGAAGAATTGCTGTTCAGAAGACATCAGAAGAATATTAGGGATGACTAAAACAACAGTCTGAGACTTGTGTGAAATCTGGAAGGATGGACCTATCTCCACAGGAACAAAGCTGAGGATTTTAAATGCGGCTGTTTTCCCAACAGCGACTTATGAATATGAGACTTGGAACCTAAAGAAGTCAGATAAGAAAATTATAGCTGCTTTTGATATTATATATCATATCATATATACTGAAAGGCAGACAGATAGATGGGTGCTAGAAAGAAAAGTAGAAATTTTGTGAAAGTAGAACTTTCACAAAATTTTCTTTAAACTTGCACATGCCATGTCTTGAGACAAATGAAAGTTTACAATTACACTGAACTCCAGTTAATTGGGCCACATCTGGAATAGCATAATTCGGCTTAAGCAGCTGCCCCAATTACACAAAGTTGCAAGTGAAGAGTTTAAAAATGTATATGCACATAAGACAAAATACAAGTTTAGACAGGTTTTGTTTACTGCTTAGCAAAATTACTGATATATAAAGAATCGGCTTTAATTATAGTAAAATACTTTCAATAAAAAGAATTTCATTTATATACCTATTAAACATGCATATATAGTGAGCAAAACAGTTTTGCATGGTCTTGTTCTTTATTGCTCACCAACTATCTATACTTTCTAGGAAATGATTGAATGTTGCCTGTCAGTTTTTTTTTTTAATTTATTTATTTAATGCAATTATTACACAAAATCAGCTCAGTATAGTAATGCCTTCCTACATGAAACTGTCGGAATCCAGTAATAAATTATCTAGCACATTGTGTAGTCACTCATTCAAGCTTGAGTGTGTCATCTTCATCACTTTCTTGTTCTAATGTCTTCTGATGTTTTGCTGGAATTTCCTTCATAGTTTCATCCTCAAAATCTTTATTTTCATTATAGTATTAAAGAGTATAATCAATGAATACAAACTTTTCATAGTTTCTGATGTGGTCGAAGGATGGGATGTCATTTCCACTATAGGCTGTATCTGGCATATCCATGAATGAATGCGAAAGTGAGCAAAGCAGTGAGCAAAACAGTTTTGCATAGTCTTGTTCTTTATTGCTCACCAACTATCTGCCACCAACCGTACTGCTTATAAAATACAGTTGACCCTTGAAGAATGTGGATCTGAATTGCACAGGTCCACTTATGTTTTTTTTTTTGAATAAACATATTGAAAATTTTTTTGGAGATTTGCAACAATTTGAAAAAACTCACAGACAAACTGTGTTACTTAGAAATATCGAAATAATTAAGAAAATGTTAGGTGTCATGAATGTATGAACATATATAAAATATATCTACATCCTAGTCTATTTTATAATTTACGACCATAAAATATATATAAATCTATTATAAAAAGTTAAAATTTAAACTTACACATACAAACACAGACTGTACATGGCAGCATTCGCAGTTGAGAAATGTAAACAAATGTCAAGATGCAGTATTAAATCATAACTGCATAAAATTAACTATTATTATGTATATTATTTCTGGGAAAACTCCCATGTTACTCCTCTTTATAAACTATTATAATTACAGCTATTTTGCCTGCTTCAGTTTAGGAGTACCCCTGTTTAAATGTCATTGGCTATTTACTCATGGATTCTTAGGGCATTATGAGTGTAGATGTACTAAAAAGTATATGTAGCCTAAGGAATAGAAAATTGCACATACCTTTTTCTGGGTGTTGTGGCTTTTCCTCTGTCTGCGATGTCGAGAACTGCAGAGTGTGTGTGGGGGAATTATTCCTGGCACATATAGAATCACTTCTACTCCACCCTTCCCTTCCCCCAGGCATCACCTTTTATAGCAGATACGTAGACGATATTCTGTGCATTGGTAATCCCACACACATCACCACCTTAAAAACACCCCTAAACAGCTACAGCAACAGATTAAAATTCACCACAGAAACCAAACAGAACAAATCCATCAACTTCTTAAACTTGACATTAACCAGAACACACAACAAAATAGCCACGAAAATATACCACAAACCCTCACACATCGGAAACTACCTCCATTTTCACTCATACCATCCGTATTCTGTTAAAAAATCCGTCATCTTATCACAATTCATAAATGCTTACAAATTTTCAACCAATCAAAATAGTCTAAACGCTGAAATAAAAAAACTAACACAGATCTTCTTAAATCGCAACTATCCTACACAACTGATAAACTACGCAAACAAGACGGCAAAAAACCGCCAAAACAACCCAAGTACCAAAACGAACTTCCCTACACAAAAAATTATCAAACTACCATACACCCAAAACACATACAAAGCCTATAAATACATCTTCAAACATACTGACTACAAACTGGTATTCACCACAAGCCAAAAACTGGCAAACCTCCTAAAATCCACCAAACCTCACACACAAAAAGAAATATTTGAACAGCACAATGTAGTCTATAAATTTCCCTGCCAAAAAGACTGTGACATCACCTACACAGGTTCCACCATCAGGTCTTTATGGGCAAGACTACAAGAACACTTCCGTGACTGTAACATCCCTATTCCAGAACATTTAAACACTAAAAAACGCAACATCAAAAAGAAAAATCGTATACAAAGCACAGGAAAAACAGAAATAGCTGTTCACGCCCTTGAACAAAAACACACCCCGCAGATAGACAAGGCCATCATAATAGACAGACAAGACAATGAAACAATGCTCAGAATATCGGAAACAATAGCTATAAAGTGTGACGCGAACTCTATCAACGTACACAGGCCCTACATAATCTCCGAGGTTTCGAAGCTTCACAACATTAAATTGAGGTCACAACCCCGACCAATAGGAGACAACACAAACACCTCTAAAGCAGAAGCACCCACCCGACCTGACATAGCTTCCACTTTCCCAATATGTTCAGATGACGACCACGAATAGTCGAAACGGTCCACACCCCGTCAACCACCTTTCCCCTTCCCCCTCCCTATTTTAAAAAATTAACCCTTTCACTTTTTCCCCACCCTATATAAAAGTATATGTTTCTATATATTACGAAAAAAACCTGGGTTTTTCTAACTTATTCTACCAAACTGCCTACCCCCCCACACACACACACACTGCAGTTCTCGACATCGCAGACAGAGGAAAAGCCACAACACCCAGAAAAAGGTATGTGCAATTTTCTATTCCTTA
Source organism: Typopeltis vanoorti (assembly GCF_054136105.1). NCBI lineage: Eukaryota > Metazoa > Arthropoda > Arachnida > Uropygi > Thelyphonidae > Typopeltis > Typopeltis vanoorti. The sequence goes on along the minus strand of NC_143567.1, from coordinate 65,911,564 downwards.
GGCTACATATACTTTTTAGTACATCTATACTCATAATGCCCTAAGAATCCATGAGTAAATAGCCAATGACATAGCTTCCACTTTCCCAATATGTTCAGATGACGACCACGAATAGTCGAAACGGTCCACACCCCGTCAACCACCTTTCCCCTTCCCCCTCCCTATTTTAAAAAATTAACCCTTTCACTTTTTCCCCACCCTATATAAAAGTATATGTTTCTATATATTACGAAAAAAACCTGGGTTTTTCTAACTTATTCTACCAAACTGCCTACCCCCACACACACACACACTCTGCAGTTCTCGACATCGCAGACAGAGGAAAAGCCACAACACCCAGAAAAAGGTATGTGCAATTTTCTATTCCTTAGGCTACATATACTTTTTAGTACATCTATACTCATAATACCCTAAGAATCCATGAGTAAATAGCCAATGACATTTAAACAGGGGTACTCCTAAACTGAAGCAGGCAAAATAGCTGTAATTATAATAACTATTATTAGTTTACTTAGCATAAAATAAAGCTTATAATGATTCATTCATTCATTAGTGTATAGGCTAGGCTACTGCAAAGCAATTGTATTGATTGCACTAGGCTACCATAAAGCCTAGAATGAATTATTATATGGAGCTCCATGGAGTCCGAAGACTCATCGCAGGAGACCCAATCTATCATACATTTCTTTAAACCCATTAACAGACAAAGCACTCACAACAACTAACTCTGGCAACCCATTCCACTCATTCACGACTCTCCAAGTAAAAAATCTAGTCCTTACACCCCTATTAACCACACCTTTATTCAACTTCCAGAGATGGTCCCTTGTTCTGGTCCCTCTAGCCAAGTGCTAAAACATTTTCCCTGCATCTATCCTATAGAACCCCCCTTCAGCAACTTAAATGTTTCTATCATATCCCCTCTTTTTCTCTTATCAACCAACTTCCGCAATCCACACACCTTCAATCTATTTTCATAAGGAACATTTCACAAGCCACTCGCCATCCTGGTCACTTGCCTCTGAATCCTCTCCACCACTTCCTCTTCGCCCCCAAGAAATACAGGGGGACCATACCTGAGTAATCCAGATGTGGGCACATCAAGGCCTTATAAATAGGAATAACAAATTCCTTATATCTATTTATTAGTGTGTTCTTCAATAGCCAAGTAATCTTATGAGCTAGCTTAGCAGTATAATCTCCAAACTTTAATTCTCTCTCTCTCTACAGTCACCACTTCAAATCCCTATCTTCATCTATTTTTTGGAGTAAAGTTCCATCATTGTGGTACATAGCTTGTAATGTATTTATCTCAAAATGCATAACATGACACTTTTTCACATTAAAATGATACCTATTATCTTTTGCCCATACTGACAGCCTATTTAAATCATCCTGCAACCTCTCCACATCATTTTGATTACTGTATGTATTACTGAGGATGACAGGTGTGCTGAGATCCCTTTTGTGAGAGAAAGGGCAGAACTGCATTTTGGTGGTCAATGTTCAAGGTGACTAGGTTATCCTTGCCCCACTGAAAGATGGTATGGAGATCAGTGTTTAAGGCATTAGTTGCAGGTGATGTAAGGAATGTCTGGTAACTACATGGGTTCTCAAAGAAGTAGGATGATGAAAAGTGCTATTGTTGGCATAGCTATGGATAGGATTTGTAGTGATTGAGAGTAGGTCATGTATGTATAAGAGAAAGAGGGTAGTTGAAAGAACAGAGCCCTGAGGCACTCCTGCATTGGTGGCAATGCTTAAAGAGAGGGTGCTGTCCACCATGACGTGCAGTGAACAACTAGAGAGAAAGCTGGCTATCTCTCTCTATGTTTTTATCATATCCCCTATTTTGCTATCAACCAACTTCGGCAATCCCTGCACCTTCAATCTATCTATCCTCATAAGGAACACTCCATAAACCACTCACCATCTTGGATGGTTGCCTCTGAATCCTCTCCACCACTTCCTAATTCCAAGAAACCCAGAAGACAAGACCTGGGCACAGTAATCAAGATGTGGACATATCAAGGCCTTACTTATAAAGAGGAATAACATTCTTATCTTTACTTGTTAATGTGTTCTTCAATAGCCAAGTAATCTTATAGGCTACCTTAGCAACATATCTTCTAAACTTTATCTCTCTGTCTATAACCACCCCTAATCTCTAGTTTCTTCTATTTCCTGGAGTACAGTGCCATCAAAGCAATACACGGTTTGTAATCTATTTATTCCAAAATGCATAACTTCACATTTCTCGACATTAAACTGATACCCATTAACTTTTTCCCATACTGACAGCCTATTTAAATCATTCTGCAAGCTCCCCACATTGCCTTGATTAACTATTCCTTTCAGGTTATTTCTTATATCATTTATGTACAAATTAAACAGCAATGGCCACAGCCCTGAACCTTGAGGCACACCACTAGTCACATGTTTTTGCCTCGATCCTGCCCCTCCACACACACACCACTTTTTGATATCTGTCCAGCAGCCACCCTCTTATCTACTTAACCAGTGTCATATTTATCCCCATTAGTTCTAATTTGCGTAACACAGTTCCATGTATTCTGTCAAATGCCATTGCAAAATCCATCAAAATCATCCTGCAGCCATTTCCTTTATCCAACTCAGCTGTTACTCTATTATAAAAAGTTAGTAAATTATTAAAGGCATGACCAACCCTTCATGAAGCCATGTTGACCCTCATATAGTATCATATTTTTATCTATCCATTCTTGAATTCTCTTTTTTTTTTTTTTTTTTTTTTTTTTATCAATTTTTGTAGCTTTTACCACCATGCCTGAGATACTGACTGGTCTATAATTTGCTACTACAGTCTTATAACCTCCCTTAAGCAAGGGAATTATTTTGCTCTCTTTCCACTCCCTTGGAACTATCAGAGATGAGACTTGATGAGACTAGTCAAAAGGCACTGCCAGTTCTCTTGCACATTCTTTCAAAACCTCCAACTGATATCCCATCTAATCCCTCAGCTGTATTTCCATTGAGATTCTGCAATATCCTATGAACCTCCAATTCATTCACCTGTGTTCCCACATTAGTGTCAAATATGTGAAAGCAGTAACCTCACTAGGATGATATACCCTTGCAAAGTGGTCACTCGGTAACTCAATTATTTTATCTGCTTCTTGAAAGAATCCTACCATGAATTGTTATACCTGTAAATAAATATGGATAATTTCTTTGTCACATTATCTTTTCATTTTTGATGTCTAGTGTTAGTAATACATATAACATTTACAGTGTTTTATATCATATAAGACAATATTGATGTAGGTACTAACAAGCATACAATTCATTTGGAAACAGATGACATAAATTTATGGTACCAATAAATACAAATGAAAATGCATTTACAGTACTGTAAATGCATTTTCACTTCCTTATAATTTTCTTTAATAACATTTTCTTTAGCTTACTTTATTGCAAGAATATAGTATATAATGCATACCATACAGGATATGTGTTAATCGAATGTTTATGTTATCGGTAAGGCTTCAGGTCAACAGTAGGCTATTAGTAGATTAGTTTTTGGGGAGTCAAAAGTTATATGCAATTTTAGAACAATGGGGTCAGCTGCCCTATTGTTGACCTGTATTGTTGAGCTAATACAGTTGATCCCTGCGTCATTCAAGGGTCAACTGTATTAGCTTTTGCACTACCTTCCTTAGCAGTTTTCATCCATAAAACCAGTAACCAATAAAATTTTTCTTGATTTAGAATTACAACATATGTCCCAACAAATAAGCAAATTCTTAAAAAATTCAGATATCTTCCATGCACTTTTGTTTGCATGGAACAGAACTGGCAAACTCCATTCTCATCCACTTAAAGTATCAATGCCTGGTCCTTTTTTCAATAACTAATAGCTGTCATTCACCAATTCCTAATATATTTGCAGAACATATAATTCATTGATCCAAACAGCATAGCATGTTTATAGCACAGGGAACCATCTGAATTGCACAATAAAATACTTGTTTCATCAGCAGTGTAGATGTCATCAGCACTAAATTTGTGAAGCAAGATTACATAATTTTTCTAACACTCCATGTGGTAGAGGTTACTGACTGGCATGATTAAAGAGCACTGTGGCCCAAATAAATTACACAAATTCTCTTGTTATATATATTTTTTTTCTTCTTCCAGAATGTGTTTCAATAAAGTGGCTATCCTGATTAACTAGCAGAACAATTAACCAGAATCTACTGTATTTCTTTCACAAAATTCTTAAAAACTTCATTGCAATAGTTAGTGGCAAATATCTCATATGAAATTTATGTGGAAAAGCCTAGTTCTGCACAAGTCACCAGATTCCCAATAGCATCAAGAGGCTGCAATATGGGAGAGAGAAAAATTGCACACAAACACTCATGAATTCCAGTTTCAGTATGAGATTACAAGTAGGAGCAGATTTCAGAGATGGCATAATCAACAAATGGAACTTTTTTTGTGTGTGTGTGTGGGGAGGTACATTTACAAATTTAAAGAGCAATTTATTATTATTGTAACACTTTCATGAAGGTAAAGGACTCATTGCTGGAGGCCACTATACCACACAATCAATGTTCCCTCTAAGCTGTGTATGCAATGAAGCACACACCTTGTAAATGCACACACGATTAAACACACAGAATTTTTGCTTTTGGAATTTCTAACTGGGAAGGATAAAATATTAAATCAAGAATATAATTTCTTGACATCTTTAATTTATAGTATAACCAAGTAGAAAAACTTTCAACATCTATCTCTAATCCAGAGTATTTTAATAATAAGGTGCGAGACCTTTTGGCTACTTGTATATGGAAATACGACTTCTGCATTATTTCAATCTTGGTATCATTTCTGGGTCTGGCTCCCACTGATGAGACCTCAATAAAGGGCAAAACCAGTCTGGGTTTTGACCTTCCCATAATGCATATCCTTATAGATGTCCATAAGGATATGTGCTTTGCATTATGGGATACTAAGGCAAGAGATGTGAAGTCATTATCCTCTATATACGAGTTGCCCAGTCTTTGTATATGGAAATATGACTTCTGCATTACTTTAACCTTGGTATCATTTCTGGGTCTGGCTCCCACTGATGAGACCTCAATAAAGACCTCAAAACCAGTCTGGGTAGTGATCCCTCCCATAATGTAGCATTATAGATGTCCATAAGGATATGTGCTTTGCATTATGGGATACTAAGGCAAGTGATGCGAAGTCATTATTCTCTATATATGAGTTACCCAGTCTCTTGAAGTTACTTTACGTGCAAACTTTGTTTGCTTACACTTGGATAAAGCATTAAACAAAGATTATAATTTCTTGGTATCTTTATAGTATAACCAAGTGGAAAAACTTTCAACATCTATCTCTAATCCTCAGCACTAAATTAATCTGCTTAAATTGGCATAGCTACATCATTTGCACAAGTTCAAGTAACTATTGTCTAAACAGTAGATCAACAATCATCAAATATGCTTCTGCAACTTGCTGACATCAGCAACATTTTGCTGTGGGTGCACTTGAATAATATTGCAGTGGAGATGGAGAAATTTCTAAATAAAATGAATGACCAGAAAGATTTATCATATAATTTGGAGTACATTCAAAAATTGTGCCTTGCATTATGGAGTAAAGCAAGTGATCTGAAGTCATTAGCCTCTATATACGAGTTGCCCAGTCATGAAGTAACTTCACATGCAAACTTTGTTTGCTTACACTTGGATAAAGGATTAAACCAAGAATAATAATTTCTTAGCATCTTTAATTGAGCACCCAGTTTTACAGGTTAACTAGCTAAACAAAAAAGGGCAACCTTAAAATGAGAAATAATATATTAGCATATACACTGAGTCTGAGACTGGAAACATATTCACATGGGCCACCCAAAATTAGAGGGAATCTTGCACACAATCTCATCTATACTACTTGGGCACACAATACCAGCTATGCATACAAACATAATCCATCATCCATACATCTACTACTGCCACTAACAGACTATGCAATCTGTGTTAGTGAGCTAAATCTGGCAGATGTGAGTCACTACTATTATACACTTTAAGTGATATCTTAAGTGATTATTTTACAAGGTTTATCAAATCTAGCCAAGGTTTAACATAATTCCTGTTCTGAATATGGCTGAAGGATTATGTGATCAACTATGAATAAGTGAAAGCCATGAATGTAACTAAGGAATTTAAAATGCAAATCTATAGATAGAATGACATTTCATCACAGGTACAACAAGCATGTACTAAGGAATTAATTGATTAATCCAGCATTTTCATAAAAACCTTTAGATGGAAAAGGTTGAAAGCTGAACAATATCAAATGGTACTATTATTCAGAGGTTAAGGAGAAATTGGTGAGCAGGAATATATAGAATTAACTTGAGCTACATTGTGAGTTATCAGTTCAGCACAGATTTTTTTAGATTAGTTATGTTTTCTGGTCTGCTTTTATGAGCAAGTTAGAGAATTATTCAATTTTTTTTTTTTTTGCTATAAAATATCTGTAATATTTATATCTAATATCTAAAATATTATCTACTAATATTACTCATAAATATTACTACTAATATCTAAAATATCTATAAAAACACCACATCCACTGTGTAGCATTTGCACACCACGGCGCTTGGTCGCACGAAGGAAGACTTGGTTTCGAGTCTAGTCGGAGACTAGAGGAAAGTTTTCTAAGCCTTTTTTCGACCGGTTCCCGAGTTAGTCGATCTCTGTCACGGGCAAGCAGGTTTTTCCTCCTGGAAACTCGGGTTTTTCGTCTTGTAAACTCAAGAAAATCAACTGTGGAACCCACATTATTTCAGACATTAAATATATTGATAGTGTTAGGGACCGCGAGATAGCGGCACATTTGAGCCATCTCTCTTCACTGCATACTGCTTAATTAGTAATAGCCTTGGGCCATCTATCTCTGATTGGTACCAGTGGAGATTGAACTGCCCACTCAGTCTCCAAAAGTTAGATAGGGCTAAATGGCCTCGCCTACTCCCATATACGGGAATAAAAGGCGTTACGCGATTTTTTTTTTTTTTTAAATATCTGAATTTTGCAAAGCTTTCAATATATATTGAAATTTATTGATGTTGAAAGTTTATTTTTCACTTGATTAGACTATAATAAATTTAGTTTAATCCTTTATCCAAGTGTGAGCAAACAAAGTTTGCACCTGAAAGTATCTTCAGGACTGGGGTAAGGTACTACAACACCAGGCAATTCGTAGCAAAGGTGGACTAAGCTACCATAGGTAACCTTTTGCTACGAGTTGCCCGGTGTTGTAGTACCTTACCCCAGTCCTGAAGATACTTTCAGGTGTAAACTTTGTTTGCTCACACTTGGATAAAGGATTAAACTAAATTTATTATATTTCAATATATATATGTGAGAGGTGAACAGTTCTGATGAACACCTAGAACAAAAATGATATTAAAGCAACCGATATAATCACAAGAAAGAACATATCTTAAAACCCAATAAATCCCCATGTTTCATCAAATTGTAATTTCATGAAACATGGGGATTAAAGGGTTTTAATTGTAATAATGTGTTCTTTTTCTTTTAGGATATGTAAGAAGACATGTCAGAGGTTTTGAAGAAATACAAAGACACAAAGGTGCAGACTGTCATCAGGTTTTTCGTGCTACAAGAAAAGTCCACAACTAAGATTAATCAAACTTTGTGTGAGATTTTTGGGAACTGTGTCCCAGCATATCCAACAGTTGTCAGATAGATGGCCAAATTTAAAACTGGGCATCCTGAGACAACAGGAAGCTCTTCCACAGTGATCACTCCTGAAAACATCAATGCAGTGCATGCCATGATCCTTGATGGACAAATACCAGCTCAAAACACTGCAAAGACTCTGGGGATATCCAGGGAATGAGTTGGGGGTCATTATCTGCCAACATCTAGATGTGCTGAAACTCTCAGTGAAATGAGTTCCCAAATGTTTGAATACTGACCAAAAGAGAGAGAACGTGTGATGTCATCTCAAGGGATTTTGGGTCATTCTGATAAATCAGGTGCAATTTTTTTGGCTTGTATTGTGACTGTTGATGAAACATGTCCTCGTCAACAGTCACTAGAGTGTAGACACACAAAGTTTCTCCACAGTCAAAGAAGTTTCAAACCCAAAAGTCAGCAAGGAAGGTTCTTGCCATTGTCTTTTGGGATATGGTTGGTGTAATCCTTACCAAATACCTCAGAAAAGGTGAAACTGTTACAGCAGCAATTTATTCAATAGCTCTGAAGGAATTAAAGGAGGTAATGAAGGAAAAATGCCATGGGAAACTGAGAGGCGTGTTGCTTTTGCAGTACAACGCACCTATTCACAAAACCCAACACAGTACACAATGGGCTTTCAATGTCTGCCTCGCCCACCCTATTTGCCAGACCTGGCCCCATCTGACTATTTCCCATTCCCAAATTCAAAGAAACACTTGAAAGGAACAATTTACCACAGATGATGAAACTGAGAACTGGTTTGTGCAACATGGGAAAGACTTTTTTCTCAGAGGACTGCAAATGGTGCAGCAGTATTGTAACAGGTATATAACACTTTGTGGAGAATATGTAGAATAATATGTAAATTACATGGTTCTACTTCAATTCCTTCATGATGATTATCACAACTTTTCAGCAAACCCTCTCACACAAACACATCCTACAGGGCTCCAGAAATTCACTCACCCACATTTATGGGAACATCTATATAGTAATTTCGCAAAGGATCCTGTGTCCAGTATAATTCAATGTTCTGTGAGACCCAATTTGTTCTGTTTCTTGGGGAGTGGTGTTCAGAAAGGAATATGGAAATAGAAACAGATCAACCTCTTTATCCAAAGTAGAATAACTTGCAGTTGCATAGGACTGAATAGACTAGAGGCAGCAGTAGAGATGGTGTCAATGTGGTAATTGAATTCATAAGGCTTAAGAGTTGGGAAAATATTAAATTTCTTTAAGATGTGAGAAATCCCTTTGAAATGCCTTTAAGAAAAATGGTTGATAATCTTCTCAACTATTTTCAGGTTATAACTGTTGAGAGTGGCAGTTTCAGAAAGAAATTTCCACAATTAAAGAAATAGATAAGACAAAAAATAAATAATATGTGTACTCGAAAGAAGGCATTTGATAATGCCATATTTTTGAGAGGGATGGTGAGCCAAAGTCTAATGGATATATCAAACCATAAAGGAAGGTTTGCAAAAAACAGATGCTAAGCAGTCATCCAGTTCTCTTTTAATGGGAATATCAATGAATGATATAGTTCTATTTAATTCAAGTTTCATAGTGAAACTGATTCTGTAATGAAGGTTTTTTTTTGTAAGAAGTAGAGATGTAAAAAAACTGGACTAATCATTTAAATTTTCTTTTCTAGTTCTAAATAGAGGTTAGCAAGAACAGGAGATATTGCAAAACCCATTGCAACACCCTCAAATTTGAATAATAAAATGTTTTCAGATGAAATATCCAGAATTCATGATAAACTTGAAGAGGTCTAGGGCATCAGCTACAGGAACATTTGTGAAAAATGACGATATAGCAAATATTTATTAGTAAATCTGTTTAAGTTAAAGTTAAGTTTAGATATGAAGTTACTTATATCTTTAATATATAAAAAAAAGAAATATCTAGTTAAGGGAGAAAGGAGATCTGAAAGAAACTTCGAAATGTATGTAGGACTACCTATGCAATCCAGAACTGGACAAAGAGGATATCCTGGTTTATGCAAGTTTGGTAAGCCATAAATTCTAGATGGTCTTGCAGGTATGTTTTTAGTTTTGGAATTGTGTCTGGATTTTAATTTTAATTATTCCACCCTTCCCAGGGTGGACTAATAAGACTTCAGCTCAACATCCTCACAAAAATGGTATTATCCTTCTTTCCAGAGTGTATATATTCTTTGCCTAATCTATTTCAGAAAGAAATTTCTACAATTAATGAAACTGCCATTCTCAATAGTTACAATGCAAAACAGCAGAGAATATTATCAACCACTTTTCTCCACCCTCTATTAAAAGAGAGAATTGCCATCCTGTACATTATAAAAGGCATTTCATAATGCATTTCTTGAACCTTAAAGAATTTAACATTTCCACAACTTTTAAAAACTATAAATACAATTAACACATTGATACCATCACCAAAAGATAAAATTCTATCTCCACTGCTACCTGGAATCTGTTTAGTCCCAAGCAACTGCATATTACTGTACTTTGGACAAACAGGCTGGTCTGTTTCTATGCACCTTGCTGAACACTAATCCTATATCTCCAAGAAGCAGAACAAATCAGGTCTTGAAGAAAATGGGATTACTAACAGTAGCCAGAGGATCCTTTGAAATGGCATAAAATTGTTACATAAATGTTCCCATAAATATGAGTGTCTTTTTAATGAAAGTTCAGAAGTATTTTGGCATCACCCAAATCTCAACCTTTAACAATGGTCTCTATGCCAAAAATATGGGAAATTATTAAGAACTATACTCTTTAATTATATAATTTTTAATATATATATATATATATATATATATATATAAAATCAAATGAACACCCACTTCAACTAATCCTAATAGTATTTTCAACTGTATCTATGCATAATTTATTCAGAATGAATAACTCAAAAACTGATCATCCTAATGAGACTAACATTAATTAAGTGACATCCCCCCCTCCCTTGTAATAGCCATGACATGTTTAGCAGTCATGCAACACAGACAGAAGGCGTACAACTGAGATATTATTCAAATAACAATTCAAATAACCTCTCGTCGGCAGTTTTAAAGCCTGAAGCACTCACCGCACTTTCACGTGGTCACAATTTCGCCCTAGCTCCAAAAAGGATACCTGCTGAAGAAATCATGATCCAAATAGAGCGTGGAATTCGCAACCTGCCTAACCACATCGCCAACAACGTGAGACTGGATGTAGTCGGTGTTCTCACGAAAGCCAAACCTCCAAAATCCAACTTATCCAAAAACGAATATACAGCCCTACAAGAATTAAAAAACAACAAAAAAATAGTAATCACCAAAGCTGATAAGGGAAGCGCCACTGTAGTACTCAATCAAAAAGACTACAAAGGTAAGCTAAATTCTTTAATACGAGACCGTACTACTTACCTCCCCATTGAATATAATCCGACCAACTCTCAGATCAGAACTATCCACAGACTCCTTAAGAAAGTCACTTCTTGGCCTGTGGAAGTCACCAACAAACTTAAACCTTATAACTCTAGACCCCCCCGATTATATGGACTCCCAAAAATACATAAACAAAATGTGCCATTACGTCCCATAGTGGATGGCATTGATTCCCCCACATATAAATTAGCCAAACATTTAGCCAAAACGCTCGCACACTACACTGGCAACACACCATCACACATAAAAAACTCGGCCCACTTTAAAGCCAGTATAGAAAACCTCACACTCCAACACACTGACATAATGGTCAGTTTTGACGTCTCCTCCCTATTCACTAATGTCCCACTCAAAGAAACCTTTGAGCTCATCCAAGCCAAGTTTTCTCCCGATATCTCAGCCCTATTTCAGTTCACAATGAACTCAGGCTATTTCGTTTGGCAAGGAAAGTTCTACAAACAGATAGAGGGGACAGCCATGGGTTCACCACTTTCCCCACCCTTGGCCAATTTCTTTATGGAGACATTTGAAGAGAAAGCCTTAAACTCCGCCCCACAAAAACCCACTATTTGGCTTCGTTATGTGGATGATGTGTTTGCTATTTGGCCACATGGCTCAGATACACTCCACTCCTTCCTAACACACTTAAACAACCAACATCCCAGAGTCCAGTTCACCTTAGAAAAAGAGGAAAACAACACCCTCCCCTTCCTAGACACTTTAATCACCCGCCAGCTTGATGGAACTTTGGTTTTCTCTGTTTACAGAAAACCCACCCACACTGGCAGATACATTCACCAGCAATCCCACCACCCCCCCTCACAACAATATGGGGTGATAAAAACACTATATAACAGGGCAAAATTAATCTGCTCAAATGACAAGGCCCTGACTATGGAACTGAACCACATCCTCAACACTTTCTTAGCCAATGGCTACAACCCCAAAAAAATCCAAAAAATACTAAAACCTATAAACCACAACCCCCCTCCACAATAAAGACTACACCAAGTCTATCACTATCCCCTACATCCAGGGCACCTCTGAAAAAATAACTAATATCCTCAAAAAATATGACCTTACTTCCTGTTACAGACCATATAAAAAGTTGGCATCCCTTATCCGCTCTACCAAAGACCAACCACTTCCCCTAGACCTACCTGGTGTATACCAGGTCCCTTGCAGCTGCAAATTGTCCTACTTTGGCCAAACAGGCAGAACAACAAATATCAGGATTTCAGAACACCAAGACTACATCCGGTTTCACCAGTACAGCCGCTCTGGGCTGGCAGACCATGCCTTAGATACCCACCATAAAATTCGTTGGAAGAAGACAAAAATAATCCATCGCAGCAAGTTTAAATACTAAAGACTATTCAAAGAATCTTCAGCAGCTCTAAAAAACGTTCCTAACCTCAACAAATTTGGGTGCATGAAACTGCCCCAAATTTGGGAGACTTTCATTTTGAGAACTTCAGCCCAACTGCCAAGACTACCAAATTAGCCCGCAAGAGGGCACCATTAGGACTTTAGGAACAAAATTAGTTCTTATTTTCTTCCTCATTTGCTTTGTTAGTTCCTTAGTGCACATACCATATCTTTATGTTCCCGAAGATGGCAATGTGACATTGCCGAAATATAGAAGTGATTCATTAAAGTTATCTTTAATTAATTTACTTTATATGCGTTGTCAATTCCGTAAAGTAATTACCAGTAATATCTGCATGGAAAAGAACTTATTGCGGATGATATTTTGTCCACCAATGCCATTAGCTGGTTGGCCATAGTGAGAAGCTGCTTGGAGGGCGAGCTGCATATTAATACTTATTTTCATGTTAGGAGGGAATATGTTAAAAAAGAAATAAGCAATGTGAGAATGCAGAGGAGGATGAGAGGATACAAATGATTTTCTGGTTTCAGAATTTCTGAAAGATTGAAATGCATCTGTATACAATCAATTTAAATTTTCAGGAATAAACATTCTTCATTGTTTCATACAGTACTATTATTATTATTATTGAGCCTCGTAGCTCAGTTGGTACAGATGAAGCCCTTTGGTCAGAAACACCTTGGTTCGCTTCCCGTCCATGCCGTGAGGAACCTTTATCTGGTCTCTTTCGACTAAAGGTGAGTTAGCTGGTCTCATGGAGGTAGAGTGTTTTTTCCGCCTGGAAACTCAGATTTTTTCATCCCTCAGAGCAAGTAAACCAGCCATTGAACACACATGGGCTCAACACGAGTCCTCATCAGGGGCTAAAGGTGAGTTAGCTGGTCTTATATGGAGGTAGAGTGCTTTTTCCGCCCGGAAATTCAGAATTTTCATCCCTCAGAACAAGCAAACCGGCCATTGAACACACATGGGCTCAACACATGAGTCCTCATCAGGAGAGGTCAACCAGTCCTAAAGGATGGTGGAGGAATGGGGAACCCCAAATTTAACAAATAATTATTTATATGGGCGGTCCATGAAGTGAAAAGATTCATTTTTTGGAGACCCACTCTATTCATTAACACAATACCTATCACACATCTTAAACCTGTTCACTGTTGAGGCACAACCACCTCTGGCAACCCATTCAACTCACTCTCTAAGTAAAGAAACTAGTCTGCACACCCTTACTAACCACACTCTTAGCTTCCAAGTATGACCCTTTGTTTCCTCCCTACTCCCCATGAATACAAAATGCTGTATCCACATTCAATCTTATAGTATCCCTTTAGTAACGTATAAGTTTCTATCATATCCCCTCTCCTCTGACTGCCAGCTAAACTCTGCAACCCACACACCCTCAGTCTATCCTTATAGGGTATATTCTACAAGACATGTCACCAGTTGGTCACTCGTCTCTGAATATTCTCCACAAATTCCTGATCCCCAAGAAATGTAGGTGACCAAATCTGAGCACAGTAGTCAACATGTGGCCAAATCATAGCCTTATAAAAAGGAATGATAACCTCCCTACCTTTACTTGTCAATGTGCTCCTCAGCATCCAAGTAATCCTCTGAGCTATTTTGCCAACCCTTGCAATATGTCCTTTCAATTTCTAATCTCTATCTAACATCCTTCCCAGATCACTAGCTTTCATCCATTTCTAATAAACTGGTACCATCAATATGATAAGAAGTGCATAATCTTTTCATCCCAAAGTGCAATACCTTACATTTTACAACATTGAAATCATAACTATTATCCTTTGCCCACAGTGACAATTTATTTAAATCATCTTGTAAGATATCTACATCACCTTAATCAACTATTGTCCTACTCAGTTTTGCATTATCAACAAATCTTTAAATCTTCTGCTATATCATTCATATATAACAGAAGCAATGAGTGGAAGGAGGGTAATTATTAGGGGGAGTTTCAACTATGGTAGGAGAGGACACATGGGAGGAAGGAATTGGATTTTATGCAGTTATTAAAGGATAACTATCTGCGATAGCATGTAATGGAAAATACTAGGGAGTCAGAGAGTGCTTTACTTAGTAATTGCATCTGAGAATTTGGCCTGTAATGAATATGACCACATTGCCACCAATTGGTAAGAGTGATAGGGTCTCGACTTGGGAGGTGGCTAAATGTGTGGAATTTTCAATTAAGACAGGGTACGTGTGGAATTACCGGGCTGGTAAGTATGACAAGCTTAGGAGTTTGCTTGGCTCAGTGCCATGGCATGTAAAACTGCAAGGGCTGGATGTTGATAGTGCATGGGAGGTGGTTAAGGAGTGTTTGCAGGAGGCAACGGCTGACTGCATACCTAAAGGCTGAATAGTAAATCAAGTAGGGGTTAAATGGATGAATAATACCATCAAGCTTGAGCTGCAAAAAAAAAAAAGAAACAATTGTGGAGGGAATTTAAGGAGAAAGGTGACTTGCAGGCACATGAACAGTATAAATCGCATGCCAGAAGGGTAACAAATGTGGTAAGAAAAGCAAAAGTGGATTATAAAAGAAAACCAGCCATGCAGGCTAAAGAGAATCCCAAACAGTTTTTTCGATATGTTGCAAGTAAAAGAAAAAATGTATACGGCAGAATGATTTTAAAGAATTCTGATGGTAGGGAGGTAATCGAATCAGTTGATTTAGTGGAATTACTGAGCTAGCACTTTGCAAGAGTATATCATCCAGGTGGCGACATTGCAGGAATGAAGGAACAAACAGCTTATATGGGAATGGTGATGAATGAAGTGGAGGTGAATAGTCTATTACAAAATCTCAATGTCAATACATCTGTGGGATTAGATGGTATACCAGCTCGTGTCATACGTGAAGCGGCTAAAGAATTGTCAGTGCCCTTGACCATTTTGTTTAATTTGAGTCTTGGGTCTGGGTTAGTCCCGAGCAGGTGGAAAAAGGGAAAATAGTTCCACTGCATAAAGGAAGTTCCAAGACTGCTGTTGTAAATTACTGACTGATCAGCATATCAGGAATCGTCGTCAAGGTCTTGGAGAAAATAGTCAAGAGGAGAATACAGGAATGGATAGATGAAAATGAGATACTGTATGGGGGAACGCATGGTTTTGTGAAGGGTAGATCATGCCTCAGTAACTTGCTCATGTTTTATACACAGTGACGGCTGAACTGGATAAGGGTAATGGGACATACTAAGGCCTTTGACAGGATACCACATGGAATTCTAATCAGTAAACTACAGCATATGGGGATGGATATAGGGTTCGTGAGATGGATAGGAGGGTGGTTGATGGAGAGATATCAGAGAGTGGTTTACTCAGGAGTAGAGTACAAAAGACAGCCTGTGACTAGTGGTGTGCCGCAGGGTTCTGTTCTTGGACCACTACTGTTCAATTTGTTCATTAACGATATAGGAAAGGATCTGAGAGGAACTGTTCATTTGTTTGCTGATGATGCAAAGTTAGGTAGAGCAATAATAAATGCACAGGATGTTGAAATTTTGCAGGATGATTTGGATAGTTTGGAGGGCTGGGCTAAGGAGAATGGATCCCAATTCAATGTGGCAAAATGTAAGGTTATGCATTTTGGGGTGAAAAGATTAACAGCAGTATACCACATTGGTGGAACTGTACTCCAGAAGATTGACGAGGCCAGGGATTTGGGAGTGTTGGTGGATAGGGGGTTGAAGTTTAGGGGGCACACTGAAAAAGTGGCTAAATCAGCTCATCAAATCACTTGGTTGCTGAAAAATACTTTAACAAGTTATTGTTCCTCTATATCGAGCCTTGATAAGACTCCATTTAGACTACTGTGCCCAGATATCGGTGCCAGGGTTTCTTCTTGATGAGGAGGAGGAGGTGGAGAGGATCCAGAGACGAGTGACCAAGATGACAGCAGGTCTATGGAGAACAGGTTGAAGATTTGTGGGTTACAGAAATTGATTGATAGGCAGAAAAGGGGTGATATGATTGAGACATTCAAATTACTGAAGGGTTTCTATAAGATTAATTCAGATATTTTTGAGAATAGAACTGGTGGTGGGAGGACTAAGGCCCATCCATGGAAGCTGGGCAAGAGTGTGGTTAGCAAGGGTGTTAGAGCTGGGTTTTTTAATTTTAGAGTGGTAAATGAGTGGAATAAGCTGAGAGAGTCTGTTGTGGGTGCTATGACTGTGAATGAGTTCAAGGCAAAGTATGATAGATAGTGTGTGAATGTCGAATAGTTGCAATGGACACGATAGGCCTCCCTCGATGAATCTAAGGACTCCTTGGAGTTGCCCATACTACTACTACTAATAATAATAATAAATTAAAGAGTATTGGTTCTAGTATAGAGACCTGGGGCACTCTACTAGTCACCCTCACTTGTGTTAAATCCACTTCACCATAACACCATTCTCTGATGTCTATTAGCCCATCCATGTCACCAGCCTCGTATCCATTCCCATTTGTTCCAATTTATGTAATAGTTTCCCACGTAGCATTCTGTCAAATACCTTTGCAAAATCAAGAGGAATCATGGTGTAGCCATTTCCTTTATCCAATTCTGCTGTCACCTTATTACAAAATGTGAATAAATTAATGAAGGCAGGACCTATCTTTTACAAAGCCATGCTGTTCCCTATACAGTATCATATTCCTATCCACCTGTACCTGAATTTTACATAACGTTTCCAGTACTTTAACCACCACTACAGAGATACTGAATTGACCTGTAATTTGCTACTACTGTCTTGGAGCCACCTTTATGTAATAGAACTATCTTACCCTCTTTCCACTCCCTTGGAATCTTGCCAAAGCTGAGACTTTGATTAAACAACTTCTTCAGAGGCACTGCCAGCTCACCTGCACATTCTTATAACACACAAGTAGATATACCTTCCAGGCCCACTGCTGTATTCACATTGATATTTTTCAATATACCTAGTACCACCAGTTCATCTACCTCAATGCTTACATCATCAATGATATACCAATGCAAAGTGATTACTTAGTAACTGAAATATTTCTTCTGCTTCTGTCACTTTCCTGCCATCAACACTGAGTAAAATCAAACAACAAATTACATGATAACCATAGTAATTAACTTTAATGAAATAAAAGTAGAGATATTTCATACCAGATATAACAGTACATCATCAGTGCGTATAAAAAAGCAAATCAAAGCGGGAATACAAGGTATACAACAACAGGTTTACCAATTAAAAATGGTTACCACGTGACAGAAATTAATATATCAATAAATAAAAATAATTTTATCAACTGGCCACTGTTTTTAATTGATAAACCAATTGTTATATACCATGTATTCCCACTTCTTTGATTTGCTTGTTTCTACACATTGATGACGTACTGTTATTTTTAATACAAAACATCTGTACTTTCATTTCATTCAAGTTAATCCTTTATCATACTTTTACCTCCTTAACCTTCTATCTTGTGCTTTATTATTAACATTTGACCTCCATAGAGTCACTCATCATGGGAGGTACACACTATTGCACTCTATGCTTATCCAATCGTGCCTTAAACTGATTCAATGTTTCTACACCCATAACACACTCAGGCAATGCACTCCATTCACCAACCACTCTCCATGCAAAGTACCTACTCCTCTTATATGTCTCGATCATACCCTCTCCCTCTTCCTGCTATTCACGAGGCCCTGAAACTTACATTCTCTCAACCTGTCCTCATACTCCACATTCCAAAGACCACTGACCACCTTTGTGAATCTTCTCTAGATCCTTTCCAACATATCCTCATCACCATGAAAATCAGGCAACCAAATCTGTGCATAATAATCCATATGAAGCCTGATCAAGGCCTTATATAATGGTATCACAACCTCTATTTCTCCATGTCAGGGTCCTCTGCATCACTGCCATTATCCGATGTGACATCTTCACAACTTGTGCAATGTAGTCCCTGAATTTCAGGTCCTTGTCCACAATTACTGAGATCTTTCATCTCCTCTACTTCTGTTAAAGTTTTCCCATCAAGTGTATGCTTTGCATCCCATCGTTGCTTACCAAATCTCAAAACCTCACAGTGTGCAACACTGAACTAAAAGTTTCACTTACCTGCCCATTCATGCAATATGTTCAAGTCCTCTTGTAAGGACTTAACATCCGTGTGACTCTGCATTGCTCTCCCCAGTTTTGCATCATCACTAGTTAAATCCATTCCCAATATCATTAACATACAATTGAACAATAATGGTCCTAAAACTGACCTCTGTGACACACCACTAGTGACCTTTCTCTTTCGGGATACCACACCCTCCATATACAATTTTCTGATACCTATCCAACAGCCAGTCACTGATCTAACTCAGAAGTCTGTTATCCAATCCCATCTGTTTCAATTTATATAAGAGCTTGTCGTGTGGCAGTATATCAAAAGCCTTTGCAAAATCTAAGTGCACCACTGCATATGCATCTTCCCTATTTTACATTTAATAGGGAGCTTATATAACTTCTAATGACATTTGTTCCATAGTTTCTTATGCCATGCCGCTGCTCCAAGTTGCCTACTAAGTTTGTCATAATTGTCAGCTTTGTAGTTCAATCTTAATCCTTTCTTGACTGAAATTTCCACATGTTGAGCAACCTCCCAGAACAAGACTGCATGGGTCTTGTTCTGGGAGGTTGCTCTTCCCAGTCGGAGGTAGAGTTATTACTGCTATTACAGATAGATATTCTGATGCTATTATCAGATCCAACACTCTCAAACACCTGCTCCCTTCCATCACCTGCTGTTTCAGGTAATTATCTCTTAGTAACTGTATAAATTCCATTTTGCCATGTGCCCTTTTCTCCTTCCAATCTATATCACCATAGTTGAAGTCTCCCATGATAATTCCTCGACCTGAATCATTGTGCTAATCTTCTGATGCATGTCATCCACATCGTCTTCTGGACCCCCCCCCCCAGTCTATAGCAGCAAACCAACAATATATTTTGTCCTATTAGCTCTATCTCACATCAGACAGCCTCAAATGAACCATTTCCATCAGATTTACAATCCTCAAACTTTTATTTTTGTTGGTTGAAGTTCTTCAGCTATCATTAATAACATCCCTGTTCCTGCCGTATTTCTTCTATCTTCTCTGAAAATACGTATCCATTACATTCAATCCCTGTAACTACATCATTCTCTGACATGCAGGTCTTACTGATGCCAATAATTTTGGACCAAGCTGAGCTGACAAATACTAGAATCTCCTCTGCTTTATTTCTCATACTTTCTAGACACATGCTTCATTGCTTCCCCCCCCCCCCCCGATATCTTTAGTTTCCCTGGTTTTGTTCTTCCAAACTCTCACTGAACAACACTAAGCACCAAAACCATTTAAGTGCAGTCCATCTGGCATATACAGTTCCTTATGTCCATCAAATTCGCTCAACACATCTATAAACTACACACTATTCCTCCTGCACAATCTTCTCATCAACAATCATGGCCCTTCTCAATTTTATCATATCTTCTCTCATTGCATATTTCTCATCTTTTAAATCATTTGCATCTGCCAAAACAATTAATTCATTCGCTTCTTTCTTATGCAAACTTAAAGTTTCACTAACATTTATCTTCACAACTGGAAAACATGCTTTTGTCAGTTTCTCATTACGTATACCTCTTATCAAATTCCCATACAATACTATCTCTTTTCTCCCAGTCTCTTGCACTTTCATGCTTTTCCCCTTTAACCTTTTCTTTCATTCTCCATTCTTCTGTACCAGATGCCAATCATTTCTCCAGTAGCTCAAGATCACATTTTGTCCATTGAAGGAGTCCGTGTATGGTGCAACTTCTCTGTGCTAGTATCTCATCTTCCACATTATTTTCAACCACTTCCTTAAAACTCTCATTCATATTTCATGCACTATCATTCACTGCTTCCACTACATTCTCCACAACACTGACAATCCTGCCTTATATCCATAATATCACATGCTTCATTCTTGTGTTAACAAATTGTTTTACAGAATATACCACTTCATGAGATCAAACATGCTTGCATATTAAAATAATTGCAACCCTCCCATAGCAAACTAATTCCATAGAAACCATGGTAATATTTCAAAAAGAGAAGATTTTTTTTAAATGTAATCATTCTAGAAAGTCTTTGAACACAGTGTTCATAACAGATTTTAAAAAAATGCATGTGTGTGACAAAACCAGAAGTGTATCCACTCTCCAATCAGCAAGCTGTGGGCTCAAATCCCATTACAAGCATGGATATTTGTATTTTCTTTAGGTGGAAGATGAATTTCATTGGCCAGTGGTCTAAGACTACCACCCTGCTTATTAGAGGCCTGAAAAAGTTCCATGTTGGTCTCCAGTCCTGGTAAAAAGATAAAAATATAATATATATATAATCAAAAATATACAAAAATAAAAAAAATACTTTAACCTACCTATGCATACATGAATGTACTATAGGTTGACAAATAAATCTTTTGTAGGTGAGACCACATTTCAACCTATTTTGTCTAGCACATATTAAAGAAACATGCTTAGTAATCAAATCACATCTGGTGATTTTTCTTTTTTTTTTTTTTTTTAAAAATTTGGCCCTGAACTTCTTATATTCTATGAACAAATATAAGCACTTCCTGTTTGGCAATAGTTAATTTTTTTTTTCCTCTTTGTTTCAGACTGCATTAAAGGAAGCAAAAGCCTGGAGTAACATGTATAGTATCCTGAGAAAAGAAACTTCATTTGTTTCACAAATGGATTTTTTTTTTTGTTGATCCCACCATCCACAAAAAATTGCAAACTTAATTATCAGGTCCACAGGTGAACTACGGGCTACATATCTAGAAACATTACTTTATAAGACAAATGTAGACTTTTTTCCCCTATTTTTTTTTTTTTTGACAACTATCCCCCTTCAGGCATGTCATAAGTAAGATGGTAGTCTCATACTGAGCAATGACATTTAATAAAAAACGCTAGTCACCGATATTAACCACGCTACCTGCCAAGATGTCTATAGACATCAGCGAAGTGATATTAAAATTGCAATACCATTGATATTACATTAAAATATATGATGCATATGAGGATGCGTATTTGATCCATAATGGCTGGTAAGGTGGTTAATGACAAGAAGCTATTCTTGTCAATAGAAATGAAAGCAAGGGAAGAAAACAAATGGCAGGGAGTAGTAATGTTAATAAATAGATTGCTGTTTGCTTGCCTCATATTCTAGGATTAGGTGCAAAAAAAGTGGAGGTAATTACAACACTAATTCAAATGAGAACATCAATAAATAAAGCCTTGAAAGACTATGATTAATGCAAAATAATGTATTTTATTCTACTTAAATATCTTCTCCTTATGTTTTAGGTTCAATGGCCTGTCCAAGCTATATAAACTTAGCTTCATAGCAACCTAATTAATACTATGCTAGGGTGATTAATCATATCCACATAGTCTGCTATGTATCAACATCTGTCAATGTCTTATGAAATGAAATACCCAAGTTTCCAGGAGTAAAAGTCAGGCCTCCTTTGTATGAAGCCAGATATCTGCCTTCAGTTAAAATGCCCTTGAAAGGTTCCTTGCATCTTGGACCGGATTCAAACCTTATTTCAACCAATGCTCTACCAATTTAACTATGGACTCTATTAATATGCACTGATATACATATAATTATGATTACAGTAAAATATTATTAAGTATTATATGCCACCACAATGAGTCCAGAATCATTGTATGAGCTTTACTAATATGATCCACACTATACAATCGCCATCAGTCATGTCATAATGATGATGACAAATTACTTCGATTTCCAAACTCTAATTCACACAGCATTAATAGGTTCTGAAACTTTTTATGCAGAATTACGATATAAAAAATAAATTAAGCATCCCTCACTCATATTATGGCATTTTATGAGGGCACTGATCAAACTGATAAATTCTAAACAAAATAATCCAAGACTGATATGATAAACTCTCACCAAACTCCTTAAACAAGGATTCTACACATTTCTATCCCACATCAAACAGTACAGTTAAACTGGACTTGTTCCTATAACAACACAATTAAAACAGGCTACAAATCTCTAAACAACTTCCACTTCATGAGACAAATCAAGGCCTACCAGGACCTTCTTTCCTTCTAAGAGAGAAGGCCATGTTAATATGGATCCCAGAATTTTGGACACAGGATGGACCAACGTGGTCAGAAAAAAAACAGTATATTTAGCACAGGCAACCAAAAAAGCAGAGTAGCACACATGCCACAGATAAAGGAAAATTCATCAGATGGAAGAATAATTATATTCATGACAGTGACTTATACAATGAAACATCTTTAATAATAAGTTTAATAATAATTTTTAATAAGAACCTCCACAATGCAATTGGAAGAATGGGACATTGCACTCTTCACCTGGAAAAGACACAAATTTCATTCTTATAGTGAGAAAGGAATCTTTATGTGAGCTTTTTCAATTGAAGTTGAGTTTGCCAATCTCATTATAGAAGTAGAAGTTTTTTTTATTCCCAGAAACTCTGGTTTTTCATCAAGCACACAGTGTGTTGATGGTAGTAAGTATCACTGTGTGTAATTGGAGGATGAAGTATAGGTCATTGGGAGTTGTACGTAGTGGAGTAGAGTGTACTCCCACAGTGAGTCCTTGGAGGTGTCACATAATAATAGTAATAAAAATTATATTACATTTATTAAGAGTGTATGAAGAATTACCACAATGAACAAATCATTAAAAATTCACCCATTTTGTGAGCTGACTCACAAAACCTTCCAGTTCTCCCCAAGTGTGGTCTATGGACCCCTGGTAGACCCCAAGACCCTTTTGCGAGGGGGAAGAATCGCAAGGTCAATTATCTGAAAAGCTTGAATTGATGGAAAAGTTGAAACAGATATGAGAATCTAGTTGTTTTTTTATTAACCCAGACATCAAAGACATTTGCAAAAATGTAAAACATACAATGCAACTTTACTCACTCATTTTTTATTTCCTTTTTTTGGTGGGGGGGTGGTGGTACTTTTCATTAAAAAAAATGTTAACATGTATATTATTTCTGGGAAAACTCCCATGTTAACATGTGTTTATTAGTTATTTTGAAATGAATTAATAAATATTTTAAAAATTGCTGTTTTAATTTCTAATGTGGTAAATATCAATAGTATAATAACAAAAGTCCTTTGGAATCCTCAAATTTTAAAAATGTAAAGCGGCCCTAAGACCAAAATTTTGAAGGCTGCTGCACAAACCCATTCAAGGGTCAGATAACTGAAAGTGCTTTCACTTTATGATTGGATAACTGAAATTTTATACAGAATTTTCTTGCACTATATTGCCCACAATGTACAATAATCAAATCAAAACTCCCATGTTAACATGTGTTTATTAGTTATTTTGAAATGAATTAATAAATATTTTAAAAATTGCTGTTTTAATTTCTAATGTGGTAAATATCAATAGTATAATAACAAAAGTCCTTTGGAATCCTCAAATTTTAAAAATGTAAAGCGGCCCTAAGACCAAAATTTTGAAGGCTGCTGCACAAACCCATTCAAGGGTCAGATAACTGAAAGTGCTTTCACTTTATGATTGGATAACTGAAATTTTATACAGAATTTTCTTGCACTATATTGCCCACAATGTACAATAATCAAATCTCTCTGAGATTTGATTAATACAATAATCAAATCTCAGAGAGATTTGATTATTGTATTACCCCCCCCCCTCTTTTTTTAAAAACATAAATAGCACTAATGGGACATTGCACCCTTCATTTTACCCCAATCTCAAATTGGTAGATGGGGATAAAATGCCCTGTCATCTACATTGTAGGGATAGTATAACAAACTAACCAAAATAAAAATATATATAATTAACCATGTTTATTGTTCAACAAGTTCTGAGAGTGGTGATGATTATAACCATTATAGTATATATATCTTGATACATTACCAACTAATATGATTTTATACCAAACATTTGAAAACCCATACCTGCTGAATTTTTCAAGAAAAAAAATGCTTAATTTTTTGTTTTTGAACTCAATTCCATCAAAAAAAAAAAAAAAAAACATAAAATAGCCTATTATAAATTTTAAACATTTTAATTATAAATTTTTATAATAAATTTAAATATTTTACATTTAAATTATTAATTATAATTTATAACTTTTGGAATTAAGGAAGAAAGTAAGACATGAAAACAAGACCATATCTTAAAAAATGAAAGTTCAGGAACTTTTAGCCTAGAAACATTAAAAAAAATAAGAAAAACAGTAATTTTTTTAATGAATATTAATATAATGCACACACCAACAGGTCTATGTGAATCAGCTGAGTTATTACGAATTCACATACCAAGATAATTACATCACGTAATTATGTAAAGGTTTTATTTTGAAAAAAAAAAAATTAAACTAAGTATTCAAAATGCCATATACATTTAATGACTAAACTGAGCATAATTCAAATCAATGTTTCTAATATTAATGAATTTATGATGTTTCAAAAACAAGACTATTTACTGCGGACAACAGTTTAATTCTCTTTAGGGACAGCAATACACAAATATCACATTTCACAAATAGTTTCTTAAAAACAGTTTTACTTTTATAGGTACATGAGTATGACTTTTTTGCTACAGCAAATCCTTCGGTATTTGTACACAAAACACTTACCAAAAGGTATTTTGTTGTTACAGTTATTACAGCAAATCAAAGGGTGACTGCAAATAGTGTCTATACTAGCAAAAAAAAGTCTGTGACATGTTCAGCAATTTCTCACATTTTCACTACACTGTCACCATAGGAACACTGGCACTGAATCTTGTGACCACAAAAAAAGGGGACATTAATTCCCAGAGGCAAATTATACATGCTGCTACAGTACAAAACTGATTGCACATTGAATCTATTACACCATACTACAAGTTCATGGCACTAAAATGGGCACAAAAAAAAATTAACTACTGACATGTGGATGTACGAAGTTGTTTATCATCATGTTTAGGTCATGTGTTCTTGGATACTAAAGACTGCCACTGGAAAATACTTAATGTGGGTTTGCCACTGAGAAGTTAGTTGAAAAAATTTCACACTACTCCACTCAACTCCATCTATAATCACCTTCAGAGGAATCTGTGGAGTCTTACATGAACATATAAGCCTATGGATACCCTCTACCTGTTGATAACGATTATCAGGTTCTCTTTCTTTCTCTCTCTTTTTCCCTAAACGCATTATTTTTTGTTTTTTCTCTTTTATGATATAAGTTAAAGTCAGAAATGAAGTGTTTGATTCTCCCTGAATAGGAAGGCGTGAAACTTGCAACGTGCGGAATGTGTTCTTCAAGCTATATTTTGATGTTTCTGTCTTCTTACCTACATCACCACGAGTCCAGTAGTCTAACTGCAAATCCATTGTTTCTCCTGTGGCAGGAAGAGACTGTGTAGTAGTTGTACTTCCTACAAAGGAATTTGAAATACTGGGTGAATTTGGCGGAGTGGTACTTTCCCTTGGTACTTTTTCAGAGATCGAATTAGCAGGGGGTGAACTTCCAGGAACAACCAAACTGGTAGGTAACTGTTCTTCAATGTCTACAGATGTCTGTGTTCCTTCCATCATGCCAATTTTTACATCACTGATGAATGGTATGAATACCTGACAAGATTCATCATCTGAACTTTTCTCCTTATACGTTACCATAGCTTCAGCTACAGGAATTGGCAAAAACCCATTTGCACCATTCAGATAATTTAATATTCGTTTCACTGCTTCTTGCACTTCTGGATTAAGGGTAGATTCAGTAACACAGTGATCTAAAAGTTCCTTCCATGATGCATCAACAAAATTTGCTCCATAAGAGTTGTCTACTGTACTTAAGTATTTTGCAACAGTGCTTAATCCTACAGGAACAATGAAAAATCTTACATAACCTTGCCATTCAGGAGGCTTGGATGAAAAGTGCTCTACATATAAGCGTAACACAGAATTAATAAAATTATCCAATCCTAAAATTCCAATTTTTATCGTTGATGGTGCTCGAGAATTGCAGTTACAAAATTTTTGAATTTTATTCATTAAACAAGACACTGATGCTCTCAAATCTGAATTAGAGCTCACTGTAACCACCCATTGCTCACGATCCTGAAGCTGGTATGCTAAACAGCTGCCGATTCCATCTACTGCACTGACTAAATACATGTGATCAGGAATAGTGTCATCAGATGGAAAAATTTTTGCTAGCTGCTCAAGAACTGACTTCTGTGGACTACTTTCTGAATCTCGGGAAGCTGATTTTTCAGAAATTGGCTTTTCTTTCCCTTCTTTAATGCTAGATGATCTTTTATCTTTGGAGGAAGATACATTTTTCTCCCTGGTAAAAAGCCTAGTTTTTTTCTCCTTATCTGATGCTGTATGAACTAGAGGTTTCTTTTCTTCTCCACTTACAGTCTTTGGTGGACTACTTGCAGTCTGACTAGTATCTGTATAATATTCTTGATCAGTTCCTGACTCATGATGGTTTTCAATGTCTAGTTTTTTAATATTGTCATCACTCAATTTATCTGAACTAAGCTGATTTTTATCACTCAATGTTCCAGATGAGAAAAACGGTCTAAGACTAGGTTTTGGTGTTGAGGATATACTAACATCATCAACTTCTTGGCCACTATCAGTTAAATCCTCAAGATCATCAAATAAGTCTTCGATCTCCTGAGGATTCTGAGATATGAGTTCTTGTTCAAGTTCTTCTTGATATTGTTCAGAATCTGATACTTCTGTATCAGGAATTCTGAACTTTTTCAGCAAAGCAATAAACTTTTGCTTTATGTTTCTTTCAGCTGGATCTGGCCTGTCTTCAACATTTGAATTAAACATCTTCTGACTTAAAGCTTTCCGAAACTGAGATCTCCTATGATCCATACCACTCCCTGTGTGGAGGTGAACTGTGGCATCCTCTATTACTGGCTCACTATCACAGCCCTCCTCATTTGAAGTATATTCCTCCTCTTCATCTGAAAAGTTGTCCACTTCAGCTGATCTTTCTGCATCCTGAGGAAGCTTTCGTCTCTCTCCTTCTTCATGATCAACTGGCTGACTTGAGAGTGCTAGCATCATTACACGTGCTATGACTTCATTTTTTTCTTTTGCATCACAGTATAGCTCCAACTCTTTATCCATTGGTCGTTGTAAAACTTCTGCCATATTAATCGATCCTCCTGCTAAAGTTTTAAAGCCAAGCATAGCTCTGTTTTTATATCTCTTTCGCCTCTGCAACATGATATGAAGATGATTTCCACTGCGCTTTAAAAAGTGAGGATACTGCAATGAGAAAGTCAGATCAAGTTCAGTGTCTAAAAGACCACTATTAGGAATCAGAATTTCATTTGATCTTAATGTACGCTTAGAGCTTTGCATTTTCACAGCAACAATAACAGAATTTGAATCTCCTCCACCAAGAGGCTTCAAAAGTACTAGCCTTGTTAAATTCAAAGTACAAAGTCTAGGAATACAATTTGGGGGTGTTCTATCGACTTCCCATGCAGCAAATAATTTCATGGGGACAGGCTTACCCCACACATTTGTTATCGGCTTACTGGATTTCTCAGCCATATTTCTCTACAGTGAACACTAATAAATTAACACCACTATATTAAGACTTCATTTCTAGCGAATTTTACACAATCTCGGGAGCATGAAATATATTGAGATATGCATATGAAAATAATTCAGAATAAATTACGCTATACATACCAAGCACATATATTTTAGACTGGAACATTATATAGACTAAGGGTGAAATATATTTCCCAAGTTGAAATACAGTCTCGTAATACTACCCAACTTCCAAAATAATAAATAGTCATGGCTTCTATACTTCACATACACTTCTCTATATATCTTTCAGTTAAAATCCCTTCTAACAACTTGTAAAAGTATAAGCCGGGCTAACTGCCAAAGTGACAGAATCCAGTATAGCAAACATTCTACTTACTAGTTGACACGATACACTTCGTCGCTTCAAAAAAACGTTTCAGTCTATAATACACAGTGCAAAAACATATCACGTAGATAGTGCTTTAAACATTTCTTCAAAAATAACTTATTTTTTCTTTTAACGTGAATTCGATAAAAGTATCACTTTTAAATTTTTCTAAAAAAAATTCAGTAAACTTCCTTCACAGTGTAAACAACCTCCGGTTGGTGCTACACCCACAGAATAAATCCATACCCGTTGATTTTCTTTTTCATCGCTCGTTCTCTCTCTCTCTCTCTCTCTCTAGATATATATATATATAACATATATGTGTATCTATACTTCCGCCAGATGACTGTTGTGAAGTAAATTCCTTTCTGAATAATCAGCCAAAATTGCCAAAATTTTATTGTGAAAGGATATAAAATTATTTATAGAATTCTTTGGAAATGATTTTTTGGGAAATTTTTAGAAAATATTAGAGCATTCTATCCCAACAGTATTTCACCACCTTTAATTGCTCGATAATTTAAGCTATTGAGAGATATTTACCGTATGGATACGACAGGGATTTTTCAGATAGTTTAACAAAAGGAAAGGGAAAGAACTAAAGACTGTACTTAAAAATTCCTCAAGGAAGAGGTGAATCAGAGAGTGAGGAGGTAATTTTTTTTTCTTTTTAAGTGGAGAGTGATGGAAGAGTGGAATGTATTCCCTGACTATGCTGCGATTGCTAAGAATATGAATGAGTTTTAATTTTAGTGTGACAGATATACTGCAGGTAGAAGAGATTTTCTGTGGTCTCTGTGAATTTACTTTTTTCATAATGTAACACAACATAACATATACTCCCTATAAACTTTATGTAACTGTTAATGGTATGTCTCCCTCGATGAATCTTTGACTCCGGAAATGTTCATGTTATAGTTCGTGTTCATGTTTGGGACGTTCAAATCACCAAAATCAAATAAGTAATATTCAAATTTTCTGTGTTGGAAGTTCAAAAAAATATCATAGTTCACGATTTGATTTGTATAAATGATTTTGCAATCAGAAACATCGGTCTCTTCGTGCAGATAACTCATATTCCCAGATAATTCGTTAAATGTTTCATTGAAGTATTATTATTATTATTATTATTATTATTATTATTATTATTATTATTATTATTATTATTATTATTATTATTATTATTATTATTATTATTATTATTATTATTATTATTATTATCCCGGGCAACTCCAAGGAGTCAACAGACTCATCGAGGGAAGCCCTAACATCATGTCAAGAACAACTATTCGACATTCACACAGTATCTATCATACCTTGCCTTGACCTCATTCACGGTCGTAGCACCCACAACAGACTCCCTCAGCTTATTCCACTCGTTTACCACTGTAAAAGTAAAAATCTAGCTCTAACACCCTTGCTAACAACACGCTTGACCAGCTCCTTTGGATGGCCCCTAGTCCTCCCACCACCAGTCCTATTCTCAAAATTATTCTCTGAATTAATCTTATGGAAACCCTTCAGTAATTTGAATGTCACAATCATATCCCCTTTTCCGCCTAACAACCAATTTTTGCAACCCACAAATCTTCAACCTGTTCTCATAAGGTTCATTCCACAGACCTGCTATCAGCTTGGTCACTCGTCTCTGAATCCTTTCCACCCATTCCTCCATCCAGAAGAAAACCCATGCGACCAAATGTGGGCACAGTAGTCGAGATGGGGTCTTATAACGGCTTGATACAAAAGAACAATAACTTGCTTGTCTCCGCTCGTCAATGTATTCTTCAGCAAGAAGTGATTTGATGAGCTGATTTAGCCACTTTTGCAATGTGCCCACTAAACTTCAACTCCCTGTCCACCAACACTCCCAAATCCCTGGCCTCATCAACCTCCTGGAGTACAGTTCCACCAGTGTAGTATACAGCTGCTAATCTTTTCACCCCAAAATTCATAACCTTACATTTTGCCACATTAAATTGACATCCATTCTCCTTAGCGCAGTCCTCCAATCTATCCAAATCATCCTGCAAAATTTCGACATCATCTGCATTCACTATTTCCCTACCCAACTTTACATCATCAACAAACAAATGAACAGTTCCTCTCAGATACTTTCCTATATCGTTAGTGAACGAATTAAATAGTAGTGGCCCAAGAACAGAATCCTCTGGCACACCACTAGTCACAGGACGTCTTTTGGACTCTACTTCTGATTAAACCACTCTCTGATATCTCTCCATCAACCACACTCCTATCCATTTCACAAACCCTATATCCATTCTCCATATGCTGTAGTTTACTGATTAAAATTCCATGTGGTATCCTGTCAAATGCCTTAGCCAGGTCCAGCAGTATCAGTGTAAATCCATTGCCCCTAACCAGTTCAGCTGTCACTGTGATATAAAACTTGAACAAGTTACTAAGGCATGATCTACCCTTCACAAAACCATGCTGTACCCCACCGAGTATCTCATTTTCATCAATCCTATCCTGTATTTTTCTCTTGACTACTTTCTCCAAGATATTGACAATGACTCCTGATATGCTAATCGGTCGGTAATTAAACCAGACCCGAGAATCAGATTGAACAATATGGTCAAGGGCACTGACAATTCTTTAGCCGCTTCACGTAAGTCTCGTGCTGCTGTACCAACCAATACTACAGATGTATTCACATTAAGGTTTTGTAATAGACTATTCACCTGCACTTCCTTCATCACAATTCCCGTATAAACTAATAAATTCTTCATTCCTTCAATGTCACCACCTGGATGATTATTCTCTTGCAAAATGCTCACTCAGTAATTCCACTAAATCAACTGACTCACTGACCTCCCTACCATCGGTATTCCTTAAAATCATTCTGCCATATACAGTTTTTTTCTTACTTGCAGCATATTGAAAAAACTGTTTGGGATTCTCTTAGCTTG
The DNA here is from genome assembly GCF_054136105.1 of Typopeltis vanoorti. Classification (NCBI taxonomy): domain Eukaryota; kingdom Metazoa; phylum Arthropoda; class Arachnida; order Uropygi; family Thelyphonidae; genus Typopeltis; species Typopeltis vanoorti. The sequence continues at coordinate 65,880,046 of NC_143567.1, read as the reverse complement.
CATGGCTAATTTCCTTTCATAATCCCCGTTTGCTTTTCTTACTACACTCGTTACTCTTCTGGCCTGCGCTTTATACCTTTCGTGTGTCTGCAGGTCACTTTCCTCCATAAATTCCCTACATAGTTGTTTCTTTTTTTTTGCAGCTCACGCGTAATGGTGTTATTCATCCATTTAACGCCAACTTGATCTAGTATTCGGACTCTAAGTACAGAGGCAGCCATTACCTCCTGCAAATGCTCCATGACCACTTCCCATTCACTATCAACATCTAGCTCTTGCAGTTTTACATGCCATGGCACTGAACCAAGCAATCTCCTCAGCTTTTCATTCTTACCAGGATGGTAATTACACATGTACCCCTGTCTTAATCGAAAAATTCACACATTTGGCCACCTCCGAGATCAGATCACTCTCACCAATTGGTGGCAACATGGTCATATTCATTACAGTCAAATTCTTAGAGGCTATTACTAAAACAAGCACTCTCGAAACCTTAGTATTTTCAATTACATGCTGTCTCAGATAGTTATCCCTTAATAATTGAATAAAATCCATTTCCTTCCTCACATGTGTCCTCTCCTCCTTCCAATCAATGTTACCATAGTTGAAATCCCCCATAATAATTACCCTCCTTCCACTCATTTCATCAATTTGTTTATACATACTATCTCCACCATCTATTCCATCACCTGGTCTATAGCAGCACCAAAATGTATATTTTGTTCTGCTAGTCTCAATCTCACACCAAATAGCCTCAAATGAGCTCCTTTCACTATCCTGCGATACAACTTCAATTTTCCTTGGCTGCAGTTCATCAGCAATCATCAATAACACCCCTACTCCATTTTCTTCTGTCTGTCCCTCCCGAACACACCATACCCCTTCACATTCTATCCCACTAACTATATCATCTTCTGTCAGCCATGTTTCACTAATGCCAAAAACCTGTGGTCAGGAAGAGCCAACCATGGCCAAATATTCTTCATTCTTGTTCCTAATACTCCTGGCATTAGTATACATGAAATGCAGAGGTCCATTAGTCCACCTCTATCTTGATGAGTTATACTAACTATCCCATTCTGATGTCTTGTCCTTCATACTAGCTCAGGCATATTATATACATTCTTACACTCAACTGCCTCACTGATGTCTGCATATCCTCTTCACTCCCCTGAGAAAACAAAGCTAATGATATTCAGAAAACCCCAAACCCTGCCTGTAGAAACTAAATATCTCACTATCCGACATTCACCCTCCTATTCACAAAACACTGAACCTAAAACCACAACCATCACACAGGTGAAACCAATACGCTATCTCGGACGTCACTTTGATGCTGATCAAAGTTGGAATAGCCATATAATATACCTACACACCAAGCTTAGGATAATAGCAAGCAAACTATACCGAGGAAAAGACATATCCCTGACACACATAAAAATACTAATCTATGAAGCATTGTGTGAAAATATTTTAAGATTCGCAATCACATCATATGCATTCTGCACAGACAACAGACTTAACAGGTTACAATGGTTGCAAGATAAAATGGTAAAACAGATATTCCGGGAACAACCCACATTTATGCAGGCAGCACAGAAAGATCACCAAATATTTAAGGTGAAACACTTATGCCACTACAAAATCATGTTAAAACATTACTAGCCCAACCTATAGAGTAACCAGAACAACATACAAGAACAAGACCACAGTCTACTAACTACAAAACTACAACAATCAGCATGGCGAAGCCACCAGAAACTTCTACGTACTTGACATGATAAACAAACTGCCGTTCGAAGACAGAAATCTTGGGACAGAGAGCTGAAACAGGCACTATATAATTATTACAGTAAGAATGAAAATTAGAGAAATTCCTGTTTCTCTCTCCCTCTCCACCTCCCCCCACAGACACAAAAAATCCTATGACAAACCCCTCTTAAAAAACACCACTACAAGGACACAAACAAACACACCATATCCAAATCCAACCCTACTTGCAAAAAAAAAAAAAAGTTAAACTGTGTAATAGCAGTTGAAGCCTTCCAAGCACGTACCAACAAACAGTAAAATCAACACCTGGCTTGCGATCAGTACAGAAACATAACCACGAAACGACCGCCATCTATTATCTTCCTTAGATAAGCTCTGCAAAACTTCGAGGAAGAAATCAGAAATGCCACCCAAATTATTTTTATTATATTAGCTGTTCACTAAAAAAAAAAAATTCTGTATAATCATCACTATTAATATTAGAACATGTGTTGTAAATGCATAATGTAGAGGAAAAGAGTGTTATTAAAATTATTAACTGAAATCCAATGTAGAAAAATTTTGTAAAATTATACTCAAGATAACTGTTGTACATATATGTGTAAATATTCTTGCAATGAATAAAAATATTATTTATTTTTAAAAAAAATTGGTAGCCAATCAGAGATAGCTGGCCCTTGCCTATCACTAATTATAGCAGCCACTGATAAAGAGGCTGGCAAACAAGTGCTGCCATCTCTTGGTACCTAACCCTAACAAGATATGTCACTGTCTGAAATAATGTGGGTACTACGTTCGATTTTCTTGAGTTTACGAGACGAAAAACCCAAGTTTCCGGGAGGAAAAATCCGCTTGCCTGTGCCAGAGATCAACTAACTCGAGAACCGGTCGAAGATAGGCTTAGAAAAAGTTCCTCCATTCGGCGACTAGACTAGAATCTAGGTCTAACTTCAAGCTGCCAAGCGCACAGGACGCAAGTGCCATTTCCACTTAGTATGAAAATATATTTATAACTGATTGTATATATGTTTATTTATATATATGTTGACAAAATCCATGTACATATGTTAACATATACCGTTAAGTTGTTAACATATCTGTCTTTTGTAAAATCAGCATGACCGAAATTATGTAATATCAAACATAACGGCTCAGAAAGTTAAAGGACAGTAGAAAGAAATATAAACTGAGTAAGTTAAAAAAAAATGTGAATTAGATTAAGCATTCTATGTACAAATGTATATATTGTAAATAATTGTATATATATTTATTTTTTGAATGTACAGAGAAGCTATGGACTAAATAAAATATACTTCCACTGAGCTACACGGGCCTTCATGTTATTAGAATATGAATAAAAATAATCTTTTAAGGAAAAAATTATTATTATTATTATTATTATTATTATTATTATTATTATTATTATTATTATTATTATTATTATTATTATTATTATTAACAGCTGACCTCTATAGAACTCAGCCGCATCGTGAGAGGTACACCCTATGAGGCGCAAATTCATCCAACTGTGGATTAATAATTTCATGTGTCTACATTCACAACACATTCAGGCAATGCTCACCACTTAACAACCATTCTCCATGCAAAGAACCGCATCCTCAATTCTCCACCCACAACTGCCTTAAACAAAGAATTAGGGATTGCAAATTACAGAGCCTAGCTGATAGAAGGAAGAGAGAAAATATGATCGTGATATAAGTTGGTAAACGATAATTACCAGATTAATGTGGACGAGATTTTTAATATATATCGAAATAGGGCGAGAACAAGAGGCCATCCATGGAAACTGTATAAGGTGGGTGTGAGGAGTAGATTTTTTTTGCATGGAGAGTGGCGGGTGATTGGAATGCATTTTCATTGCCTGAGAGTGTGGTGAATGCAGGGACAGTAAATGCATTTATGTCAGTGTTTCTCAACCTTCTTTGATGTGTGCGCCATTTTTAATATTAGTTTTTGTGGCGACGCACCTTCGCCCCTTACGATTCTTGCATTGAGACATTGAAAAAACTCAAAACAGTTAGCAAAACAAAACAAAAAAAACTTGGAATTAATTAAAATTTTAAATATTCATACAAATTTAAAAACACATCATCAAGTCTTTCAAAAATTCTATAGATCTGGCATCAAAATTCTATAGATCTGGCGTCAATAAATAGTTTCATTAGATGCTTTTGTTTCAGTAAAGTACTTTTTCAGTTTATCTTTTGATTTCCACTTTCTTCAAGTTCTTCGCGCGCCATAGATTGAGTATCACTAATTTATGTTGAGGAACGATGAGCTGCTCATGTGAGACTGAGAGTCTCACATGAGCATAAAGATCTGTTGATTTTTTTATTTTTTTTTATATCATAATAATAATATAATAATAATTATAAAATGAAAATATAAAAATATAATAATAATAATAATAATAATAATAATAATAATAATAATAATAATAATAATAATAATAATAATAATAGAAGAAGAAGAAGAAGAAGAAATTAGCTTGAAAAGTTACATCGACAATAACTCTGAACCAATGCTTCATACAATTACACAAGAGGGCCTTCTAAAGTCAACAGGAAACAAATACAAAAAGGAACAGCAAAATAACCGATATGTGCACTGGAAAAATAAACCTTTGCATCGGCAAATTCTAGGAGATATTGAGGACAAAATTGACGTAAACAAGACGTGACAATGGCTACAATATGGACATATTAAAAAAAGAAATAAAATGATTTATTCTACCAGCTCAAGAACAGGAATTACAAACTAACGCAACTAGTGCAAAATTTTTGAACATCAATAATAACAGTAAATGCAGATTATGCCAACAGAAAGATGAGATTGTAGAACATCTAATCAGTGCCTGCAGCAAAATAGCTCAAACTGACTATAAATACCATCATGATCAAGTGGCCAAAATAATTCATTGGCATGTATGCAAAAAATATGACTTTCCTACATCTGATAACTGATGGCATCATAAAATAGAGACGGTATTAGAAAACGAAACAGCAAATATTCTCTGGGAGTTTCGAATACAAACTGATCGGCATTTGGAACACAATAGACCTGACATATCGAATATCGACAGGTTTGGATTTTCGATATCGCAGTACCCTGTGATAACAACAGTAATAACAAAGAACTGGAAAAAATTACTAAATATCGAGATCTGGCAATCCAAGTTGGCCGACTGTGGCTTAAACACACCAAAGTCATCCCAGTAGTTATCGGTGCACTTGGCGCAATTTCAAAGAAGCTCTCCAACTATTTACAGCAATTAAACATCAACGAAGTGACCCCATATGAGCTACAAAAAGCAACATAACTTGGAACAATGCATATTTTGCGAAGTTACCTGACAGACTATTCTTAGATTCTTGGGTAGAATCTGAATTGTTCTGTATCACCAGTTAAATTGTTGTTTAAATAATATTTGTAGTTTATATAACGCTGTTTAAATGTTGTTTTGACTGTATCAATTATGCGAATAAATAAAAAAAAATCAACTAAAGCCTATTTTATTCCCATATAGGGAGTAGGCAAGGCCATTTCAGCCCTATCTAACTTTAGGAGACTGAGTGGGCGGTTCAATCCCCACTGGTGCCCAATCAGAGATAGCGGGCCCAAGGCTATCACTAATTAACCACGTAACCGGCATTATGGATCAAACACGCATCCTCATATACTTCATATCAATGATATATTGCAATGTAATATCAATGATATTACAATTTTACTATACACTTAGCATCCATGATAACCTTGACATCTATAGACATCTCGGCCGGTAGCGTGGTTAAGCGGCACACAGTAAAGAGAGAAGGCTTAGCAAGTGCCGCTATCTAGTGGTCCCTAACCCTAAAACAATATATGTAATGTCTGAAATAATGTGGGTTCTATGGTCGATTTTCTTGAGTTTACGTTTACGGAACGAAAAACCCGAGTTTCCACGAGAAAAAAACCGCTTGCCCATGCCAGAGATCGACTAACTTGGGAACCGGTCGAAAAAAGGCTTAGAAAAATTTCTTCTAGTCGCCGACTGGATTCGAAGCAAAGTCTTCTTTCGTGCCGGTAATACCACGTGGAACACGTCGTTGTTATGGTAGTGGAGCTAGGGTGCTTAACTGATGATGAGAGTTATGCTGGCAGTAGCATAGCTACCAGCAGGGCTATCCTTGTCAGGTAGGTTTCAACTAAGGAGACAGAATAACAATGTTCCATCCACCATGCTAATGGTGAAAAGCAAGAAGAAATCCATACCGGTTCGGTCGAAGCCTGGGCCATCAAGGACTGTGTTAGATGTTAGGAAGGAACCTAGGCATCAGGCGACAAGTGGGCTGCAGGTCCCAACTCTCCTTGCTGGGCAATCAGGGCAGGAAACTGAAAAGCGACTGAAAGAAACCAAACGTAAAAAACGGAATGTAGGAAAAAAGGGAGAAGTTATGAGATATTTTTACAAATCAACACCAAAAAACGGAATTTGAGATTTGGAAAGTGTATGCATTTAGTCTGCTAACAAAAATTCCCAAAATCTGCAATAATTTCATTTTCACGAGTTACCTAATAAACCAAGCACTCTAGTAACAGGAAATCATCAGGAGGCAACTCAGTAAGCACTATCTTGACGATATGCTTCAGAATGTTTTGACAGAAGTACAGTCTAAAATGAAGTCAGGGATATTGGAAACATATGAACTCCATAAATAACTGTACACTACCACCATACATAAATCTAAGCTAAAAGAGTTCTTAGACTTAAATGTGTTGATAAAAACCATCACAACCAACTGTATAAAGGAAATAAATCTGATCCTATACAAGAGAGCCTATATCATTACAGGGAGGCTAGGTTACAAACCACAACCAAGACAGTTGAAAAATAATAACATCAAAAACGAACTGATTAACACATATTATTTGGCCAACAAAACAATTGCTGAAGTTACCAAAGAGCTAAAACAAAGAATTATAGCTACTGTACAGAAAATTAAAAGATATGAAGCAAGAATTAACCAATATACACAAAATATACAAATTCGCCAGGAACAACATCATTTCTTTCAGTCTCTACAGAGAAATACAAATGCAAGAAATCATTTACAAGAAAAAGAAAAAAAATTCACATTTTTGAAGTGAATCTGATATAATCCTATCGAACATAATTATTATTATTATTATTTCGGGCGCCTCCAGGAGTCCTTAGACTCATCGAGGGAGGCCCTAAATATCAAGTCCAGACAACTATGCGATTACATTCTCACAGAATCTATCATACCTTGCCTTGAACTCGTTCACCGTCATAGCACCCACAACAGACTCTGGCAGCTTATTCCACTCATTTACCACTCTAAAAGTAAAGAACCCAGCTCTAACACCCCTGCTAACCACACTCTTGCCCAGCTTCCATAGGTGTCTCCTAGTTCTCCCACCACCAGTCCTGATCTCAAAAATATCCTCTGAATTAATCCTATAGAATCCCTTTAGCAATTTGAATGTCTCAATTATATCTCCCCTTTTCCGCATATCAACTAGTTTCTGCAACCCACAAATCCTCAACCTGTTCTCATATGGTTCATTCCATAGACCTGTTATCATCTTAGCCACTCGCCTCTGGATCCTCTCCACCTCCTCCCCATCAAGAAGGAACCGAGGTGACCAAATCTGGGCACAGTAGTCGAGATGAGGTTTTATCAAGGCTCGGGACAGAGGTACAATAACTTGCTTGTCTCTGCTCGTCAAGGTATTTTTCAACAACCGAGTGAGTTGATGAACTGATTTAGCTACTTTTGCAATGTGTCCCCCCTAAACTTCATCTCCCTATCTACTAACACTCCCAAGTCCTTGGCTCATCAATCTCCTGGAGTACAGTTCCACCAATGTGGTATACTGCTGCTAATCTTTTCACCCCAAAATGCATAACCTTACATTTTGTCACATTAAATTGACATCCATTCTCCTTAGCCAAGAACTCCAATCTATCCAAGTCATCCTGCAAGATTTTGACATCTTCTGCATTCACTATTGCCCTACGCAACTTTGCATCATCAGCGAACAAATGAATTGTTCCACTTAGATCCTTCCCTATATCGTTAATGAACAGATTAAACAGCAGTGGTCCAAGAACAGAACCCTGCGGCACACCACTAGTCACAGGCCGTCTTTTGGACTCTACTCCTGAATAAACTACTCTTTGATATCTCTCCATCAACCAATCACCTATCCATCTCACCAACCCTATATCCATTCCCATATGTTGTAGTTTACGGATTAGTATTCCATGTGGTATCCAGTCAAATGCCTTTGCCAGGTCCAGCAGTATCACTGTAAACCCATTTCCCTTATCCAGTTCAGCCGTCACCTTGTTATAAAACTTGGGCAAGTTACTGAAGCATGATCTACCCTTCACAAAGCCATGCTGTCCCCTGTACAGTATCTCATTTTCATCAATCCATTCCTGTATTTTTCCCTTGACTACTTTCTCCAAGACCTTTACAACGACTCCTCATATGCTGATCGGTCGGTAATTTGCAACCGTAGTCTTGGATCCTCATTTATGTAGTGAAACTATTTTCCCCTCTTTCCACACCTTCGGGACTAAACCAGATCTGAGACTCAGATTAAACAACATGGTCAAGGGCACTGATAATTCCTTAGCCGCTTCAGGCAAGACCAGTGTCGGTATACCATCCAATCCCACAGATGTGTTCACATTAAGGTTCTGTAATAGACTAGTCACCTCCACTTCATTCATCACTATTCCCGTATAAACTAATGGTTCCTTCGTTTTTTCAATGTCACCACTTGGATGATATGCTTTTACAAAGTGCGCGCTCAGTAACTCCATTATATCGACTGATTCAATGACCTCCTTACCATCGTCATTCCTTAAAATCATTTTGCCGTGTACAGTTTTTTTCTTGCTTGCAGCATATTGAAAGAACTGTTTGGGATTCTCTTTTGCTTGCATAGCTAGTTTCCTTTCATTATCCGCTTTTGCTTTTTTTACCACACTCGTTACCTTTCTGGCCTGCACTTTATACCGTTCCTGTGCCTGCAGGGCACCCCTTTCTTTAAATTCCCTCCACAGTTGTTTTTTTTTTTGCAGCTCCAGCTTAATGGTGTTATTCATCCATTTAACCCCTACTTGTTTTACTATTCGGACCCTAGGTAAACAATCAGCCATAACCTCCTGTAAATACTCCTTGACCACTTTCCATGCTCTATCGACGTCCAGCCATTGCAGTTGTACATGCCATGGCACTGATCCAAGCAATCTCCTAAGCTTGTCATACTCGCCAGCACGGTAATTCCACATATACCCTGTCTTAATCGAAAATTCCACACCTTTAGCCACCTCCCAAGTCAAGACCTTATGATCACTCTCACCAATAGGTGGCAACATGGTCATATTCATTACAGTCAAATTCTCAGATGCTATTACCAGGTCAAGCACTCTCACACCCCTAGTATTTTCAATTACATGCTGTCTCAGATAGTTATCCCTTAATAATTGAATAAAATCCTTTTCCTTCCTCACATGTGTCCTCTCCTCCTTCCAATCAATGTTACCATAGTTGAAATCCCCCATAATAATTACCCTCCTTCCACTCATTTCATCAATTTCCCTATGCATACTATCTCCACCATCTATTCCATCACCTGGTCTATAGCAGCACCAAAATGTATATTTTGTTCTGCTAGTCTCAATCTCACACCAAATAGCCTCAAATGAGCTCCTTTCACTATCCTGCGCTACAACTTCAATTCTCCTTGGCTGCAGTTCATCAGCTATTATCAATAACACTCCGCCTCCCCCATTTTATTCTCTCTGTCCCTCCTAAACACACTATAACCTACACATTCTATCCCACTAACTATATAAATCTTCCGTCAGCCATGTTTCACTAATGCCAATAACCTGTGGCCAGGAAGAGCCAATCAAGGCCAAAAATTCTTCCTTCTTGTTCCTAATACTCCTGGCATTAGTATACATGAAATGCAGTGAGCCCTTAGACCCACCCCTATATTGATGCGTTATTCTAAATGACCCATTCCTATTTTTTGTTCTTAGTGCTGGCTCGGGTACATTATATTCATTCTTACACTCATCTGTCTCACTGATGTCTGCATATCCATCCCCCCCCCCTCCTTGGTTGTTCCAGTTTCCCTGGTTTTGCACATCCATTTTTACTTCATTCAGCAACACTCTTTCCAGTCTCCGCACACCAAGTCCATTCAAATGGAGGCCATCCATCTTGTCTAAGTCCTTACGCCCTTCAATCTCATTCCACACCACACCGTCTGCATAACCTGCGCATAATGCCATTTGCGATTATGGTCCTCCTTCTAAACTCCTCTCTGTCATACCGTGGCAACAGACTAACCATTCTAACTCTGTCCCTCTTTTCTTTCGCTACCTTTAACAATACTTTCAAGTCCTCTCTCATAAAAAATTTATCACCTTTCAATTCATTCGTACCCGCCACAATTATTAATTCTTTCACCCTCTGGTTTTGCACTCTAATACTCTCACTTACATCCTTAAATTTCGCACCCGGTAAGTACGATTTAGTTACACTGCCATCTATCACCCCTCTTAATAACGAGTCACCATACAACACTCTTTCCTTCATTTCAGTAACTCTCCCATTCTTACGCTGTTTATTTACGTTAGCCGAATCACTCTGGAAAGAGTTTTGCAGGTGCTCTAATTGCCGCTGCGCATTTTGTATCACTGCGCGCAACCTAGCGATCTTACTTCCTACAAATAATTCCTCATTCTTTTTATCATTTAAATCATTTTCTCTCTCTGTATGGTTGCTTTCACTCTTTCTTAGATCACCGCTCTCATTACCATCTTGTACATCGCAATTCCCTATCAAGCCACTATTTTCACTCACATTCTGACAATTCTGGCTTTCTTCAACCATAACTATCTCACAACCTGACACATACTTCAACTCCTCACTTTGCTTACACTTTCTGCACATCCTTCCACCACTATCACTTTCAATCCAAATTCCATCCTCATTCGGGAATGCATACATCCCACACACATCACACTGGACAAACTCTCTCACATTGTAGTTTTTGGACGCCATTATCTTACGTCGCATTGGCGCCATATTCAAATCTATGAAACGTGACGTTATATACTAAATTAAATAACGGAATTCACACCAAAATCCCACAGACAAAACAAGCTACCAAAATTAGGCAATATTACGTTATGATTTTAACCTATATTCTAATTTTTACTCAAAATTGTACTTAGCTTTCGGGAGCTCTCTGAAAACACAACCATCCGTTCAATAATAAAGATGCCTCATGGATTAAGGAAATAAATTCAGACATGAAACAAAAACAATTTCAAAATCTCATTATCAGGAAAGGAATGGTCCGTGCACAAGCTAGAAAATTAAAAAAAAAAAATGGAATGCTACTCGCAAAGACGAAGTAGATGGATTTTGGTCAAAGGTAACCAGTCGAAATGATCGAATTGCAAAAACAAAAATTGTCATTTGCTTCAGTCAGGCTCAGTGGAAGACTGGATAGTATCTGGGCATACTTTTCTCTTCATGAAAGATGGGTGCGGAGCCAAGTAACTATGGTCCAATAAAATGCCTACCAACTATGCTTAAGCTGTTCACTGCAATCATTGCAAATTTCATATACCACTGCGATTGAGAAAAAAGTAATTTTCGAAAATATAGAGGAACAAAAAACCAGATCTTTATTTATAAAATGATTCTCAGACATTCAAAAATAAGAAAATCTACTTAAACATGGCATGAATAGACTATAAGCACGCATTCGATTCTCTCCCGCACTCCTTGTTCCTAAAACCACTACAGATATTCGGATTTAGCAAAAAGATACGTTCGTTTCTGGCTGCTGATATGAAATCATGGAAAACAAATTCAATAGTCAATAATCAACGAGTCGGAGATTATCTTTAATACATGAAATTTTCCAAGGTGATTCTTCCTTGTCACCATTGCTCTTCAACATTTCTTTCATACCTTTGTCTATAATTTTGAAGAAAACAAAAGTTGGATAGAAATTCCAAAATAAAAAAGTAAATAAATCAGCTAACTCCTTTTATTTCCTTTTAGGAAGTACGAGGCCTTTTAAGCCTAACTGGCGTTTGGAGACTGAGTGGGCGGTTCGATCTCCACTGATAGCCAATCAGTGATAGCTGGCCCACAACTAATCACTAATTATAAACGTCCACCGATGAAGAGACGGAAAACAAGGGCTGACATCTCTTGGTACCTAGTCCTAACAGGATATGTTACTGCCTGAAATAATATGGATTATACGGTCGATTTTCTTTCGTTTATGGCATTAAAAAGCTTAGTTTCCAGGAGGGAAAATAACTGCTTGCCCTGTGAGAGATCGACTAACTCGGAAACCGTTTGAAGATAGGCTTAGAAAAAGTTCCTGTCGACTAGACTTGAACTTAAGTCTAATTTCGAGAGAACTAGCGCAGAAGATGTAAACGTCATTCCACTGATCTATCTACACAGGCCTCTTACTCGATGATCGAATGCAAAGCGGCGTCACTGCGGTTCGCCATAGTTTTGACTGCGTCGCAGTCACAGTGCTCTGTCTCGCGAATCGTCACAGCAAATACTCTTCCCTCAACACAATTCGTATTTTCAGGCAGGACATCAAAATGTAATTTGGTTTAGATAAAGGCATAATATTATCTATTAAACGATGGAAAATTAAGGATACCTTTGTCAAAATTAAAATTAAGCAATTTCAATTTTGACAAAGAAAAATATATAAAAGCAATTTCAGCTAACGAACACTATAAATACCTGGGAATATTAGAAGCTAGTGATATTCTCCACTCGAAATTTAAACAACAGGCTACAGCGGAATACATTAAAAGAGTTAGAAATATTCTGGAAACAAAACTAAATGGATTAAACACAAATAGAGCAATGAATTCTTGGTTATACCATTGATCAGATACACATCTGGAATAAGAGATTGGACAAAAGAAGACCTAGACAAGTTCGAACGTAAAACTAGAGAATTAATGACCATGCATCATGCATTACATCCAGGAAGTGATGTTGACCGGTTGCACCTACCAAGGAGAATAGATGGACGGGGTCCGCTGCAAGAGAGACACTGAGGAAGAAGAAGAAATTAGTTTATATCGACCATAGCTATGAGAAAATGCTTCAAGAAGTTACACAATAGGACTTTCTAATAGCAACAGGAAATAACAAAAAGGAACAGCAAATTACAAATTACACAGAGGAACAGCAAAATAACCCATACGTACGTTGGAAAAATAAACAAACCCTTGCATGGTAATTCCTTCGAGATACCGAGGTAAAAACGGCATTCCACATCTTGATTAAGACGTGGCAATGGTTACAATCCGGATATATTATAAAAAGAAACAGAGATTTATTCAAGCAGCGCAAGTTTACCAAAAGAAACATTAAATTACAAACTATTAGGAAAAAGAAAACCAGGACGTCCTCTTAAGGGATTCAACAATGACTTCTAAGGCCGGAACAGGCTAAGGTCTAAATCCTTGATAGGCATGATGATGATGACGATGATGATGATGACGATGATGATGATGATGAGATCAAGTTCAGGAATTACAAACTAATGCAATGAAAGCAAAAATGTTAAACAACAATAATAACAGCAAATGCAGATTATGCGATCAGAAAGATGAGACTTTAGAACATCTAATCAGTGTCTGCAGCAAGATAATGCAAACTGATTATAAACATTGCCATGATCAAGTGGTCAAAATAAATCATTGGCAGTATGCATGTCTCTATAGCTCAGTCAATACAGACGAAGCCCTTTAGTCGGAAACACCTGGGTTCGATTCCCGTCAGTCACGTGAGGAACTTTTATCTGGTCTCTTTCAACTAACGGTGATTTAGCCGGTCTCATTCGGGGGGATAGGAATTTTTTCACCAGGAAATTCAGGTTTTTCGTCTCCGAGAACAGGCAAACCGGCCCTACGAACACATACGGATTACAGTGATGAATGCGTCCTAGACTATGCCGTCCCGAGCCCCGATAAAATTGGGGGTTTGGGAAAGCACTGGCGAACTATCCTGTAAAAATATCACCAGAAGACTTTGTGGGCAATGCCTGCAATGCAGCTAAGGTCGGAAACGACTGAAAGGAAAAACCAGAAAGCAAGTTTCCGAAAAATATGGCTTTCCTACTTCTGATAACTGGTGGCAGCATGAAATAGAGACTGTATTGGAAAACGAAACAGCAAAAATTCCATGGGACGTTAGAATACAAACCGATCGGCATTTGGAACACAATAGGCCTGGCATCACAATTATCGAACATCGACAGGTTTGGATATCTCAGTACCCAGTGACAACAATATTAACAACAAAGAACTCGAAAAAATTTACTAAATATCGAGGTCTAGCAATCGAAGTTGGATGGCTGTGGCTTAAACACTCCGAAGTTATCCCAATTGTTTTCGGTGCACTTGGCGCAATTTCAACGAAGCTGTGAAATTATTTACAACAATTAAACATGAACAAAGTAACCCCAGATAATCTACAAAAAAAAAAAAAAAAAACAAGCATTTCTTGGAACAGTCCTTGTTTTACGACGTTACCTGGGAGACTATTCTTAGATTCTTGGGTTTAATTTAAATTACTATGAATCACCAGTCAAATTTTTGTTTACAAGATATTCTGTTTTGACTTTGTATCAATGTGAATACAATAATAATAATACTAATAATAATCCGCTCGGTTAGCCTAGTAGCTGTGCACTTCGGAACCATATGCCTGGGAAAGAAATGTTCTGAACTCGATTCCCGTCATCGACATGAGGAGGAGGTTAAGGATCTTTCTCACATAAAACCAAGGTAGCCTGTCTTGGGCATGGACAGCACGGTTTTTCTCTCCAGTTTATCTGGGGTTTTTCCTTCCGCAAGAAGGCAAACCAGTCCCGTGAACACATGGAATATATCGGAAATCATAGGGCTAATCACCTTATCCTCGGGAAGTGTACGACTTAGAAGGACTTAAGATAGCTCTGTAAGAGGCCAGTAGGTCTAATACGTAGATGGGATAATAATAACAATAATAACAATAATAATAATAATAATAATAACACCCCCGAAGGAACACGGCCTTGTGGTGGTGGTGGGGCTTGCGTGCTTCAGTGATGTTGAGAGATATTCTGGCAGCTGCATAGCTGCCAGCAAGGCCACCCTTGTCAGGCAGGTCTCAACTGAGGAGCAAGACTAACAGTGTTCCATCCCCCATCTTAATGGTGAAAAGAAAGAAGAGATCCATACCGGATCAGTCGATGCCCTCAACAAAGACTGCATCAGATGTTGGGGATCCTGGGCATCCGGCGACAAGTGGGCTACAGGACCCAGCTCTCCTTGCTGGGCAATCAGGGCAGGAAGATGAAAAGCGACTGTAAGAAACCAAACGTAAAAAATGGACTGTAGAAGAAAACAGAGAAATTATGAAATGTTTTTTCATATCAACACCAGAAAAAGCAGGTTTCAGAAAGCATATGCATTTAATTTGGAAACAAAAGTTCCCAGAATCTGCAATAATAGAACAAAAACTTATGGACCAAAAGAACTTCATTTTCCGTAACAAAATATTTACTGAACTTGAGCTGCAAGAGTTAATAAACCAATAACTCCAGTAACAGAAAATCATCAGGAGGTAGCTATATCAAACTTTGGAATTCAACTCAGTAAACATCAAGCTGACGACATACCTCAGAATGTTTTGACAGAAGGAAGTGTAAAATGAAGTCAGGGATATTAGAACATATGAACTCCATAAATGACCGTATAGGACTACCACCATTAAAAGCTTTACGACGATCTAAGTTAAAACAGCTCCTCTTAGAGGAAAATGCTGTAATTGAAACCATCACAGCCAACAGTATAAAGGAAACAAATCACTCCTATACAGCACTGCCTATATCATTTCAGTGAAGCTTGGTTGCAAACCGAAAAAGCAAAAGCCGAGGATGAAACAATCTGCCCCATGGAAAATCCGGTTAGAACGAAAGGTCAACAGGCTTCGAGCTGATCTAAGCAATTTAAAGAGTTTTAAAGAAGGACGGTTGAAAAATAACATCAAAAACAAACTGATCAACACATATAATTTGGCGGACAAAACAATCGCTGAAGTTACCGAAGAGCTCAAACAAAGAATTACAGCGACTGCAAAGAAAATTAAAAGATATGAAGCAAGAATAAATCAATATGTACAAAATATGCTATTTGGACAGAACCAACGTCAGTTCTTTCAGTCTCTCCAGAGAAATACAAATGCAAACCATCATTCACCCGGAAAAGAAGAAACACTCAAATTTTGGAAGTCAATCTGGGATAATCCTATTGTACACAATAAAGATGCTTCATGGATTAAGGAAATAGAATCAGAAATTAAACAAAAACAAATGCAAAATGTCATTATCACTAAAGAAATGGTCAGTTCTCAAGCTAGAAAATTAAAAAAAACTGGAGTGCACCTGGCAAATACGAACTACATGGATTTCGGTTAAAACATCTAACCAGTCTACATGATCGAATGGCAGAACAATTTAATTATTTGTTGCAGTCTGGCTCAGTGGAAGACTGGATGATATATGGGCGCACTTTTCTCTTCATGAAAGATAAGGATGCATACCCGAGTAACTATCGTCGAATAACATGCCTACTAACTATGCTTAAAGTGTTCACTGCAATCATAGCAAATTCCATATACCCTTACTTATCGGATAATCAGATTTATCCGATTGAACAAAAAGGCAATTTTCAAAAATCTAGAGGAACAAAAGACCAGACCTTATTAATAAAATGATTCTCAGAAACTCAAAAAGACGAAAAACTGATTTAAACATTACAAGAAAGCATTCGATTCCCTTCCACACTCCAGGATCCTAAAATCACTAAAAATATTTGGAATTAGCAAAACCATATGTTCGTTTCTGGCTACTGCTATGAAATCATGGAAAACAACATTAGCAGTGAATAATGAACGATTTGGAGATATCAACATTAAACGTGGGATTTTCCAAAGTGATTCCTTCACCATTGCTCTTCATCATTTCTTTGATACCTTTATCTATGATTCTGAAGGAAACAAAAATTGGATATGAAATTCCTAAATGTAATATTAAAATTTCCCATCTGTTGTGTGTGGATGACTTGAAGCTAAATGGAAAATCGGCCCAGCAAATAGACTCTTTATTGAATATAGTACGTATTTTCAGCCAGGACATCAAAATAGAATTTGGTTTAGATAAATGCGCAGTTTTATCTATTAAACGGGGAAAAATTAATGACACTAGCAATTTTATAATTTTGATCAAGAGAAATATATAAAAGCAGTTTCAGCTGACGAACGTTATAAATACCTAGGAATATTAAAAGCCAATGATATTCTCCACTCAAACGTTAAACAACAGGTAGCATCAGAATACATCAAAAGAGTTAGAAATATTATTAAAACAAAACTAAATGGATTAAATATAATTAGAGCAATGAGATCTTTGGCTATACCAGTGATCCGATACACGGCCGGCATAATAAATTGGACAAACGAAGACCTGGACAAACTAGACCGCAAAACTAGAAAACTAAAGACTATGGATCATGCATTACATCCAGGAAGTGATGTTGACCGGTTGTACCTACCGAGGAGAATAGGTGGACGGGATCTGCTGCAAGTGAGACAGACTGTGGAAGAAGAAGAAATTGGTTTAAGAAATTACATCGATAATAGCTCAGAGCCAATGCTTCAAGCAATCACACAAGAGGTCCTTCTAAAAGCAACAGGAACCAAATCCGATTACAAAAAGGAACAACAAAGTATCCGATATAAGCGCTGGAAAAATAAACCCTTGCATGGCCAATTTCTTCGAGATACTTAGCACAAAATTGACGTGAACAAGACATGGCAATGGCTACAACACGGATACATTAAAAAAGAAACAGAAGGATTTATTCTAGCAGCTCACGAATAGGCATAACAAACTAATGCAATCAATGCAAAAATTTTCAACATCAATAATAACAGCAAATGCAGATTATGCGATCAAAAAGATGAGACTGTAGAACATCTAATCAGTGCCTGCAGCAAAACAGCACAAACGGACTATAAATACCGCCATGATCAAGTGGCCAAAATAGTTCATTGGCATGTATGCAAAAAATATGGCTTTCCTACTTCTGATAACTGGTGCCAGCATAAAATAGAGACTGTATTCGAAAACGAAACAGCAAAAATTCTCTGGGACTTTAGAATACAAATTGATCGGCATTTGGAACACAATAGACCTGACATCACAATTATCGAACACCGACAGGTTTGGATTATCGATATTGCAGTACCCAGTGATAACAACATCAACAATAAAGAACTGGAAAAAATTACTAAATATCGAGATCTGGCAATCGATGTTGGCCGACTGTGGCTTAAACACACCAAAGTCATTCCAATTGTTATCGGTGCACTTGGTGCAACGTCAAAGAAGCTGTCCAACTATTTACAGTAATTAAAAATCAATGAAGGGAACCCCATATGACCTCCAAAAAACAGCATTACTTGCAACAGTCCATATTTTACGACGCTACCTGACGGACTATTCTTAGATTCTTGGGTAGAATCTGAATTGTTCTGAATCACCAGTCAAATTTTTATTTATATGATATCTTGTTTTGAGTGTGTATCAATTATGTGAATAAAATAATAATAATAATAATAATAATAATAATAATAATAATAATAATAATAATAATAATAATAATAATGGTACTGTTTCCAAGGGGTTGTCACTTGTTCTACCCTTCTCACATTCTACGAAAAAGTTCTATGTTAACGAGATAACAACCCCTGAGGTTCTTATCAGGCTAACATTGCAGTAATTTAGATTTTTTCAATCTGTCTTCATACTCCACATTACAAAGATCACTTACCACCTTTTTGAGCAGTGGTGGCTCGACCATAAGGGCTACAGGGCTTCATTGAATGCAGCTCCAGCTTTGAGAATGCTAACCAGTATAACTGGCTAGTATACTCAACGCTCGAGTTGCCTTCAATGCAGCCCTGCAGCCCTTATGGACGAGACGCCACTGTTTCTAAGTCTTCTCTGGATCCTTCAAACATATCCTCATCACTATACAAACTTGGTGAACAATTTCTGAGCAACAAGTCATATCAGGACTGATCAATGCCTTATACAAAGGAATCATAGCCTCCTTATTTTTGTAGGCCGAGGTGCTCTTCATCATTGCCATTATCCGATCTGATTTCAGAACTAGTGTAATGTGGCCCCTGAATTTTAGGTCCATATTCACACCCAGTGGCGTTGCTAGAGCTTTTGCCGCCGGGGAGATCGGTGACTTTTCCGCCTCTCTCAATACACACCAAAAATACTATAAAAAGCCAAAACGACGTATAGGGTAAGGTTCAAAGTACCGCCCTGGGCGGACCGCCCCTCCTCTCTCTTAGCTACGCCACTGTCCACATCACTCCCAAATCTGTCATCTCCTCTACTTTCCTTAAAGTTTTCCCACCAAGTACAAACTTTGCATACCGTCATTGTATACCAATTTTAAAAAGCTTTCACTTTGCAACATGGAACTGACAGTTCCACTTAGCTGGACATTCAGAAAATCGACTCCAGTCCTTCTGTAAGGCCATAACCAGCATGATTCTACATTGCTTTTCCAATTTTGCATCATCTGCAAACAGTTGCATATCACGAGATAACAAAGTGAACAACAATCGCCCTAATACAGATGCCTGCGACATATCAGTGACTTTCCACTTTCAGGATACCCCCTCCCCCATACAGAAATTTCTGAGACCTATCTGATAGTTAATTCCGGATCACCTCAATTTATTTAACAGCTTGTCATGTGGTAGTTTATGAAAAGTTTTCGCAAAATATGCATTTACGATTTAATAGATATCTGCCTTGTCCAAGACATTTGTCAGCTTGTTATTGTGCATAGAGTTGGTAAAACCCATGCTGACAACTGCATAGAATACTGGTGTTATCAATCCATTTCTGTATTCTTTGACCAATCTCTCCAGTACCTTAATCGCGACTGGGGATACAGAGATTGCCCTGTAATATTTAGTCTCGGTCTTATCATTACTTTATGAAGAAATACAAATTTACCTACTTTCCACTACCTTGGGATCTGTGCCGTTGGAAGACTCTTATCAAACAGGCATGCTGTACTGTTGCTAACTCTCTCTGGAACATTGCCTTAAGACAAGCGCTGATCTTTCTTCTTCTTTCTTAATCCTCCCCTCTTCTACCTTTTTACGGCGTCAAGGCAAGTATTGTTGTAACCGCAACCGTAATCGAGGATTAGGTGGTTAGCCCTATGCCTCCCGATGTGACCTATGTCTGTAGATGCGTGTATTCACGGGTAAGGTTTGCCTGTTATGCGGGACGAAAAACCCGAGTTTTCGGGTGAAAAAACCCCTACCCCCGTATGAGACCGGTTAACTCACCTTTCGTCGAAAGAGACCAGATAAAGAAACCGTAAATTAATGACGGGATTCGAACCCAGAGCTTTCCGACCAAAAGGCTTCGTCTATATCGACTGAGCTAAGGAGGCTCCACGTGCCGATATATCACCAAAAATATTGACCTGGCAAGCTTATTTATTTCATCATATATTTTCTGCTCTCAATTAAACCATCCTCTTCTATTTCTTTTACACTTGAGTTTCTCCCCAATGAGAATGAAACACCCTTATGAATTGCTCGCTGAAACGAAGTTTCTGCAGCAGTTACCATTCTTACATTTTCATCCATTAACATATTCTTGCCATAATCATCCTTCCTTCCTTCTACATGACAAATATATATAAAAACGTCTTTAGGGTTTTCTTGGACTAAATGCTAATTTTGCTTTTACTGAATTTTACTGTTCTTACCAAATGAGTCAGTTTCCAGGCATGCTCTCTTTCTATACTACTATGCAACTGAAGTCTACCATTATTCATCTTGTGCTGCCTCCAAAGTGACTTCTTCTTCCATATTTCAAATTAAATATCCTTACTCGTCCATTTTGCTCCTACCGCATTTAGAATTTTTATTTTCCCAATACTTTCACACATTGATGATATTATGTATTTCTTTATCAGTTACCATGAAGCATATATTTCCTTACTGCTTAACTCCTCATTCTATGCTGTAGCTCCATATCTTTCATAATCACCAGCCTTTTAATTCCATATGTATCCTTTCTTCACAGAATTCTTCACATGACTAGCCACAACCCAGATGATCACTTCATGATCAATCTCACAAACTAAAGGGAAGTGCGAAACCCCACTTGCAATTACATCCTCTGATGAAATTATTAGATCTAAACCTCTCGACCTTCGAGTGACCTTTTTTACATACTGCCTTTGCATACTTTACATATGATAATTGTCTCTGAAGAACTCATGATGTTCATTCATTTTCCCCAAATGATACCTTTTAAATTCCAATCTATACTGTGATAATTAAAATCACACATTACCTTTCCTTTGTTCACTGACGGAAGTTGATTATTATACATTTCTTCATCAACACACTTCAGTTTCCCTGGCCAATAACAGCATCTGATAAATGGCTATTCCTGTGAACTTCTCCTCACACCATACTGACTCAAAACTACTGACACTATTTACATCTCGCATCTCCTCTTTGAATGCATATAAGATTTTAACAGCATCCCCCTTCTTTTCCTTTCTGTCCTCATGGAAAATAACACGCTCCTATTTCTATTCTGGTCAGAATGTCATTCTTATCCATAGTTCTTCACTTACTCGAACAATGTTTGATCATATGAACTCAGTCAATGAAACTATTTCACCTCCCTTATTTCTTATACCTCTAGCATTTGTCAATAAACACAGGAATGCACATTGATTTCTACAACTAGTACCGCACATGCCACTTGTAGGTTGTGATTTCCAAACGCCTAACTATTCCTAATTGCTTTTATCACCACTAACCCTATCTTCGTCTTTATACTCAACTACATCCCATACTTCCCATTCTTACACTGACTATGATCTTACACACATTTACTACTACTTCCAACATCCACTCCTCTTATCCTATTTCTCGTTGTCCACTCTTGCTCCCTTAATTTCCCTGTCCATCTTGCATTCTCGTTCTATAATTATCACTTAGCTAATGATATATCTATTCTCAATTACAATCACTTCAGTGTCACGAGTACTTCTCTCCTAATCTTTTGCTTCACCTCATATTTCCTATGTTCTCTTGCTCACTCCTTGCATCAATATTCTCTCTGACTCACACCAAATCCATTCAAATAACAGCCATCTCCTTTGTACATTTCCATTCTTCCCTCAAAGTTCACTTCCTCCTCCCACACAACTCTGCCAACGTACCATTCATGATCCATCCTTTACATCTCAACTCATCATTTTCATAACTAGGCATACACACTGACCACCCTTCAAACCACGCTCTTAACTTTCGCTCTCTAGAACCATTTTTACATGCTCTTTATGTCCAGTCAAGTCCTTTGTTCCAGCCACTACCATCTCACTTGCTAGTCTGCTTCTCTTATATAAGGCATTAATTTTCCAGCTAATTCTCCCTCCTGGAAAACACACCTCTAATTATTAATTCTCCATACTTCGCTATTCGCTAGTCATTCGTTGCCTCAATTTCTCTGCTTTCAGTCATTCTACCCTTTTGTACTCGTCTATTCTCATCCACCAAACTTCTCATCTCATTACGCATATCTTTGATTTCACTTCTCATTCTGATCAATACATTTTTCAAGACTTACACCCTGAAATTACCCTAACCCAATCGATCAATAGTTTCTTTCATTTCCTCATTCCTACTTTCCTTCGCTTCCACAGTGTCACTCGCTTTGGTTTCTTCTGCTATGATTTCTTTCGGTTACGTGCATTCTCTCGATTGTTGTGTAAACCCTCTATGTGCTTTCTAATGATACTCGTTATTAGACTATCATTCCAGCCTTTCCAACTAGAGATATGAACTGCTGTTGGAAAATGTTTAATTTTTTGCCGATTTTTATTTATTAAATGCCCTCCGATAATGCTGTTATTCATATATACAGAAATACATGTAGATGGCATAAATCTAGTATAAACAAACATTTGCATACGAGTTGAATATCTGGTTATTATCATTCAAACTGCAGTGTTTATTGGAGTGAAGAAGGGGCAATTGTCACAATATATTACTAGAGTAGGGCCTGTTTTTTTTTACAACCACCTTTCTTCTCATGTGAAGAGCAAGTGTAGGTCTTGCTGAATATGCTTAAAAGATGTAATTAATGAATTCAGGGGTCCACACTTCTGCCATTTGTGGGTACAAATGGTGGAGGTGCACGCTGTCTGCTAGATAGTATACCGGAGCGAATATCGATTCGGATGATAACAAGACTGAAGGAGACTTCACGATCAGCTGTCCAATAATCCTGTTATGGTAACCCTGGCAGATCGTGCATAAATAGTATTTGAATGAAGCGTGCAAGAGACAGTGTCTAGGCACTTCTGTGTGGGAGTTATGAAAAACGTGCTCACTCACCTCACTGGGATGCCCCTACATTTCAGTTTCTTATACCACCTTTGCTTTGAAAGATAACCAAGAAAATTCTGATGTCAATGCAGGTGTCAAATAATTCAGCAATCCCTCGATTAATCCGCCCCCAATTAGTGTGTCTTCGATTAGTGCGTCATTTTTTTTTCGATACCCAAATTCAATTAGTGCGCCTGTATTCATCTTAAAATTGTTGCAGATTTTTAAAATTTTCGATCTACACATTTGTTATTGCTAACTATTTTAAAAAATCACTCACCATGATGAAATAATTTAGTTACCGATTTGGAACATCTTACAAAGTTATTTTTTAATGGCATACAATACTACACTATGTTCCAAATTTACGGCCAAAATGTATGTCGTCTGCTTTACATAGCATTTTGCTGATCATGTCTCGTACAATTGTTTTCCTTACTTTTTTATTTTAAATTATTTTTCTAACCTTTAATCATGAGTAAAACAATTAGTGAGCAAAAAATGGAAGTGTGAAAATGATTTGAAAAGTAATCTGATTGGAAGAAAAACTTGAAATAATAAAGAAAAATGAACAAGGCGAGTCCAGAGCAAAGATTGGACAAGAACACAAAAATGAGTGAATCAACTGTTGAATACAAAGAGAAAGGCAAGGCTGCTTCATGTTGATCCCGCTAAACACTGGCATTATTAAATCAAAAACATTGTCTCTTTGTAACCTGGAAAGAAAGGGCTATCATGATGGAAAAGAAGAAGAATTCCACGTTAGTGCTGGGTGATTTGAGCATTTCAAAAAGAGAAATAGCCTACATAATGTTCAGATTTTGAAGAAAGTTGTGTGAGAAGGGGACTATTGTGATCAACAAATATTTAATGACGATGAAACCGGCCTTTTTTTTGGAAGCGAATGCCTTCCAAGACTTTTTTGGCCAAATCAGAGAAATCTCAGCCTGGTTATAAAGTTTCAAAGTCGAATGACATTTCTGCTGGCAATATGCGAGCCGTTTGGAATCACATTCTTCTATATCGTGCAAATGATTTTAGAGGCTTTTCAAATGAATCTAAGTTAATCAAATCTCATTCTGAGAAGTTGAGTGATTTCGACCTGCTAAATTTAGATGCACAGCGGGAAGATCCTGAAGAATATGAAGAAAATTTAATCACCGACAAGCCCAAAGTGTTTTCACAGAAACAATTTGAAAATAGCTTTCGTACAATCGAAGTTTTTAAGCAGCAATGCTTAGAGACTGACCCTGGTGAAGAGAGAACAGTAAAATTTGCAGAAAAGGTAATAGGGCATACTGTCAGTTGTATGAAAAAAAGAAAACAGACTGCCCACCAAACTACGTTAGCTTCATTCTATGTTAAGAAGCAGAATAATAAATTTATATTCTGAATATGTTTTATTGTCTTTCAGCTTCATGATTTTCCTTTAACTAGGCCCTGAGACATACTCTAATTCTTTTATAAAAAAAATTAAGAGTCAAAAGAGAAATCTGAGGAACGAATTATACACGTTCCCATAGGTTATTATATTCGATTAGTGCGTTTTAGATTAATGCGCCTGTTTTAAAGAATGCATTAGGCGCACTAATCGAGGGATTGCTGTATTACATAGAGTAAAAAAGATAACAATAAGAATGAAAAGCATAAAATTAAAAAATGAAAGAAAAATCCTTTTAAAAAGACCAGGGTGATAATAAAATTTCTCTCAATAAATTACTCTCCAGCTTCTATTTCATTACACCCTTATCATTAATAATATAATTATTACTATCCGGTAATGCCTTTTATTTCCTATGGGAAACAGCAGCAGTGACCGATATTGCTCTGTCCAATTCAGGGGACAGTTCAATCTCCACTGGAAACCTAGCAGAAATAGCTGTCACGATTAACACTATTTATACATGGTATCTGGAGAAGAAAGGAAGACAAGTGTCGCCGTCTCATTGTTTCTAACCCTAACATAGTGGTTTTTTTTTGTCTGAAGAGGTTTGGGTTCTATGGTCCATTACCTTGAGTTCACCGGACGCAAAATTCGATTATCCAGCAGAAAAATTCGCTTGCCCATACTCGAGATCGACTAACTCGGAAATGTCGAAGAAAGAGTTAGAAAACGTTACTGAAGATGGCGAGTATATTCGAACTAAAAGCACCTTTCTTCTGGCTACTTAGTATGATTTTTGCAAATGCCACTCTAACATGTCGTTATATTAATTATATACACCAGGGGTCAGAAACTATGGACAATTGTACCATTATACTGCCTGCAAGCGATCAATGGGTTCTAAATGAATTTCGCGAGGGAAATGATGATATTGCTCTTTCGGTGTTCATAGTGTTAATCTGATGCAGTCATAGACACTATCTTGCATAATTCGCACTTTTGTCGCAGTGTGCTGCTACTGATACGATTCATAGTCACAATTCAAACTTCACAGATGTTTGAGTCACATTTTTACTCGTACATATCACGAGTTAATATCAGTGTATTTTAGTACATATTTGTTTAAATTCAAATTCTTTGAGTAGAAAAATTTTGGAGGAGCCTGGACAATAAACGAGAACTATTCTCAATCACTACTTTCAAACGAGGGATAGCATTTCACATTAGTATTTTTTATATTTATGTTTTGCATACTTGACAATGTATTTCAATGAATTTAAATTTATATTGCAAGACAAACACAGAAGAGCCTGTGTAGCTCAGTAGAAGTAGCGTTTGCACTCTACCGCTCTTTACCACACGAAGAAAGATTTGTGGTTCGGGTTTAGGAACATTTTCTAAGTCTAACACAATATTTTTCAGACTGGTTCCCGAGTTAGTCAATCTCCGGCACGAACAAGTGGACTTTTTTCGTCCCTTAAACTGAAGAAAATCGGCCGTCAAACTCGCACTGTTTTCAGACATTAAAAATATTGTGTTGGGTTAGGGACCACTAGATGGCGACACTTGCTACATGCCTTATTCTCTGCGTGCTGCTTAATTAGTGATAGCTTTGGGCCAGCTATCTCTGATTGGGTACTAGTGGAGATTGAACTGACCACTCTGTCTCCAAACGTTAGGGCTAAATCGGCGTCGCCTACTCCATATATGGTAACAAAAAGGCGTTAGCTGATTTTGATGAACCTGACACAAACACAGCACTTTTATGTGAAACTTATACTGTGGTAAAATCGTACATATTTTAGCAACCAACGTTTCTTGAATCACAAATAATGTTGAACTATTTTATATACTTACCCTTCATAAAAAAGTTGAACAAGATGCAAGATCTTTGGGAATTAGCAAAGGCACCTTTTCTGAACTGAAACTGCAGTTTCAGCAACGTTTTGTGACTTTAATAGCAGTGAAAAAAAGTATCTTTGGAAATCTACTGAACTGTGTAGGATATCTGCTAATTAGTGATATCAGTCTTTGCACATTTAAAAAAATAGCGGCTATTTGGAATAAAAAATAACTAAATAAATAGGAAAGCATAACTTATAGTTTTATTATATATGTAAACATCTCCTAAATGTATAGCGAAAATGCATTATTTCTTGTAATCAGAACTTTCTTTATTTATATCTCATATAAGAGAAATGTATATTCTGAAATCGGAAAATGTCAGCAATGCATGGGGAATCTTTGAGAAAGATGCTTAAATGAGGCTTTATTTGAATATATCCCCAGTGTTCGAAGAATAAATAGGTTGTGATTGAAATGGACGTACAAAATTATTAAGCTAGTGATCGAAAAAAAGAAGACGATGAGGAAATAATATCGTGAGAATAAGAGTGAGAGGTGTTAAATATATATAGCTCAGGTCAGAAAAGTAAAGAGTATTGTGCAGAAAGCTAAATCTGATTGTGAAAGGTAATTGGCTTTCCAAGCCAAAGGTAATCCAAGTGGATGAATTTCATCGCTATTCCTCAAGTAAAAGAAAGAATGAATGGGTAAATACAACTTTATTGAATGTAGATAGGGTACTAGTGTCAGAAGCTAATAAGATTATTCAGTTAATGAGTATTCAGTTTGCTTAGATATATCAATCGGGTGTATGTAACTGGAGCACAGTGCTACTACTGTATTGTATGAAGAGTTAAAGGTGCATGAGAATGAGGTTACAGAACTGTTGAATAACCTGGATTAGAATTTGTCAACAGGGACAGATGGAATATCAGCTCGTTTGCTAAAGGGATTTTCAGCCGAATTGGCTACACCTTTCGCATGTTTGTATGAGTCTCAGCTCAAGAATGATTCCACAGGAATGAAAGGTGCATGATATTAAATTATACAAAGATGGTGCAAAAACTGGTGTATCTAACTAATGACCTATCATCATCTCTATAGTGGTAGCGAAGATTGTAGAGAAATTATTAATAACTCGCATAAAGAAATGAGTAGAAAAAGAAGCTATAATCTGCAAGGAGCAGCATGAGTTTACTAACGCAAGGTCATGTTTTAACAATTTTCTCCTATTTTATAATAATGTTACGACCGAAATGGATAAAGAGAATGGATATATTATGATGACGTTGGATTTTGGATTTTGCAGAGGCATTTGATAGACTACCACATGAAAGGCTATTGCATAAACTGAAGAATATGGGATTTGAATATAAACCCTTGACATGGATCAGTGGATGGTGACAGACTGGTATCAAAAAGTGGTGTACGATGGGTGTGAATCTGTCAGATTTAAGGTGACTATTCGTGAACCTCAGGCTTCAGTCCTTGGCCCACATTTGTTGTTGCTATGCATTAATGACATTACGGAGGGTCTAACAGGAGATTTGCAATTCTTTGCCAATCATACAAAGATAGGCATGGCATTCAGGGATGATATTGATATTCAGCACTTACAAAATGATTTGAATAGGCTGGAAATTTGGGCAAACGAAAATGGCTATCAGTTTAACGTTGGTAAAAGCAAAGTTGAGTAAACTTTGTTATGCAAAAGTTAGGTAAACTTTGTTATGTAAAAGTTATGTAAAAGTTATGTAAAAGTTATGTAAACCTTGTTATGTAAAAGTTATGTAAAAGTTATGTAAACTTTGGCATAATGAAATTTCCACCGCCATAATATATTAGCTGTTTATACTACGAAAATCATGATTAGGCTATGGATCCTGGGTAATTTTGAATATGAATTTGACGCTCAAAGGTCACATAGCAAAAAGTTGCAAATACAATTCCAGGATAATTGCGATGCTGAAGCGAACCTTAATATCTAGGAATAAGGAAGTCATTTTGCTTCTTTATAAGGCTTTGATAAAGAACGCACGTGGATTACCGTGAGAAGATTTTGTCCCCTTAGTTTCAAGAGTATAAAGAGGTTGGGGAATTGTGCAAAGAAGAGTTACAAGTTATATCCGGATTACTGGATTTAGGTCATCAGGACAGATTGCTAGTATGTGAATTATATACTCTGGCAAATAGTAGAAAGAGAGGTGATATGATAGCGGTCTATAAACTTCTGAATGTGTTATAAGATATCGTGTTATGAAATATTTTGTTACATGCAAAGTGGGGAAGGAACACGCCACACCCATGGAAGATAAGTTTGTTCAAAATCAAGAAAGGGGTTTATCTCTCACCTACCCTAACAAGATATGTTACTGTCTGAAATAATGTCGGTTTTACAGAAGATTTTCTTGAGTTCATGGGATGAAAACCCGAGTTTCCCAGTGAAAAAATCCCCGCTTTCCTGTGACAGAGATCGACTAACTCGGCATCCGATCGAAGCAAGAATTAGAAAAAAGTTCCTCCAGTTGACGACTAGACTCAAACTTATAAGTCTATCTTCATGCTCCCAAGCACAGAGGATGCAAGAGGTCCTTTCCCTGAACTACACAGGCCTCTGGAATTAAATAATAATCTTGGATGAAGAAAGAGATGTTATTTCTCAGCTTTCAT
This sequence comes from Typopeltis vanoorti, assembly GCF_054136105.1. Lineage (NCBI taxonomy): Eukaryota > Metazoa > Arthropoda > Arachnida > Uropygi > Thelyphonidae > Typopeltis > Typopeltis vanoorti. The sequence goes on along the minus strand of NC_143567.1, from coordinate 65,850,760 downwards.
CCTCGAAGCTTATTTGTGAGCTTATCTGAGGGTGATAGCAGTTATTATTTATTGGTTTGTTTGCCGTGTTGGGAAGCTATGAGATGAAATCTATGTTTAATAGGCTTGATATCCTCTGCAGCCATTGATTGAGAAATTCGCACGCGCGCGCGCACGCACGCACGCACGCACACACACACACACCACACACACACACACACACACACACACACACACACACACACACACACACACACACACACACACACACACACACACACACACACACACACACACACACACACACACGCACGCACGCACGCACGACAACTTGGAATGTCTTCATGCGTCGCTGAACTGTAAGTCTGAACAAATATACTGTGTTTCATTAAATTTGTATGGTATTTCGGGTGCGAGTTTCTTGTTCATAGCATGTCCTTAGTGCTCTTTTCAGGCTATTGTAGTTTGTAAGGTTTCTGTATTCAAAAGGTAATTATTTAGCATGCATATCTGGGTTGTAGAAGATTCGTGTGGCCTTTCCGTGGTGATTATTGTATTTATATGTGATATAATTAGTTGTCTGCGGTCTTGTTATACGGTATATATTTCTGACTGTCCTATAGTTGGCATCGAAATAATGTTTTAGCAAAGCTGCATAGTGACATAAATGGTTTGCTGTCAGTATTTTGTGTTCTGACATTGCAATGTATATAAAGTCGTTATTGTCTCTTTGTTCTAAAAAGATCAGTTTTATCATTTTGTACTGTAATGACATTAATCTATTTAGTTTGTACGGTGCACAGAACGCATACGTTGTTATATCGTATCTTAGTATATTTTGGCATAGTGCTTTGTATAATAGTGTTTTTAGGCATGTGGGAACTATGTCTTTTAACCTGTAGAGTTTGCCAGTTATTGTTCGGAGTTTGTTGTGTAGATGGTTTATGTGGCTATTCCAGTTCATATCTGCATCGAAGTAAATTCCAAGGTATCGTATCGTTTCAACCTGAGTGATTATAGTGGTTTTACTGTTCTGTGTTTTTTTTAAGATAGAGAGTGGATGTTGGATGGATATATATTTGTTATCAAATGGTCGAGTCAGTGGATTGCTGAATATCATTAATTTTGTCTTATCTAAGTTTAGGTGTATGGAGTCTTTCGTTAGCCAGTCTGTGATCAGATTTATGTAATGTTGCATATTTGTTTGGGCTATGCTTGCGTTATTATGGATGGATATTATAGCTGTATCGTCTGCGTATTGGAATATCTTACTTTGAGAGGTAGCTGGTTAATATCGTGCGTGTAAATGTTGAATAGAGTTGGGGAGAGTACATCTCCCTGTGGTACTCCACAGGTTACTGGTAGCTCTCTGCTTCAGTTTGACCGGATATGTGTGATATGCTTTCTATTTTCGAGGTAGTTTGTGAACCACCTGTGCAGGGGCCCGTCTATTCCAACATCCCTCAGCTTTTCTAACAAGGTTTGATGTGTGCATGTGTCAAATGCTTTAGTTAGATCAATAAAGACTACCATGACAGTTTTGTTTTTTGTCTAAAGTGATATCAATTACGTCTGTAAAGTCTTCCAAGAGAGACGTTGTTCCCTTATTTTTCTGAAAACCATAATGTGTTTTGGGGATAATATGAAAGGTCTCTGTATATGCTGTGAGTTTCTTCAGTACAATCAGCTCCATAATTTGATTGATAATTGGTAATGTTGCTATGGGTCTGTAATTGCTGATTAAATTTATTTTTCCATGTTTTTATATGGGTGTGATTATGGCGGTTTTTAGTATACATGGTATCTGTCCTGTTTTAAATATTTTATTTATTAATTTTAGTAGGATAGTGCCTAAGATAGTTGCATGTTGCTTGATATCTTTAGGTCTTATACCGTCAATTCCTGGGCCTTTGTTTGCTTTGATTTGTTATATTACAGAGAGAAGTTCTGCTTCTTTTCTGGTTGGGAACCATAATGTCTGTTTTGATTATGGTCCAAGTTTTGTGATTGGGGGGAATATTTCTGTGCAGGTCTTGGATGGAGTCTGCAAACTATTAGTTAAAGTCATTTGCTAGTTGTTGGATAGGTTTTGCGTCTTTCATGAAGCTGTGTTTTATGGTTTCAGAGGCGGTGGTGTTGGGAACAAAATCTAGCATATCGTTGATCAGATGCCAGGTTTGTTTCATGTTTTGTGTAGAGGTTAATTTTTCTCTGTAGTAGTTTCTTTGTGCATTTCTTATTTGTGTTGTAAGGCGATTCCTTGTTATCTTATATTCCGTTTTAAAAGCTGTTTTATTTGGATATCGCTTTAATTCTTTCCATAGAGCGTCCTTTCTGTGTATTTCTAGGATTAAGTTTTGTGTTATCCAAGAGTTTTGGGTTGCTTTTGAGTGAATTCTGACTTTCTTTGCAGCTTTCTTATATATTTCCTTTAGTGTGAGTTTAATGATGTTTTTATACGATTTCTGCTGAATCTGATGCCCAGGTGTTCCCAGTCTGTTTTTTTTATTTCGTGGTTGACTGTTTCTTCGTCCATTATTGTTTTCTGTTGCTTTTCTTCTGTGGGACATTGCATGGGTATTGTCTTAGTGTGCAGGTTTAGAGCGGTGAAGTAATGGTCTGCTACTTTGCAATTTATGACTGATGCAGTGTAACTGTTTGGTGGTGCTCTGACGTTTATATGGTCTAGACAGTAGGCAGTGATAGTATTTCCGATTATTTCTTCTCTAGTTCATGATGTTATTGTTGGTATTAGATTATACATGAATAGCGTGTCTAGGTATTGTACAGTGTTGTTCTGGTTTTCGTTTGCAATATTTATGTTTATGTCGCTAATTAACATTAGGTATTCGGTTGAGCATATTTCTTGACGTGAAAGCTAGCAATTGAGTTCGCGCAAGAATTTTATCATGTTTAAGTTTGGTGGCCTGTAAATAGCATTTAGTATTATGGGATGCTATCTGTTGGAGGTATTAGTAATTTCGAGGCAAAGTGTTTCAGCATGCTAAAACTGACATGCAGTTTCTTTTGCTATTAATTTATGTTCGATAAATATTAATATTCGACTCCCTCTTTTTGTTTGGCGGTATGATCTATGTTGCTGGAAGCCTGGAATTTGGAAAGCAGTCGCTTCGTCATTAGTTATGGATATTTCTGTTAGGATCAATATATCAATAATATCAGTGTAATTCCTCAGATAAGCCTGTAACAATAACCAATGTTTTCGGATGCTTCTGATGTTAATATGCAAGATTGAGAGTCCTCTCACTTGTACTGTGTGTTGTTTCCATGCATCAAGTACAATTACTGATGTATTCTGGTGTAATTACATCTATCTGATGGTTCACATTCATTTTTGTTATGTTGAAGTCTTCTTTTTGAGCTAAATTGGAATCTTTTGTTTCACTTTGGCAACCTATCTATATCTTCCGAGCTTTTTATTTGTATAGACTTTGAAGTTTGTGACTTTCTCAAGAATATTTTGCCGTCTTTGATCCACAAAAATTGATACATTTTTCTGTCTTTTCTTTTCTTGAGAAAAGAAATTGAAAATAAATTGATTGAAAGATGTTAAATACTAAGATAGAAAGACTGGCGTATTGTATTGCGATTCATTTAGATACTCGACAACTGGTTTTTTCAGTCTGCTGGCTTCTATGAGATTATTTATGAGATATAATAATAATAATAATAATTATTTTTTTTTTTTTATTTCTCAGATAAATTACATACATTATATGAAGACAATTATGCATAACAAATACTTGCTCGTAAATAAAGTTTTTTTTAAAAATAATAATAATAACAATAACTGTTTACAACATATTATTATAATATTCATAATGATGATTATTACCGATGTTTCTTTGCAATTTTACACTCTATATATACAATATCAATGGATATAATCACTCTATATTGCATACGCTTGTTACAGTTATTACATACATTACATACATTTGATTACATATGATACATTACTTACATCTGATTACATATGATACTTACATTACATACATTTGTTTACATATAATACATACATTACATACTTTGGTTTACATGTGATACGTACATCACATGCACTTGGTTACATACGATACATCTTGGATGAGAACTAATTTCTCTGCTTTCATCCTCGAAGCTTATATGTAAGCTTATCTGAGGATGATACCAGTTAGTTATTATTTATTGTTTTTTTTTGCTGTGTTGGGAAGCTACGGAATTTATGATTGAGAAATTCGCGCGCTTGCGCGCACTCACTCACTCACACACGCACGCACGCAAGCACGCACGCACGCGCGCGCGCGCACACACGCACACACACGCACGCACGCACACACACACACACACACACACACACACACACACACACACACACACACACACACACACACACACACACACACACACACACACACACACACACACACACACACACACACACACACACACGCACACACGCACACACGCACACACGCACACACGCACGCACGCACGCACGCACGCACGCACACACGCACGCACACACACACACACAAACTGGAAGCCTGAACGAATATATTGTTTCGTTAAGTTTGTATGGTATTTTGGGTGCGTATTTCTTGTTCCTAGTATGTCCTTAGAGCTCTTTTCAGACTATTGTAGTTTGTAAGGTTTTCTTTATTCAAAAGGTAATTTGTTTATCATGTCTGGGACGTAGAAGTTTCCATGGCCTTTCCGTAGTGATTATTGTATTTATATCTGATATAATTAGTAGTCTGAGGTCTTGTTATACGGTATGTATTTCTGACTGTCCTGTAGTTGGCATCGAAATAATGTTGTAGCAAAGCTGCATAGTGACATAAATGTTTTGGTGTGAGTATTTTGTGTTCTGACATTGCAATGTATATAAGGTCGTTATTTTCTCTTTGTTCCCAAAAGATCAGTTTTATAATTTTGTACTGTAGCGACATTAATCTATTTCATTTGTAGGGTGCACAGAAAGCATACGTTGTTATAGCGTATCTTAGTATATTTTGGCATAATGCTTTGTATATTAGTGTTTTTAGGCGTATGGGAACTATGTCTTTTAACCTGTTGAGTTTGCCAGTTATTTTTCGGAGTTAGTTGTGTAGATAGTTTATGTGGCTATTCCATTTCATATCTGCATCGAAGTAAATTCCAAGGTATCGTATTGTTTCAACCTGAGTGATTGTAGTGGTTTTGCTGTTCTGTGTGTTTTTTATGTTGGAAAGTGGATGTTGGATGGTTATATATTTGTTATCAACTGCTCGAGTAAGTGGATTTCTGAATATCATTAATTTTGGCTTTTCTGAGTTTAGGTGTATGGAGTTTTTCGTTAGCCAGTCTATGATCAGATTTATGTCATGTTGCAAATTGGTTTGGGTTATGCTTGCGTTATTATGGATGGATATTATTGCTGGTATCGTCTGCGTATTGGAATATCTTACCTTTGAGTGGTAGCTGATTAATATCGTGCGTGTAAATGTTGAATAGAGTTGGGGAGAGTACAGCTCCCTGTGATACTCCACAGGTTACTGGTAGCTCTCTGCTTCGGTTTGAACCGATACATGATAAGCTTTTTATTTTGAAGGTAGTTTGCAAACCATCTGTGAATATAATAATAATAATAATAATAATAATAATAATAATAATAATAATAATAATAATAATTTTTTTTAACATTTTATTATGTCTCAGTATAAATTACATACAATAATAATATTTACAATATTTACAATAAGGTTTATACAGAATTTTTGAATTTAGAATATAATAATAATAATAATAATAATAGTAATTTTTTTTTTTTTTTTTTTTTATAAACGACTTATTTGTTTTTACAATGAAAATGATAAGGTTTACTATCACACAGAGTATCTGCACACACACAATGAAAAACATGTTATCTTTTCTGTACAGTACGAAAATTCGATATACTAAATGCAGAGTACATTTTATAAATATGAATATACATTTTTTTAAACTAGCTAAATATGGATTGGCACCAATGTGCACACAATTCACGATACAATGCACTAATGCAGCATACACGCACAATTCAATAATAATAATAATAATTTTTTTTTTTTTTTTTTTTTACATTTTATTATGTCTCAGTATAAGTTAGATACAATGATAATATTTACAGTATTTACAATAAGGATTATACAGAATTTTTTTTTTTTTTTTTTTTTTTTTATGTCTCAGATGAATTGCATACATAGTTGCTGTAGTAATTATATGTATATAATATTTATAACGCATTACAAGTGTGTATAACAGATACTTGCAAGTTAGTAATTTTCTTCCTCGAAGCTTAGCAGAGCTTATCTGAGGAAGATATCTGAATAATAATAATAATAATAATAATAATAATAATAATAATAATAATAATAATAATAATAATAAATGCCTGCAGCAAGATAGCTCAAACGGACTATACAATACCGCCTGATCAAGTGGTCAAAAGAATTCATTGTCATGTATGCAAAAATATGGCTTTCCTACTTCTGATAACTGGTGGTAGCATAAAATAGAGACAGTATTGGAAAACGAAACAGCAGAAATTCTCTGGGACTTTCAAATACAAACTGATCAGCATTTGGAACACAACAGAACTGACATTACAATTATCTAGCATCGACAGATTTGGATTATCGATATCGCAGTACCCAGTGATAACATCATTAACAATAAAGAACTGGAAAAAATTACTAAATATCGAAATCTGAAATCGAAATTGGCAGGCTGTGCTTAAACACATTTAAGTTTTTCCCAATAGTTATCAGTGCACTTGGCGCAATTTCAAAGAAGCTATTCAACTTTTTTCAGCAATTAAACATCAACGAAGTGACCCCATATCACCTACAAAAAACTGCATTACTTGGAACAGTCCATATTTTACGACGTTACCTAACAGAGTATTCTTAGATTCTTGGGTAGAATCTGAATTGTTCTGTATCACTATTCAAATTGTTGTTTAAATGATATGTTGTTTTCACTATGTATCAATTATGTGAATAAATAACAATAATATATAGAAGCAATTTCATAATTAAATTGATTAAATTCAATTAGAGCAATGAACTCTTGGGCTATACCAGTGATCAGATACACAGCTGGCAAAATAGATTGGACAAAAGAAGACCTGGACAAATTGTATCCCAAAACTAGAAAATTAATGACTGTGCATTATGTCTTACATCCACGAAGCGATGTTGATTTGTTGTAGCTACCAAGGAGAATAGGTGGATGGGATCTGCTGCAAGTGAGATAGACTGTGGAAAAAGAAGAAATTAGTCTAAGAAGTTATATCGACAATAGCTCTGAGTCAATGCTTCAAGAGGTTACATAAGAGTGCCTTCTAAAAGGAACAGGAAACAAATCCGATTAGCAAAAGGAACAACAAAATAACCGATATGTGCCATGGAAAAATAGTCCATTGCATGGCCAATTTCTTCAAGATACTGAGAACAAAATTGGCATGAAAAAATCGTGCCGATGGCTACAATACGGATACATTAAATAAGAAACAGAAGGATTTATTCCATCAGTTCAAAAACATGCCTTACAAACTAATGCGATGAAAGCAAAAATTTTGAACATCAATAACAGCAAATGCAGATTATGCGATTAGAAAGATGACACTGTAGAAGATCTAATCAGTGCCTGCAGCAAAACAGCACAAACTGACTATAAATACCGCCATGGTCAAGTGGCGAAAATAATTCATTGGCATGGATGCAATAAATATCGCTTTCCTACTTCTGATAACTGGTGGCAGCATAAAATAGTGAAAGTAATGGAAAAACGAAACAGCAAAAATTCTCTGGTACATTAGAAGAAAAAAGTGATCGGCGTTCGGAACAATAGTCCTAGCATCACAATTATGAAACATCAACAAGTTTGGATTAACGATATCGCAGTACTCGGTGAAAACAACATTAACAACAATGAATTGGAAAAAATAATTTAATATCGATATCTGGTAATGGAGGTTTGAGAGCTGTGGCTTAAACAGACTAAAGTCATCCCAATAGTTATCGGTGCACTTGGTGCAACTTCAAAGAAGTTAGCCAACTATTTACAACAATTAAATATCAACAAAGTGACCCCATATGACCTAAAAAACAGCATTCCTTGGAACAGACCATATTTTACAAAGCTACCTGACTGACTATTCTTAGATTCTTGCGTAGAATCTGAATTGTTCTGTATCACTAGTTAAATTGTTGTTTAAATGATATCTTGTTTTGACTGGGTATCATTTATGTGAATAATAATAATAATAATAATAATAATAATAATAATAATAATAATAATAATAATAATAATAATAATAATAATAATAATAATAATAATAATAATAATAATAATAATAATAATAATAATAATAATAATAATAATAATAATAATAATAATAATAATAATAATAATAATAATCTTGAGCTATACCAGTTATCCTATACACAGCTGGCATGAGAAATTGGACAAAAGAAGACGTGAACAAACTGTACCGCAAAACTAGAAAAGTAATGGCTATGTATCCAGGGGTGTAGTCGGGTCAGGGCGCACCAGGAATGCCCTGGTACTTTTTTAAAACTATCAAAATTTTTAAATTCATTATAATAAGTTATAAGAATTATAATAATGAGACATAATGAATTTCAAGCTTTCGGTCAAAAAATAGCAGCTTGCCGCTCTTGTTATTTTTTTCAGAAAACAAGGCAATCTTTCCCATATGGCCGTCTCAATACTACTACTACTACTAATAATAATAATGGCGCACTTCGTGCTCCGGATTTTTGTTTCTAGGTAGAGAGAGCCCTGGCACTATTTCGTTTAGGACCACAACCCTGTATGTATCATGTATTACATCCACAAACTGATCTTGACTGGTTGTACCTACCGAGTAGAATAGGTGGACGTGGTCTGCTGCAAGTGACAGACTGTGAAAGAAGAAGAAATTAGTTAAAGAAGTTACATCGACAATAGGTCTGAGCCAGTGCTTCAAGGAATTACAAAAGAGGGCCTTCTAATCTCAAAAGGAAACAAATCTGATTAGAAAAAGTAACTGCAAAATAACAGATATGTGAGATGGTAAAATAAACCTTTGCATGGCCAATTTCTTAGAGATACTGACGACAAAATTGACGCGAACAAGACCTGGCAATGAATACAATACAAATACATTAAAAAAGAAACAGAAGGATTAATTCTAGCAGCAGCTCAAAAGCAGGTATTACAAACAAATGCGATGAAAGCAAAAATTTTGAACATCAATAACAGCAAATGCAGATTATGAGATTAGAAAGATAAGACTTTAGAACATCTAATCAGTGCCTGCAGCAAAATAGCTCAAAGTGACTATAAATACCGACATGATCCAGTGGACAAAATAATTCATTGGCATGTATACAAAAAATATGGCTTTTCTACTTCTGAAAACTGGTGGCAGCATAAAATAGAGACTGTATTGGAAAACGAAAGAGCAAAAATTCTCTGGGACTTTCGAATACAAATTGAACGACATTTGGAACACAATAGAACTGACATCACAATTATCAAACATCGACAGGTTTGGATTATCGATATCGCAGTACCCTGTGTTAACAACATTAACAACAAAGAATTGGAAAAAAATTACTAAATATCGATATCTGGTAATCGATGTTGGCCTGCTGTGGCTTATACACACCAACGCCTTCCCAATTGTTATCGGTGCACTTGGTGCAACTTCAAAGAAGCTATCCAACTATCTACAGCGATTAAACATCAACAAATTGACCCCATATGACCTACAAAAAACAGCATTTCTTGGAAGAGACCATATTTTACAAAGCTACCTGACTGAATATTCTTGTGTAGAATCCAAATTGTTCTTTATCACCAGTCAAAATTTTGTTTATATAATATCTTGTTTTGATTGTGTATCAATTATTTAAATAAAATAATAATAATAATAATATTATTATTATTATTAATTTTTAATATATTTTATATCTCAGTTAAATCACATAAATACGATTTTTTTAACAATGACAATGACAATTTTCTTTTCATGCAGAGTATTTACATAAAAAAAATCAGCTAACGCATTTTATTTCCGTATAGGGAGTAGGCGAGGCCTTTTTAGCGCTATCTAATTTTTAGAGACTGAGTGGGGCAGTTCAATGTCCACTGGTACTCAATCATAGATAGCTGGGCCAAGGTTATCACTAATTAAGTGGCACGCAGTGAAGAGAGACCGCTCAACAAGTTCCGCCATCTCTTGTCCCTAACCCTAACACAATATATTTAATGTCTGAAATAATGTGGGTACTACGGTCGATTTTCTTAAGTTTACCGGACGAATACCCGATTTTCCGTGAGGAAAAACCGGTCTCCCGTGCCAGAAATCGACTAACTCGGGAACCGGTCAAAAAAAGGCTTACAAAAAAATCCTCTTGTCGCAGACTAGATTTGAAACCAAGAAGTCTTCCTTCGTGCGGTCCAGTGTCGTGATTTATACTTTCTGTACAGTGCAAAGATTCAGTACAAAATACAGAGTACTTAATTTTTCATACATATAAATATAAATTTTTTTAAAACTAGCTAAATATTTATCCATCGTGTTTGCATATAAATTGGCACAAATGTGCACACAATTCCCTATGCAATGCTGTAATAATAATAATAATGATGATGATGATGATAATGAGACCTCAGTATAAGGATTGCTTACTTCTGCGCTGGGCGGAACGAAGATAGACTCATAGTTCAAGTCTAGTCGCCGAGTGGTGGAACGATTTCGAAGCCTTTTTTCGACCGGTTTCCGAGTTAGTCGATCTCTGGCACGGGAGAGCGGTTTTTCCTCACGGAAACTCGGGTATTCGTCCCGTAAACTCAAGAAAATCGACCGTAGAACCCACATTAGTTTAGACTAACATCATCTTACGGTTAGGTGCCAAGAGACTGCACCAGTTTTGCGGTCTCTTCATCGGTGGCCACCTATAATTAGTGATAGACATGGGCCAGCTATATCTAATTGGCTGCCTGTGGAGATTGAACTCTCCACTCAGTCTCCAAAAGGTAGATAGTGTTTAAAGGTTCCATCTACTCCCTCTGAGGGAATAAAAGGCATTAGCTTAAAATATTATAATATAAGTAATATTATATTATTATAATAATAAGCTAACGCCTAATAATGATAATGATGATAATAATAGCAATTCTTTTTTTTTTATGGGATACTCTATTACTATGCAGTAGATTATGCAATTTACAGATGATAAGTGGGCCCTCGAAGCCTAAAGAGGCTTTGGCATAAAAGGCAGATAATCGGATGATAACACAGGTAATTAATCCTGAGCATTGAGCAGTAAATAGATTAGGATTAGAAATGCGAAAGAAAACAATATGAAAGAAAATGGATTTTTTTTTTGAAAACAAGATCATTATGCATGGTTATTATGAATAAGAGTCAATATTAAAAGGATACCAAAAGCAAATGTATGAAATTTGGAAACAGGAATTCATTGATTCTTGAATCATTCCACAACGATTATGGTAACAATCCCAGTTCTTCATGTTGAACATGAAGAATCGCCAAAATACATTGTCACAGAATCCCAGCAAAACCCATGAAAAAAGCGAGCAAATAAGCATAAAAAAAAAAGTTCAAATGAATTTCTAAAATACTGTACTGATATTTAAACATGACCATTATATTCACTTAAATTCCAAATAATAACTGATAGATATGATTGTTGAACAACTGGAGAATAGCAGAAAAAGACAGTGACTACCGATACTAAAACAAACTGAAACAAGATGTTGCTGTAATATTGAGGAACATCATTATTATTATTATATGACACTTCTAGGGCGTCAGTAGTAGTGTGGCCACTAAGAACCAGATCAAGATGGGAGGAATTATGTCGGTAGGAATCTTTATATGGACTTTTTCAATCGAAGGTGAGTTAGCCGATCTCATACGGAGGTAGCAGGGTTTTTTTCTCCTGCAAACTCGGGTTTTTCATCACGCATACAGACAAATCGGCCCTTCAGAACACACGCAATTTACAGACAAAAAAATACTAGCTGTGGTGGTAGTGGTGGGTGGTGAATGGCGCTGATGTGGATGATTGGTGGTGGAGACATAGTGTTGTACAATAGGTGTCCTTCCGCGATGAGTCTTCAGACTCTTTGGAGGTGTCACGAATAATAGTAATAAGATCAAGATGAGATAAGGAATCGTGACGTGATTGGTTGTTCAGATGAAGACGCCATTGTGTGTGTGTGTGTGTGTGTGTGTGTGTGTGTGTGTGTGTGTGTGTGTGTGTGTGTGTGTGTGTGTGTGTGTGTGTGTGTGTGTGTGTGTGTGTGTGTGTGTGTGTGACGTCAGTTCTTGGATTTTGGTTCGTGTATGGAATTCTGGGTGATGGTAGAGATAAGAACTCGTGTAGTGATTGATTGGTGGGGCACTTTGAACCAGATCAAGATCAAGAAATGATAAGGAATTGTGTCGTGGATGTGTGTTGTTATCAGATGAAGATAAGTGATGTAATTTGTTAGTTGTAAATAAGTGACGTTATTGTTTTGAATTGAAAAGGAAGATATATTAGTGGATTAGGATTCGTGCATGATTTGTGGACACTGGACACTTTTAACCAAATAAGGGTAGGGTGAATGGGGGAAGAGACGTCAGTGTCCTGGATGTGTGTGTTGCGAGATGTAGATAAGTAAATGATTTGCGTATGGCGTGTTGTGTGTGATGGGTAGTGATAAGATAAATTTTGGAATGTTTGAAATTTCGCTAATCCTCACTAATCCATTCATATCTTCTGAATAGATCAATATAAGTCATAATCAATGGTTCTACCTCATCCCAGCACCATATCTTCGTTGGAGTTCAGCAGGGATCCCTACTAGCTCCATTGCTGTTTTCTGTATACATGTCGGACATCCTGCACAATCCGATGACTTTCCATTTTGGCCCTCTGTATGCAGACGATACAGCAATACTAACCAGATCTCTCAGACCCAATTTCATTACCAGAAAGCTTCAAGAAAAAAACCTTCTAAACCTGGAGGGTTGGTTCTCCAAGTGAAGATTGGAAGTCAACCCCCAGAAAAGCACAGCCATTCTTTTCTCAAAAATGTCAATATCTCTTTCAGGAGATGTTACTATTCAATACTAAAATTCCCTGGCAGACAGAAACAAATTACCTAGGTATAATTCTCGACGAAAAGCTATCTTTCAATCAACACGTCAAGTCTGCATGCACAAAGGCATCTAACGCCATAGCTCAGATCTATCCGCTAATTAATAGAAATAGCAAGCTCAGCAACAGAATCAAATTGCAGCTATACCAGATGACGATGCGTCCTATAATCACCTATGCCTCTCGAGTTTGGAGCCAGACCTCTAATACTAACATTATCAAGATCCAACGAGTGCAGAACAAGTGCTTGAGAATGATTCTGAACGTCCCATAGTATGTTAGAAACAATCAACTTCAACGAGACACATATATTCTCTATATTTTCTCTTTTCTACAATCCTTAGCATCCAAGTTTTCCCTAAAGTCGTCCACACACCCCGGCGATTTGGTTCATCAAGCTGCAGCATACGAGGCAACGGCATATTCAAATATAGATACCAAAAGCTATATTAGCCTCCTGTAGCGAAGCATTATCTCCATGCCCATTCAGGGCGAGCAAACTGCTCATAAATTTTACCCTCACTTTAACCACAACAGATAGCAGGGAATATGAAAACCATCTTGCTTCACCCCTAATAAAGACATAATTGTCAATTGTCTTAGTATCACCTCTGGTTCTTCCTCCCACTGAAGAGACCTCAATAAAGATCGAAACCAGTCTGGGTAGTGACCCTTCCCATAATGCATAGCATTATACATACCGTAAGGATATGCGCTTTGCATCGTGGAACACTAAGGCAAGTAATGTGGGTCATTAGCTTCTATATACGAGTTTCCCCATCCTGAAAGTACTTCAGGTACAAACTGTGTTTGCTTACACATAAGGATTAAACCAAGTATATGATTTCTTTGTATCTCTAATTTATAGTTTAACCAAGTGAAAAAATTTTCAACAACATCATGTTATTATTATTGTTGTTGTTATTATTATAACTATTATTATTATTATTATTACTACTTCTACTAATAGAAAGGGGCATACAGGATTTAAATGATGGAATTTTTCAATTTATAAAGGGTGGGGCTGCTTGCGCTCACAACAACTAATGGCAATCCATAGAGAAAAATCTAGCCCTCATCCTTTCTTAGCAGCATTCATTCTCAGCTTCTAATTTCTTTCCCCACCCTCCATAAATTCAAAAATTCCATCAATTGAAATCCTGTATGTCCCTTTCAGAAGTTTGTAAGTCTCAATCATATCACCCCCTCTTTCTCCTGTTTGCTAGTGTCTACCATCTACAAATTCTCAATCCATTTTCATAATCACCATGAATTGATTTATTTACAATCATGGCTCTCCTGTTCAATTCATTTCTATGAAAACTCTGCAATATACTTATAATATTCAATCTCGCCCTCCCTCTTTATGCCCTGCTTCATTCAATGATACTTTCAAATCCTGTCTCATTCCATTTTTCCCTCTCCTCAAATCATTTATACCTGCGCACACTATCAACTCTTTCACTTTTTCAACTTGCATTCTAAGAACAACACTAATATCTTTGATTTTTGTCCTAGGAAACCAGATTTAATCACACTAGCATCATACATACATTTTTTAATACATTCCCTATATAATATTGACTCCTTATTCACCCTTCCACAATTATTCATATTCTCCTGGCCATTTTCATGAACCTCCCCTACCTTATTCATATCTGTTTTCGTTATTAAGCCTTGTACATTAGTGAAACTATCGCTTGATTATCTATCGCTTTCAGAGTCACTATTCGTCTTTCATCCACGTGATTATCTCTCGCTATCATGATCTAATAGCATTGGTTAACTGTATATCAAAGTTCTTAATCTAGCCATGCACTCTAATTTTTTAATCCTTCATACATTCAATCGCTTATCTCACCAATTCCATATTTTTTCCCGAGCATTGTCTCTCAGAGAAAGAATGGCCAGAAACCAATGAATTTCTGTCTTTACGGGACATTATATCTAAATTGAAAATTTGTGAAATTGTTGAATCATCACTATCAGGAATGATTGGACAAATGATTGGCACACTCTCCTTTTTCAACCTCTCTAAACGAATTTTAACCATCATCTGGGAATAATGAGGATATGCTGCCATCATTTCGTTTTTATGAAGATGTGATTGATTCAAAATGTCAATGTCCTTTGAATGCAATATCTACCGAGGATACTGTTTGATCAACTGGCAGTTATTAGTAACTGGAATTACACATACTTTAAATTAGACGTATTCTTATCTATCATTTGACAGATGTTGTCTTTATTTAAAGGACAAGCAACAGATGATACTAGAGAGCTAAAGTTGGAATCTTGCTATAAACTGAGAAAAGATGTCTGCCAACACTGCCAATTTATTTAAATCATCTTGTGAGATATGTTCATCACCTTTATCAACCATTGCTCTTCCTAGTTTTGCATCATTGGCAAATAACTGAATATTCCCTTCAAATCTTCCGCTATATCATCCAAGTACAAATTAAAGAGTAGTGTTTCTAGTACAGAGCTGTGCGGCACTCCACTAGTCACCCTCATTCGCCTTAATTCCATTCCACCATAGACCACCCTCTGATGTCTGTCTACCCCGTATCCTTTCCACAAGCTTCATATCCTTTCCCATTTGTTACAATTATTTATAGTTTTCTATGTGGTATTCTTTTAAATGCCATTGCCTTGTCTAGCAGTATGATGGTATACCAATTTCCTTTATCCAATTCTGCTGTAACCTTATAAAATGAGAATAAATTACTGAAGCAGGACCTAGCTTTTACAAATCCATACTTCCCCAATAGAGTATTATGTTCCTATTCACCCATTTCCAAATTTTGCTTTTATCCAACTTTTCGATACTTAAATCACCAATACTCAATGTAATGGAACTATCTTATCCTCTTTCTACTCCCTTGGAACCTTGCCAGAACTGAGAGTTAGATTAAACAACGTTGTCAGAGGCACCCAATCTAGCCAAGTCCTTTTGCAAAACAATATCTGCTGTACTCCTAATATGTATAATGCATAATTCCTACATGCATAATCTGCAAGCATTTGTACGTCACCACATGCAAGTTACATTGCGCTAAAACAGACCCTTCGGCCACACGCTATAGTGACTTTTGTTTTCTACAAAAATTTCCCGCACAAAAAGCAGACGCTCTACCAATCGAGCAACCTTTGCTGGTAAATCTGTGCATTATAAGTTACACTTTTACTTATCGAATAGTGACTGCTTGGTCTGTAAAACTGCTTCACCAAAACATTCCAGAAGCGAAGACAACCGATTAAGAATTTTGATATTTCCCTGTGTATTTTGTAAAACATGTTTTTTCTTTATTAATTAAAAAAATAGAAGACTATGAATCAGAAAACAAGACATTCAGAGGAATAACGAATATTTATTTTGTAGCGATATTTGGGCTAGATTTGTAACATAATACTGATAACTAATGTTATTTTTGAAAATGATATGAAGCCAAATACCATGGAAATGTGAAAACACGTGGGACGCAAATGAGTAGTAGGTAAGTAAGGTAATTTCGTAATGTCATCTGTATTTTCTTGTGTGTTTGGTGTTATTTATCATTGAATTTGATAGCAGTAATTTGGTGTTACATAGTATATGAATATAAGCACTTAAAAATCCCCATATAATTAAAGTTAAAAAGGTGCTTCAATGTTGACACAATCCGAAGGTGCATAATCGGAAATTCAGCATTTTTCAACTTTCACTATCGTTCTCGAACAAAATGTAATCATCACATTACACTGCTATTACACTTTTACTCAACTTGGATTTGTGACTGCGTTTTCTTTAAAACACCTTTAGAAAATTATACCTTTACACATTTCTACGATATGATATCCCGATGTTTAGGGCCTCCCTCGATGAATAAGGACTCCATGGAGTATCCAACAACAACAATAACAATAATATATTGGAAGAAGCGGAGACAATATGTGATCTGGAAGCGATGGTTTTGGCAATGGATGCTGACGTGTAGAAGTTGTATGTTATGACGTGTAGAAGTAGTGTGTTATGGTTCTACTTTATAAGGCTTTGATTAAACCATATATGGATTATTGTCAGAGATTTCGTCATCTGGTCTTCAGTAGGTCTGAAGATATATTGGGAAGGATATTGAGATATATAAATATATATCTATATATATCTTCTTCTTCTCCTCTTCCGTCTAAGACGGGTTGAGTCTTCCCTTGAGCAGGATTTTCCAGTCTTCTCTATTCCTTGCTGTTCGAAAAAGTTCCTTATGTGTTCTGCATCCCGAAATGTTTTTTTATTAATTTCAGCCAGGTAATTCTTGGTCTTCCAGGTCTTCTTTTTTCAGTTGGAAAAGTATTGATTAGGACATTAGAAAGTCTGTCTGCGTCCATGCGTACAGTGTGGCCAAACCATCTCAGTTGTTGATTTCTAATTTTTTCTGTTATTGTCTTTTTATACAATAATTCTTGTCTGACTGTGCTGTTTGTGTTCTTTTCTATCCAACTTGTTCTGTTTATTTTTCTTAAGCATTTCATTTCAAATGCCAGTAGTTTTTTCTCCTCTCTTTTCTTAAGTCTTTCGTCTTTTTGTCTCCCCCAAGATCTATCTATATATATATATAAAGATATATCCCTTTCTTTCCTCACATCCAACTCTATTTGAGACAATCTTAGTCGCATTGTATCTAGACCTAACGCAGAGATATCCAGGCCTGTGCACAGTAATTCAAATATGGCTTGAAGAATGTCTCATAGAATAATGAAACTGTTGCTCCTTTATGCCTACTTGTAAGTGTCTTCTCATGGCATGTTCATAAATAATTTCATAACTTTCACCATGTCATCCCTGAATTTTTGTTATCATCTGTTGCCTGTTTGGTAACAGCCTCGCTGGATGCATCCTCACCTTGTATTTGGAAATGCTGATCTGCTGTCTCCATTCATACCTGTTACACTAGGTTATTCAAATCTTTGCAGCACTATGCATCAGAATTCTCTGTTATTATTCCATCAATTGAGCAACATCCATAAACAACTGAATATCACTGTTTAAATCATTAATTATATTTATTAGTATAAAGAAAATAAACAACATTGGTTCAGTGAAAGTCCAAAAAAGCAAATGTGTGGCACACACTTGTCATCATTCTTTTCTAAGACATCAGTCTTCTATACACATCCCACATTCAGTCATTTCTATGTTGATGCCAGTACTGGCTCCATATTTTGAAAGGTTTGTGCAAGATATGAATGCAGTACTCCAAAATTTCTTGGAAGATTAACAAAATGAAGTGATCAGAAAACTCATTTTCTTTTCTGTGTGCATATGTTCATATCACATTTTAGATAAAAATAAATAAATAATTTATTTATTTTTGGCCAATGCTACATATCAGTTCTAAAATTTCTGATCCCTGTTCCTAATTTCTCTTTGACTAATACTAGATGTTTAGCAGAATTTTGGATACTACAATTGAGCATCTCTTGTTAAACATTGTAGCATGTAAAAGATTTATTAAATCTTTTACATGTTACAAGCTACAACCTGCTGGTTTGAATCTTGTCATGGACACGGATGTTTGTGATTGTTTTTAGTTGCAGATGAATTTCGTCAGCAGGTGTGAGAGCAGTGGTGCCATACTTACTGGAAGCCTGAAGTAGCTTGAAAAAAGTTCCATGTTTGGTCTTTAGAGCAGGGTTTCTGAACTATGTAAAACGTAAATAAAAATGTGAAAATTATAAAATTAATTAAAAATAGGAAAAAAAAAAAAGCTTAATCCACCCATGATATGAATATTATTATTATTACCCCAAGACCTCATGGAGTCAAAGACTCATCTGGGAGGTCCTTTTATCACACATCATACTGTGCCTTGAACACATTCAAACTCCTTGCGGGCACCACACTCTCAGGCAAGGCATTCCAATCATTTACAATGCACGAAAAAAGCCTGCCTCTCACTCACCTACTCATAACCTCTTTATACAGTTTCCAGGGATGACCTCTGGTTCTCCCCCGATCTCCCACTATTTTATGTAGAACTTCTCCAGAATTTATCCTATAACAACTCCCTTACCAACTTGTAAGTCTCTATCTCCCCTCTTCTTCCTGTCCACCAGGCTCTGCAAATTACATCTTCTCAATCTTTTTTCATTCTCGACATTCCAGAGGTCAGAAACTACCTTAGTCAGTCCCCTTTGGACCCTTTCAACATCTCTTCATCCTTCTGAAAACCAGGTGACCAAATCTGGGCACAGTAGTCCATGTGTGGCCTAATCAAAGCCTTATTCAACAGAACAAGAATCTCCCTACTTCTAGTAGTCAGTGTTTTCCGCATCATTCCCAGAAGGCTTTGTGTTGTCTTCACAATTTTGGCTGTGTCCCTTAAATTTCAGATCCTTATCCAATATCACCCCCAGATCTCTTATTTCTTCCACCTCCAACAATATATCCTCACCAAGCATAAATTCTGCATCCCATTTTTGTTTTCCAAATTTTAAAACTTTACATTTTGCAACATTGAACTCACATCCCCATTTCCGTGCCCAATCACTCAATCTATTCAAGTCTTCCTGTAAGGCCACAACATCTTCACTACACTTCATGGTTCGTCCCAACTTTGCATCATCTGCAAACAACTGAATATCTTCGCCAATATTATTAACATACAAGTTAAACAGGTAATGGCCCTATAACAGACCCCTGAAGCACTCCACTAGCGACTTTCTTTTTTCTGGATATTGCTCCCCATATATATACTAGGTTTTTTTCCTTTTATTTTTAAGTCTTACTAGTTTTTTGACAAATGAATGGGATGAGAGTTTTACAGCATTGTCAGTTACTATATCCTTAAAAATTAAATATTTAGCTGTTCATTTTCAGTTGATATAATTGCAGGTTTGTAGGATGGAAAGTATTTCACCATTATAGAGAGAGATTTAAAAGCAATTTAGCAAACTGTCGAAAAAGAAAATTCTACAATCAGTGTTACTCCCAACAATGATCTATGGTAGCGAAATCTGGAGTCCGACCAAAAAACATCTAGAGAAACCGAAAACAACACAAAGAAACATGGAAAGAGCCATTTTGGGAATAACCTTGTTAGATGAAAATAACAATACTTGGATAAGGAAGCAAAAACAAAGGTAATGAACATTGTCTTAGTAATAAAAGGCAACAATTGGTGCCAGGCAGGACATGATGAGAATGTCTGACAACTGATGGGCAAAGAGAACAATAGGATGGACACCAAGAATTCATTATTGGAAACCAGGAAGACCAGCGGTAAATGGAATGATGAAGTTGAAGTTTAGGGGGCACATTGCAAAAGCAGCTAAATCAGCTTATCAAATCACTCTGGTTACTGAAGAATACTTTGACAAGCAAGTTATTGTTCCTCTGTATCGAGCCTTGATAAGACCCCATCTTGACTACTGTGCCCAGATTTGGGTGCCAGGATTTCTTCTTGATGGAGAGGAGGTGGAGAGGATCCAGAGGCGAGTGACCAAGATGGTAGCAGGTCTATGGAATGAACCTTATGAGAACAGGTTGAAGATTTGTGGGTTGCAGAAATTGGTTGATAGGCAGAAAAGGGGTGATATGATTGAGACATTCAAATTACTGAAGGGTTCTGTAAGATTAATTCTGAGGATATTTTTAAGAACAGGACTGGTGGTGGGATGACTAGGGGCCATCCATGGAAACTGGGCAAGAGTGTGGTTAGCAAGGGTGTTAGAGCTAGGTTTTTTACTTGCCAGAGTCTGTTGTGGGTGCCATGACTGTGAATGAGTTCAAGGCGAAGTATGATAGATACTGTGTGAATGTTGAATAGTTGTTCTTGACATGATGTTAGGGCCTCCCTTAATGAGTCTAAGGACTCCTTGGAGTTGCCCATAATAATAATAATAAGATGTTGTGGACATTTATGGTGGAGAGAGATGCACAAGGCCAGTTAAAATGGAAGAAGCATTCATTCGGCAGTGCACTGAAGAAAGCTGTCAGTGATGAGAAAGATGATAATTGCAAGTGATTATACACTCTCTGTGATTTTTTACTGCAATGTCCCTGTGTATGCTTTAATTTTGCAGTAGTTTATTGACAATATTTACTTTTAACAAAAATTCTTACCAGACTACTGGTTTGAAAGTAAGCAATTCAAATGAATCTGTGCATTCATATATAGAATCTATTTCAAGTTTAATGATATTGTCAGAAACTGTTTCCATGAGGTCTTTCAGTGCTTTTAAAAATTCCAGGATAAGAAAACTGACAACAAATCCTCACTACTTTTGTTTTTGCTTTTGTCTTTGTTTTGCCTTTGTAAAAACATTATCTAATTTAATACATGAATTCATGAATTTTTCATATTTATATTCTGTATTAAGCATTAGATCCTCTAAATGTGTGGAGTTCAGTGCAACTGCATTGGGTTGGATGCCCACAAAGTTGCACACCTTGACTCATGCTACTAATCTTTTTACCATCACTATCTTCACCTTTCAACTTTACCAGTTTTTTTGTTATTTATTGTATGATGAAATGCCTTTCAAAATCTTAAATTATCATATGTGCATCATCACTGTCCAGTGCAGCTACCATCCTATTATAATTCTGTTATTAGCCAACCTTCTTGGTTGAGTGGGCATATTCTTTTTCCAACCAACAGGCTGTGAATCTGTGGCTCTGAATCCACAGACACGGATATTTTTGAATGTCTTCAGAACAATGTTTTGAAATTGCTTGAAGTATTCGCTGTTTGTTCAGGTTTATTGGATAATTAGATCTTAGCTCTTGAGCACTTTATGTTGTAAAATATAAATTTTCACCAAAATTTATGACCTGGAGTTTCATCAAGCTTTTGAAAAACTTTATGAACTTAACTGCATTATTTTGTAACATTTTTAGTCTTTTTATTATTATTATTATTATTATTTTGCATATTTTTAAAATAAAGGAATAGAAGGAAATGGATAAGTTTTTTTGTCCCTTCATAATTTTCATTTTAATTTCAAGGACTATATTCACACATATGAATAGGAACCCTAAAATTGAAGTAACCCTATGTGTAATCTTATGAATAAAAGTGATAAATTGTTGTGTGCATGGTATTCACATAGATAATTTAGATAAGCATGTTGGAAACAATTGGGTATGTAGGAATATCACATTTTGGTTTTATTATATAGGACTGTTTTTTTTTTTTTTTTTTATTAAAAGAGGAAAGTGCCAAAATGGGTTTAACAAAGCAGTATCTAAGGTATGTGCCAGGTGCAGTATTTGGTGTAATTGGCAGTTCAGGAGCAAATGTGCTGTTCATAAATTTTCAAGATACAAAAGGAAGATACCTTGCTGCATCAGCTTGTGAGAATGTTATCATATGGGATTCTTATTTGGATGAGAAGGTATGCTATGTTTTTTGCATCATTTATAATTATTACATTTAATTTGTATGTTAATATAAAAACATTCTGAAAATAAACAAGCTGATAGGATTAAACGAGGAGATATGATAGAAGCATACTAAGAAGGGTTTACAACATTTTATTATTTATAAAAAGTTTAATTTATTATTTATTTATTAAATTCTGTTGTGGATTGCACCATTGTGAATAGGTTTTAAACTATTAAATCCTATCTACCATGCATATTATAAAAATAGTTTGCAAGTGGTATCAAATTTCTATACCGAAATTTAAATGATCTCACACAAGTAAGATCCTGGCTATATGTAATTTTGCTATGATAATTCTTTATTATTCTCAATATTCTCAAAATTCAATTTTGACTTCAACAATTATTAAGTAAATTGAATCTTCACAGTTTGATATATATATTAAAATAATAATAATAATAATAAAACAGTTAATTGACACTATTCTGAACTTGAACCATAACTTAAAATCTAAAAAGATAATTTATTAAATCGCATCTTATCTGGTTTTGGGCCCAAAAATATATCAGCTGAAAAGAACATTGTCTATTAACTGCATCTGGACCTCTTGAAAGAAATAGTTCTTCTCCTGAAAATCCCTTTATCTTGGAAATCACTGTAGATTTCCTGTTCTTAGTTAGTGATATGAAAAGTTCAGACTTGATAATAAAATCTTCAAATTTGAATACTTTCTAGCATTTTTCTGTAAAATGCCTTCCAGATAAATCACACAAAATTGTTTCTTCCTTCTACTTTTATCTTCAAAATCCACAACCTTTTTGCTCTTCCTGTACAAAGGATTTCCAAAGAAAAATGATTGAACACTTAAAAGTCTATTTCCCCACAGTCGTTAAATCATTACTCTACTAAAGGAATCTTCAATATCCGATAACTATTTCTCTTCCTATATGAGAAATTTCATTTATCAAGTTCCAGAGTGCCTATAAGCTTCTTCCACAACTGTTATTCCAATTACTTTAACATAACAGCTCAATACCTTTCAAAACATCTTTCTTTCTGAAAAACTGCTATTTGTAGAACTTTTTTCTCACATGTTCCAAAAATTCTTCCATATCACAACATATCTGTATCTCTCTATCCAACTCTTTACTAGTAACCATGTTCTTTTCACTCTCACATGCTCCAGTGTACATTATACTTCTGGTTCCCCTTCAGCTATGAAGTGAGGGAAGCTATCGCCATTACATGTTATCTTCACAATGTTTTGTGAAGATAACATGTAATGGAAAAGAAAACTTGAAAGTGGAAAAGTGTAAGTCTTTTTAACTTTCATACTATATATTTTAATCATTGCTAAACATTAAACTATAACACTAATTTCGGATACAGTAAACTACAAGCAAATCTTCTAGTACATTCACTTCATAAAATGTTAATGCTACATGTAAATGTAATATGTAAATAAACAATGCATAACTATATATATATATATATAAACAAGCAATTAATCATACATTTCTCAAAATGTAAATGCACTAACAACCAAAAATGGTAATTTGAAATCTTTTTATGTTAATTTACATATGCCTAAAAATAGTCATGTAAGTTATTAAAGAAGTTTCAGTAGGATTGACACTGACTTTTTTTTGGTACAGTGTGAAGAGGAGAGAGAGAGAGAGAGAAAATTTCCAGGTCATCCCTGGAAATTGTGTAAGAGTGGCGGTTAGCAAGGGTGTGAGGAGTGGAATGCATTGCTGGAAGTGGTTGTAAGTGCTTCATCTGTGAATAAGTTTAAGGAGAGGTATGATAGGTATTGTATAAATAATGGCTTGTGTCAATATAGGTCTAAATTGAATGGACACTAACAGACTGCCAAAAGTAGTATACGGATATAAAATAAATGGAAAAAGAAGAATTGGAAGACCAAGAAAGTGATGGCATGAGACTGGAACAGGCCACTTGGCCTAAAATCTATGATAGGAAGAAAAAGTGTCAATATAGGATCTCCCACAATTCTGATTCCATGGAGACACCTCTTATAACAATAATAATAATGATAATAATAAAAATAAACATAATATGATAGAAATGAAAAGAGTTTAATGAAGGGAAAGAAACTATGAATATTTTGCAACCCACATTTACTTGAAAAGATGTTATACCGATATACATATCTTGAACTAATGCATCTAGTTCTGAATAGTTGTGAGAGGTGTATCACTTACATTCATGATAGTTATGTTGCTTGACTCTGTATGAAACATAAATATCATAGTTTGGTATGTTTACATTTCTTTTCACTTATTTGTGTAACATTCACTATCTTCTTCCTCATCTGCCTAAGGTGGGTTGAGGATACCATGAACAATAGTTTTTCAGCTCAATGTATCAGCAGCCAAGTTATTTAAATTTTTGTAAGAGTTCAGACCACTTATACTTTTGATGTTTTCTATTCATTTCCTTCTAGGTCGTCCAAGAGGTATCTTTTCTTCTGTTCTTCCATTTTGGAGAATTTGTGTACCATTAAAGATAGTTATATATGAAACATAAATATTATGGTTTGGTAAACATATTTACATCTCTTCTTACTGTGTATTTATTTAATTTTTTTTTTTTTTTGGTTGAGACTGATATTGTATTGAAATTAAAAAAGGGGAGGAGATAAATTCTATGCTAATATTTCTTGAAAATAGTCAAATAATGATTACAATATACTTGACAAGAAATTACATTCTTGCTGTAATTCTTTACCTAAGTATAAGTAAAGGAAGTCTGTATGTGAAGTATCTTCACAATAGGTTGACTACATATCAGTTGCCTTAATATCCCATAGTGCAAAAACATGATGGGAAAACTAAATTGGAAGTGTATTAAAATAAATTTTAATACACTTCCAATATTTGGGCAACGTCACATTGCCATTTTCACAGGAACTTAAAAACAAGACACGTGCACGCAAGCATAACACACAGTAAATGAGGACGAAGCAGGAAGCTATTCTTTCTCCTAAAAGTCCTGATGGTGCCCCCTAGCGTACAATGTTGGTATTCTTGGTCGATTGGGGCAGAAGAATTTCAGAACACAAGGACTACATCTGGTGAAACCGGATGTAGTCCTTGTGTTCTGAAATTCTGATATTAGCTGTCCTGCCTGTTTGGCCAAAGTAGGACAGCTTACAGCCGCAAGGGACCTGGTATACACCAGGTAGGTTTGGGGATGGGGGAGGTTGGTCTTTAGTGGAGCGGATAAGGGATGCCAATTTTTTATATAGTCTGTAACAAGAAGTTAAGTCATGTTTTTTTAGGATTTTTGTAATTTTTTCCAAGGTACCTCGGATATAGGGAATGATGATGGATTTAGCGTAATCCTTGTTGTGAAGGGGGGGGGGTTATTGGTTTCAATATTTTTTGGATTTTTTTTGGGGGGGGAGGTAGCCATTGGCTGAGAAAGTGTTGTGTGTTCTGTGGTTAGGGCATTGTCATTTGAACTGCCCTGTTGCGTAGGGTCTTAATGACTCCATATTGTTGTGAGGCTGCTGGCGGGTGACTAGTGTGTCTAAGAAAGGAAGGCAGTTGTTTTTTTCCTCTTCCAGGGTGAACTTGATTCTGGGGTGTTGGTTGTTTAAGTGTGTTAGGAAGGAGAGGAGTGCATCGGAGCCATGTGGCCAAATAGTGAACACATTCAACATAGCAAAGCCATATGGTTGGTTTTTGTGGGGCAGAGTTTAAGGCTTTCTCTTCAAAAGTCTTCATATAAAAGTTGGCCAAGGGTGGGGAGTGGAGAACCCATGGCTGTCCCCCTCTATTTGTTTGTAGAATTTTCCTTGCCAAACAAAATAGCCTGAGTGTTCATTGTGAACTGAAATAGGGCTGTGATAATGGGAGGAAACTTAGCTTGGATTAGCTCTAAGGATTCTTTGAGTGGGACATTTGTGAATAAGGAGGAGACATCAAAACTTACCATTACGTCAGTGTGTTTGAGTGTAAGGTTTTCTATGCTGTGTTTGAAGTGGGCTTTATGTGTGAAGGTGTGTTGCCAGTATAGTGTGTGAGAATTTTGGCCAAATGTTAAGCTAGTTTGTATGTGGGGAATCAATGCCATCCACTATGGGATGTAATGGCACATTTTCTTTATGTATTTTTGGGAGTCCATATATACGGGGGGGGGGGATGGAGTTAAACAGTTTTAATTTGTTAGTGACGTCTACAGGCTAAGAAGTGACCCTCTTAAGGAGCCTGTGGAGTTTTCTAATTTGTGAGTTGGTGAAATTGTACTCGATAGGGAGGTAAGTAGCCCGATCTAACAATAGAGCATTCAGCTTACCTGTGTAATCCATTTGGTTAAGCAATACTGCGGTGTTCCTCCCTTTATCTGCTTTGGTGATTATTATTTCCTTGTTTTTCTTTAATTCTTGCAGTGATTTAATTTCCTTATTGGGCATGTTGGTTTTTGGCGGTTTTGCTTTGGTCAGAACACAAGCCACATCCAGTCTAATATGTCTAATATCGTTAGCGACGTGGTTTGGAAGGTGTCATATCCCGCATTCAATTTGTATCATAATATCTTCAGCCGGTATTCTTCTGGGTGCAATGGCGAAGTTGTGGTCATGTGAGAGAGCGTCGAGTGCTTGAGGTTTCAAACTAATGACGAAAGGTTGATTACCGTGCTGGTAGGAAGTTGTGGTTTGGAGTTCGAGTTCTTTTTTAAATTCCCAAATTTTTTGATGCATCGTTCTCGTACTTTTTTAAATTCTTTATCTGCAGCAGTGCATGAGATGTTGTATAAAATAGACCAAATCTCGTGGTTTAAGGTGCTGGAAAACTCATCTTTGAGTGCCTGGAGCGGCGATTTATTCCCTGAGCAAAGCTTGGCTGGTGCAGTTATAAATACGGATGGCCTTTTGGGAAAAGAAACAGTGCTTGAATTTGACACAGTTTGGGATTACCTGGTTATCCCGGCATATCAGGTTATTTATCTGGTTATCAGGTTTATTCCCTGGGATACCAGGTTATCCCTGGTATCCTGGGAATAAGGTAATAATGAATATTACCTGGCATTCATTATAGGCTTAAAATAGTATAGGGATGCAAGACAGCCTGATAATAGTAGGAGAAAGAAAAGATAGTAGATGATAGGAGAGATAAAAATAGGCCTCAGCTCCTTTATATCATAGTGTAATGAAAGGATCTTTTTCACCAGTCTCATGCAGAAGAACAACCAAGTGGTTAGCCTTTTCTATATGTACTGGCCACTGAATTAGAAACCTTTATGCAGATATACGTAAATGTCATTTACACTGTGTGTATACATATGCAAAATATTTGCTTATGTGCCTCACTATGTATTCTAGGCAACTATTTAAGAATTGCTTGTCAGTAATCTTCAGTAGTAGTATTAATCAAAATGGGAAAAAACAAAAGATCTTTTGGAGTTTGAAAAAGGACTTATTGTGGGTGCCATCTGGCTGGAGCCATGATTTTTAAAACCACAGAGCTGACTGGTTTCTCAAAAGGTGAGTATCCCAGATGTTTCACCATTGGAAAAATAACCACCATTGCTTCTCTATGAGCCATGACTGTGGTTCTAAGGCAGTCTGTCAGTAACAACATCGCTGTCATGCCGGACCTTTTGTGTTCAGCAAATGACTGAAGCATTTAATGAAGGCTGTTCATGACCCCGTATCTCACCGAACTGTGCATAGGGAATTGAAGAGGATCAGTATTGGCAGTTGCATGCCTATATGGAAACCGCAATGAATAAAATTTTCAAATTCAATGGCCAGTAAGTTAACCTCCTTGAGTTGGCTTTCACTGCCTCAGATCACCCTCCAGTTATCCTTGTAGTTGACTTTAAGACTGCAGCAATCTAAGAGAAGAGAGCATTGTGAAAAACCTCTTGTGATAAGAATAGGCAGAATTTTATCTCTCCCAGTGAATACTGCATAATGTGGGTGGTCAGCACTGCACTGCCAAGAATTTTGTGTTTGCTAGAATGCTTCTTTCTAAATATAAAAATTGTTGAGCTGATTTGTCATACTGCTAGTTTCAAGACAATGTATTTTGTATTTTTTTTTTTTTTTAACTTTTTGTGAATGATATTTTAACTCATTAATTATGAATATCAAAATTCTCTTCCTTTTGCTATTGCTAACTGGTGGGAAGTATTGAAAAAAAACCAAAAAAAACTTGATAGTTCAAG
The DNA here is from genome assembly GCF_054136105.1 of Typopeltis vanoorti. NCBI lineage: Eukaryota > Metazoa > Arthropoda > Arachnida > Uropygi > Thelyphonidae > Typopeltis > Typopeltis vanoorti. The sequence goes on along the minus strand of NC_143567.1, from coordinate 65,822,007 downwards.
AAATTCCTTGTCAACTTCTTTGTATCATCTGGGCCAGAAAAATTGTACAGATTTTTGCACAATATCCCAGCTGCACAGATGGTAGAGCCAGGGCATTGCCCAGTTTAACAAAACCTTTGCTATTTTTGACAGAGAACCAGGAGAAACAATGTAAAGTCAGAACAAATTCAAATTCAACATCAACTGAAATCAAGGTTGCCACAAAAACATAAGTAAGAAGTATTGATAGATATGAAGGGGAACAGGCAGAAGAGAAAGAGAAGCACCAGATTGACATAATTGGTGTTACTGAAAAGAAGACATTAACAGGTGAGAGTCTTCTAAATACATACTGACTATCTTCTCAAATGATAGTCAAATAGGGCGATGTGAGTAAAGATCAAAATCAGGAATTGAAAAATGAGACTTATTTGTGCCCATGGTCAAACAGAAGGCTCCACTAAGAATGAAACAGAGTAATTTTTCAATTCAATATGAAGAATAAAATGATATGAAGAATAAAAGAGAAGTTGGTCTTTTTGGAGGTCTAAACAGCAGAAATACCAGCTGTATAGAATTGTATAAGGAAAATTAAGGAAAAACTACAAAGCTAATAATAATGGTAAGTAGATACTTATTATTAGGCATGGACTAGTCAGCACTAGCACCATGTTCCAACATAAATTTGTGCACAAATGTACATGAAGAGACGATACAAAGAATAAGAAACATAAGAAGTATTGATGTCTCATTGACTGTGTCATTGTAGATAGCAATATTCACACGGTAATTCAGGACATGAGGAAATTTGAAATAGGAAGTGATCACAATTTAATTTTGAGCAGAATAAAATTGAATAGCATATTGAAAAGAAAAATATATAAGAAAATATTAAAAATAATCAAAGTTCAGCAGCTTTTGGGGGTGAACTAAAGAGGTGACTTAAGTATACAAATATTATTGGAAATGAAAGCTAAGTAGTTTGAAAACATTAATCACATCTTGTAGATAGACTCAGTGGCAAACTTTGAAGAAAACATTGTCAGTCAGAGAGGCATGTGGTGAATTTGTCTGCAAGGAGAGAAAAATAAGAACTCCGAAGTGAAAGAAGCAGTCCTGGAGAAGAAGAAAGCATAGTGGAAGTTACTAGCGAATAAGTGAGCAGGTTCCCTAAGAGAATATGGAGAAAAATCTAAGAAAGCAAAGCAGTATGAAAGTAGCTTAACAGAAGTCCCAGGAGACTATGGTAAGAATATAGAAGATAAATATCAGGGAAGGTGGCAAAATCTGCTGAAGGTTATTTGAAAATGTTTAGAAATAGAGAAAAGAGTACTGTGAAAGGAATCTGAGATGATAAAAGTGATATGAAAATTGTTCACATTTATTTTGATGAGCTGTGGATTGTATTCCTTGAGAAACATGCAGAATGGAAAACATTCTATGTATATGGAGGTATAAAAGTTTTACAGTGGCTGCACACTGCATAATTCAGAAGGCATGGTCCGAACATAAAATTCTAGATGATTGGAGTAAAGCACACATAGTATCCATCTTTTAAAAGGGAAATACAACTGAGTGCGAGAAATATAGAAAAGTTTTTCAACTGAGTGTTTCTGATCAAGATTTGTGCAAGCATATTTGAGAAAAGGTTAAGAAAAATTATCATCTTCATCAAATTCCTGACATATACCCCCAGAGGGTGTACAGGATATTATTATGATAGCACTACATGAAAAAGTTACATCACTACTAACTTCCTACTGACAGTTTTCCTCCAAATTAATCTGTCTGTCAAGATCCCAGTGTTATTAGATCTTATATTTCTATTTTCTAAGGCACTTTTTATTGCATCAATCCACCTAGACTTGGTCTTTTTCTTGCCATCCTGGTGATGCTTGTTTTGCTAATCTTTCCTCACTCATCCTGATTCCATAGTACAGATTAACTCTGCTAACAATGCCAAATTCTTTCCTAATATCATTTTTAATATGATACTACCATTGATTCCTTCAATTTGTTCCCCTGATCTTTCTCAGAATTTTCATATCTGTTGTTTCCAATCTTTAATTAGGTGTCCTATATCAAACTCAGCTTTTAGATCCATAAGTTATGGTTTGAACACTGTCTTGTATCCTAGTTTAGTGTTTTGACTAATTTCTCTTGTTCAATATAAATTTATTCACTTGACTTCCTACCATTGTCTATTTCCATATTTAATTTGTCTATTTCCATATTTAATTTGCCATATTCACTAAATATTATGCTTAAATAGTTGAAATGTTTTTACTTTCAGGATGCAGTGGATGTTTTCAATGTTTCTGCCTATATTCATTGTCTCTGTCTTTTTATTCCTGATTTTCAAACCAAATATATTACAACAGTTATTCAATTTGTCACTGCAGGGAATCCTTCAAACTTGTACTGGATTTACTTAGACGTATAAGCATCATCTGCTCTTTACTTTATGCAGATGGTGCATAAAATAAAGATTGTGCATAAAGTAAAAAAAAAAAATAAAATGAAGATTAACATCTTCAGTTTTTGTGTCAGGTTTAATGTCACTTTCTGTCATAATGTGATCCATGTAGATGATGAATAGTAGTGCAGATAAGGCACAACTTTGTCTCACACCTGATTTAACATCAAAACATTTTTCTTTACCTGCTTTGATAACTGCTGACATACAACTCAAATATAGACCAGGTATTGCTTTATATAATGTACCGTTTAAGCTGTATAACTATAGCATTTAGAATAGCTTTTATTTTGGCACCTTATCATATACTTTTTCCAGATCTACCAAACCTAAATACAGATCCTTGTTACATTCCTATTCTGTCCTATTCCCTCAGCCATATGGCTGGTGGGGACAGCCAAATGCTACCATGCTAGGGAGATGATTATGAGCAAGGTGGTTTCCTGTCCTTGCCATAGTATATTTTATGACTGTAGCCATGGATGTTCGTGGAACCAGTTTGCCTGTTTTGAGGAATGAAAAACCCGAGTTACCAGGAGAAAATACCCTCCACCTCCGTATGAGACTGGTTAACTCACCTTCAGTTGAAATAGACCAGATAAAGGTTCCTCATTTCATGGACGGGAATTGAACCCAGGTCTTTCCGACCAAAGGGCTTCATGTATACTGACTCAGCTACGGAGGCTCCATTACATTCCTATGATTTTTCAGCTATTTGTCCTAAATTGAAAATCTGATCCTGGCAGCCTCTATTTGGTGGTATGGTCACTTAAACATCTGGAAAAATGCCATTGGTATAAAGCAAGTGTTTGATGCCAAGATGGTAAGGAAAAGATTCAGAGGAAGACTGAGATGCGGGTGGATTGATGCAGTTAAAAGTGCCTTAGAAGACTGAAATAGACATGTATATTTCCGTCTGAAATCTATGTATAATGAGGCAATATCGGAGATAACAGACTAATTTGGAGGAAAACTGTTGATAGGAAGTGTGATAATATAAACTTTTCATCTCATACCATCATAATATCCTGTACAACCATTGCGGGTATGTGTTATGAATTTGATGATGATCTTGGGTTTAGAAAAAAATCAAAATGGCCCCGATTTTTAAGTCTTCTAGGATTTCAATGCTTTTGTGTATAAGTTCTTGAACTGATAGTATTGGACAGGTGGAAAACAGAATTCCAAATATGGTGAGAAATGCTCTCTTAGATATTAGTCCAAAGGAAATGCCTCTGAGATCCATTCTTCTAAAATCTTTAATTTCAACTTATTTGCATTGGCATTTAGTGCACTGAGTTTGTTGAATTTTTTTCAAACTACCAAAAAAGGGTATAATTGAGTTATCTCTCAAAGTGCTTACTACATCATCCACACACATATTAATACTTTATTTTCTTTCACATACATATTGTCAATCAAATAATAATACAGGAGCTAGGAATTAAATGGGGAAACCTTGCTTGACTCATTTTTGAAGTTTGACCAGGTCTGATAGGAACCCATTGATCAGGAGGTTGATAGTTGTATTAGCATCTCCTTTAATGATAGATAGCAGCCTTGTAGATAGAAAGTTTTTTTTTCACTTGGTTATACATTAAATCAAAAATGCAAGGAAATTATATTCTTGTTTAATCCTTTATCAGGTGTAAACACGTTTGCATGTGAGGTTTTATCATGACTAGCTATTTGTATATAAAAGCTAATAATTTCATATTAATTATTAGTATCCCATAATGCAAAACACACATCCTTTTGGATGTGTATCTAGGTCTGGCTGCACTGATGAGATCCAAATAAAGGTCAAAACTAGTCTGGGTAGTGGCCTTTCCCATAATGCATAGCATTATACACATCCAAAAGGATGTGTGCTTTAAATTATGGGATTACTAAGGCAATTAATGTGAAGTCATCACTTCTATGCAAGTAGTCTAGTCATGAAGAAACTTCGTGCAAAAATTTTGTTTGCACGAAATTTCTGCACAAAATTCACTTGGATAAGGGATTAAACAAGAATATAATTTCTTGGCATTTTTAATTTAAGGCTAGTAGTCTTCCCACCCCTATGTGCTAGAGGATGTGGAACAGAAAGGGATACCGGACACTCTGATGCTTGAATCCACTGAGTGCAGGTTTGCCTCCTATCCTGCAGTCTCTCAATATGTCAACTACCGAAATCTCATACTCCATCATCTGCCTACTTGCAATTGCTTAGTGTGCACAGAACAGCCTGCTCTGAATTTTTGCCCATCTATACTGATGGCTGAAGATCCTAGAACTCTGTTGGTTATGTTGCCATGTTTCCTAACCTTGTTATATCCAATCAGATCCCACATGAGTAGTAATTATACAGTAAAGCTGCATGCTATTTAACTGTGCACATAAAAGGAAACTGCTATGAAAAATGTATGATTTACACAGATTCATTGAGTTCTTTACAGGCTATCTTCTATCCTTTGTGTAATTCACATCTAGTGCTTTTTATTGGTTTTACGACTGTTGTACAAATTGAAGACCTTAATTTTAATGTTCATTTTTTTTTTTTTTTTTTTTTTTTGTGTGTGTGTGTGTGTGTACTTTATTTCTAGAAACTTGGAATTAAGGGAAACAATATTGCAGATGTAGCTTCTATATCAGTTCATATTTTTTCCACTTACTGTTTGATAATCCCATATACAGACTATAGCCAATTTATAAGATCGCGGCTAATCACCTGGTGGCAATCATCATAGTAGGAAGTAGTGACAAACAAACTGCATGAGATTTAGCCTGAAATTAAGATTGACACTTTAGTCAATGTAGAAACAGAAGAGAGGAAGTTGTTTCACATAGGTCAAAGTCTTCTTACACATGATTATTTACTGAGGGATGATGACCTTTCCTTTGTGCGAGAAATGCAACATGCATCTCACCGTTTGTCATATTCTGGTGGAGGGCCAGCCATTCACACGAGGGAGGAATGAAATTTTTACTTATCTGGCTAAACCACTCTGGCATGTCTTATCAGACTCTGAAAAACTGCATAACGATTTTAACTTTTTTTTACAAATGATTAATTTATATGAACACATTTGATTATAAATTATTTATGTGTAGGTACTGTATTGCTTAATTTATTAATTATTTTAAATTTACTTTTTGTATAGAACTTTATTTATTAATTTTCCTTATTATCTAATTTTTCTTTATTACTTATCTACTGTAACTTTCAATTTGGCACAGTATGACCTTTACTGTCCTTGGGCATGTCTGCTATTTCTATAGGAATTGGTGTGACTATCCATATTTGTCCTTTTTGAAGTCAAATTTAAATTTGCAGTATGCCTTCCCCCCTTTTTTTTTTGGGGGGGGGGGGAATGACAACTGTGATATGCTTGTTTATAAAACCAATATTTGGACAGGGATTGTTCAAAAGAGTGTATGTGAAGGCCTTCAATAAGAATAATTTCTGCAACTCCATCAGAAAAATTGGATAAAAGGAGTGGAAGTCTCAGAGCCCATCTCATTTAAGTGTTATATAATAGTGCCAGACATTCAAGGACCAGCAATTCTGAAATGTGAAATAGAGAATGCTATAAGATCAGGTAAAACAGGAAAACAGCCAGTGGACCAGATGGTGGGCACACAGAATTTTTAAAATTAATAGAACCAGATAACATCAAACTTCTTGAAAAACTATTCAATAAAATATATGAAAGTGGCAAACTTCCACCAGATTGGCTCAAATCTACATTTATCACTATCCCAAAGAAACCCAAAGTGAATTCCTGTGGCAACTTCTGATTTATTAGTCTAATGAGCCAAATGTTAAAAATATTCTTGAAAGTAATTCAGAATTGCATCTATAGAGCTAGACAAAAAAGACATAAGACTAATAAGGGATCTTTATTGGAATCAATCAGCTAGCATTCAATTAGACAACATTACCACCAGTGATATTAACATCAAAAGAGGAATGAGAGCACACATCCCAGTGCACAGGGATGTGTGCTATCACCACTCTTGTTCAACATATACTCAGAGGTAATCATTAAAAAGGCATTGGAAGAATGTCCAGAGGGAATCACGATAAATGGAAGTTGTTAACAACCTACGATATGCATATGACACCGGAACTCCAAAAACTCATTGACAGAGTATACATAGAAAGCCAAAGAATGGGAACAAATATAAACATCAACAAGATGAAATACATGGTCATCAGCAAACATCCAACCTCATCAATGAAACTGACACTCAGTGGGAAAAATATCGATCAAGTGTCAAGGTATAAATATCTTGGTTGCTGGCTTAACAAAAGGTGGGATCCTGAAATAGATATAAAGACAGGGATTGAAGTTGCTTGGCAGTCCTTCACGAAAATTAGAACATGATTCTGCAATAAAGATCTAAACATCGAAGTCAGATGCCGAATGCTGAAATGCTATCTGGTCCATTCTGCTCTATGGAGTTGAAACAGGGACATTAAAGGCGAAACCATCAAGAAAATTGAAGCCTTTGGGATGTGGCTATATAGAAAAATGCTAAAGACATCATGGACAGAAAAAATTACCAATGAAGATGTCTTAAAATCTATTGGCAAAGCCGATGATCTCATACAAACAATCAAGAAAAGAAAAACATCACATCTTGGCATCACGAGAAATGGCAAATATCAACTTCTACAACTATTTTAGTAGGAAGAATTGATGGCAAAGGAACTAGAGGAAGAAAAAGAATATCCTGGTTTGACAACATTAAGACGTGAACAGAAAAGAGCAGCTTACAACTGTTCAGATTAACACAACAATGCAGTTTGTTTCCCAAGATGGTCGCTGACCTTCAATAGAAGATGGAACCATAAGAAGAATAGTGCCAGACACAAGGTTGAGAATGACTGAGGAAAAGGGCTATCCTGTTGGAGAAGTAACTTACATGAATTATGCTGTTATGCTCTCTAAATTATCAAGAGGGATAGCGATTAGCATTCAACACCAAACATGAAGATAAACTTCTTGCATGTGAGCAGACTTCAAAATGAGGAAATAGACAATGAAACTTATTTGTGCTTATTGTCCCACAGAAGATTCTCTTAAGGAAAATTGGAGCAATTTTTTGAGTCATTAGTGCAGGCAACTGACATAAAGAAAATAGAAAAAGTAGTCCTTGTTGGAGATCTAAACAGCAGAGCAGGAAATGAATCCACCAGGCATATAAAAACATTTGTGGGAAAATTTGGAGAAAGAGACAAGGCTAATAAGTACCTGGTGGATTTCTACTCACGATATGAACTAGTCATGAACTAGAGCAGGAAATGAACCCACCAGGCATATGAAAACATTTGTGGGAAAATTTGGAGAAAGGGGCAAGGCTAATAAGTACCTGGTGGATTTCTACTCGCGATATGAACTAGTCATTATTAATGCCATGTTTCAACATAAAGATGTACACAAGTTCATGTGAAAAAAGACACAAGAAACAAGAAAAGGATCATTGATTGTTTTATTGTTGACAGTGATATCTTCATGATGGTTCAGATTACAAGAGAGTACAGAGGTTTTGAAACTGAAGTGATCATCACATAGTTTTAAGTAGGATAAAGATGAATATCACATTGAAAAGAACAATATATAAGAAAGTTTTAAAAAGAATTAAAGTTGAGCAGCTTTTATAATTGAACTGTACACTCAACTGTATAAACATTATTCAATAAAATATGAAACATTTCGAAAACAAGAAACAAATGTTGGAGTCTCACTGGCAAATTCAGAAGTAAACATTAATTGATTCATCTAGGGAGGTATGTGGTGAAGTTGTTTGCAGAGATAGAAAACAAGAACTCCATGGTGGGAACAAGAAGTTAAAGAAGCAGTCCTGGAAAAGAAGAAAGCATATTGAAAGTTTTTTGCAAATAAAATTGGTATATTCCCTAAAAGAATACAGAGAAAAATGTGAGAGAAGCAGTGTGTGTAAAAGTAGCTAAACAAAAGTCATAGGAAGACTTTAATAAAAATATAGAAGATGAATATCAGGATTGCAGCAAAATGTTCTGGAGGCTTTTGAAAAAATCTTAGAAATGGAGAAATACTGTGAAAGGAATCTAAGATGATAAAGGTGATATGAAAACTGAAGAAAAGGACATTCTAGCTGTCTGGAGTAATTACTTTGAAAGACTCTTAAATGAATTAATGATATAACAGTAGAAAATATTCAAGAGGAATGCAAAAAGGACTACACATCAGTATTGGAGGTATAAAATCTGGCATTAGTCTGAAATGTGGAAAGGGCTGGAACAGATGATATTTGACTAGAAATGCTCAAATATGGAGAACTGAAATTTTGCAATGGGCCTGGTCAGAAGGACAAATTCCAGATGATTGAACTAGAGCTCTCAGTGGTTCCTGTCTATAAAAAAAGGGAATAAAACTGAATGTGTGAGAATTTCAGCTTAGTTTCTCTACTGTGTTCTGGGTTAATTTCCACAAATTTATTTGAGCGATTTAGAGAACAAGCTGAGTTCAGGCCAAATAAAGGTTGTGGAGATCAGATTTTTCATTTTATGATAAATAGTTGAGAAATCTTGAGACCATAACAAGGATTTCATCTAAAAATTGAGAGGTAAGCAGAAGAATTCATAAAATATTAATACCAGAATCACTTACATTTAATATTTAATTTGTAAAATTTTCAGCTAAGTTTCATAGCCATTGTCAATACTATAGGAAAACTCTAAAAAGAACGATTTAATTGAAAGCATGTGATATTATGTACACTATATACTTAAGGAGAATAGCTCCATATGCATTAATAGATATTCAAAATAAATTAATTTAGTTAATTATTTTTAAATATAAGCAAAATATAATTACTGTTAAGTAACACATGAATGGTGAGTGAGTATTAGTTAATATAACTTCCCAAAATTGAGAAAGTTTTAAGCAATTGCTTTTGTTCAGGTTCTGGTTCAGGTTGGGAATGTGTGCTTCACAGCTTTCTTTGTAGTCTTTCCAGAAAAAAGTAACTTTTGTGTAACATTTTGGTTTTGTTCCACTGAATCCTATGTTTTGTAGATAAAGCATGGCTTGCTAAACCGAATTTGTTGGGTTCTTTAAATGAAATATATTCTTGATGTTCTTTAAGATGAATTTGTGCAGATCAACCAGTTTGTCTGTAATAACATAAGCCACAAGAGCAAGGGATTCTGTAAACTCCAGGTTAAGATGGAGGAAGATATTTGTCTTTTTTTCAGATAACAAATGTATTAAGTTTGCAAACTGGACAGAAAGCGACTTGTATGGTAATCTGTTGAAGCAATCTTGCTATTTTTTTCTGAACGTCTCAACATATCAAATACAAATCCTGGTAATTTCTTCTTGAGGAGGATAAGGATGACATCCATAATTGAATTGTATACAATGAACCAGCAACACTACTACTGACAAACTTATGGGATATGATAGACAAAAATACATCCAGAATAGCCACAATGATATCAAGTTATTTGATTCCTACTACCCACAAACGGTTATAAACCTATGGTACATTATGCTGTGGGTGGGCTAAGGGTTATTAAATTATTTTATTTTATTTCTTGTTTAGCATATTTATTTATTTATTACATAATTCAGAAACTGCTCTAAAGACCAAACATGCACTTTTTCAAGTCACTTCAGGCTTTGAATAAGCAGGGGATGTCTCACACTGGGCAATGGAAATTCATCTCCCACCTAAAGACAATCACAAACGTGCATGTATATGACAGGATTCAAATCCACAGCTTGTTGATCAGAAAGTGGTTTATCCTAACCACTCACATAACCATGCCAGCATTTTTTTTTTTTTTTCATGGGTATTACAGAAAAGCTAAAGAGTAAGATGTCCATCCTACTTCGTACAGGATGTACAGAGTAGGATGGACATCATCATCTGCAGAGAGAACGCAATCTTTTAGCTCTAATGTGGCTTCTACAGTGTTCACCATATGCTATGCTATATAAACTCCCTCCAGGCAGTGACTGGCAGAATACATGACAGGATATTCTAGCTGATGGTGGAAGTCTTCTGATTTGTTACCATGAGATTGGCAGATGCAGAGTAAAATGAAGAGAATTGCAAATATGTATGGAAGAGTGAAGAAGACAAAAACAGATGATGCCAGTTTGAAAATGGTAACGAAAGACATCATAGTGATGTTCTATAGCAATTTGATTATTAGAGGCATGGTAAATGAGAAGATGCACAAGGTTTGTTTTCTTGAAGTAAAATGAATTCAGTGATTGAGGCATTGGATATGAGGACTAAGCAAGCAAATAAGTTGATAGGGACAAACTACTTGACTGGGAACAAGAAAAATGTAACAGTGGATTTCAGGATGTTGTTGAGAAGGATAAAAGATAATAGTGTGATAGGAAAGGTAGTCAGTGTGTTGCCCAGGTATGACAGTGATGAGATGAGGTGGAGAGCAAGAATTATGAATGATTATGTTAGTAGAAATATCTGAAGAGAAAGGGGTGCAGTTTGTTAATGCGTGGAAGGAAGAATTGAACTGTGTAAGAGTGATGACCGCATCTAAATGGTTTTGATGTGAGTCATTTGCAGGGACTGTTGCTGGAAGGGAGAGAGTATTGAGGATATAGAATGAATCTGAGTAAGTAAGAAGTGATCTGAAAGAGTGAGAGAGTAAGGAAGTGGGTAGCACTTCTTCATAAGTGCTACCCACTTCTTGTAGAAAATGAGGGAAAATGAGAGAACAAGTGTGCAAGACAAACAGGGAAATGGGGCAAATAAGGGTGAACAGGGGAACACAAAGTAATAAAGATTGATGCTTCAAGAGGATGTGAATGTATGCATAGAAAAAAGGGAAGTTGATGACCTGGGATGTAGGGAAAACAGTCTGATTTGAAGAAGGTTCTGGAATGAGTAGGAGAAAAATAAATAGCTTCAGGAAAGTATGGAGAAGTCACATCTAATAAGTGGTATCAGCAAAACTTGTTATAGATCCAGGAATGAGCTTTTATGTTTGTATACAAATGCTAGAAGTATCAGAAACAAGAGAAATGAAATGGTTTCATTGATTGAAGTTGTTCATCCAAAACTTATTGGAATAAACGAGACATGGTTGGATGAGGATGATATCCTGACAGGAATAGAGATGTAACACTATTATTTATTTCTTGAATGTAGAAAGGATAAAAAGGGAGGTGGAGTGCTATTGATGATAGAAAAAGAGATATGTCCACAGATAGGTCCATACAAGAGATAAACCATTTGTTTGGAAACTTCTAATGGGCTTGATTTGGGTAGAAATAAAGATGGTTGATGTTTTAAAGAAAGCAAGTCAGAAAATAACACCTACTTCAGTTCCAGCAAAACTGTATTAGAGACCCTCATAAACAGTCGCATGCAAATAGATGTCAGAAATAACACCTACTTCAGTATCACCATAACTGTATGAGAGACCCTTATAAAGAGTCGTTTTGAGAGGAGTTATCAGAAATAACCCCTACTTCACTATCAACAAAAACTTTATGAGTGACCCTTGTAAAGAGTCGTCTGCTTTCATATTCCTTCCACTCCAAACTCGAATACCAAGAGAGATTTTGCCCATATCAAAACAGCAACTCTCTATAGCATTCTTTGACTAAGTTGGTTTTTGATCTCTCGAAATGGAATATGAGGACAGATTGAGAAAATGAAAATTACAGAGCCTAGTGGATAGAAGGAAGAGAGGCGACATGATCAAGATGTATAAGTTGATAAGGAGTAATTACCAGATTAACTTGGATGATATTTTCACAGAATATCTGGAGATGGGGAGAATGAGAGGCCATCCCTGGAAGATGTATAAGGTGCGTGTGAGCAAGGCAATGTGGAGTAGATCTTTTGCACTAAAGAGTGGTTGGTGATTGGAATGCATTGCCTAAGCATATGGTGAGTGCAAGGACAGTGAATGCATTTAGGTCGAGGTACAATGAGCTGTTCATGTGAGATTGGCACCTCCCACAATGAGTCTCTTACTCCAAGGAGGTCTCTTGATGATAATAATAATAATAATAACATTCTTCTTCAGACTTAAACATCACATTTTTTAACCACTTCACAGGCCTCCCAAATAAGCAATGTGGTAGTCTCATACCAAGTGATGAAAATCATCTTCCATTTAAGATGATTTCATTCAGATAAATCATTGCTACTCAGGATTCGAACCATTGATGTCCTTCTGGGCATATCAAATCTTTTTTTTTTATTCTAATCAAAAATTACTTGATTCTCATAAGCCTATGTTAACATTTTAAATATCTCATTTGCAGTATATGCTAATTTCACACAGATTTAGCACAAAGATTGACAAAAAAATAGCACACTAATTCAACATATTATTTTGAATTAGTGTGCTGAGAGAAAGCACACAGAAGATGCAATGCATCCTTAGTGTTGTCTCAAAGGCAGCATTGCATCTTCTGTGTGCTTTCTCTCAGCACACTAATTCAAAATAATATGTTGCTATTTCTTTGCCATTCAGAATCTGTTGGGTTATGGAACTGTTCTTCTCGCCACATATAAGATATTCAGTAAAATTCAATCCTTGTAAAAAATTAAAGATAGGAACTTAAACATACATACAGTAAATTTTTTGCCTAGGCATCTTCAGTACATTAACAATGGAACACAAAATAAAATGCAGTAAAAGAATCTTTTAAAAGCACCACTACAGCATAAGTAAGACAACAATCAGTCAGTAAATTCCTAATTTAAAAAAAAAAAATAAATAAAATACAATAAAAATAAAAAAATAAATTAATATAATAAAATAGCAATCAAGAATTTATATAAGATTGATACCGCAATATTTCCCATAAAGGTATAACCGAAGGCCATCAGATCTCTTTAAGTTTGGTAGGTGTAGAAATGCCCCACAGCTTTCCTTGTGTTACTGCTCTACAATGAATTTACTATTATGTAAAAAAGTTTAGTTTTCTTCAAAAGAACCCTATGTTTAGTTGAGATGGCATGTTTTGTTGGGCCAGACTGCTCAGATTCAAGATACTGGATATATGATTCCTCATGATACATGTTCCTACCACAGGTGCAAGAGATCTGGTAGATACTTGGAAAGCTGAGTGGAGAAAGTGGAGAAATTCACTGATTGTCTGTTGTCTTACTTCCACTGTAGTGGTGCTTTTAAAATAGATTCTTTTATTGCATTTATGTGTTCTATTGTTAATGTACTGAAGATGGCTTTCATATTTAGTCAAAAATTTTACATCTAATAAATTTACTTCATATAAGTGTAATTTTCTATCTTCAAATTTTTTACAAACATGATAGCTTACATACCTATCAATTTTGTTATATTATAATCACATCTAATAATAATGATAATAATAATAATAATAATAATAATAATTATTATTATTATTATTATTATTATTACTACTATGTGACACCTCCAGGGAGTCCAATGACTAAGTTTGGTTCACTTAAACCTTGGTATTATCCAGGTCTACCTACTCACTGATGACATCTCAATAAAGGTCGAAACTAGTCTAGGTAGTGACCTTCCCTCATAATGTAAAACAGTAATACATCTCCTAGGAGCTGCGTTTTACATTATGAGAAAATATTAAGGGCAGTGATTAAACTTGCTCCACCTTTGCTCCGAGTTGCCCGAGCATTGTACTACCAGGTATTGACTTACGCTTGGACTCACCAGAAGTTCTTTGGCATGAAACTCTTAGATTTCGATCTTCGAGTTTCTTATTCAGCTTTGAAATAATGAGGGATTTATTATCCCCTTAACTTAATTTACGTTGCCGAAAAAAATAGCCTCTTGGCTCTTTATTGTAATAGGTAGAATTGTTGAAAATGTCAACTGCATTGTGAACGGAGAACCTGTGGAACAAGTAAAACATTTCAGCTACTTAGGCATGAATTTTAGTGAAGATGGTAAATTAAATATGGAAATAGTCAACAGAATCAACAAAGCTGGTATGGTAGGAAGTCAATTGAATAAATTCATATGGAATAAGAGAGAAATTAGTCAGAACACTAAGTTAGCTGTATACAAGACAGTGTTCAAACCAGTTTTAACTTATGGATCTGAGAGCTGGGCCAGAAGTAAAAGACTAGAGACTGCAGATATGAGAGTCCTGAGAAAGATTAGAGGCATGAACAGATGGCATCAATGGCAATATCATATTAAAAATGAGGATATTAGGAAAGAACTTGATATTGTCAGCATCCAGGAATGTGTTAGCAGAGCTAATCTCAGGTGGTATGGTCACTTAAACAGAATGGGCGAGGAACGATTAGCAAAACAAGTGTTCTCTGCCAGGTTGTCAGGAAAACGACCCAGAGGAAGACCAAGATATAGGTGGATTGATATGGTACAAAGTGCCTTAGACGATAGAAATATAAGATCTGATAATGTTGGAGTCTTGACAAGTAACAGACCGATTTGGAGGAAAATTGTAGATAGGAAGTTAGTAATGATCAATAAATTTTTCATGTAGTACTATCATATCCTGTACACCCCTTGAGTACATGTCAGGAATTTGATGACAATGAACTATTTTTGAGATATTATTTGCACACACATGGCACTGGAGTGTTTTGGGACCCTGTGTATTTGGGGAAGTCAGTATAAAAAAATTAATAAAATATAGATAATTAGATGTAATCATCATTTAATTTTTGTCAGTTTTTATTCTGTTTTTAAATTTGTATTTTTATTTTCTTAGGTTCTTGTATTAAATGGTGAAAAACACACAGTAAGCATCATGGCATGCCATCCAAATTCCAAAGAAATGGCAGTTGGCTATTCAGATGGTGTAATTCGTTTGTTTAATCTTCAGACAGGTGAATGTACAGTTACTTTTAAAGGTCATAAAGCTGCAGTGATTTGTCTGGCATATGATCACCAAGGGATGAGACTAGTGTCAGCTGGAAAGGTGAGATATTTGCCACTATTTTTAATGAAAACATTTAATTATATTTTACTTTGGAATTCATCCTATGAACTCATTTAGGCTACTTTCATACTTAAATGAAAGTAGTTTAAATGAGTTTAATCTTCTTTTGTAGGATCATTTCCAGCTGGGATCATCTTTTCCTTTTTCATTGTGGTAACTGCCTTCTCTAATGTCATGAAAAATTCCTTCACTTCTTCCTTAGTGGAACCTTCTGTAGGACTATAGGCACAAATGTCTCATTGTTTAGTTCCTCATTCTGATATTTGTCCACATCACTATGCTTGATGTTGAAAGTTTATTTTTCACTTGGTTAGAGTATAATAAATTTAGTTTAATCCTTTATCCAAGTGTGAGCAAACAAAGTTTGCAACTGAAAGTATCTTCAGGACTGGGGTAAGGTGGTGCAACCCCAGGGCAACTCGTTGCAAAGGTGGAGCAAGCTACCAACACTCCTATCTCAGTATCTCCTATAATGCAAAACACATTTCCTTGCGGATATGTCTAATGTTATGCATTAAGGGAAGGGCCACAACCCAGACTAGTTTCGACCTTTATTGAGGTCTCTTCAGTGGAAGCCAGGCCCAAGTGGAGATAACAGGTAGGTAAAAGGTAGGTGGAGATAATAGGTAGAGATGACCTGCTAATGCTTCTGCCTGTTATCTCCACTTGGGCCTGGCTCCCACTGAAGAGACCTCAATAAAGGTCGAAACTAGTCTGGGTTGTGGCCCTTCCCTTAATGCATAACATTAGACATATCCGCAAGGAAATGTGTTTTGCATTATAGGAGATACTGAGATAGGAGTGTTGGTAGCTTGCTCCACCTTTGCAACGAGTTGCCTGGTGTTGTACCACCTTACCCCAGTCCTGAAGATACTTTCAGGTGCAAACTTTGTTTGCTCACACTTGGATAAAGGATTAAACTAAATTTATTACACTATGCTTGATATTGCTTGCTGTTCAAGAAATGTATCTCCATATTTAGTATTAAATATAATAGCTGCATCTTCTTTTTCCTGATCATTATTGCCTGATTATAATATTTTGTATTTGTCGCCTAGAAAGATCTCACTTGTTTTTATCTTCTTTGTTTTGGTCACATAATGTCAATCTGGTATTTATCCAATTCTTCTGGCTAGTTCCATATCTTTTTCGTTGATGCTTCTTATGCTGATGGTGTCAGTCTTGAACTCTGCTGATGTTGAGTTGGGATTTGTTCCATTAGCTGACTTTTCATTGTTTGCCTGGTTCCCTAATGAAAACTTTAGGGACCTTGTTTAATCATTCAGTGCCTCAATTGGAATGAATTTCTATCATGTTGTACCATCATTTTGCATTATGGTACAACATGGCACATTCTTGTTTAAGCCAAATAATTGCAGCATGCTTATTTAAGAATTTGGTTGGCTAAATTCCAATTTGCCAGCCCATCCTCATGTGTTTAGTATCCAGGTAGATTCCTAACAGGGTGCACCATGAGAAAGTCAGAATCCTTGGCTAATCAAGATTGGACAAAAGCAATAGTTAACCCCATCTACAAAAAAAGGACACAAATCTGTAACAATTATCATGGCATCAGCTTACTTATTACCTCTTATAAAGTATATGCAAAAATCTTAGCATATAAACTTAAATGTATAGTATACCCAAAATTAATAGAACAAAATGGATTCAGAAAAGGCAGGTCTTGCATAGACTCTGTATTTACGTTAAAATTACTAATCAAAAAAACACAGAGAAATGACCGTAGAAACACACATAGCTGTTATAGATTAGACTGTTTTTTGAACTAAACACTAAAACATTTGATAAAATTATCAGAGAAAAACTATAGGAAATCCTTGAAGAATATGAATACCAAACCAACTCTTTAGAGCCTTATTTCATATATATCGAGATAATAAAATATCTGTGAAGTACAATAATTTAACATCGAGCTGGAAACCAATAAATAGAGGAGTACATCTGGGTTGCCCTCTCTCACTGTTTTTTTTTTAATATATACATAGATACAACCATAAAAGAATGGAAGATAACTAATGAAGGAGGATTCAAGAGAAACCGTAACAACAGGTTAGCTACTCTACTTTTTGCTGATGACTAAATAATCCTTGGAAATAATGAAGATGAACTACAAAAATTATTATGCAGTCTAAATAATCTGATAAAAACATGGCATGGAAATATCAACAGACAAAACAAAAGTCATGGCCTTCAAAGGAGCTAATCCAATAAGAAGCAAAGAGCCAGTAAATAAATTCAAATATTTAGGATGCACAATGTCATATGAAAATGCAGCTCATATAGAACTGTAGCCATCAAACTTTTTAAAAGTAACAGACATAAAATAAAATTTTCAAACCCAATTATATACAAAAACACATATGAAACGACAGATAGTTGAGAAATCATGGGAATATTAACAAAGATCTGTACAGGTATCCCTTGCTTAACGCAGGATTTGAATAATGTGGCAAAATTAACTGTGGCAAGAGTTCATTAACGTGCTTTTAAATTTACCAAAATTCAAATACAACAGAATTGCTACAACCCATGGACATGGACATTATTGCAACTTTCAAAGCCTATTTTCTTAAAAAGACATTCTCAAAGGCAGTAGAAACAACAACGGGAGAAAATGCAATTGCACTCCAAGAATTTTGTAAAAACATGCAACTGAAAACATTCATGACTCGTGGGAACAAGTGTCTTCTAGCTGCATGAGAGCTGTTTGAAAAAACTTTTTGCCAGAATGCGCTAATGACTTAGGTGGTTTTTAAAATCCTGTGAACAATGTGGTTGAAGAAATCCTTGCAATTGATGAAGACCTTGGTTTTGATGGTATTGATGCTAAAGAATTATTGGATTCAAATTCAAAAGATTTCAGTGACAACGATCTAGGAAATGAACAACAACGTGCATATGAAGACAATGAACAAAATGGAATGTGATGATGAGGTTCCAAAGGAGATAATAATCGAAATTATCTATGAAATATTCCATCCAGTTCGGGTGGAATAGTTCATAGTTTAGAATCGCTTAAGCAGCAAGTAATGGATATAGATCCAGATGTTAATTGAAAATTCAAGCCAATTTTAACTTATGGATCTGAGAGCTGGGTCAGAAGTAAAACACTTGACCAAAGACTAGAGATTGCAGTTATGAGAATCCTGAGAAAGATAAGGGGCTTGAACAGATGGCATATGACAATATCGTATTAAAAATGAGGATATTAGGAAAGAACTTAACATTGTCAGCATCCAGGAATGCGTTAGCAGAGCTAATCTCATGTGGTATGATCACTTAAACAGAATGGGAGAGGAAAGATTAGCAAAACAAGTGTTCTCTGCCAGGTTGGCAGGAAAACAACCCAGAGGAAGACCAAGATATAGCTGGATTGATACAGTAAAAAGTGCCTTAGAAGATAGAAATATAAGATCTGATAATGTTGGAGTCTTGACAGGTAACAGACTGATTTTGAGGAAAATTGTAGATAGGAAGTTAGTAATGATGTAATTTTTCATGTAGTACTATCATCTCCTGTACACCTCTTGAGGGTATATATATATATCAGGAATTTGATGATGATGATGACACATATGAATAAGAATCTACAATACAGTAGCTAAACCTACCTTACTTTATGGCAGTGAGATATGGACAATAAAAACAAGCAGATGAAAGAAGAATTGAATCATCCGAGATGAAATTTCACAGAACTGAAGGAGTCACAATAATGGATAAAATGAAAAGCAGCAAAATCAGAAATGCCTCGGCGAGTACAGGCTGTTGGAGAGTTTAGAGGGTTGCTGGAGGTAATTCTAGCCATGCCTGTTGCAGCATTGTCCACAGCTGTACCTTAGACGTCAGTTCCGGATACATGGATCTGATGTTTCGCTGTATGGCATCCCAGAGAGATTTAATCAGATTTAAATCCAAGAACCTTGGGGGCCACTGGATGGTCCCAAACTCAGATGGGTGTTCTTCAAGCCATGCTCTGGATGGTTGTGGCCTGGTGGGGTGGCAAATTGTCCTGCTGAAATAGATCATTGGCTACAGGATGCACAAAGGCCATGAAAGTGTGTAGGTGATCAACCAGCTCATTCTGGTAGATCGCAGAGTTTAAGGACCTCTCCAGAGACACACTAAGGGACCTAATGTGTCACATGAGGAGGTTCCCCCATCACAGAGCCACGGTCTCCTTGAACAGAGTCGATCTGGCACGATAGGGCCTCCTGATCTCACACTGTCGATGACCCCCCCCCTTCATTTCATTACAACTGATAATGGGATTCAGACCATACGACTCTGGTCTACTTTGCAGAAGTCCAGTTTTGATGGTCCTGACACCAGGTGAGGTGCAATGTGCGATGATGAGTTGTCAATATTGGTACATAAGTAGAGCATTGGCTCCTGTAGACTCTGCTATGTAGGGTACGGCCAACTTTACTTGCTCCTGTAGACCATGTTATGTAGGGTATGGCATACCATTCGCTCGCTGATGCTGCTTGGACTGCTGCATTGAAACTAGATGTGATTTGTGCTACCAATGCCGTGCAGTGAGCCTGGACATCATGTAGACCCCCATCATCAATAGCATGTGGATGACCACCAATTGCTCACTGGGTGCTGGTTCATTCATTGATGGTATATTCACGGTGGACCCTTGATACGGTTGCCTTCAAGAACCCTAGGATTCTTATCACTTGGGCAATAGAATGACCCATCTATCTTGCACTGATAATATGTCCACAATCAAAGTCGCTAAGATCGCCACATTTATTCATGTTTGTCAATTGCGATACTGTTGGGAATCCCTGATGTCTGCCTATTCACCTTCTGCATTTGGTTTGGGTATGTTTCACTCTGCGTGGAGGATGCCAGTGTCAACTTCCCATCACCCCTATCTCTAATGTTTTGTCCATTGAGTGTATTTTTCTATTAGTTATCATCATTCCTAAAAAACTCAATTTGAAACATTTTGTAAATGTTATACTGTATGCTTTTTTTTTTTTTTTTTTAGGACACTGAAATTATATTATGGGATACTATTAATGAAGCAGGAATGTTCAGATTAAAAGGTCACAAAGGAATTATTACTGCTTGTTATTTCATGAAGAATAAGAATATTCTTATTTCCAGGTAACATTTATTTTTGGCAAGAAATGTGTAATATTTTGCATAATTTTAACTGTGTATCCCTTTCTTTTAATTCAGTAATTTTTATTTGTGTTAATAACTTTTTAAAAGATATTTTAAAAAGGAAGTTGAATGCCTTTCTGATGTGTATTACATGTTTAAAGATTCAAAAATTTGAAGAACTTAACCAGTTTGAGAATAAGAATCAAACCTTACAGATTACATGGAAAAAGCTGAAGAAAACATTAATAGACTGAATAAAAAAGCATGTTGGGAACTGAGTTTGAAAGGGATAAAAAATAAAAACTGAAAACTGAAACTCAGAAAGTCATTGAAGCTGTTCAACAAAAACATATACAGTCGATGCTTGCTATGTTGAATCCCTAGGAACCATAGAAATAGTTTGTAAGGTTCTCTGTGGTTCATTTGAGGAAAAAAAAAAAAAGAAAGATTGCCCTCCTGTTCTTTTCCAGAAAACAAAGGAAATGACAGAATAATATATTGACAACAGAGCATGGAGGACTGACAGGAACCATACATAACACACCCAAAATGACAACATAAAAAAGTACAAAAGAGAATCATTTTTATGAAAGAAGTGAACTAGAAGAGTATAAAATTATAACAATGAAAACATTTAATTAATAATTGGATTTTCATTTTTAAAATTTGAAATGTTAGCTTTAATTAATGTAACTTTTTCTAAATTAATTCTACTTATGTACACATATTTAGTTTATAGTGAAATAAATATATGAATCTGTACCATTAAAAATCAGAAATAAACCGGAAAACTTAAGTCATTCAACTTTATAATTGGTCATCTCTTATCAGAAAGAAGTGATGAACAGCTAGTCTGCATTAGTCAGCTTAAGGGCAGTTAGTTGCACAGCTGGTATGAATAAGTCATCTTCCTTCAGACAGAGACCTAATGATGGACCTAAGGTCTCTCTCTCTCTCTAGTTAAGAACTCTGACTTTCATACTAACTATGCTAGTCACTTTTCTTCTCTATGTCCCTTCCTTCTTTGTAATTGGAGATGCACAATTGATTAAGTTTTAAGGTTGTTTTTGATTTTAATGGTACAAACCACATATTTAGTTCATTATAAAGATTTCAGGTAAGTGATATTAATTTAAAATAATGTCATTTCAAAATTTAAATATTAATTCTGGTTAATCATTCTTATAAATTGATACTCTTCCAGCACGTCATTATACGTATTCCATTATTTGCATTTATACTTTTTCTCATTATCGTTTTGTGTGGTTTATATATGGTTCCTGAGAATCCTTTGTGTTCTGTCATCAGTATATCATTTCCCGCCATTTATTTTGTTCTGCTTTCAAACACTGTTTTGTCAGCATAGAATTTCCTACCCCCCCCTTTTTTTTTTAATAGATCTCAGATGCTGTTTTCTTCATTATTTTCTACTTTTAATAGAAAACATGAATACCTTTTATGCAGTACTGCCCACAGGATTATTTCCTGCAGCTGTATTTCATGTCATTCTGGAGAAAATTTAGTTTTTGTTATTGTGTACGTTTTGTGCTTTTACTGTTTACAATAGTGAGCTTAAAATAACATTGGCTTTATGGGACTTTGGCCACATCTTTTTCTTTTTCTATAGTTCATTCTAGTTCATCATTTTGTATAGTGGTGTTGCCTTTAATATAGTTCTTCTGTAGAAGTTGCCTGCAGGCACTATCAGTAATATCTGATAACAAATCTACAAACCAGGTCAGAACTTCCAGTCTTTCTTACACTTGTCAAAAAGAATGAACAGTTTTTGATAAATATTTAGACTTCTATGAAATCTAGTGCCTGTGTGGAATCAGTATAAACGATGTAGAGAGTTTTTCTGTGGAAATTAGGAAAGATAAATATATACAGAAGTACAGCAGTGGAGATATGTGACTTATGTTTCTCAAGATAACAAAAAAGTGATAACAGATCAAAGAAGTCATCATCATCCTCAAATTCCTGACATGTACCCTCAAGGGGTGTACAGGATATGGCAGTACTACATGAAAAATTTACATCATTACTAACTTCCTATCTACAATTTTCCTCCAAATCAGTCTGTTACTTGTCAAGACTTCAACATTATCAGATCTTATATTTCTATCATCTAAAGCACTTTGTACCGTATCAATCCACCTATATCTTGGTCTTCCTCTGGGTTGTTTTCCTGCCAACCTGGCAGAGAACAATTGTTTTGCTAATCTTTCCTCACCCATTCTGTTTAAGTGACCATAACACCTGAGATTAGCTCTGCTAACGCATTCCTGGATGCTGACAATGTCAAGTTCTTTTATAATATCCTCGTTTTTAATATGATATTGCCATTGATACCATCTGTTCATGCCTCTAATCTTTCTCAGGACTCTCATATCTGCGGTCTCTAGTCTTGGTCAAGTGTTTTACTTCTGACCCAGTTCTCAGATCCATAAGTTAAAACTGGTTTGAACACTGTCTTGAATGAACACGGTCTTGTATTCAGCTAATTTAGTGTTCCGACTAATTTCTCTCTTATTCCATATGAATTTATTCAATTGACTGCCTACCATACCAGCTTTGTTGATTCTGTTGTCTATTTCCATATTTAATTTGCCATCTTTACTAAAAATCGTCCCTAAGTAGCTGAAATGTTTTACTTGTTCCACAGGTTCCCCGTTCACAACACAGTTGACATTTTCAACAATTCTACCTATTTTCATTGTCTTTGTCTTTTTAATGCTGACCTTCATACCATATCTATTACAACAGTTATTCAATTTAGTCAGGGAATCTTGCAAACTTGTAGCAGATTTATTTAGAAGTATAACATCGTCCGCATAAAGCAAAGAACTGACATTAACATCTCCAATTCTGATATTATGTTCAATACCACTTTCCTTCATATTGTGATCCATATAGATAATGAATAACAGAGGGGATAATGTACATCGTTGTCTCAGACTTAACATTAAACTATCTTCCTGTACTTCCTTCAATTCTAACTGCTGACTTACAACTCAAATAAAGACTAAGTATTGCTTGATATAATGCCCCATTGACACCATATAACTGTAGTGTATCGAATGGCTTCTCTCTTGGCACCTTGTCATATGCTTTTTCCAGGTCAACAAAACTTAAATACAGATCTTTGTTATATTCCCATGCTTTCTCAACTATTTGTCGTAAAGTGAAGATCTGATCCTGACAGCCTCTATTTGGCCTGAATGCAGCTTGTTCTTCCCCCAGCTTTTCTTCCACAATTCTTCTCAACCGTTTCTCAAGTATACTTGCATAGATCTTGCCAGGAACACTCAGTAGGGAAATATCTCTGTAATTCTCACATTCAGTTTTATTTCTCTTTTTATATATGGGTACTATTAGAGCTTTACTCCAATCATCAGGAATTTGTCCCTCTGTCCAGGCTTTCTGAACTATGCAGTGCAGCAACTGTAAGACATTTATACCACCATACTTCAGCATTTCTGGTCGAATATCATCTACTCCTGCTGCCTTTCCACATTTCAAGCCTTTGATGGCTTTTTCTACTTCAAGTATGCATGTGTATTCCTGACTGCATGCATGGTCAGTGTTTTTTACCACTGTGCTATCATCACTGCTTGTTTCTTTTAGCAGTTTTTCAAAGTAATTACTCCATGCTTCAAGAATATCTTTTTCTCCTGTTTTCATGTCACCTTTATCATCCCTAATTCCTTTGACAGCACTCTTTCCTCCATTTCTAAGCTTCTTCAACAACCTCCAGGATATCTTACCACCTTCTTGATATTTATTTTCTATGTTCATGCCAAAGTCCTCCCATGACTTTTGTTTAGCTAGTTTTACACAGTCTATTGCTTTCTTTGTCTCTGTATTCTCTAAGAGCACAAGCTGACTTATTTGACAGGAACTTTTGATATGCTTTCTTCTTTTCCTTCACTGCCTCTTTAACTTCCTGTGTCCACCATGGTGTTCTGATTTTTCTATCCTTGCAGACAACCACACCACATGCCTCTCTGGCTGAATCAATTGTGGTTTTCTTCAAGGTTTGCCACTGAATCTCCAAGGTTTGGTTCCTGTTCTCAAACTCTTTTCAATATGAAATTCAATTTCATCCTACTCAAGAGTAAATAGTGATCACTTCCAATTTCAAATCCTCTGTACACTCAGGTGTCCTGCACCAGAGAGAAAACATCACTATCAACAATAACATAGTCAATGAGACTTTTCTTATTCCTTGCCTCTTCTCTCCATGTGAATTTGTGCACATTTTTATGTTTGAACATGGTGTTAGTAATAACCAGATCATGTCCTGAGCAGAAATCCAACAGGTATTTGCCATTATTATTATCTTTACTCTTTTCTCCAAATTTTCCCAAAATAATTTTTGTATGTCTTACAATCATTTCCTACTCTGGTATTTAGTTCCCCAACAAGGATCAAATTTTCCTTTTTCATTGTGTCAGTTACTCTTTCTAAAGCATCAAAAAATTACTCCACTTCCATCTAAGTGAACCTTCTGTGGGACCATAGGCACAAATAAGTCTCATTGTCCAATTCCTCATTCTGATATTTGCCCACATCACTCTACTTGAGACTGCCTGCCATTCAAGAAGATTAGCCTCATATTTTGTGCTGAATACTATGGCTACTCCTTCTTTTCCTTGATTGTCATTTCCTGAATATAACATTTTGTATTTATTGCTCATAAAGATCTCACCAGTTTTTGTCTTTTTTGTTTCAGTCACCCCTGTTATGTCGATCTGGTACTTATCCGATTCTTCAGCTAGCTCCATTTCTTTGCCATTTAGGCTTCTTATGTTGAAGTCTAAATGGCAAATCGATCTTTAATTCTGGTGATGTTGAGTTGGGGTATACTTTTAGATTTGTTCCAATTGATGACATTTCGCTGTTCGCTCTGGTTGTTTCCTGGCAAAAACAACGGGGGAGGGCCTTGTAACTGGGCGACACCCCAGCTTTCATGAAATTTTCTCATGTTGTACCATCATTTTCTATATTTTTTTAAGCCAATAAGAATGCAATTTGGTCAGCTAAATCCCAAATTGCCAGCCCATCCTCGTTCGTTCAGTAACCAGGTAGATACCCAACAGGATGCACCATGAGAAGGTGAGGATTGGACATTAGGTCAGAAGATTTCGGTTTTCCGCATTCCTTTAAAGGCTATGTGGAGGTCTCCTCTCAGTTATACAGCTCTGACCCTTAAGCACCCCCTCAAAGAAGTCAAATATTTCTATTTAAAAGCATCACTATTAATCTGGCATAAAAAAAAGTTTTTATGTGACTCTTTGCCACAAAAGATTGTATTTGAAAAATATAAATTTTTTATATATTTATTTATTATTATTTTACATAATCTGCAAACCCTGCTGTAGAAACCAAACATGGAACTTTTTCAAGCTACTTCAGGCACCCAATAAGCAGGGTGATTGTCTCATGCTGGGTGATGAAATTCATCTCCTACCTAAAGAAAATCATCAGTGATTTTTTTTTTAAACATTTTTTTTTGCCATATCGGTTTTTCAGATTTCCACCTTTCAGTTTCTTGAATAGTTCCTCCAAGATATATAAATGATTTTACTTGTTCAATATTCTTATCTCTAATCACCTATCTGGCTTATTTTGTGCCTTCGAACCTGCCTCCATTATTTTAGTTTTTGCTGCATTTTATCTTAAGTTTAGTCAGATAAAACATCATCCATCTTAGACAATATCTATTTTAAATCCTGTGCATTCTGAGATAATGCAGCTATATCACCTGTAAAACATATCATATATATCTGCTCTCCACTTATAGTTACCCTGTTCATTCCTTCTTTTATTAGTTTTATTGTATTCTACTAAATATTCATAAATATAACATTTTAAACCATGTTCGTTGCTATACAGTATTACTGTGTGTGTATGTGTCAGACTAACAGGAACATCTCACTGATGCATAACAGAAACAGTTACTATACTCTTGTATTGTATAAAGAGTGGTTGTGTTGCTTTTTATTTTCACTGCCTTGTCTTATTTCAGATTTATCCTTATGAATACAGTACAGTATGCCAAAACAAAGTAATACTATGGAAAGTGATGTTAATAAAAAGAAACCACATAGAGGAATAACATTAGAAACATAATATGAGATCACAAGCAAACATATGGCCAGAATGACTTTTAAAGATCTTTGTTCTAAATATTACCTGATCACTTCATATGTATTTACTATTGTATGGTCAAATTTCATTATTAAGAAAGCAACCCCTGTTTTTAACATAACATCTATAGTGAATAAATTCCTGCTTTATGATCATGTGCTTGGAATGAATTAACTCATTGAAATAGAGCCCATCATTCTGAGTCAGGTTGGAGTTGTGCAAAAGGACTCCAACTATCTTTAAATATTTAAGTGCTTTAGTCTGCAGCCTTTTAATTGTTCAGTAAATTACCAGTTTTTGCTTCTCATCAAGGACAAGTGGACTTCTTAATCCTTGCTTGTGATATATCAGATGCCAACCAAACGCAGCCTTTCTTATTTTGATCATAGGCTGTTCAGGAGGTAAGGGGAATGAATAATACAAAAGAAGAATATATCATCATCATCAAATTCCTGACATATACCCTCAAGCGGTGTACAGGACATGATAGTACTACATGAAAAATTTACATCATTATTATCTACAATATTCCTCCAAATCAGTCTGTTACTTGTCAAGATTCCAACATTATCAGATGATCCTATATTTCTATCATTTAATTCACTTTGCACCGTATCAATCCACCTATATCTTGGTTTTCCTCTGGGTTGTTTTCCTGCCAACCTGGCAGAGAACACTTGTTTTGCTAATCTTTCCTCACCCATTCTGTTTAAGTGACCATACCACCTGAGATTAGCTATGCTAATGCATTCCTGGATGCTGACAATGTCAAGTTCTTTCCTAATATCCTCGTTTTTAATATGATATGGCCATTGATGCCATCTGTTCATGCCTCTAATCTTTCTCAGGGCTGTCTTGTCTGCGGTTTCTAGTCTTTGGTCAAGTGTTTTACTTCTGACCCAGCTCTCAGATCCATAAGTTAAAACTGGTATGAATACTCTCTTGTATACAGCTAATTTAGTGTTCCGACTAATTTCTCTCTTATTCCATATGAATTTATTCAATTGACTTCCTACCATATCAGCTTTGTTGATTCTGTTGTCTGTTTCCATATTTAGAAATATATACACGTTAGCACAAGAATAATGTTTAATTTGCCAAATATTTCGGTCTGAATATTACAGACCATCTTCAGTGGCTACATAGGAATAGGATAAACAAAGTGGAATACAAACAATTGATCATTCATACATAGAACGAGCTGCATGATGTCGTATCGCTAAGTATTAGAAGAGTAAACATTTTTAAAACATAATTAACGATATTAATTCAAAAATTCATATAATGATCTTAAATAACATTAGACTGATAAAAAAAAAAATTAAAATAAAAATTAAAAAAAAAAATAATTTAATGTGTTATCCTGATTAAACTTTCCCAAATTTTTGATATAGATATTCAGTCATTACGATTCAAGTTAGGACATTGAAGTAAGGCCTCTACACTTTCTTTAAATAAACATTCAAATTTGTAGTGACATCTGTGTAGGAAGAGAGTTTGGACCCAAGGATGTTGTGGCTTGTTTCTAATCCATGCTGAGCTAATCCAGATTTCTCAGGTTTGTTATGTTGAATTGATGACTGATGCTCTTGAATTCTTTTTTCTATGGAACATCCAGTTTGTCCAAAGTAAGAAAGATTACAATTACAAGGAACTTGATACACACCAGGTAGAGACAAGGTTGAGTGTTTATCTTTAGATGAAGGAAAAATGGTTGGATAATTTGTTAATAGGTGTATAAGTGGCTGTTAGATCATACATACATACATACATCTTCAAGGCCCACTCTTCCTAATTGGGTTGTGGGGGCAACAGCTGCAAGAGGAACTTCCAATGGTCACGATCCTCTGCCACCAAGCTCAGGTGTTCTGGTGGGATTCCCAAATGTGTCCACCCAAGGTTTTGGATATAATCTATCCAGCGAGTCCTTGGCCTTCCACATGGCCATCCCACCCTCTGGCTTGGCAAAGAGGGCCTGCTGAGGGAGCCTCTCTTGTGGCATTCTGACCAGGTGCTCGTACCAACGTAACTGTGATCTCTCAACACGGAGAAGCAGTGGTTGGGTATTGAGGGTTTCCCAAATTGCAGAGCTTCTGACTCTGTCGAGTTTTGTCAGCCCCACAACCCCTCGAAGGAATCTCATTTCAGCTGCTTGGATTCGTGTCCGCCTTCTTTCGGTCATTACCCAACTCTCATGACCATAGGTGAGGATGGGGACATAGACTGTATTGAAGACAGCCAGCTTTGCCTTCTGGCTTAACTCCCGCTTCAATACTACCGAACGGCCAAGCTTCTGCAATATTGAGCTTGCTAAGCCAATTCGAGTATCTAGCTCTACGTCCCATTTTCCATCATTTGTGAATATGGACCCAAGGTATTTAAACTTCTCCACCTGCCTCATTGGGACTCCACTTACATTTAGAGTGCACTGGGATGGTTGTCTTGAGACCACAAATGTTTCAGTTTTGGCCACACTGATCTTCATTCTGGCATCTGCACAAACAGCTACAAACCTATCCAGGGTCTGCTGGAGGTCATCTGTGGAAGAGCTAAGCAGAACTAGGTCATCTGCAAAAAGAAGACGTCCAATGCTACATTTTCCAATTCTGACACACTCACTGCCTCGGCTGTGCCAACAATCCAGTCCATAAATATTATGAAAAGGAGGGATGACAGACCACACCCTTGGCAGAGTCCAACGGAGACTGTGAAAGGTTTAGACTTTGTGCTGTTTCCGTTGGCAGAGGCCAACGGAAACAGCACAAACTGAAGATTTGGTCAGTTTGCTTCTACCAGGACGAAAGCCACATTGTTCTTCCTGGAACTTTGACTCAACTATGCTCCTGCACCGTCTTTCCAAGCACTTAGCATACACTTTCCCAGGCAGGCTGAGCAGAGAGCTGCCATGATAGTTACTGCAATCCTTCTGGTCTCCCTTCTTAAAGACTGGTATTATTATGCCTGTCTGCCATTGCTTTGGTGCTTGCCCAGATATCCAAGCAGCCTGACACACACACACACTCGAGTCAGCCAGAGAACACCATCTCGATTTAAGGCTTTTAGCATTTTGGGCCGAATTTCATCATTGCTAGCATCCTTGCCCGATTTTAGCGATTTTATTGCTAATGCTAAATGGACCTCTTCTGCCTGGAGGAAATGTCATCTGCAAAATTCTTCCTCACAGCCTCATTTTCCAATGTTTCCCATTTCACGCAGTATAGCTGCTTAGGCCTACCAGCGTTGATGGTAGCATCTGGTTTCTGAAGCTGTAGAGTGCACACAACAAGGTGGTGGTCAGTTGACAGTTCTTCCCCTCCTCTCACACGAACGTCCAACACTGAGGAAAATAGGTCTGCTGAGACTACAAAGAAGTCAATCAGAGACCTTTGTTCTAGTGTATCCCTGTACCAGGTATACTTATGGACTTCTCAGTGCTGGAAGAAGGTATTCATTATGGACAAGCTGTTAGTACAGCAGAAGTCCAATAATTTCAACCCATTCGCGTTAAGGTCAGGGGCACCGTTCCTCCCAACCACACCCCTCCATGTCTGGTCATCTGTTTCAACATGTACATTGAAGTCACCCATTAGCAGGACTGATTCCATGTCTGTCACCCTGTCAAAAGCAGCATCCACTTCCTCTAGGAAGGCAGAGTATTCTGACTCCAGATTAGGTGCATAGGCTTGCACCACAGCCAAATCATGGTTTTTCATCTGAAGCCTTAACACACATACCCATCCCCGTCCCCCCAATGGGATCCACTCAGCAACACAGTCTAACAGCTGGGGACTTGTGAGTATCCCCACACCCGCCTGAGCAGACATTGTCGGGCTCACACCAGAGTAGTAGAGCTTCCACCCCTTATCCAGGTCGACAGTTCCAGAGCCTCTCCTCTTTGTTGAAGAAAGCCCGACTAGATCTAGCCGGTGGCGCTTGGCTTCCTCAACCAGTTCCAACTCCTTCCCCGTCAGAGAGAAGATGTTCCAGTTGCCTAAACCCATACTCTGGTGCCGTTGTCATTGCCATTTCCGTCCTTTTGCAGAACCATTTCTTCAAAGCATTTCTCAGTGCAAAGAAATGGTTCTGTTAGATCATATTTCTTTAAAATTCTCGAAATTGGTTCTGAAATCCCAGAGATGTAAGGAATTGGAACTTGACATATTGAATCTTGGTTGTTCTATGTTGGTTTGTAAGAATCGAAAAGATATTGTGTACTCTTTTCGGAGAAGCCATTTAGTTTCATGTGATGTTTGATAGTCGAAAGTTCGTTCTGTAATAAATGAGAAGTTGAGCAGTTAGTTTTGGCTCGTCGGAGTAAACATTTTGTGACTCCTGTTTTTTGACAAGGGTGATGAGCAGATTTTTTGAGAATATAACGACCTGTGAAAGTTGGTTTTCTCTAAACTGTTGTTGTAAGAATACCAGAAGGTGAATGGATGAGAAGGATGTCTAAAAAGGATAACGTGCTGTCTTTTTCCATTTCCATG
This sequence comes from Typopeltis vanoorti, assembly GCF_054136105.1. Lineage (NCBI taxonomy): Eukaryota > Metazoa > Arthropoda > Arachnida > Uropygi > Thelyphonidae > Typopeltis > Typopeltis vanoorti. The sequence goes on along the minus strand of NC_143567.1, from coordinate 65,790,823 downwards.
GTAAACTTTATACGAGGATGTAAGGAATTGATACTGCTTAAAAAGGAAGGTAAGGAGTCTCTGTTGTGAGGCCATACAGCAAAAATGTCGTCTATATATCTAACCCAAAAAGATGGTTGAGGGAATATAGATGAAAACAGGACTTCTTCTAGATGTTCTAAATAAAAGTTTGGAAGAGCAAGAGAAAGTAGACTTCCCATAGCTGTTCCTTCCACTTGGTTGTAAAATTTATTTTGACATAAGAAATATCCGGAGTGCATTATGAAATCAAATAGTTTTATAATATCTTGTGGGAAGATGTCAGCTAGTAATTCCAGTCTCTTTGAGAGGTGTATTCGTATATAAAGATTCTATATCAAAGGCAACCATAAGATCTGTAGGTTGTAAAGAGAAGTTTTTTAATTTATTTAAGAAATCAGAAGAGTTTTTCAAAAAAGAGCATGAGTTGCCAATGTGTGACTTCAATAATTTAGATAGATATTTGACTATGCGATAGGTAGGAGAATCAATACAATCCACTATAGGGCGAAGAGGAATATCTGTCCTATGTATTTTTGGTAGACCATAAAACCTGGGAGGCCTTGCAAAATGAGTTTTTTGTCTTTCAATAGTGTCAATATCTAAACTTATGACCTCATCTAGAAGGGAATTTAATTTACTTAAAGCCAAGCTTCCTCCTTCGAACATATCTCCTTCTGAAAAGAAAGCTATACATTCCTTAAGAAACAAGAGTCACCTCATCATTACCAAAGCTGACAAGGGAAAAGCGACAGTATGGACTCTTCAAACTATAAAAGAAAACTTTCCCTTTTACTTCGAGATTACTCAACTTACCAGGAACTCAATTACGATCCAACCAACAGACAACTGAAGAAATTAAATTCCCTTCTAGATGATTATTCACATCTATTCAAAGGTCTCAAAGTGCCTGCCTGTATTTGTGACTGCACACCTGGGCTATTAACGCAAATATGATGCAATGCTTATGCATTGGAAAGTGTCCTCTTCATGAAGCATTAGTATATTGTGTTTAATTTTAAGAATCACATGAAGCTAGGAAACAATTAGAAGAGTCTTTAACAGGAATGAATGCAAAATTGGTGATATTGCTATTTTGTGGATGTGCATTACCCACCTAGCACACCCTGAATATATGCCCCTGATATATATATATCAGCATCAGACTGTTTTGACATTAAATATACTTACTGATTTGTAACTTTGCTCGGTATAACATTTGTTTACATCTTTTAGTGTTTTGAATTGCTTTCCCCTTGATATCGTAATTTCTTCAACAAGATCAAGAATACTTAAACAGAAATCCTTATCATACCACTACCTTTGCAACAGCTGTCAAGTCTGAATGTAACTTGTTTGTGACCAATTCTTCGTTCAGCCTTTGCTTAGCATTTTCTCATGCATACTTTCAAAAACTTTTCTTGACCATTTGGAATAAAATTCCTTTTTCTCTTTTTTTTTTTTTTTTTTATAAATTGGCACAGTGAGAGTTCTACTCATCACATGGTATTAGATGAGCCTACTGAATTATGCAGTGTAGCTATAAAACATTTATACCTCTATATTTCAAGTCATATATATATATATATATATATATTTGCAATTTTAACCTCAAGAATTGAAATATATTATTGATTATTTCTACTATATATTTTCTACCACTGTTCTGTGTTCTGTCACTTATTACGCAGTTTAACTCAAGTCAGTTTTGCTTCACTTTTTGCTGATGATGTTGTACCTAATCAACAACATCTTCAGGATTCTTTAATTAAATTTCAATAACTATTGTAACAAAGATAGTATGAAAATCAGTAAAAAAAGGTCAGAACTATGGGAAATAGGCAGGAATATGTAAATGCATGGATAGGCTTATGTGTTCATCACACATGTTGAATTGGATTTAAACGGTATTGTTGCGAACACAGATTGATAAGAAAATAACTATTTATTAATTTAAAAGCTAATATTTCGCTGGTATTTATATCCAGCATCTTCAGAGCACACAAACAAAGTTTGTTACAAATGTGAGACAACCACAATTTGGGGCTAGTATAATTAATTGCAGCGTGCAACACAAGACTAAAGTCCTAATACGGCGCCATCTAAGTTTAAAAAAAATAATAAAAAAAAAAACAGTAGTCCAAAGTTTTGAAAAAAAAAAAAATATATATATATATATATAGTAGTCCAAATAGTGGTCCTTGAAAGTTTTGAAAAAAATAAAATTAAAATAAATAAATATTAATTTGGTCCTTTGGTAGATTTATACAGCCATACTTGTTAGGTTTGGAGTATGTTTTAAGGCTTCTGCTGATTCCAGGAACAACCTCTTTGACTTATAGAAGCTTCTGTGCAATACTTTTTTTTTTTTTCCCAATTGATCCTGTGTGCTGGGGGTATCCAAAGCATGGTCTGCCAGACCTGACTTGCTATAGCAAAAGTGCTGGATATATTTTTTGTATTCATTGAGGCGAATGTCCACAGTTCTTCCTGTCTGTCCATAGTAGGCTCGATGACAAGAACAGGGCACTTCAAGCTGTCTAGATCTTGAAAGCTTTTCCTCTGGTTTTCTTTATCACATAGACTCCTGGATGTGATAAAGGAGTGAATCTGTCCTTAGGTGAATGGATGAGAGTTGCCAATTTCACATAAGGTTTAAATACGGTGTGCAGCTGGTATTTGTTAAGCACCCTGGATATCTTTTCAGATGTGCCTTTAATGTACAGGATGGTGATAGTTTTGTTGTAGTCTTCTGTGGTAGATAGTGAGGGGGATTTCTGGGTAGCATTTAGTATTTTATCTATCTTATGGGGGATTATAACCATTAGTTAGGAAGGTGTGGTGCAGGTGAGAAAGTTCAGGAGTGAGAGCAATGTCATTGGAACAGATTGCTCTAGCTCCATGGGTTAGTGTTTTTAAGATTTGTTGAGAAGGGTGATGGTGTGATTGTTTGTGTAAATATCTCCCTGTATGTGTGGGTTTTCTATAAACCGAAAATGATAAGGAACCTTCTGGAAGATGTGTGTCCAGCGAGGATAGGCAGTCATTGGCTTCTAGTTCCATTGTAAAGTGGATTTTAGGGTGCTGGCTATTTAGATGCACTAAAAATGTATTCAATGTGTCTGAGCCATGTGGCCAAATAGCAAGCACATCATCAACATAGCATAGCCAGAGACTATGTTTGAGAGTGGCTGTGTTGATAGTTAGCTTTTCCAGATGTTCTATGTAGAAGTTGGCTAAGGAGAGAAAAAAAAAGGCAGGGGGGGATCCCATAGCTGTCCTATCTAATTGTTTGTATATTTTTCCTTTCCTTGTAAAATAACCTGCCTGTACTGTGAATTTAAATAGCTGAAATATATCAGGGGGAAATTGTGAATTTAGTAAGTTAAGTGTTTCAGTCAATTACATTAGTGAATAATGAGGTGATATCAAAACTCACCATTAGGTCTGAACTATTTAAGGTGCGGTTTTCTAAAATACTTTTTAGGTGGGTAGAATTTTTAACAAAAGAGGGAGAATTGTTTGTGCAAGTGGCTAGTAGTTTGGCTAAATGTTTAGCTAGTTTATATGTAGGGCCGTTTATACTATCTACAATAGGGCGTAAAGGTGTACCTTGTTTGTGGATTTTTTGAGTTCCATATATTCTAGGTGTTTTAATGTGAAAGGGTTTGAGTTTGTTGACTGTTTCTTTTGGCCAGGAAGTGACTTTGTTCAATAACTTGCACACCTTATTCTTTTATGAGTTGGTAGGCTCTCGATCTATAATTTGATATGTTGACCGGTCTTGGAGAAGTGTGTGCATTTTGCTTTCATATTCTGTTCTATCCATTACTACATTTGCATTTCCTTTGTCTGATTTGGTTATTGTAATGTGGTTATTATTGTATGGCTCTTTTAGAGCCATTATTTCTTTATGTGGGATATTATTATTGGGAGGCTTAGAATGGATTAGAATATTGGCCACTTCTAACTTAATATTATTGGCTATTGCTGGAGGCAGGTCATATATTCCATGTTCAATGGAAGCCATTATTTTGGTTTTTGGAACTTCCTTAGGAGTAATGGCAAAATTGTGTCTACGACCTAATGCACTCGTGGCTTCTTTGGTTAAGGTTAACGATGATAAGTTCATAACAATGCCATTTTGATGTAATTGCGGCCACTGTGTAGCACTGTGTTGCTGGAGGATTTCAAATTTCTTCTGGTGTCGGTTTTTAACTTTAGTGAATTCTTTATTGGCAGTAGATTCGGAGATTCTCTCCAGGATATCCCATAGCTCCGGGTTCAAAATGTCAGATAGTATATCACGTAGTGCACTGATGGATGAATTTATTTTTGAAAGTTCTCGGCGAGTAGCATATATCTGTTCCCATAATAGTGCTAAACTCACTTGTATATTGCTCTCACTGCTGAACTTTCTCACCTGTGCCACACCTTCCTAACCAATGGCTATAATCCCATAAGATAGATAAAATACTAAATGCTACCCAGAAATTCCCCCCCCCCCCACTATCTACCACAGAAGACTACAACAAAACTATCACCGTCCTGTACATTAAAGGCACATCTGAAAAGATATCTAGGGTGCTTAACAAACACCAGCTGCACACCGTATTTAAACCTTATGTGAAATTGGCAACTCTCATCCGTTCACCTAAGGACAGATTCACTCCTTTATCACATCCAGGAGTCTATGTGATAAAGGCTGTAGAAAACCAGAGGAAAAGCTTTCAAGATCTAGACAGCTTGAAGTGCCCTGTTCTTGTCATCAAGCCTACTACAGACAGACAGGAAGAACTGTGGACATCCGCCTCAATGAATACAAAAAATATATCCAGCACTTTCACTATAGCAAGTTGGGTCTGGCAGACCATGCTTTGGATACCGCAGCACACAGGATCAATTGGGAAAAAAAAAAAAAATAGGTACTGCACAGAAGCTTCTACAAGTCAGAAAGGTTGTTCCTGGAATCAATAGAAGCCTTAAAACATACTCCAAAAGTATGGCTGTATAAATCTACCAGAGATATGGGAAACAGTCATCCTAAGACCAAATTAATATTTATTTATTTTTATTTTATTTTTTTCAAAACTTTGGACTACTATTTTTCAAAACTTATAAGGACTACTATTTGGAGTACTAAATATATATATATATATTTTTAAAACTTTGGACTACTGTTTTTTTTTTTTTTTAAACTTAGATGGTGCTGTATTAGGACTTTAGTCTTGTGTTGCACGCTGCATTTACTTATACTAGCCCCACTATTACACCGAATTGTGGTTGTCTCACATTTGTAACAAACTTTGTTTGTGTGCTCTGAAGATGCTGGAGATAATACCAGCAAAATATTAGCTTTTAAGTTAATAAATAGTTATTTTCTTATCAATCTGTGTTCGCATCAATACCGTTTAAATCCAATTCAACAGGCAGGAATATGATAAACATCAGCACCATTCTCAATGGTGAACCTATAGAATATAATATTTCAGCTATTTAGGAAAATTTTCAGTGACAGTAGCAAAGTAAATATGGAAATATACAATAGAAACAGCAAAATATGGTTTAGGAAGCATTTAAATAAATTTATATTTATATTCATACTGGAGATAATACCAGCAAAATATTAGCTTTTAAGTTAATAAATAGTTATTTTCTTATCAATCTGTGTTCGCATCAATACCGTTTAAATCCAATTCAACAGGCAGGAATATGATAAACATCAGCACCATTCTCAATGGTGAACCTATAGAATATAATATTTCAGCTATTTAGGAAAATTTTCAGTGACAGTAGCAAAGTAAATATGGAAATATACAATAGAAACACAAAATATGGTTTAGGAAGCATTTAAATAAATTTATATTTATATTTATACTGGAGATAATACCAGCAAAATATTAGCTTTTAAGTTAATAAATAGTTATTTTCTTATCAATCTGTGTTCGCATCAATACCGTTTAAATCCAATTCAACAGGCAGGAATATGATAAACATCAGCACCATTCTCAATGGTGAACCTATAGAATATAATATTTCAGCTATTTAGGAAAATTTTCAGTGACAGTAGCAAAGTAAATATGGAAATATACAATAGAAATAGCAAAATATGGTTTAGGAAGCATTTAAATAAATTTATATTGAATAGGAGAGAAATTAACCAAATTAGCAGCATACAGGACAATCTTTAAACCAGTTATAACTTATCTCTGGGAGTTGAGTTACAAACATAACAGGTAATCAAAGACTACAAACATAAACTTACCAGAAAAACTAAGAAATAGAAAAAAAAGTATGAATAGATGATTTTAATAGCAGAATCATATTAAAAATATTAGAAAGGAGCTTAACATTATTAGCATTCAAGAATGTGCTAGTAGAATTAATCTGAGGTGGAACTGCTGTTTTAACAAAACAGAAGAGAAAAAGCTAAGAAACCCAGTGTTTAATGCACTAGGATGGCACTTAAAACCAGAGGGAAAAGCTTTCAAGATCTAGACAGCTTGATGCAGTTATTTAATGGGCCTTAAATGTATTAAAGATCTGACAAATAACAGGTTGATTTTGAAAAATTTGTTGATAGGAAGCTAAACTCATGTACTATCATAGTATCTACACATTTCATGAAGGAACACATGAGAATTGTTGATGGTTTCTGTATTGTAGTTAAGGGTTTCTTGAAGCATAGGATTTTACAGTATCTAACCAAATTTATTATTTTTATCATGTTTTCTTATATTATTAAATTGTGTATATCAAATTTTTGTAGTGGTATAATATCCCATTCTGAAAAATAATTCCTTAAATAGTTTATATTTTTCTCTTTTTATATTATGTGCTTAGTTTTTATTTATTTTTTATGTGATATTTTAGAAATAGAATATGAGTTGTTTTTTTCCCCTCTCTCTCCCTCAGTTCTGTGGATACTTTTCTCAAATTTTGGGATCTGGATACCCAACATTGTTTTAAGACTCTTGTTGGACATAGAAATGAGGTACGTATTTAAGTAGTACTCTTTACAAGTATATCTGGGAGTATGTTAAATAATATTTTTTATGATATTGAGGTGGTAAAGTAATTGAACATTCAATTCACTTAACAGACAGCAGACTGGTGATAGGATTAACTATCCTATTATAAGCATATTAGGTTTCTGTGAAGCCAAATTACTTGGCTGTGACACACCATTAAGTCTAAAATATAAGGATATTTTAGACTCAATGTAAGCATTTATAAAAATGTCTATCATGTAAGCATTTTTTAACAGATACTTACATATCTGTTAAAAAATGCTTACATGATAGACATTTTTGTGTTGCAGATTTGGAAATCTGCACCTCAAACACATTAGAATAACTTAATTTCTTCTTCCTTTCATCAAGGATTAGGCATATGCTTGTTCCAACTTCACTGGTCTTTCCATCCTTGTGTTAATATTAGTTAATTTCAATCTCTTCTGTTAATTTATTACTAATTGTAACTCTTTTTGCATTTTATATAAACTTTGCATAGCTTATATTAAATGGAATGGCTATGCTTGTGTTTTCATTACACTTCATAATTTTTCTCAGTGTATTTTATCAAAAGCCTTCTCATAATCTATAAAGGCAACATATGTCTCCAAATAAATTCTCATTTGGTTTAACAATTTAAAGCATTATCTATATCTATCTCTAACATTATCTATACATGATCTTCTGTGTCTAAAACTATAAATATTAATTTCACTTCCAAAAAATAAAAAATAAAAAGTTTTGATTTATTGACTATGTAATAGAATGCCATTGTCTGGTTTGTATATCCTGTTATCCTGCTTGTATACACTGTTTGGTTTATACATAGTCTGGTTTTTATATATGTTATAGTGTAGTTATTGTAAAATTCAGAAAAGTTACTGTAAAATTGTCTGGTTTGTATATCCTGTTTGTATATACTTTTTAGTTTATACTTAGTCTAGTTTTTATACATGCTATAGTAGGGTTATTGTAAAATTTAGAACTTGCAACTGACCCTTGCAAGAAATGTAAATTATTGCATAAATTTGGAAACCTTTAAAATTAGAAAAGAATTCTTGCTAATAAGAATGCTAGTTACATAATGAAGATATTTACTGGAATGTTCTAGAACATACATGACCAATAGACTGGGCTAGTAAACATAACACAACTCCATTTTATGATCAATTAGTTCCATTTAATTGTAGAACTTAAGTAAACAGAAGAAAACTTGAGTAATTCAGCAGTGATGAAACTTTGGAATTATATATAGAATATCAATTAAGAGCACCAGTAATTATGTTTAGTTTGTTCATAGTTATGAATTCTGTAAAAACTAAGAAAAATTCGCAATAAACTAAGGTTGACCATTTTCTCATGTAGATGATATGTGATGAAAAAACACTTGGCCATGGAGATATCACAGTTATACTTGTATGACTGTGATATCTTGTAGACCTGTATGAGGACTGATCAGAAATATCCAGTACAAAATTTATTTGTGGAGAAACTACCAATATTGAAATAACCTCATAAACAGTTACTGATACTACCTACCAAAAAAAGTATATGTTACCTAGCCTCTCTCATAAATGACTTCATCTACTTAGATGAAGTCATTTTTGAGAATTTTGAATGAATAAAGCATTTATTTTGTTATTGTGAAAATGATGCAATGTTTGTGCATCAAATGCTGCTCTAGCTTAGTAATATAGGTACAAAGACCTCTGAAATTGTCAAACCTATGAATTAGAGTGAAAGAGAAAGTGAGAAGTAGATCCACGGACTTTCTTCACAAAAAAAATGCAAGACACTACTGATTACTTTCTTTGTGGAAGATCTGGTGGGACATACCATAAATCCAACCATTTGTAGAATCATTCTCCAGAGGCAAAAATCACCCAGAGGCGATTTTCGCCTCTGGCTCCCACTGAAGAGACCTCAATAAAGGTCGAAACTGGTCTGGGTAGTGACCCTTCCCATAATGCATAGCATTATACATGTCCCCAAGGACATGCATTCTTGGCATTATGGGATACTAAGGCAAGTGATGTGAAGTCATACCACCTTTACCACGAGTTGCCTCAGTCCCGAAAATACTTCAGGCACAAACTTTCTTTGTTTACACTTGGATAAAGGATTAAACCAAGTACAGTGATGCCTCGTAGTTCGTACTTAATTCGTTCCAGAAATCCATTCAAACTATGAATCATTCGAAGTCCGAATCAAGATTTTGCATAAGAAATAATCAAAAGCGAAATAATCCGTTCTCATATCCAAAAAATTTCAATAATTTTTTTTTTTATTTTATCTATTTTAGGTTTTTTAATGTTAATAACTTAGAAAAAATTAAACAAAATAATCTTATATTTATTTTATTAATTTTAATTATTACAACATAAAAATAACAGTGAAGAATATTTTTTTAATATAAAAATCACAAAGATGAAAATAATGCTCCCGCTGTAAAGTGTCTTCTTTGTGCTTCTTAGCTGGAGTTGGGAATGCTGATTCATGTTCTCTTTTTTCTGCAGAGAAGAATCTATCTAATGTTGTTTGACGCTGATGATTTTCTTTGATATTTTTAAAATAACCCATCACATTGTCATCGAATACGTTGATATTCCTGGTCACTACTGTCTTATTAGGGTGCCATTTTTCCACAGTAGCTTGTGTTCTAACCCAAACAGAGAACAATTCTTGAAGGTCAGCATTGGAAATGCATCCTTTGGCATCCTTCTCTTCCATAAAAATTTCTTTTTCCACTTCTTTTTGTTGTTGATCGTGAAGATGTTCAAGTTCTTCTGTGCTGAGTTCGGTTTTATGATCATCTATTAACTCCTCTATATCCTCATCACTCACCTCTAATCCCATAGCTTTACCCAAAGACACAATTTCATTTACAACAGACTCTTCTTCACAGCTTACTACTTCACTGACTGAAATACAATCTGGCCAGAGTTTTTTCCAAGCAGAAATCATGGCAAAAGATTTTCAGAATGGTAAACGAGCAAAGGCTTTATCTTATCGACGATCCTTAAGCAATGAAGAATGTTGTAATGCTCTTTCCAAAATTCTTTAAGAGTCAGTTCTGTGGCATTGGTTATTTCAAAGCACTTTTGAAACATAGCCTTAATATACAGTTTTTTGAAGTTTGAAATCACTTGCTGGTCCATGGGTTGTATGATAGAAGTGGTATTGGATGGCAAACACTATTTTGATGAAACTGAATTCATTCACCAACTAAATCCTCCTCTAAATTTGGGGGATGAGCAGGAGCATTGTCCATCACTAGAAGAGCTATTAATGGTAGATTTTTTTCAGTAAGATAAGCTTTTATAGTGGGAGCAAATTCTTGATAAATCCACTCAGTGAAAAACTCTCTGGTAACCCACACTTTCGTGTTGGCCCTCCACATAACACCGAATTTGCTTTTTATGACATTGTTCTTTTTAAAAACGTATGGATTTTCAAAAAAGCCTTTGACTCTATTAATAGAGAAGCAATGTTTAAAATACTCAGCTTGTATGGTCTACCCTCAAAACTCATACAAGCAATCTCAGCACCTTATAAAGATTACAATGCTATAGTAATCTTTCAAACAAAAACATCTGAATCATTTCCAGTGACAACATGAGTCCTGCAAGGTGATGTACTATCACCTTATTTGTTTTTAATATGCTTGGACTACATCTTCCAGACCATCAACACAGAAGATCTTGGTTTTAACATTAAAACATCCACCCACATCATGCAAATAACTGATCTTAGCTTTGCTGATGATGTTGTACTTATTGATACAGAACCAACAAATGCACAAAGACATCTCAGTCTACTAGAGGTACAGGCTAAACTTATTGGTCTGCAGATCAACATCCAAAAGTCCAAAGTATTCTCAATAGGTTGTGAAAACCTCATACTTCATATCAACAATAAACCCTTAAAAAGAGTAAAGGACTTTCAATACCTTGGATTGCACATCAGCAATACAGAAAAGGATATCAGAAAACGTAAACAGCTGGCTCTAGTCTTCCATAACAAACTACGTCCCACCTGGAAATCATCATTAGTATCATTAAAGACAAAAATAAGAACTATACCACGCAACCAGTATATCCATCTTCTTGTATTGTTCTCAAACCTGGACAATAAGCACCAAAAAAAACTACAGATCTAATTAACTCCTTTGGAACTACATGTCTCAGACTGATCCTTGGATACACCTGGATGGACCATGTCACTAACTCTGCTGTGCTAAATCTGGCTAAGCAAGAACCACTTGTCAGTAAAGTCAAAAAACTCCAACTCAGATGGCTTGGGCATCAACTCAGACATCCTGAAATCTCGCCCTTTTTGGAATCCCTCATCCTATACAAACCAGAAGATGGCAAACACAGTAGAGGAAGCCCATGCAAACAATTTTGGCAATACATATGTGAAACCATTCAGTAGGCTGAACTGCAAAACTCCATCTGACATCTACCAGTTAGCTCAAGATAGAGAGACTTGGAAGACCATAATTTGCAATATTTAATTTTTAATATAAATCTCTTTTCACATTGTATCATATTGTGAATAAACTATGTATGTATGTATATGGATTTTCAGAATGGTAAACAAGCAAAGGCTTACTTAAATATAAAGAGCTAATAAGCTTCATTTCGGCAATGAAAACATTACTTAAATTAAGGGGATATTAAATTCCACATAGTTTTAAAACCGAATAAGAAACTGAAGGATGGAATCAGAGAGTTTCTTGCCGAATATAGTAAACTATAAAGTATCGGCGACACTAGCGTTAGCAAATGCAAGTGATCCTAGTACGTAGTACAATACCGGGCAACTCGTAGCAATGGTGGTAAAGTTCTGATCGCTATTCTTAGGTATTTTCCATAATGTAAAAACACATTTCCTAGGAAATGTATGCTGTTATTACATTATGGAGGGAGGTCACTACCCAGACCGGTTTCAGCCTTTTTTGAGGCTTCATCAGTGAGTAGCTAGACCTAATACCAAAGTGTATAGCGAAAAGAACTTATATACTCTGCGAACGAGTTATCCAAACAGGTGCAACCATTAAGTTACTTAAATATAAAGAGCTAATAAGCTTCATTTCGGCAATGAAAACATTACTTAAATTAAGGGGATATTAAATCCCACATAGTTTTAAAACCGAATAAGAAACTCAAGGATGGAATCAGAGAGTTTAGCTACTCACTGATGAAGCCTCAAAAAAGGCTGAAACCGGTCTGGGTAGTGACCTCCCTCCATAATGTAATAACAGCATACATTTCCTAGGAAATGTGTTTTTACATTATGGAAAATACCTAAGAATAGCGATCAGAACTTTACCACCTTTGCTACGAGTTGCCCGGTATAAGAAGGATGGCCTACTCTTGAATGCATTTGGCATCAGGAGTCTTGAAAAATTATATATTGATATGAGACCTAACACAGCGAAAGAGAGTGAGGAAAACTAAATTATGCTGGGAGGAATCATGAGAATCTGTGTGTAATAGGTGACGATATTAGGTAACTGTGTTAATGATGGAAATGATTATGAAGAGAGAGAATGATTCTGTATTCCAGTTTGGACCTATAAAGCATATGTAAAGACATGTACATAAGTAAGGAACTGGATAAGAACAGAGATCTATAAGTTGCCAAATGTTGTCACACAGACCATAGACAAAGGTACAAAAAAAAGCATGCAGGTAACATATTATGTCTGTAGATGAAAGCTGGGAGTATCAGAAACAATGCAGTAGAGTTTGTTGCCTTGGTTAATATATTGGGACTCCGTATTGCAAAAATGGCTGTCAGTTCAATGTTAATAAATGTAAAATCATACGCTGGTGTGATTAAATATCCAATGTCATATTATATGTAGGATTATGCTAGAAGAAACTGATCAGGCTAGGGATCTTGGAGTTTTAGTAGACAGAAAGTTGAAGTTTGAGTATCATATAGCAAAGATTGTAAATACAACTTAGAGAATAATTGCAATGCTGAAATGGACCTTGATATGTAAATTTAAGGAACTCATTTTGTCTCTTTATAAGGCCTTGATAAGACTTCACTTGGACTATTGCACCAGGTCTAGTTTCTGTGGCAATCCTGATACACTGGAGAGAGTGCAAAGGAGAGTGTCAAAAATGATATTAGAATTTTGGAATATTGATTATGAAAACAGATTGAGAATTTGTAGGCTGTAGACACTAATAAACAGGAGAAAGAGGGGTGATATGATTGAGTCTTAAAAACTTCTGAATGGGTTATACAAAATTTCATTAGATGGAATTTTTCATTTTATAGAGGGGTGGGGAAAGGATGCGAGGGTATCTTTGGAAGTTGAGAATGAATGCTGTCAAGAAGGGGAGTGAGAGCTAAATTTTTCTTAGAAACTTAGAACTTAGAAATTATTTACACTCTTTGCATTCACAATGCACTTCTGGCAGTGTGTTTCACTCATCAACTCTCCATATAAAAAAATCTACTTCTCACACTCTTCTTCACCACATCTTAATACAACTTCTAGGAATAGCCTCTCTGTTCTTCCCACCTTACCATCCACTCTTTTTATAATTCATCTGTATTAATCTGGTTGGTTTTATTAAGAGACAGATAATGACAACAGCTTAATTTTATAAAATGCAGCAAAAATAATTTAGTCAGTGAAGATGAAAAAGCAGAAATGTTTTAAGTTTGCACATTCTTAGATGTGAAATACCAGAAGTATATGCTTGAATGTCAATCTTTGAGACAAAAAGGATCAGAGTGTTTAGTTAGGAAAATTATGATGAGTGGATTGCAAAAGTTGTTGAATGAATTAGGAACTATTAGGAAAAATTAGTGTAATTTGCATAGTTTGAATCTGGAATTTGGGATTTATATAGCTCATTTAAAATATGTGAGTGAATACCACCGTCTGTGAGATCAATGATTAACAGGGAATTGCTGTATAATTGCCCACTATTAATTTTTTTTATTTTTTTTAGAATAGTAGATGACCTTTGCAACAAATTTGTATTCTTGAACTAAATAAATTATATAACATCTGAAACACATGATACATACTGCCAACATGATCAACCAATTGGATAAAATGCTGTGGATTCAATTCAAATACTATTGTATGGATGTGAATTTCTTTAGGGCGTAGGCAGTTTTTTGCTACTTGTTGTGAGACCATCCTGTGTATTGGAGGTCTGAAATAGTTTGATAAAGCACCATAGGTTTGGTTCCTAGAGCAAATTTTTTATGGATTAACTTGGCCAATTCTCACACACAAAAATACTGAACTTTTTCAACAGTCATATCAGAAATCTTCTGGAAAACAGATGATGTGCCCTATGTGATACTTAAGTGTCATTCTGATGGTTTATAATGTTTCAATTTCCGTCCAAGATCAGATTTCTCTTCTTCGACTGAATGTCACCTCCAGTTTAACCTAGCACAAGCCAATTACATACATACATAGCCTCCTCAGCCTCTAAAATCTCTGTTCTTTTCCATTTAAAACATTACTTCTCTTCTGCTCAATGACTTATACTTTATAAATCTCAGATCTGACAAATCTTGGAACACTATTCCAACATTTGGGGTTTTCATTCCAAAACCTCCCTGAGAATTCTTGATGGTATGAAGAAGAGGTTACCCTGAATGTCACCTCCAGTTTAACCTAGCACAAACCTATTACATACATACATAGCCTCCTCAGCCTCTAAAAACTCTGTTCTTTTCCATTTAAAATATTACTTCTCTTCTGCTCAATCACTTATACTTTATAAATCTCAGATCTGACAAATCTTTGAATACTATTCCAACATTTGGGGTAGTGCACCCAAAACCTCACTTCGAATTCTTGATGGTATGAAGAAGAGGTGACCCTTCCTTCAGAGACTCCAGTCAGTCACTTTCCCATTGGAAGTTTTCCACTTAGTTATACTATAAATTAAAAATGCCAAGAAATTATATTCTTGGTTTAATCTCTCTACCAGCCATGGTGGATGAAATAGTGATGCCAAGTGGCACTTCTTATCCATGTTAAACAATAGGTTACAAAATCATATCCAGATTTTGCCAAACGTCTATAGACATCATGGCCAGTTGGGATCTTTGCACTTGGATAAAGGATAAGCAAACAACGTTTGTGCCCAAAGTATTTTCAGGACTGGGCAACTCTTATATAGAAGCTGATCACTTTGCATCACTTGTCTTAGTATCCCATAATGCAAAGCACAAATCCTTACAGACATGTTTAATGCTATGCATTATGCAGGTTTCGACCAGTTGGTCAAGACTGGTTGGCTCCCAGACCGGTTTCAACCTTTATTAAGGTCTCATCAGTGGGAGCCAATCCCGAGGTGATACCAAAGTTGGAGTGATGCAGAAGTCATATTTTCATATACGAGTAGCTTCACACCTTATTATGCACCTCTGTAGCGCAATTGGAAGAACGACAGCACGTTGTGCCCTTCGATTGGAAAAGACCTAAGTTCGATTCTTCTCATGACGGGAGGAATCTTTATATGGACATTTTCAATCGAAGGTGAGTTAGCTGATCTCATATGGAGGTAGCAGGGTTTATCCCGGAAATTTGGGTTTTTCATCCCGCATGCAGACAAATCAGCCCTTCAGAACACATGCAATTTACAGACAAAAAAAAATACTAGCTGTGGTGGTGGTAGTGGCCAGTAGATGGCACTGATGTTGATGATTGGTAGTAGAGGTTCGGTGTAGTGGTGGAGACGGAGAGTTGTACAATAGGTGTCCTCCCGCGATGAGTCTTCGGACTACTTGGAGGTGTCAGGAATAATAATAATAATAATTATACACACCTTATTGCCTTCTACTCAAATGTCAGTATAAATTCGAACCGCTATTCAAAGAGAATGCTGAGGCCTTACTTCAACGTTCTAAGTTGAATCAGTAGGTCTGCATATCCATGTCAAAAATATGTGAAAGTTTGATCCAAATAGCATATTAATTTTTTTAAATTAAGACTTTTTAGATACTACATCTGTCTAATGATATCTTTAAAATATGATTTTATAAATATTAAGTTTTTTTGTATGACATTGTAAATTTATACATATAATTTATTTCTGCACTCTTATGTTTACCTTTCTTCAGTGAAATGATATTGTGATTAGTGATGTAACATCACGCTGCTTGTTCTAATTTTGAATTAGAACAAGCAGCGTGTTTATGATCAGTTGTTTCTACTCTACCTTGTAAAAAAAACTGTTTCCTGTCAAGCCACTGATGATAGTTTGTTATTTTCAAACTGAAATATTTGGCAATATATTAAATATACTTTTCTTGTGCTAATGCATTGATAATTCCTAATTTCATGTCGCTAGTTTCTCTCAAAAGTAGAATTTGGAGGGAGAGCTAGTGAAAAAACGGTCCAGAGTGTTGAAAGAACATGATAAGGATTGTCTGGTTGGTAGGGTAACTATTTGTGTTACGTCATGACTGATGGCAAATGATTCAGTTTCCCTTCTGGCATGATTTGTGAAGTTGGAGTTAGGGATCCAGTTGTGCTAGAGATATTCCCTAGGAAGACATTCCCACAACTGGGGTAATTAGTTTGTATAAAATCAATTTTTTGTGATAAATAGTCAAGAAGAGCAGCATGATTGTCAGAGTTAAGGGAGCTGTAAAGGGAGCAAATGAATGCTATAAAGTGAGGTAAAGAAATCTTGAGCCAGATCAGATCAAAAAGCAGGAATTCCAGGTTGAATAGCAACTTTTTGTAGTTGCTATTCAACCTTTTTGTAGAGTGCATCATGCAATATGTAGTTGATACAATCAAGTTGGACTGTGGTTATGGAGGATACTAATTGGTGTTTTGTTAGGAAAAGGAGATCAGGTTTTGATTTCTGTTATTACTGTTATTAAATGAAACTAAAGCTATCTTAATATTGTTGCTGTAAACTTTGATTATATTGATGCTTTGAATGTTGATGAAATGAATGTGAAGTGTTTTTTTATTGGAAGAAATTTTGGCATTGTTTGTTTTCTTGGGGGGGGGGGGGCATATGTTTATTTTTGAAATTTTTTGTTGTATTTTTCATATTTTTTTGATTTTGTAATTTTTATGGAAGTTTTTTTTTATATCCTCAATTATGCATTTAAAACGGAAAATAAAATTAGCATCGGTTTCCTTTTTTTTTTTTTTTTTAAGAGTAGAATAAAAAAAAAATTCAGGAATGTGAATAAAATGCACAGCCTTTACAGGTTGTTGTCTTTCAGATAAATTTGTGATATATATTTTTGTGGCATATTAATAAAATGAATGAGCCTTCAGAGCTCAGTCAGTATAGACAAAGCCCTATTTTGCAAAGACCTAGGTTGAAATCCTATGTAGGATGCGAAGAATCTATATCAGAACTTTTTGAAAACTGTAGGCAAGGTAGCCAGTCTCATATGGAAGTAGCAAGGTTTTTTTTTTATCTCACACAACAAGCAAACAAGCCAGAAAACAAATGCAGTTTATACTTATAGCACACAATGCTGATTGGATTAATCACCTTATCATATCAGTGACATCAGGTTTCTAAGAAGCCAAGTTACTTGGCCATGACAGTCCATTGAATCTAACATGAAAGGGAAGATGAGATCAATAAAATAACACTATTTTATTAAATCACATTTTTGTAATGTTGCATTTCAATTAATAATGAAAGTTTTTATTTTTTTTAGTAGTGTTAAATACACCAGAAGTTAATCTGATCTGATAGCAACTAGTTTCACAAGAAAAGGAGGCTAGTTAGTTTTTCAGACTTAAAATTATGAACTTGGATTACGAGTTAATAAAGAAATAAAGCACAATTAGGGATCACAGTATGATATGGTAACATGTTGAACTTTTTCGGTCATCTCGAAAGTCTCCTTCAAATAGATGTCATGCATTTTGCACTACTTATGCTTATATTCAGTAATTATTCTGATGGGTTATCTGAGATATGCTTTAATTTGTAATCCATGTTCATAACTTTAATCCTGACGGAGCAGCTTTTGTATTTTTTTGTGGTATTTCAGAAACTTATAGTGTATCTTCATGACTTAAAAAAAGACCAGTTTCATTCTTAATGATAGGAATCAAATAATTCATTGCAGACATGTATATTGTCACTGGGGATTCACTGGATATCTCCTTTTGAATGAGGAAAATAATAATATTGAATGAATTTTAATGCTATTTAATTTCTGATGATGTAGAAAGTATTTTACCCTGGGTATAATAAATGTTAAAGATATTTAAACCTGGTTTTACTCCATTTCCCAAGTAAGCAAACAGACAAACAAGTCAAGTTTGTGCCTGCAAGTATTGCAAAGTAATACCAAGCTATTACTTTGCAACACTTGCAGGTGCAAACTTGACTTGTTTGTCTGTTTGCTTACTTGGGAAATGGAGTAAAACCAGGTTTAAAATAGCTTGGTATCTTTAACATTTATTATACCAAAGGTAAAATACTTTCTACATTTATATCTCCTCCTGAGATTTTTATTTAATAAGGTTATAACACCTTATGGTAACTTGTTCTGGTAAAATACTTATAAACTCTGTATTACTAAAATCTTGGTATTTCTAGCCTGGCTCCCACTGATGAGACCTCAATAAAGGTCGTAACCGGTCTGGGTAGTGGCCCCTTGCCTTTAATACAAAGCATCATACTTCTCCTCCAGGAGATGTGCTTTGCAGTAGGGGTAAATATAAGATTAGTGATCAGAGCTTATACTACTTTTACCATGAGTTGCCTTGGTCTTGCACTACGTGCTGGGTCAGCTAGACTTGCAACACTTGCAGACGCAAACGTGACTTGTTTGTCTGTTTGCTTACTTGGGAAATGGAATAAAACCAGGTTTAAAATTTCTGATGATATTGATATACACTTTTAAAATGCCAGAATAGTAAATTTTGAAATCATATTAAAAATCTGTTATTAAGCTTTCTAGTTTAAATAAAGTTTAGAAGGTGTATTCTTGATGATTGTAATAAAACAGTTGATAAATTTTTATACTTACAGGTATGGGACTTCATTATGCTGAAGGATGACACAAGATTAATAACCTGTAATGATATCAGTTCCCTTTGCATTTGGAAAGTGGACTTTCTTGATGGAGTAAGCTTCGTATTGTGAAAATAATTGTTGCTATTTAGATGGATTTAATATCCTTTATTCCTTTATATAATTTTAATTTACTGTTGCTAGAACAAAGCCTTTTAAGCTCTATATTTTTGTAATATTGGTGGTATATTCTGCCAAAATTTCT
This sequence comes from Typopeltis vanoorti, assembly GCF_054136105.1. Taxonomy (NCBI): domain Eukaryota; kingdom Metazoa; phylum Arthropoda; class Arachnida; order Uropygi; family Thelyphonidae; genus Typopeltis; species Typopeltis vanoorti. The sequence continues at coordinate 65,771,525 of NC_143567.1, read as the reverse complement.
CAAATTGTAGGAGAATTCTTTATTTTATAATCTACAGAAATAAGCTGTTCTTAATATCGAATTAACATTGGATCAGTTTGAGACAAGAATTATATAGAAGTTACTGTATCTAAACTTTCAATTTTTTTTCCATTATTACATTAAAAAATGCATGGTTTTTCCTCAAAATAACTGGTATTTTAAATGCACATATTTATTGAACAAAAAAATGTTATCCCCCTAAAGTTGCCATGGTCTTCTTCTAGGACACTTTCCATCAGGCCTCATCTTGGACACTTATTTATCCATTCTCTCTTTGCTTATTTTTTTTCACATGTCCAAGCTATCTCAATATTATTGCTGCAAGCTTTGATTTCATAAGTTATTAGTGGAGATCAGTAGAGTTCATACAGTCCTTGATTGTATTCTATATTTGCTTGTTGTATTATCTCTTACAAGTCCAAAGACTTTTCTAAAGATTTTATTTTCAAAGAGCAACTAATTAGTAACAGATATTGTAAATACAGTTTAGAGTATTACTTGCAGTGAACAATTTGAATTCAGGCTGTATGTTTAGCTCATCATATACACAAGCTGTAACTCGATTCTTTCTCTGTGCACTTCAACATTCTGGAGTATCTACTCTCTTCTTTTAGCTTACTGAACCTCTAAGGTTCTTTGTGCAAGTTCCAACTTTTTCCATTCTTTTCTGTCTTGAGACTCTTCTAGTGATTCCCATCTAAGCTGAGTCATTTTGGATGTTATCCTCCTAAAGTTGCTGTGATCTACCTGTAGGTCACACTTTCCATCAGGCCTCATCTTGGATGCTTATTTAGCCATTATATCTTTACCCATTTTTTTCACATGTACAAACCATCTCAGTAATGCTGCAAGCATTATTGAGATGGTAATAGAAATTAGAAATATATTATGTAATTTATTATCTCAAGTAATCAATGCCAGATATTTGAAGGAAGTGCCATTTTTAAATTTCTTGATATCAATACTAAATAGTTATTTCTCTCTTCACTATTTTCTGCATACTTTTAAATATTCAGTTTTATCTTGGTTGATTTGTCATCCTGGTTTTTCAACAGAAGTTTTGAGTTTTCTGAATGTTATTTTAATGTCTTCAGCAATTTCTCCAACTAGGCAAATATCATCAGCATATTCTAACATTAATGTTCTACTCGATTTTTTTTATAGTTTTGCTGATACTTTTCTAAAGCTAAATTAAATAGGATAGTGAAATGGCATCTACTTGCTTTAATCCTATCCTAATAGCAAAAGGTTCAGATCTAATTCCATTAGTCAGCCATGCTTCAGCAGTCAGTGGTGCACATTTTGATTAAATATGTTATCTTATGCGGTTTTCCAAGTTCGTTCTAAACTCTCCAAGAGCATTCTCTATGAATGTGGACAGGCCGATTCTATTTCCATTTTTTCTCTAATATATCTCCTAGTGTCATAAAAATGTGGCCTACTGTGGATCTCTTTCTTTAGAATCCTGTGTGATATTCACCTGTTTTCTTCAGCATATGGCAAGATTCTTTTTAGTATATTATTAGATACAATTTTGTTGCCTGTGGACAGTAGTGATATTCCTCTAATTTTTGCAATCACTTTTGTTTCCTTTTTTATATATTGGTATACTTACTGATTCTTTCCATTCTGAGGATATATTTTTGTTTCTCCATATTAAATTTACTGATTTATGGTATTTCTGTAATTAATTAATTCATTAGATCTATATTTGATGAGTTTGGCTACTATTGCATAAGTATCTGATGCCTTTGTTGTTTTTGAGTTGCATTGTACATTCTTCTTGTTTAGTTATTGAAGGTTTTAAATATTTTTAGGTGACAAGTATGATAAGTTTTCCATTCGAAGATCTCAGCAGGTTCATTGCAGTTTAGGAGTTGGTTAAAGTACTCTCTCCGTTTGTTTGCTATTTTGTCTTTAGTAGCTAGTGTTTCTCAATTAATGTTGGTGATTATTATTGCTTTCTTATTTGAACCTGCTTTATGATTTCTAATTTCATAGAATTTTCTTTGGTTATTTAACCTAAATTGTTTTGGTATTTCTTCAATCTGTTAATGTAGGAATTTAATTTTTTTTATCTGATTACCTTATTGGCTTCCTTGCTACTGCACTCTTTGTATTTCTGGTTATCATGAATATCAAATGGCTTATAAAGCCAATTACTCCTTTTTTTTCTTTTTATTGGCTGGTTTAAACTCATTATTAGGTTTAATGGAATGCATACAGCAGAAAACAATAAAATACAAGTTTATTACATCCAATATTTTGTGTCTGCCACAGAGACATTGTCAGGGTTACAATCTTGAAATTGTAAAAGCACACACAAAATCACTCAAAACAATAAGTGAAAAAAAAAACTTGTATTTTATTGCTCCTCTGTGCTGTATTCATTTCATTAAACCATTTTTTTTTCCACCATATTTTACTTTGAATTTCATTTGAGTTTTCTGCTGCTACTTTTATGCTTTCCTTCGTATGGTTTCAGAAGCTTTCAATATTTTAATTCCATTTCATCTTCTTATTTTCAATTTTTGTTTTAATCACCGTACAACCTGGATGTGTTTATACATTCATAATTACATGGATGTGAAGTGACCATTGAATTCAATATAACCTTTGAATATTATAGAAAAAATTATATGAATACAAAGCATATAGTTTTGATATATTTAATCTATTTGGCCAGTTGGGTAGTTCATTCAGTCTTATATTTTCTTCTTATGTTTTTTAGTTTTCGAGTTTGTTAATATTGTATCTCAGTTGATTTAGCATGTGCTGAAAAACATTTACTGTTTATTTTGAGCATAATGGTAGCAGTCATTTGCTACTTGGTACTATTCTTAGGATAAAAACAAACAGTAAATATTTTTAACTCTGAATATTTCAGATGCTACTTTAATAATATGATATCCATCATATTATTAAATTTCTAGCTAAATTAATCTTTCTCCATTAATATTTGTTTCTTCATGAAGACTTTGGCTTTCAATAACTTTTTTGTAATCCTTTTCTGACATTCAATTTTTTTTTTCACTGAAATTTCTTAATAGGAATATATATACATTTGTGAAGTTTTTTGAAGGATTAGTTCCAGTTTTTCATAGAAATCCATCTTATATTTTCTCTTCTTCAGCTTCTGTTATCTTAAATCATTTTGCTTGCAATCTTAGCTTGCTTATTCTTTCATTGAAAGCTTCAAATTCAATTACAGATGGGCATAATTTTTTTCAGATAATGAAATCTGTTCAAAGTTTTCATGTTTATCCAAGTTGCTTCCATCATAAAGTAGTAAAAAGGTTGTCTCTCTTCAGGCTACCTTCTCCTATCCATCTCATTTCTTGTATTGCTATTATATCCATTTTGTATCTATTAATTCATGACTAAGTTCCTGAAATGCGACTGCTCTATACAGTATATTCCATGATCGTATTCAGAATCCATTATTCCAAAACTTGGTTTGATATTTACTTAAGTCTGTCTGTCCAGTGAAGATTACTTGATACTTATTTGATGACCAGATTGCTTATGAGATGGTGTTGTCAGTCTCATGCTCAATCCCCAGCCTGGAAGATCAGAGTGATTCTCTTCATTTCAGCTATTCCTTTTGACAGACTTGGTCATTATTATTATTGTGTGGGAAGGCTTAGGACATTCCTATTACAGTTTCTCATGTCATAGGAATTTTCACATATCCATATTAGTCTCTTTAGAACTGAGAGTTTTACAGTGGCTGCACTGCATAGTTCAGAAGGCCTGGACAGAGGGACGAATTTTGGATGATTGGAGTAGAGCTCTCATAGTACCATACATAAAAAGGGACATAAAACTGAATACGAGAATTACAGAGGTATTTCTCTATAAGTGTTCTTGGTAAGATTTACGCAAGTATAGTTGAGAAACGGTTGAGAAGGATTGTTGAAGAAAAGCTTGGTGAGGAACAAGCAGGATTCAGACCAAATAGATGCTGTCAGGATCAGATTTTCACTTTATGCCAAATAGTTGAGAAATCATGGGAATATAACAAAGACCTGTATTTAAGTTTTGCAGATCTGGAAAAGCTATATGACAAGAAGCCAAGAGAGAAGCTATTCAAAACACTACAGTTATATGGTGTCAGTGGGACATTATATCAAGCAATACTTAGTCTTTATTTGAGTAGTAAGTCAGCAGTTGGAATTGAGGGAAGTACAGGAAGATGGTTTAATATTAAATCTGGTATCAGACAAGGATGTACATCATCCCCTCTATTATTCATTATCTATATCAGTGTTTCCCAGATTTTTTCTACGACGGAACACTTCACAATTCCTGAAATTTTCATGGAACACCTTGATTATTTTGTAATATATTAATAATTAATTATGACATAATCATAAAGAGTATTAGTACACACTTATGTATATGGTGTGACATGTTGACAAATATAAAATTACATTTTAATCAGTTATCAATCACTGGACTAATGAAATCTTGTAGCATATTGTAGTTTCCTCAGGCCAACATCATTAAATTAATTTGTGCTAATTTTCATTGACATATCCCATTCTGATCACCAAAAATTTATAATATTATTATAAGTACTTACGAGTGAATGCAGACTTTTCCTCCTGTATGCTGGTAGTTTTCCCCTCCTTTTGTACATCCTGGAGATCGCTTTGTAGGCTGGAGGTGGATGAATCACTATCTGTTGCATCACAAACACCTTCAGTATGAGATTTCATCATCATCATCAAATTCCTGCCATGTACCCTCAAGGGGTTACAGGATATGATAGTACTACATGAAAAAAATTACATCATTACTAACTTCCTATCTACAATTTTCCTCCAAATCAGCCTGTTACTTATCAAGACTCCAACATTATCAGATCTTATATTTCTATCGTCTAAGGCACTTTGTACCTTATCAATCCACCTATATCTTGGTCTTCCTCTGGGTCGTTTTGCTGCCAACCTGGCAGAGAACACTTGTTTTGCTAATCTTTCTTCGCTCATTCTGTTTAAGTGACCATACCAAATGAGATTAGCTCTGCTAACGCATTCCTGATTGTTGACAATGTCAAGTTCTTTCCTAATATCCTCATTTTTAATATGATACTGCCATTGATGCCATCTGTTCAAGCCTATAATCTTTCTCAGGACTCTCATATCTGAGGTCTCTAGTCTTTGGTCAAGTGTTTTACTTCTGACCCAGCTCTCAGATCCATAGCTAATTTAGTGTTCCAACTAATTTCTCTCTTATTCCATATGAATTTATTCAATTGATTTCCTACCATACCGGCTTTGCTGATTCTGTTGTCTATTTCTATATTTAATTTACCATCTTCAGTAAAAATCGTGCCTAAGTAGCTGAAATGTTTCACTTGTTCCACAGGTTCTCCATTCACAACACAGTTGACATTTTCAATGATTCTGCCTATTTTCATTGTCTTTGTCTTTTTATTGCTGACCTTCATACCATATCTATCACAACAGCTACTCAATTTAGTCAGAGAATCCTGCAGATTTGTAGCGGATTTATTTAGAAATATAACATCATCCACATAAAGCAAAGAGCTGACATTAACATCTCCAATTTTGATATCAGGTTTACTACCACTTTCCTTCATAATGTGAGCCATATAGATAATGAATAACAGAGGGGATAATGTACATCCTTGTCTCACACCAGATGTAAAATTAAACCATCTTCCTGTACTTCCTTCAATTCTAACTGCAGACTTACAACTCAAATAAAGACTAAGTATTGCTTTATATAATGCCCCATTGACACTATATAACTGTAGCATATTGAATAGCTTCTCTCTTGGCACCCTGTCATATGCCTTTTCCAAATCTACAAAACTTAAATACAGATCTCTGTTATATTCCCATGCTTTCTCGACTATTTGTCGTAAAGTGAAGATCTGATCCTGACAGCCTCTATTTGGCCTGAATCCAGCTTGTTCTTCACCAAGCTTTTCTTTCACGATTCTTCTCAACCGTTTCTCAAGTATACTTGCATAGATCTTGCCAGGATCACTCAGTAGGGAAATACCTCTGTAACTCTCACATTCAGTTTTATTTTCCTTTTTATATATGGGTACTATGAGAGCTCTACTCCAATCATCGGGAATTCGTCCCTCTGTCCAGGCTTTCTGGACTATGCAGTGCAGCCAGACTCTTATACCACCATACTTCAGCATTTCTGGTCGAATATCATCTACTCCTGCTGCCTTTCCACATTTCAAGCCTTTGATGGCTTTTTCTACTTCAAGTGTGGATATGTATTCCTGACTGCATGCCTGGTCAGTGTTTTTTACCACTGTGCTGTCATCACTGCTTGTTTCATTTAGCAGTTTTTCAAAGTAATTACTCCATACTTCAAGGATATCTTTTTCTCCAGGTTTCATGTCACCTTTATCATTTCTAATTCCTTTTACAGCTCTTTCCTCCATCCCTAACCTTCTTCAACAACCTCCAGAATATTTTGTCACCTTCTTGATATTTATTTTCTATATTCTTGCCAAAGTCCTCCCATGACTTTTGTTTAGCTAGTTTTACACAGTGTTTTACATTGTTGCATTTGTCTCTGTATTCTCTAAGAGCACAAGCTGACTTATTTGACAGGAACTTTTGATATGCTTTCCTCTTTTCCTTCACTGCCTCTTTAACTTCCTGTGTCCACCAGGGAGTTCTGATTTTTTTATCCTTGCAGACAAACTCACCACATGCCTCTCTGGCAGAATCAATCAATGTTTTCTTCAGAGTTTGGCACTGAATCTCCAAGGTTTGGTTCCTGTTCTCAAACTCTTTCATTTTTTCTTCAATAATCTTTGTGTATTTTAGTCTACAGTTCACATCTGAGAGCTGCTCAATATTGCTCAATATGAAATTCAATATTATCCTGCTCAAGACTAAATAGTGATCACTTCCAATTTCAAATCCTCTGTACACTCTGATGTCCTGCACCAGGGAAAAAACATAACTATCAACAATATCATAGTCAATGAGACTTTTCTTATTCCTTGCCTCTTCTCTCCATGTGAATTTGTGCACATTTTTATGTTGGAACATGGTGTTAGTAATAACCAGTCCATGTCCTGAGCAGAAATCTAACAGATATTTGCCATTATTATTAGCTTTGCTCTTTTCTTCAAATTTTCCCAAAACATTTTTGTATGTCTCACAATCATTTCCTACTCTGCTATTTAGATCCCCAACAAGGACCAACTTTTCCTTTTTCATTGTGTCAGTTGCTTGTTCTAAAGCCTTAAAAATTCCTCCACTTCTACCTTAGTAGAACCCTCTGTGGGACCATAGGCACAAATGAGATTTCTTAACAGCAAAAGTAAACAAAGTCCCTTGTCTCTTATTCATATTAAAATTTAAATCTGTAGGCCTATTACTTTTAAAAAATCACAGCACTACGGTTTCAAAACAAGCACTTTCACCCTACAATATGAAGTTGCGAAGAAAGTATTCAGTATTACTAGATTTGAGAACCGGATACAGACTACCTTGATCTTCAATTTCAGTGGAAAAATTTTCTATATACTTCCTTGTTGGTTGGCCACTAACATTTGCAACACAGATGTTATTTCTTTCAGTTTTGAGAACAGAGGATACGCCGCCCATTGTTGTAATCGGCTTGCAGGCAATGTTTATGACCAATCATAAACAGCAGTATTCCCTTTCCCGAATTACCTCCATGTTTAAAAATACATAGCTTATTCACTGACATCACGGAAATCATTCACTTTCTGTGGAACACAATTTGGGAAACCCTGATCTATATGGATCACATTATGTGAAGGAAAGTGGTATTAAACCAGATATCAAAATTGGAGATGTTTATCTCAGCTGTTTACTTAATGAGATGATGTTATACTTCTAAATAAATCCACTACAAGTCTGCAAGATTCCCTGACTAAATTGAATAACTGATGTAATAGATATGGTATGAAGGTCAGCAATAACAAGACAAAGATAATGAAAATAGGCAGAGGCATTGAAAATATCAACTGCGTTGTGAATGGAGAACTTATAGAAAAAGTAAATTTCAGCTACTTGGGCACGATTTCTTGTGAAGATATTAAATTAAATATGGAAATAGACAACAGAATCAACAAAACTGGTATGGTAGGAAGTCAATTGAATAAATTTAGATAGAATAAGAGATAAATTAGTGAAAACGCTAAATTAGCTGTATACAAGACAGTTTCAAACCAATTTTAACTTATGGATTTTAGAGCTGGGTAAGAAATTAAACGCTTGACCAAAGACTAGAGACTGCAGATATGAGAGTCCTGAGAAAGATTAGGGGCATGAACAGATGTCATCAATGGCAGTATCATATTAAAAATGAGGATATTAGAAAAGAACTTGACATTGTTAGCATCCAGGAATGCATTAGCAGAGCTAATCTCAGGTGATTTGGTCACTTAAACAGAATAGGAGAGGAAAGATTAGCAAAACAAGTGTTCTCTGTCAGGTTGGCAGGAAGAAGACCCAGAGGAAGACCAAGAAATAGCTGGATTAATATGATCAAAAGTGCCTTAGAAGATAGAAATGTAAGATCTGATAATGTTGGAGTCTTGACGAGTAAAATTCTGATTTGTATTAAAATTGTAGGTAGGAAGTTAGTAATGATATAAATTTTTTCATGGAGTACTATCAGAATATTACTTGTCAAGACTCCAACATTATCAGATCTTACATTTCTATCTTCTAAGGCCCTTTTTATCATATTAATCCAGCTATTTCTTGGTCTTCCTCTGGGTCTTCTTCCTGCCAACCTGGCAGAGAACAATTGTTTTGCTAATCTTTCCTCTCCCATTCTGTTTAAGTGACCAAATCACCTGAGATTAGCTCTGTTATTGCATTCCTGGATGCTAACAATGTCAAGTTCTTTTCTAATATCCTCATTTTTAATATGATATTGCCATTGATGCCATTTGTTCGTGCCCCTAATCTTTCTCAGAACTCTCATATCTGCGGTCTCTAGTCTTTGGTCAAGTGTTTTACTTCTGACCCAGCTCTAAAATCCATAAGTTAAAATTGGTTTGAAACTGTCTTGTATATAGCTAATTCAGCGTTTTCACTAATTTCTCTCTTATTCTATATAAATTTATCCTGTATACCCCCTTGAGGGTACATGGCAGGAATTTGATGATGACAATGATGAGATTTGAGAGAAGAAAGTTTGTACTTGCTATAATGAAGCATAAGTTGGTTTTTCATTGCTATGATAAAGGATAGTCAGGTTTTCATTTGATTCTGATGGATAGCATCTGTAGTATTGTGTGCTAGATCTTGACTGCCCATAGTTATGGCAGTGGATTTTTATATTCTTCCAGAAGGATGTTGCAGACCTTGCACTCTGTTCATATTAGATAAACTTATAGTAGCAAGGAACTGAGAGAAGAAAGTTGATCTTAGGGGATTAGATGAGTAGCAATGAAGCATTTATACTCCCCTCTCACCAAGGCACCTTAGATATAGAGAATAGTAATAGTAATCTACATGTTTAGAGAGTTCATGCATTAAAGATTTTGTTGGAACTGTAGCAGTTTGATAAGACAGTTTAACAGATATGTTTGGCTGTTAAAAGATGGTTACGTATAACAGAGATTGATGGCTCTGCTAGTTAGTTTTTATAATACCATAAAAATCGACCCTTCAGAACACGCACAATTCACAGACAAAAAATACTAGCTGTGGTGGTGGTGGTGGTAGTAGGCAGTAGATGGCGCTGATGTTGGTGATTGGTAGTAGAGGATCGGTGTAGTGGTGGAGATGGTGAGTTGTACAATAGGTGTCCTCCCGTGATGAGTCTTCAGACTCCTTGGAAGTGTCACGAATAATAATAATATTGCTGGAGATGATGGGAACATTTGTGAATGTAACTGCTGTATGAGTTTGTTTTTTGTAATACGTAGGTGGTCTGAAAAGTTCTCGGCCTCGACCATAGATGGCAACACTATGGGCAAAGATTTTTTTTTTCTAAGTTGGTACATCTGTCATGAGCATCCATGTGAAATTGCAAGTCATTCTATCAAGTAGTTGTTTTATACAGCTGTCTGAAGCAAAAGTGTTGTCTGTATCCCTTGCAATGGATAAAATTGAGTATCGTGCGGTTATAAAATTCTTTGTAAAAGAATGTTTAACGCCAAAAGAAATTCATTCGAAGTTCATAAAAGTTTATGGGCACTCTTCTCCTTCGTTTTCAACAATTAAGGAATGGGCTGCCGAGTTTAAATGTGGCTGTACCAGCCTTGAAGATGATCCATGTGAATGATGTCCAAAAAGTGTAAAAACACTAGAAATCATTGATAAGTGCACGATATGGTATTGGATGACCGATGAGTCAAAGTTCATGAAATTGCTGAGACTATAGGCATTCAAAAGAATGTGTAAGATATATTTTGCATGAAGAATTACAAATGAAAAAGCTTTGTGCAAGATGGGTGCTGCACTTGCTCACAGCAGATCAAAAACGCACTCACATGAAAATCTCTGAACAGTGCTTGGAGCGTTTTAACAAGAATAAAACTGATTTTGTGTGTCGATTTATTACTATGGATGAGACTTGGATTCACCATTACAGCAGTCAAAACAGTGGACAGAAGCTGGTTGTTCAGCACCAAAGAAGACAAATCGGTTCCATTAGCAGGAAAGGTGATGGCATCGGTGTTTTGGGATGCTAAAGGCATTTTGTTTATTAATTATCTTGAAAGGGGTAAAACAATAACTGGGGAATATTATTCCAATCTTTTAACCAGACTAGACGAAAAAATTCATGAGAAAAGACCCGGTTTGCAGAAGAAAAAAATCATATTTCATCAGGACAGTGCATCTGCCCACAAAGGTGTTTTGGCAGTGGGAAAATTAAGGGTTTTGCACTATGAATTGTTGGAACATCCACCCCTATTCCCCAGATTTGGCTCCCTCTGACTTATATGTTAAGCAATTGAAAAATGAGAAATAAGTTGGTAAGAACTACATCCTTTTGCTTCTTGGAGCTCATTCTTTGAGCAAAAGGATGTAGTTTTCAACAATTCTGACCTAGTTTCGTAATACCCCCCCCTCCCTCTCTCTCTCTCTCTCTCTCTCTATCTATCTCTATCCTTTCATTTTCTCTTTCCCTCTTATCTTCCAGTGCAAGCTAGCCAGTCTCAGATAAGCATCTCCTCTCTTATCATCTTTTATTAATAGTTTTATTTTTGTGCTTAGGCTTGGCTCTCTGAAATATTAGCCCACTTCTAGCCTTCAAATTTAAAATACTATTTAGAAGTGAAAAGAAGGAATTAATATAATAAAAGTTATTATTATTACTACTATTGGAGTATCTTCATGAGATCTGAGACTTATTCTTGGAGATTCACTCTAACTCGCACAATGCCTATTATATTTCCACTTAAATTAATTCATTCATCATCAGGTCATTCACTGCTTTTTCCACCTGGCTAGTGAGAAAAATATACTACCACTGTGTTTTTCAGCTTTTAGGGAAGATTCCAGTTTCTCTCTGCTTTAATCATATATTGAAAAATTTCTCTTCTCTTTATCCTATAACATTTCATCATCAGCTTTTATATCTTTCCCATTCTCCCATTTTTTTTTTCTGGGTTCTCATGGAAAGAAGAAATTGGTTGGTTTGGTATATGTCTTCTAGCAGAGGTGGAGAATACAGCTCCCTTGCCCCCCCACTCTCAGCATACATTATTTATGCCAAAAATTTGTTTACAATTTGCACCCATTATCATTACCACAAACTTCTTTATATTCCTGTTACTTTTGTTTCATCAACAAGTGTACATGATTCTGTTCTTCCTCTTTCAGGCTTTTAGATACACTGCATCAGACTTTATTCTAAGCTTTACTTCTTTTTTTTTTAACCCCACAGCACAAGTTTGTAAAATTCCAAGTCCTACTGCAACATATGCCTGATCTTGAAGCTCATGTTCATGCTATGTACACTTTTGCAATCTTTGAATAAGCTTCAATTTAATTAACATTTATTAAATAAACAGTTTAATTGAATTTTAAAAAGTAGGAAAACCAAAGAGCAGGCATAGTACAAAATTTTTTTCAGAGAAGCAGACAAGAAAGAGAAAGATAATGATAAAACTCAGTTTTTTAAGTGGCTAATTTTTATCATGTATATGAATTAGTGGAAAACTTCAGAGGAGTAAATGATTTATCTGCTCTTTTGATAAATTGTGGAAATAAAACCATTACAGGTATTATTTCCACAGTTAGGTTGTTGGTTTATACACTCTCTGCCCAAAAAGAAACCGAACTTTTCAAAAATAGAAGAAACTAGTGGCGCCACCTGTTGTATCTTTTTTTTTTTGTTGAAAGCAGCAATCTTCATTAGGTTGTGTTCAACTGTTTATGGCATTTGTTTCATTAGAAACTGAGTTATAGTGCCAAGAATGACAGTATGTTTTAACGAAAGGTAGGAAAATGAGTTTCAAACAGAGTTGCGATTGCTTTTGTGTTAAACTTGGTAAAAGTTTTACTGAAATGCTTCAAAAACATATGATGCTGAATGCTTATCCCATACTCAAGTTTATGAGTGGATTTAAGTGATTTCAAAGTGGTTGAGAGATGCTTGATGACGACGAAAAGCTGGACAGCCAAAAACTGAACTGAGCGAAGTTAACATCCAAAAAAGTGCATGATTTCATCAAAGAAAACCCAAAATCGTCCATGAGATTGGTTGAAGATGAATTGGGAATTCCAAAATCAACTGTGCACAACATTTTGACTGAGAGTTTGGGTCTTCAGAAATTGAATTCATGATTTGTTCCTCACAAGTTGACCGACAACCAAAAAATGTATCGAATTGAACATTGCAAGGACCTCATTAAAATCACTCGTAAGGACTCAAACTTCTTTGAAACGATCATTACTGGTGACGAAACATGGTATTTTGAGTATGAGCCTGAAGCAAAGCGCCAGAGTGCTGAGTGGAGACCACCAGAAGAGGGACATCCGAAAGAAAGTCAAAAGAGCTTGGAGAAGTCAAGTAAAGACAATGCTGATTTGTTTCTACGATTCCAAGGACATTATCCACAAAGAAATCATTCCGCCTGGCCCGGTGAATGGTGAGTTTTATCTCGAAGTTTTGAAGCGATTGATAGCGAGAATTTATCACGTACGGCATGTATATCATGATGCAGGCAGCTGGTCACTTTTGCACGATAATGCACCATCTCATTGTTTGAACATTGTGAGAGTTTTTGAGCAAAACCCAAGTTTGTGTGTTGATCACTCACCGAATTCACCTGATTTAGCACCCTATGACTTCTTTCTCTTCCCCCAACTTTATTTGCTGACGAAAGCAAAGTGATACGACACCACTGAAAACATTCAAGTGGCAGTAACCACGACCCTCAACAGTATCCCAAAAACCAATATAAAAAACTCATTTAATGAATTAATTGACTGTGCCAAATGCTGTATCGAAGCTGAGGGAGAGTATATTGATTGAAATGAATGATTTGAATAATTATAATTGGCCTGTGTTTTATTTTCTATCAAAAGTTCGGTTTTTTTTTTGGACAGAGGGTGTATCCTGTTGATATTTCATTGTGCTGTTTGTATTAGCCCCGTTTCATGCTGAGAAAATTACTTGGATACTTTTTCATCTCCTTTTTTAATGGTGTAGAAAAATCACAAGAAGAGTTTGTGGTTCAGGGAAAGAAGGAAATATATAGATTATGATATTAATAAAAGCTTATTATTGTTAATTTATTTATTTTTTTTTGCTATTAATTTCGTTGATCTTTTAAGACTAATATAGAAAGACTTGCTATAGGAATTATTTGTTTTGCTTCATATTCAGGAAGAAGAAATGCCTCCTGTAAAAAAGCTAAAAATTCAGAAACAATATGAGGAGGAAAGTAGTGAAGATGAACATGATGAGGTATATTATTTATTCTTTTAAATCTCTGTTATCAACAAGCTTCTTATTCTTCTGTTATTTATATAATGCTAAGGGAAAAAAATTCCACATTGGTCCTGGATGGTTATTTTTTTAGCTTTTAATAATTATTTGGCTTCAGTTTCTCTCTCTTTAGTGTTCATCTATCACAACACAGTTATGACAGGTTATTAAAAATGACAATTTGTGTTGCATTGAGGGGAAACAGTATGAGTCTTTTGCGATTTGCTGTTTCTTAAGTTTTAGAATGTGGCCTCTTATAGAGAATATATAGCAACTTCAGGTGGCATTTATTAGTAATATTTTATTGTCTGAAACGAATCTAGAATATATATGCCTCTTAATCAGAAAATTATTTTTCTACATCATCCTGCCTAATGGACTTAACCCCCCTGCACACAACTGTGGTTGGAGGCCTGACTACTTACCACCATCAGATTGGCTGCCTGGAATCCCCAATCTGAATCCTTTGGACTTCATATTGTGGTTGGACCTTGAGACAGAGAGAGAGAGAGAGAGAGAGAGAGAGTAGCCTGCAAGAAACAATACCTTAGCATTGCCAGCCTGAATGTGGATTTGGAGCGAGCAGTGGCAGCATTTCCATTGGATGTTGTGCTTGCCACCATTGGTATGTGGCCTCACTGACTTTGGGCTTGCGTGAAGGCAAAAGGGAGACATTTTGAACATCAAATGCTGCTATATGAACTTTATACATGTGGTTTGTATGTGTTGAAAGCTGTAAATGATTTAGTGATAGATTAAAGGTTTATGCACTGTTCAAGTTATAACAGTATTTAAGTTATTAACTTTTTCCAACAAATTTCCATTAATATAATACTCTGCCTATAATGCTCTCCTTCCAGAATGCATAACTCTATGCTTGCCAACACTGAATTGATATCCGTTGTTCTCTGTTCACATCAGCCTACAGGGATTCTTTATCATTGACATTCCTTATTACTCTCTCTATCTTAGTTGTCAGCAAATAATTGAATGTCACACTTTATCAGGCTGCACAGAGAAGTTAACATCAGGGTCCTCTACCCCTAGAAGGAATGTCTTCGCCTCAGCTGTGAGCTCCATTTTTTCACAGAAAGAGAATTGAAAGTAAGACGAGGAAAGGCATTTAGCCCTTAAATACTCTACAATTTGATCAAATGTAGACAAGTTGGTCAGGAGAGACCAAATGTGAATGGTAAAAGGGATCTGTAACTAAATTTAAAGAAAGAACAAAATCTGCTAGGGGCTCTATGAACAAGCACCTTCTCTTACTATAGTACCCACAGATACGAGACCCTTCAACACTTCGTCGCATGTCAACAGAAGGGGAATCCATTCTGATAATAGGGTAATCAATCTGTATTGTGGGATGAGTTGTTTATTATTACATGCTGGAAAATTAACTTCTCTTTTATGATCATTGTAGTTTTTAAAGTGGTAACTATTTTGCTTATATACCAGGTGGAAAATTTTACCTACAAAGCACTTAATTTTGCATGTTGTTGACCAATTCATTCATTGCCTTATTTCTTTCTATCTTTCAACATGAATTGACTCTTCTTGGCAGTCTGCCAACTAGAGCTCTCGCTTATGTGGTCGGACTATATCAAGATGATAGCACTAGGGTCCTATTGGGCTATGGGTTCTTATTCAATGTATTCAGACTACCCCCACCATATCTGCAGGGGGGGGAATGCTCCACTGCCACCTGGTAGATGCACAGTATAGAGGTTAGAGTCCTCTGAGGGAATCCTGACTTCATTTTTAAATAAGTAAATATGTGTATGTGTGTGTGTATTAAAAAAAATAATAGGTTTGTTGTTTAGTCTCATGAGATACATTTTTACACAGCCAACATCCTAAATACAAGCCACAGTTGAACAGGAATGAAATACTGCTTATGTTCCTGGAGACATTACTCAAACATCCTGTCCTTAAAACACTTAACATATACAACCAGAGCTGTTTGTTTCATTGTTTTATACACACACACACACACACACACACTCACACACACACACACACAATGAATTATAATAATACGATAGTATTATTATTATTACGGGCTACTCCATGGAGTCCCTAAACATCATGTCAAGCACTATCCAACATTTGTGCAGTATCTATCATACTTTGTTTTAAACCCATTCACAGTCGTTGCAGCCACAACAGATTCTGGCAACCTATTCCACTCATTCACTACTCTCCAAGCAAAAAACCTAGTTCTAGTACCCTTGCTAACTACACTCTTTCTCAGTTTCCACCACCAGACCTGTTCTGAAAAATTTCCTCTAAATTAATCTAATAAAATTTCCTCAGTAATTTGTATGTCTTAATCATATCACCCCTTTCCCGCCTATCAACCAGTTTCTGTAACCCACAAATCTTCAACCTTTTCTTGTAAGGTTCGATCCATAGACCTGCTACCATCTTGGTCACTCTCCTCTGGATCCTCTCTACCTCTTCCTCGTTGCCAAGAAAGCCAGGTGGCCAGATCTGCATGCAGTAGGGAAGAAGGGATCTTATCAAGGCTTGATAAAGAAGAATAATAACCTGCTTCTCTCTCTCTCTCTCTCTCTCTCTCTCTCTCTGTTCATCAAAGTATTTTTCATTAACCAAGTAATCTGATGAGCTGCTTTAGCCACTTTTGCTGTGTGCCCTCTAAACTTTTTATTATTATTATTATTACATTACACCTCCAAGAAGTCCAAAGACTCATTAAGGGAGGGCACCTACTCTACAACTCTCCGTCTTCAACACTCAATCCACCAACTACAACTACTTTCATCATCTACACCAATACCATCTACCACAGACTACCACCACTAGTATTTTCACAGATAATCACAAACATCCATGCCCACACTTGGATTTGAACTCACAGCCTTTTGGCTGGAGAGTGTATACGCTAACCACTTGGTCAACCAGGAAGGCAACTCCCTATCCACCAGCACTACCAAATCTCTGGCTTCATCAGTTTCCTGGAGTAAGGTTCCATCAATGGGGTACACAACTGGTAAGCTTTTTTGCCTCAAAATGCATAACCTTACACTTTGTCACATTAAACTGACATCCATCCATTCACATTTGCCCAGATTGTCAGACTTTCAAAATCATCCTGCAAAATTTTAATATCTGTATTAACTATTGCTCTACCCAACTTTGCACCATTGGCAAACAACTGAACAGTTCCTTTCAGATCCTTTCCTATATCATTAATGTACAAATTAAACAGTAGCAACTTAAGAACAGAGCCCCGTGGTATGCCACTAGTCACAGGTCTTGTATTGGACTCTACTCATGAATAAACTACCCTCTCATATCTCTCCAACCACCCTCTTATCCATCTCACCAATCCGAACCTCCATCTCCACATGCTGTAGTTTACTGATTAGAATTCTATGTGATATCCTGTCAAAGGCATTTGCAAAGTCCAGCAGTCTCACTGTAAACCCATTACCTTTACCCCATCTCAGCTGTCACTGTATTGAAAAACGTCAACAATTTACTGAGGTATATCCTATCCTTCACAAAATCATGTTGCCCCCCCCCCCCCCCATACAGTATCCTATTTCCGTCTGTCAATTCCTGTGTTTTGCTCTTGACCAACTTCTCCAGTACCTTGACAACAACTCCTGATACGTTGAAAGTTTTTCCACTTGGTTATACTATAAAAAGATGCCAAGAAATTATATTATTGGTTTAATCCTTTATCCAAGTGTAAGCAAACAAAGTTTGCATGTGAAGTAACTTCACAACTGGTGAACTCATATATCAAGGCTAATGACTTCACATCACTTGCCTATGTACCATAATGCAAAGTACATATCCTTACAGATATGTATAATGCTATGCATTATGGGAAGGGTCACTACCCACATGTCGATAAGGATATGTGCTTTGCATTATGAAATACTAAGGCAAGTAATGTGAAGTCATTAGCCTCTATATACGAGTTGCCAAGTCTGGAAGTTACTTCACGTGCAAACTTTGTTTGCTTACACTTGGATAAAGGATTAAACCAAGAATATAATTTCTTGGCATCTTTAATTTATAACTCCTGATGTGTTGATTGGTAATTTTTGGTAATTTTCTACATCACCCTTGGAGCCTCCTTTATGCAATTTGACTATTTTCCCCTCTTTCCAATCTCTTAGGACTAACCCAAACCTGAGACTTAGCTTAAACAATGTGGTCAAGGGCAGTGGCAATTCCTTAGCACCTTCACATAAAACTCAAGCAGGTATACCATCTAATCCCATAGCTGTATTCACATCAAGGTTCTGTAACATGCTATGCACCTCTATTTCATTTACTTCAGTTCCCATACCTTTACCTCTCTTGTTTCTGCAATATATCCATATAGATGATATATTCTTGCAAAGTGTTCACTTAGTAATTCTAGTATTTCAACTGATGCAGTTACCTCCCTACTATCAGCATTCATTAAAATCATTCTACCATAAACATTCTTTCTTTTATTTGCATCATATTGAAAGAACTGTTTGGGTCTATCTTTGGCCTGCACTGCTAATTTCCTTTCATACTCTGCATTTGCCTTTCTTACCACACTAATTACCTTTCAGTTGACATATACCCTGTCAACTGAAAATTCCATACATTTAGCCATCTCCTGGGTCAAGACCATATGATCACTCTTACCATTTGGTGGCAGCATAGTCATATTTGTTATGAACAAATTCTCAGATGAAATTACTAGATTGAGCACTTTAAGATCCTTAGTATATTCTATAACATGCTGTCTCAGGTAATTATTCCTTATTAATTGCATCAATTCAATTTTCTTCCTCCCATGTGTACTCTTCTCCTTCCACTCTATGTTCCCATAGTTGAAATCCCTCATAATAATTACCTGCTGTCCCCTTATTGAGCCTATTTGCAGAAGCATACTGTCCCGACCATCTTTTCCATTCCCTGATCTACAGCATCCAACTGTATATTTGTTCTAAGGATCTCTATCTCACACCAGATAACTTCTAATATGCTATTTTCACTAGCCTATTGGCTATCATCAATAACACTCTTCTCCCCATTCTTTTCTCTCTATCCTCCCTGAACACATTGTAACCTGCACATTCTGTCCCACTAACTATATCATCTTCTGTCAGCCATGTCTCACTAATGCCAATAATCTTTATTCTAGATGAAATAACCAATGCCCCAAATTCCCCCCCCCCCCCTGTCCTGAATGCTCCTAGTATTAGTGTACATAAAGTGCAAAAGCCTCAGGATAGAGGCCCACCACTATCCTGACACTTTGTACTAACTATCCCTTTCTGGTTTGTTACCAGTAGTAACCCAGGCATCTTATACACATTCTTACTCATCTGCCTCACTGATATCTGCATATCCACTCAATGGCTTCTTCCCTCTAAAAGCTCTAATTTCCCTGATTTTGCACATCCACTTTCACTTCATTCAACAACACTTTCCAGACTCTGAACACCAAACTCCCTTCAGATGCCATCCTTTTTGTATAAGTCGTTTCACCCATCAAACTCACTCCACACCTGCACATTGAGTTATTTGCTAGCTCTCCTTCTCAGGTCTGCTTTGTTATATTATTGCAGTAGACTCACTATCTTAACTCTCTCACTCTTTTCTTTTGCTACTTCCAGTAATTCTTTCATGTTCTCTTTCATGCTGTACTTTTCTGCTTTCAAATAATTTGTTCCAGCCAAAATGATCAACTTTTTCACTTTACCCTTTTGCGTGCTAGTAGCCTCATTAACATCTTTAATTTTTGCACCTGGAAAGCACTATTTTGTCAATCTCTCGCCAATCGCACCTCTTATGATTGAGTCACTGTGCAAGGCTTGCCCCTTGATTTTTCCTTCTCTCTTAGACAAGCCCTCATTTCTCTTATCTTGCACTTCTTTCTTTCTGATATCTGCTGACTCATTTGCTAGAAATTTCTGCATTCGTTGCAGTTCCTGTTTTGCCCTGTGTATTACTTCCTACATCTTATTGAGGTGAATGCCATGGCTGTTTGTTCCTCACATTATGGCGTTCATTGACTTCTTTCCAAGCAGTGTGTGTGTGTATATATATAGCTTTAGTCATCTTTGATTCCTCTATTGGTATTTCACAAGGTAGACTGAATTTAAACTTCATGAGGTCTCTTTGTGGTCATGAACTTTGTCCATTATCATTCACACATACACTTGAATCTAAGTACTGTTTTTCAAGAACGAATTGACTGCCTGTTTATATCATGTTCCTGCCGTGTTTCATTAATCACATCTTATTGGTGTATTCTATTTAACTAGGGGATGTTCCAAATATTTTGAGCACTTATTGTGTACGTGCATGTGGTAACTGATATCTATAGTCATGCGTTCCACTGTATAATTGCTATAATCATGTATAATTGAAAAAATAAAATAGCATAGAAATGAAGGAAAGTATACTCTAAAAGAAATCAAAGATGATAAAGGTGACATGAAAAAACTGCAGATAAAGATATTCTAGATGTCTGGAGTAATTACTTTGAAAGATTGTTTAATGAAAGAATAAGTGACTTTTAGAAAGGTGGTAGGAAATGTTCAAGAGGAATGCACTCATGAGTACATATCAGTTACATGAGGTAGAGAAAGCCATCAAAGACCCTCCAATGTAGATGATATATATATATATATATATATATATAGCCAGAAATACTCAAATATGGCAGTCTTTCATTATATTATTCAGAAAGTCAAATTCCTATTTATTAGAGTAGACCTCTTGTAGTATCCATCTATAACCACAAAAAAGGAAAATAAAACTGAAGGTGCAAATTTCTGAGAGGAATTTCTGTTGAACATTTTAGGTTAGAATTATGCAAGTATATTTGAGAAGATGGTAAAAGAAAATTTTTGATAGAGAAACTTGAGGAAGAACAAGCTGAGTTCAGTCCATGGATCAGATTTTCACTTTAATATGAATAATTTAAAAATCATGAGACTACAAGGATCTGTCTTTGCATTTTATAGATCTGGATAAATCATATGACAGGATGCTAAGAGAAAGGTGGTCAAAATAGCAATTAGAATGAATTTAGCTACAGGAACATGGTTTGATTTAAAGTCAGGTGTGAAAAAGGAAGTGCACACTTCTTTCACTGTTATTCATGTGGATGACATTATGAAGGAAAGTGGCATTAGGCCTGATATCAAAATTAGAATGTTAATCTCATCTCCTTATGCAGGTGATGTTATACTCTTAAATAAATCCAGTAAGTGTATGTGTGGAATTCCTTAACTAAAGTGAATAACTGCTGTAAAACAAATACAGTATGAATGTCAGCAGTAAAAAGACAGCCTGCTGAGTAGGCAGGACATTAAAAATATCAACTGCATTCTGAATGGGCAACCCATAGAACTACTAAAAAATTTCGGTTATTTAGACACAATTTTTAGAAAAGTGACAAATTAAATATGGAAATAAACAATAAAATAAATAAAGCTGGTATAGTGGGGAGGGGAGTCAACTGAATAAATCTGTCTGGAATCAGAGAGAAATCAAAATCTAAGTTCAAACTGGTTTTAACTTATTCTTCTGAGAGCTAGGTTAGAAATAAACCACGTGATCACAGGTTGGAGGTCACAAATATGAGACTTCTGAAAAAGATTAAGGGAGTAAATAGATGACATCGGTGGCAGAAAACCATTAAAAATGAGGATATTAGAAAGAACTTGACAATGTTAGCATTCAGGAAATCAAATAGGAAATATAAGGGGTATAGTCACTAAGAATGGAAGATCAGAATAAATGTTTGATACTTAGGATGGCAAATAAAAGACCCAGAAGAAGATCAAGGTCTAAGTGGGCAGATTCAGTACGAAGTACTTTAGAAGAGCACAATATAAGATCTGATAATATTGGAATCCTGACGGATAACAGATTAATTTGGATGAAGATTGTTCATTAGAAATTATGAATCCAATAAATTTTTATGTAGTATACTTTTTATCTTAATATTCTGTACACCCCTAAAAAAGCACGTATCAGGAATTTGATGATGATCACTCTACTTGAAACTGCCTGCCATTCAAGAAGATTAGCCTTGTGTTCAATACTAAAGAAGGAGTAGCCATAGTATTGAACACTAAATAAGAAGCTAATCTTCTTGAATGGCAGCCAATCTCAAGTAGAGTGATGTGAACAAATATCAGAATGGGGAACTGAACAATGAGACTTATTTGTGCCTATGGTCACACAGGAAGTTCTACTAAGGAAGAAGTGGAGGAATTTTTTGAGGCTTTAGAGAAAGCAACTGACACAATGAAAAAGTAAAAGTTGGTCCTTGTTGGAGATCTAAATAGCAGAGTAGGAAATGATTGTCAGACATACAAAAATATTTTGGAGAAATTTTGAGAAAAGAGCAAAGCTAATAATAATGGCAAATATCTGTTGGATTTCTGCTCAGGACATGGACTGGCTATTACTAACACCATTTTCCAACATAAAAATGTGCACAAATTCACATGGAGAGAAGAGGCTAGGAATAAGAAAAGTCTCATTGACTATGTTATTGTTGATAGTGATGTTTTCTCCCTGGTGCAGGACACCAGCGTGTACAGAGGATTTGAAATTGGAAGTGATCACTATTTAGTCTTGAGCAGGATAAAATTGAATTTCATATTGAAAAGAATAACATGTAAGAAAGTTTTAAAGCGAATAAAAGTTGAGCAGCTCTCAGATGTGAAGTGTAGACTAAAATACACAAAGAACACTGAAGAAAAAATGAAAGAGTTTGAGAACAGGAACCAAACCTTGGAGATTCAGTGGCAAGCCTAGAAGAAAACCTTGATTGATTCAGCCAGAGAGGCATGTGGTGAGGTTGTCTGTAAGGATAGAAAAATCAAAACTCCATGGTGAACACAGGAAGTCAAAGAGGCAGTGAAGGAAAAGAAGAAAGCTTATGACCAGTTTCTGGCAAATAAGTCACCTTGTGCTCTTAAAGAATACAGAGATAAATGTAAGTAAGTAAGCTAAAACGCTGTGCAAAACTAGCTAAACAAAAACCTCATGGGAGGATTTTGGCAAGAACATAGAAAATAAATATCAAGAAGGTGGCAAAACATTTCTAAGCTTCTTCAGGTTGTTGAAGAAGCTTAGAAATGGAGGAAAGTGCTGTAAAAGGAGTTAGAGATGATAAAGGTGATATGAAAATGGAAGAAAAAGATATCCTTGAAGTAAGTAGTAATTACTTCGAAAAATTGCTAAATGAAACAAGCAGTGATGGCACAGTGGTAAAAAACACTCAACAGGCGTACAGTCAGGAATGCATATCCATACTTGAAGTTGAAAAGGCCATTAAAAGCCTGAAATGTGGAAAGGCAGCAGGAGTAGATGATATTCGACCAGAAATGCTCAAGTATGGAGGTATAAAAGTCTTACAGTGACTGCACTGCATAGTTCAGAAGGCCTGGACAGAGGGACTAATTCCAGATGATTGGAGTAGAGCTCTCGTAGTACCCATATACAGGGTGTTCGGGATAAATTTGACATATTTATAATTAATTATATTTTTCCGTAAGTTACATGTATTAACACACACTTCTCTTCATTTAAAAGTTTGGACCCTTCTTCATTCATATACAAGATGTCAGAAAGGATGGATAGCTGGAACCCACCTGAATCATGGAAGAGAATAACTTGTATCATGATGATTCGTGCCCGCCATCAAAATAAGGATATTACGACTGCTGCCCAATGCTCCCTGAATACAGTAAAAACAATCAGGCATGAACTAGAGACTTGCAATGGTGACTACGAGGATGTAGCAAGAAGAAAGATCCCTAGCAGACGATCTGATTGCGTTCGTACAGCAGAATTCCTCGCAAATCTGCAGGAACAGGTGTTGAAGAACCCTGGCATTGGAATTCGGGCTTTGTTCGTGGAGTTGCTAACTGTAGTCAAGCCCTGGATAACAAGGGTAGATAATGGTAGGCCGTATGTATGGCAGCAGGATTCGGCCCCTTGCCACACCTCTGGGAAAAGTCAAAAATGGTTGTCTGAAAATTTCTACGACTTCACCAGTCCAAATGTTTGGCCTCCAAACTCCCCAGACCTTAACCCCATGGATTATTTTGTATGGGGCGCAGTTGAAAAAGACACCAATCGCACTTCCAGTAATACAAAAGCCCAGTTAATGGATAAAATTAAAACAGTTTTTGCGGCCCTTCCCAGGGAGACTGTAGCATCAGCTTGTTCGAGGTTCCGAAGCAGAATTGAAGCTGTGATCGATGCTAATGGTGGTTATTTTGAGTAAATCTTGTTGATAGTATTGTAATTAACTCTGCCTGTAATGTTTTTTTGTCAATTCATTAAATTTAATAGATACAGAGAAGATTTTCTTTTTCCTTACGAAACTGTCAAATTTATCCCGAACACCCTGTATAAAAAGGGAAATAAAACTGAATGTGAGAATTACAGAGGTATTTCCCTACTGAATGTTCCTGGTAAGATTTATGCAAGTATACTTGAGAAATGGTTAAGAAGGATTGTGGAAGAAAAGCTTGGTGAAGAACAAGCTGGATTCAGGCCAAATAGAGGCTGTCAGGATCAGATTTTCACTTTATGACAAATAGTCGAGAAAGCATGGGAATATAACAAAGATCTGTATTTAAGTTTTGTTGATTTGGAAAAGGCATATGACAAGGTGCCAAGAGAGAAGCTATTCAATATGCTACAGTTATATGGTGTCAATGGGGCATTATATCAAGCAATACTTAGTCTTTAATTGAGTTGTAAGTCAGCAGTTAGAAATGAAGGAATTACAGGAAGATGGTTTAATGTTAAATCTGGTGTGAGACAAGGGTGTACATTATACCCTCGGTTATTCATTATCTATATGGATCACATTATGAAGGAATGTGGTATTAATCATGATATCAAAATTGGAGATGTTAATGTCAGCTCTTTGCTTTATGCGGATGATGTTATACTTCTAAATAAATCCACTACAAGTCTGCAAGATTCTTTGACTAAATTGAATAACTGTTGTAATAGACATTTTATGAAGGTCAGTAATAAAATGACAAAGACAATGAAAATATGCAAAATCATTGAAAATGTCAACTGTGTTGTGAATGGAGAACCTGTGGAACAAGTAAAACATTTCAGCTACTTAGGCATGATTTTTTGTGAAGATGGTAAATTAAATATGGAAATAGACAACAGAATCAACAAAGCTGGTATGGTAGGAAGTCATTTGAATAAATTCATATGGAATAAGAGAGAAATTAGTCAGAACACTAAATTAGCTGTATACAAGATAGTGTTCAAACCAGTTTTAACTTATGATTCTGAGAGCTGGATCAGAAGTAAAACACACTTGACCAAAGACTAGAGACTGCAAATATGAGAGTCCTGAGAAAGATTAGAGGCATGAACAGATTGCATCAATGGCAAAATCATATTAAAAACGATTATATTAGGAAAGAACGTGACATTGACAGCATCCAGGAATGCATTAGCAGAGCTAATCTCAGGTGGTATGGTCACTTAAATAGAATGAGCGAGGAAAGATTAGCAAAACAAGCCTTCTCTGCCAACTTAGCAGAAAAACGACCCAAAGGAAGACCAAGATATAGGTGGATTGATACAGTACAAAGTGCCTTAGACGATAGAAATATAAGATCTGGTAATGTTGGAGTCTTGACAAGTAACCTGACAAGTCTTGACAAGTAATGATGTAAATTTTTCATGTAGTACCATCATATCCTGTACACCCCCTTGAAGGTACATAGCAGGAATTTGTTGATGATGATGATCTGCAAAAGGCATATGACAAGGTACCAAGAGAGAAGCTATTTAATACGTTACAGTTATATGGTGTCAATGGGGCATTATATCAAGCAATACTTAGTCTTTATTTGAATTGTAAGTC
Organism: Typopeltis vanoorti; assembly: GCF_054136105.1. Lineage (NCBI taxonomy): Eukaryota > Metazoa > Arthropoda > Arachnida > Uropygi > Thelyphonidae > Typopeltis > Typopeltis vanoorti. Next base: position 65,745,673 of record NC_143567.1, on the reverse strand, counting down.
AGCAGTTAGAATTGACGGAAGTACAGGAAGATGGTTTAATGTAAAATCTGGTGTGAGACAAGGATGTACATTATCCCCTCTGTTATTCATTATCTATATGGATCACATTATAAAGGAAAGTGGTATTAAACATGATATCAAAATTGGAGATGTTAATGTCAGCTCTTTGCTTTATGCAGACGAAGTTATACTTCTAAATAAATCTGCTACAAGTCTGGAATATTCCCTGACTAAATTGAATAACTGTTGTAATAGATATGGTATGAAGGTCAGCAATAAAAAGACAACAAAATATCATTGTCTTTGTCTTTTTATATCATTATCTTTGATATCATTGAAAATGTCAACTGAGTTGTGAACAGAGAACCTGGAAAAAGTACAACATTTCAGCTCCTTAGGCACGGTTTTTAGTGAAGATGATAAATTAAAATGGAAATAGACAACAGAATCAACAAAGCTGGTATGGTAGGATCTAAATTGAATAAATTGATATGGAATAAGAGAGAACTTAGTCGGAACACTAAATTAGCTGTATACAAGACAGTGTTCAAACCAGTTTTAACTTATGGATCTGAGAGCTATGTCAGAAGTAAAACACTTCACCCAAGACTAGAGACTGCAGATATGACAGTCCTGAGAAAGATTAGAGGCATGAACAGATGGCATTAATGGCAATATCATATTAAAAATGAGGATATTAGGAAAGAACTTGACATTGTCGGTATCCAGGAATGCGTTAGCAGAGCTAATCTCAGGTGGTATGGTCACTTGATTAGCAAAACAAGTGTTCTCTGCCAAGTTAGCAGGAAAACTACCCAGAGGATGACCAAGACATAGGTGGATTGATATAGTACAAAATGCCTTAGATGATAGAAATATGAGATCTGATAATGTTGGAATCTTGACATGTAACAGACTGATTTGGAGGAAAATTGTGGATAGGAAGTTAGTAATGATGTAAATTTTTCATGTAGTGCTATCATATCCTATACACCCCTTGAGGGTACATGGCAGGAATTTGATGATGATGATGATGTTATAGCTGAGTTGCACATACAAATGAAGCTCATCTATTAAGCTTATTATTTTATTCCAGGCTATCATGTTTCAGGATGAAGAAGAACCAAGTGTTAAATGTACATAATGTATGTATAGAAATTCTCTCATTAGGGACACAAAATATTACACAAAATGAAAGAATCGATCCACATGATGCATGAGTTTAATATATGAGACTCTAGCTTTTTTCATTATAACAGTGAAAGGTATTGATGTATGTTAGTTTCTATGTTTCTTCTTCTGTCTTATAGAAAATATTAATGTTTTACAGAAGAAAACTGTAATGACAGTTCATAGCAATAAAAAAAACAAACTTTATATAACAAATACAGCTGGACTTCGTTGTAATGAGCACAGAAATGTTGAGATCGCAGCCTTAATGAGCAAAAACTCTTAATGATTTTAATTTATGCATATTCCCATGCAATTGTTCACTTTTATGATGAGCCTACTACATGTATATACCATGCAAATTTTTGTAACTATGCAAACGTTGTTAATCCTCAGGTGGTTCTTGGAATACTGAATTTTTACAATAGACAAAAATGAAAAGAGTGACTTAGCTTTTCTCTGCATTGGATTATCAGCTAGTTGATAATCTCATCTTGTCTTTGAGAACCATCCCCTCACTACTTACCTCTCCAGTCTCTAGACTTCAGCACTCCTCCCTCACTTTACACATATGTGGCCACCACTTTAAAATCAGTTAAAAATGAACCCTTCCATTTGAAACATGTCTACTAAAAGAAAGTGTGTCTTCATTTACAAAAAAAGGCGAAATTATTTGAGAGCTAGAATGCGGTGTGAAAAATGTGGAAATGCATAAAAGTGAGTAGGTAGACCTAGTAATACCAAGTTTGTAGCAAACAGAACTTACATACCAAGAAGGTGTCCTAATAAATTATTAATTATATGATTAATAATTAATAATTAATTAATACTTAATTAACAATAAATAAAATTAAAAATAAATAATAAATTAATAATAAATTATTAATTAATTAACATATAATTAATAATTTATTAGGTCACCTGCTTGGCAATTCTCATAGTAGGGTATGTAAGTTCTGTTTGCTACAAACTTCATATTACTAGGTTTACCTACTCACTGATGAGACCTCAATAAAAGTTGAAACTGGTCTGGGTAGTGACCTTCTCTCATAATGTAGAACAGTAATACAGCTCCTAGGAGCTGGGTTTCACATTATGGGTAAATACCAAGAATAGTGATCGGAGCTTGCTCCACCCTTACTATGAGTTGCCTTAGTGTTGCACTACCAAATGGGTCAGGTGTTGCACTATCCACGTATTTATTTACGCTTGGACTCGCCGAACTTTATATAGTTTCTATATTCGGCTATGAAACAATATGGGATGTAATATCCCTTAACTTAAATAAGTTCATGTCGCCAAATTGAAGCCTTTGGCTCTTCATATAATTAATAAATAGTTAATGTTTATTTACAGTGTGTGTGTGTGTGTGTGTGTGTGTCCACTTGCCATAATTTGGACCAAACAATATGGTAAGCAAGGTTTCATGACTGGCAATAAGCGGATTGCTGTCCCCCCCCCCAATAAATGTCTATTTATGTTTTTGCTATAATGATTACAGTATACAGATGGTGTTCTAATAACGGATATGTAAAAATACTTTTGTGGCCTTTTCCAAGAAAATATGCATGCATAACAGCTGTGAATTTGTTAAGGAATGGACTTGTGTTTAAATTTGAATGTTACTTGGGTTTTCTTTTTTCAGGAAATGTGATTCACTTTCTCACAAATCATTTCTGCTGACAAGTATATTTTATCACACCTCTCTAAAAACTGCTTCAGCAGTTTTTCCCTTTTCAGGAAGTTGTAAATTACCTCCCTTAGTGTAACTACTTTTATATAGCCTTCTGCCTACTTACCAGTTTCATGATATTTGTATTTGCTGGTGATATGACTTTCACGGTTGACCACAGGATATTAAATTGGTGTGTAGTATCAGCCATGTGTTCACCTGTTTCAGCTTGTTCAATGATACAATGTTTTTTATTGAAATCCATAAACTTTTTATTTTCATAAGTTTTGCTTTTGTTTGAAACAGATTCACCAACATCACTTTTTTACAGACATCATGACTAGGTAAATAGTATCAAATCAAAACATTATATTGAATCACGGAAGCTCACTTTTAAGAATACGAATCATTCAAATATTTTGAAATCTCAAAACACATATCTGCACTATGTAAGTGCAATCTCCTTATTGAGAGTGTAATGTATAGCACGCAACCATAGAATGTTTTTACACTCTTCTAATAAATAATTTCTGCAAACCCATCTATATCCTTTTCATGTGAGTCAACAGAAATTATATGCAAACCATATCAGCAGTTTCTTTAAAAGATGCAATAAACTTTCCACTATTAGCTTAATCACTTTTATGAAGTTTGTGCAGGCTTTGTAAGTTCTTATTAATAATAATCTTTCATAGTTTGGTATGACACTCATCTATTTGTACTGTACCCTGAGCACAAGCTCTTGACTGAGGTCAAGAGGTTGTGCTATGGTCACATGTCATGTATGACATTTGACCACAATGTTATATTGCACCTCTTTTCACTTTGATGCCACTTGCATGATATGTCTTATTTTATCACATGATACTAGATGATAAATGGAAGATTTGTTCTTTCTCTTTAACTGGAAACAAAATCTAATCTAATTAGTACATCTTGTAGGTTCAACACATACATATTTGTTGCCAACAAGTGATATTGAAAGTGCACTTTAAATATCACTTGTTGACAATAAATATGGAAGCCAGATGAAACATATTTACAATGTGCTACTTTTACTGTATTGTGTTGTTTCCTAATGATGCCAAGTACAAGATTATGGAAAAATTTGTTGACACTTCAGTGTATTATTGAGAATTTTTTTAGCGCTAAACTTTTAAGTTTAGCAGTTTTATACCTTTCAGAGAGAAATAAAGCAATTCTTAAAAATTTTTTTTTTAAAATGTTTTACACACACACAAGGTGTTTTTTAAATTTGAGTAGATGTTTATGGCTATTTATTTTAAATATTACAATCTTTCAGAGTGATGTATTATGCATTAAAGCAGGTGAAATATCTAGACAGAATAGCAATAAAATTGTTCGTTCCTTGCTGACGGACTCTTCAGAAACAATACTTGGATGCCATGTGAGTTTTTTAAAATTATATTTGAAAATACTTTAGAAAGCTTTAACATTATTTATCAGTTCTGTACTACAGATTAATTTTTTTTGTTTTAGAATTTATTTTATTTTCTCTCTTACTAGATTAATCATTAACATTATTTTTTTGTCAACCCCCTCCCCCATTAATTTAATATTTTTTTAAGTTACATTACATTTAATACTGTGGGTGGGCTGAGGGTTATGTATAATCTGGAAACTCTGCTTAAGACCAAGCAGAGAACTCTCAAGCCACTTCAGACTTTCAGTAAGCAAACTAATGGTCTCATGCTATGTGATGAAATTCATCTCTTGCCTAAAGACATTCACAAACATCTATGCTTGAATGAGATTCAAACCCAAGACCTATTAGTTGGAGAGTACTTTATCTACTTGGTCAACCAGTCTTTCATCTGAACAAAAGAAAAAGAGTCAGACCATATTTGTTTTGGACTAGAATAACAATAATAACAAACCATAAAAATGGAGGAAAACTCACATTATAATTTATTTATTAGTAGAATTTTTGCCTAAGTTTCATAGGCATCTTCAATATAGAATTATAGAACGGCTGTCAAATAATAACAGAAATTCTAAAAAGCACTCTTTGTAGCTAATGTAAGACAACTAAATAATAAGTATATAAATGTATAAGGATCTTCATTTCCATTATCAGTTAAAAATATTTTGCCTTTCATATTTAATAATTAAATTTAACTGAAATGATAATGAAATAACTTTGAATATAACTATTGAAGATATGTATGAAGTTTTTGTCTTAGTCCAGAAATGCTTTACTCCATGTCTATTGTTAGCAGTGTGGACATAATGTAACTGGTGAAAAGACATATTTTTAGATTTTTAAATGACAGAAACAAAATTAGTAGATATTACAATAGTATTTAAATATTAAAAAAAAAAAATTACTACATACACCTAAGTACAATAGGAATGATTTGTTATCGTGGGTAGTTTGCTGTGGTGAATTTCTTTTTATATAGCATTGCTTTCTTCAGGACTTTTTAGTAGCTAGTTAATAGTGAGTGGGACAAGATTATAATAAAATTATTGACTTATTTTTATGAATTGAGAGAAAAATCTCAATAATTATGCAGATTTTCTTATTATTATTATTGAAATTGCATTATTGAGTATGTGTTGTATTATGAAACTAAACTTCATTTCACAAAGAAGGAAAAAAAAAAGTTAGTCATATCAATAAACTCTTTGAGTCTGTTGTCATAAAAATATTATGCACTATTTATGTAAAATGTCTGATGTCTGTAAATTTTATCCAATGCAAAACATCAATAATATATTCTCCAGAGAATATTTATTGGATACAATGGGTAGTTCAGATTTGGATTTTACTTTTCATGGTTGAATTGTAATAATTTAGCTAGAAAAAATTCAGCATGCAAGCTGACATTCCATTCTTCACCATTATTATATAACCTCTAAAATTTAATTCATATTTGTAGTAGTTGTGATGATATAATTTTTGTTCCTTAATAAATAAATAGTCCATCATTTTGTAATTTTGAATGTGATCCACTAAAATCATTCTAACTAAAAATTTCGAAGTGCTAATGAAGAGATAAAGATGTTTCTATTATAAACAAGAAGCAGATAGTTTTGTTAAATTGTGAATGAAGCTATGTTATGTAATTTATTATTTTCATTCACATTTAACATTGCTTATTAAATATTAATCATGGTTTATATAAAATTGTTTATTATTCCTTAATTAAGAATTACTAATTAAATATTTACTCAAAATCTGACCTGCTATTAACTTATAAAATAATAATATGTTTAGAATTTTGTATAACTAAATATATGTGGTGTAACATAAAGTGTTAATTTATATTTAACTGTATACGTAATCAAAAAGTTAAAGAAGTAGCTTAAATATTCTGTTGTTTTTATTTGTGAAATATTTAATGTTATGTAATCACTCATGAATAATAATAGAGCATACATTATATTAGCGAAATGTTTACGTTTAGTCTGTTGTCATGGAGACGCACGCGTAAACAACCACGAGTGAAGAGAGCGTGGCGTTCAAACGTAAGGTGGGAGTGAAGGTCATATAGAATATAGAGAAAAAGGGTAAAGAAGAAGGAAGGTCATAGATAAGATAGAGAGGAAGAGAAGAATTATTATTAAGGAGTGAGGAGAGAGTCTTGCGGAACCAAGATTATATAATCCTCAGGGCAGAAATTTATGAGTATAGTGTTCGGAAGTGAACCTATAAGTAGTGAAACATAAAGTTTAATTTTATAAGCGAAATCTGCTGTTGTTATGAAGAAAGGTTGATGCCGTAATCAGATAAAAGAAAACTGGACAGTCAATGCGAAAATTCTGATTAGTTCTAGTTAATCTGGATTACGATTAAATTCTGTTGCCCTAGGAAAAAGTTATATTGATTACTTGGAGAAAAGTGAACAGGAAAAGATATTAGTACCTAATTACTGTTGTTTGGAATAGTGAAGTGCGACTTACAGTAATACAGTTTAAACTATGGAGAATATTTGTTATGTGTGTTCCGCTAATGTTAATTAAGTTAATTCATAAGTGCTCTCTCAATAATTTGATGTATTGAAGAATTTGTCTGGTAAGAGTAGTTGTATAAGTTTCTCTATTCTAGCATTAACTGTAATATACCTCCGATGCTCAAGGTCCGGGAATATATTTGCTTGGAATATAGCTTACGTAGTTTATTGCCTGCTGTGAATATAAACATTGAGCTGAAAGATTTGTGAAGACTGAATAAAGTGTGAAATTGTTATATTAACTTGAGATAAGAAGATTTGTGTTTTTGAGACTGTGAATAGTATATGAAAGTTAGAACATTGAATTAGCATCAGTGACCTAAGAAGATGTGTTAAATTAATTGTATAGTTCCATTTTAAAATAGAGTTCTTGTATTTGTTGACCATATCATATATTAAATGTTTTATTTTGTTGATCTAAATATTGTGTTTGCCTGAATTCCTTATTATTGCACCGTTCATAAATATTCGAATCTTGCGGGAACCCCAAGTAAAAATGATAATAGATGATTCGGCCTAATGAGATGACTGTTAACTTAATTTAGAACTGATCCTACTATTTATATAGACTAATCTAAGAATAGGGTGGCGCAGTATAAATATAAATTTCCCTACTTTTGGATCGGTGATCATTTCGTAATTAGTTGTATTATTCATAAAAGTGACTTGAAACTAGATAGATTTAGAACACGACAGAAAGGAGCCGTCACGACAGTTTCTCCTTATGAACTTGAACACCAAATAAAAAAACAAACAAACAAACAAGGGATCTGAGTCAACTATTCTATAATCCTGTTGATGATGTTCTGATGTAATGCTATCAAATTTTCTGGTTCTTTGTAAGCCACTTCTTTTTTATATTAATTTGTAATAAATAAATGATATGTATTAATAATTTTGCATATTTCCATTTCTTTTGCAAACATATTTTCTCTTATAGTTATAAAATGTTAGGGATATGCATAACATTTGATATATATAAGCTGATTAATTATTTCCATGTGGTACTTTTCTTCCATCTGTGATGCAGTGTTTCCTACTCTGTCCCAATAACAGATTATATATAGAGATTTTCACCAACTCTGGTCTATTAAATAAGCTTCCATCATTTGGCCTCTTCTATGACTTTTGCAACTTCGTTGCCAGCTTTTCTGACTGGATCCATGTTGTCGATACTAGAAAGTTCCTTACATTGTAACTAAGCAACTAATGCAGAGGTTCTGAAAAACTTCTCTTACCCACCCACCCTCTTCCTCTTTATATGAACACCCTACTCCTTTTTGCTGCCAATCCAACATAGTTTTGCTGATGACAGGCCACTACACTCCTATTCCTTCTCTTTGTTTGACAAACCTTTCACTGTGCAAATAATGATCTTTATAACATGAACCTCTACTATACTAAATTCTGATCTCTAAACCATTATGCAATGGAGGTTAGATAATCTTGTCAATTTTAATACAAGCAAAACAAAATTCTGCCATATTTCCCCACAAAAATGGACTTTTCTTTAGACAAGATGATATTTCTCTATTTCTTATATCTTTAGATAAGATGATATTTCTATTCTTGGAATTACATCATCATTGTCACTGCCATCAAATTCCTGATATGCACCCCAAAGGGTGCAAAGCATACTACATGAGAGGCATATTACTGACTGACAGTTTTTCTCTGAATGTTATCCACTGGAATTCCAGTATTGTAAATCTTTCAGTCTTCTAAGGAACTTTTTGCTACATCCATCCACCCAGAACTTGTCCTCTCATTCTTCTTATCCCAATCTGTTTAAGTGACCAATACCACCTTAGATTATCTCTTACATATTCCTGAATGCTAACAATTTCAAGTTCCTTCCTAGTATCTTCATTTTTAATATAAGTTTACCATCGATGCCATTTGCTCATTTCCCTAATTTTTCTCAAATCTCTCATATCTGCAGTTTTTAGTCTTTGATCAGCTGTTATATTTCTAATCCAACTCTCTGAACCATAAGTTAAAATAGGTTTGAACAAACACTGCCTTGTATACAGCTTATTTAATGTTTTGACTAATTTCTCACTTACTCCACATAAATTTATGCACTTGACTCCCAACCATATCAGCTTTGCTTATTTTGTTTTCTATTTCTATATTTAATTTGCAATCTCCACTTAGAATTGCCTAAGTAGTTGAAATGTTTTACTTTTTCTATAGGTTTTCCATTCAGGATATAGCCGATGTTCAGTGTTTCTGTTTGTTTACACATTCTTGTCTTTTTATTGCTAATTTTCATACCAGATTTGTTACAGCAGTCATTCAGTTTGGTTATGTTCTTTGACTTGTTCTAAATTGATTTAAGAGTGTAGTATCATCTGTAGAAATTAGATGATGACATTAACATTACCAATTTTGTTATCAGGTTTGCTGTCAGTTTTCTTCATGATGTGATCCATAACATTGGCAATGGTGTGCACCCTTCTCTTGCACCTGATTTTATCAAACCATCTTCCTGTGTCTTCTTCAGTCCTTACTGCTTGCTTACATCTTAAATATAGACTATTGCTCTATATAATGTCTTTGTGTACACCATATAATTATAGAATTTGGAATGGCTTTTTTTATACAAAACTAAAGTACAGATCGTTGTATTCCCATGATGTCTTAACTATTTGTCTTTAAGTGAAAATGTGAGCCTAAAAATCCAACTTGTTCTTTGAAGGGATTTTCTCTTTCATAATGTTTCTTAGCTTTTTGCTTGCATAAATCTTGCCTGGAACACTCAATAGGGAAATTTCTCTATAATTCCTACATCAGTGGTTTCCATTTTTCTTAGATGGATACTATGAGAGCTCTGCTCCATTGCCTGCAACTGAACTTTATGCCCATGTCTTCAAATGAATTATGCACTGTACAAATTTTCATGCCTCCATATATAAGCATTATTGGTCAGAAATTATCAATTCCAGTTGTCTTTCTAGATTTCAGGGTTTTTTTAATGCTTTTTCTACTTGAAATATTGATATGTGCTTGCATTCCTTTGAATGGTTTGTAAAAATTGTTGTAACGGCTTTGTCATAGCTCATATTAACCATTCTGTCCAAAACTGACCATATATTTTGGTCTAAAGGACCAGAGATATCGTCATCAATCTGATAACATTCTAAATCTATTTGGCTTAAAAGAAATCTGGTATGCTATATCCGTTCATGTAGAAGTGCCAGAGATGTTTTAAAATAAATATGTTTCGCTCATCTGGAATGGAATTGTTCTTTTATAAATAAAAACTTTGGAATAATCTTGTTGTTCCGACATCTCTTCAAATGACATGCAAATGAAACCAAATAAAAAAATTTAACTATCTTTATACAAAACGTTTTAAACCTTCTCTACCAGATAACAAAGTTATTTTTAATTTATCGGATCACGTATTAACAAAACCAGATATCGGTATACTTAAAAAAGGTTTGAATTTTGCGATAACACCTGATCATGTCCCTAAAGTGGATATCATTTGTAATATAGAAAAGGCAGTCTCGTCGTTACCAGAACCCATAGCTAATGATATTAGATTAAAAAGTAGCATCATCCTCTCATCTTCAAGAACTCCTAACAAAAACATTACTCCTCTGGAAAAAAGAACATTGTACAATTTGAAGATAAAGATTATCATATTAAAGGCAGATAAGGGTAATTCCACAGATCTTCGTAATCACTGGTGTGATTACGAAGTCTTCGTAATCACTGGTGTGATTACGAAGATAAGATTAACAGCTTACTATCGGATACATCGACCTACCGTGTCTTAGCCACAGATCCAACACTAAAAAATCACAATGACACCAACGATTTAATACGTCACATGGTGAACTGGCCTATAGACTTAAAACAAAGATTGAAATCCATGCATCCACTAACTCCAAGACTATATGGTGCTCCTAAAGTACACAAAAATGGAATACCACTATGCCTGATTGTAGAAGGAATCAATTCGCCCACTTATCTGTTATCTAAACACCTGGCAGGCCTCCTCAAACCAAACGTCCATAATTTGGATACTTATATATGAAATTTGCAACATTTCGTAGAGAAACTGAACAACATCTCAATCTCGAGTACGGATCTACTCGCCAGCTTAGATGTTACATCTCTATTCACTAACATCCCTGTGGATGAAGTCATCAACATTTTAGGAAGTTTGCTCCCACAAGATATTACTTCTCTGTTCTGTCATTGTTTAACATCAAACTTTTTCACATGGAATAAAACCATATATCAGCAATTGACTGGCCTTGCAATGGGTAGCCCCCTCTCTCCATCTTGTGCTGATCTCTTTATGGAGGATTTTGAAAGTAAAATCCTATCACAAGTAGACCCTAAACCCACAGTATGGTAGAGATATGCGGTTGATATTTTTATTGTTTGGAACCACACAAAAAAGGACCTGTTAGACTGCCTAAACAAGATCAACTCTTTACACCACACAATCAAATTTACTCTAGAACTTGAAAAAGATAACCAATTACCATTCACCTTGAAAAAAATAACCATCCTTTCTTCAAATATGCTGGAGTTTACAAAATACCCTGCTCGTGCAGCTTGAATTATATCGGCCAGATTTCAAGAAGCCTTGAAATTAGGCGAAAAGAAAACATTGATGACGTCAATAATAACAGAGAAGAAAAATCGGGGTTAGCTTTTCACTTCTCAAGTACTTCTATCCCACTCATGTCATAGAGTGGGATAGAAGTATTCATATCATTCATTCAGTTCATATCATACTGCTTTTCACTGAATTGCATAAATGTTCATCATTTTTTCTTTTTTCTTTGTGCCTTTTGTCTAATATAATTTGAATCGGTTGATTATAGTTTGTAACAGTTTTTTTACTTTTTAGTGACTTACATCAGTTATGTACCCTGAAGATGCCAACAGCCTTAGTTGGTGAAACTAGTTGGTAAAGCACAGTTGTTTATTATATGTACTTGATCAATATAGTCCCATAAGAAGTCTTTTTATTTATCTTTTATATTCTTACCTATTTTCCCATGTTTTGTTTAGCTACTTTTACATATGCAGGAGCAATGGTTGTTATTACCAACTGAGTTCCTGGACACCATTATAAAGTATCAAACAACATTGTGAGTACCGTATTGCTGTGAGGGACAACCACATTCCTTATTGAGCCACTTTGACAATCTCATTTTGACCTCTGTTTTTGACCATTGTCTTCATATACCCATTTGTTACTGAATATTAATTTACAATTTTTGTGGATGTTTCTTTCATCTCTCATATCATACTGCTTTTCACTGAATTGCATAAATGTTCATCATTTTTTCTTTTTTCTTTGTGCCTTAATTTATGGAAACGAGTGTGTATGCCAGTCAATTTATATGATGATCTACACTAACTTTGGCATGTATCGAAGATAAGATTCAATCATAATGTAATATTAATGGTATTTTCTGATCACAGATGCTCATTGAAGCTTCTTGAAAGCAGCCTATAACTTATTTTCTTTAGTATAGATAGAATACTTTTATTTGTAGAGGGCACCCTAACCAAGCAGCTTGATATGGATAAATAAAGTAACCACCTGCTCCATAACAGTTGCCTCCTGTAAACCAGTGAAAGGTTATGAAATACCCCCTCCCCACATTGGCTCCATACCTTTAGTCTCTAGAAGACCTCACCTACCCACTTTGGAGTGTCGTAATTTAATCACCAATATTTCCTAACAATTCACCTGATTGAGGTGTGTTCTCTTATCTTCGTAATCGTCATGTGACAGATGAACAAAAACACTTAAGGGAGTGCTGTAGAAATATAACCTTACTCAGCTTATTTGTCTGTATTAGTAACAAATTGTGCAGTATTCATGCATAGCACTTATGATTAGTATTTTTTTTTTATTAAGGCATCAGATCGGGTGTTAGGACTATATACTATTCTCTCTCAAGATGAATGCCAGAAGAAATTGCAAAAGAAAATGAAGAAAGAAAAGAAATTATCTGGGTAATAAAAAATTAAATTATCATGTGTTACTTATAGAAGTTGTCATTCATTCTATCTTACATTCATTATTTTGTAGAGACTTTGTAGTTATTTTATGTAGGCTTTGTAGAATTTAAAAAATGAAATTTAAAAAACAAAAAGTCCGGATACTAGTTTTAGATGAATAAAATGCATGCAAAGAATCGCTAAGCAGACTGGTTTCAACCTTTATTGATATCTCATCAGTGAGATCCTAAAGCAATTGATATGAACTCAACAGCTCCTCACGAGTGCCCTCCAGCAGAGGGCGCTCGTGAGTCAAGTGCAGTGACATGTATAAGAAGAGCTCTGATTGGGATAAGTTTTCTAGGAATAATTAAATATATATGCATAATTGTTTGAGTAAGAGAGGCTGTAAACGTTGCGCACTACCGGTTTTGTTAGTGTGGGGGATTTTTTTGCCAAAACTTAATTACGAAATCGTTATTATTAGACTTAGTAACCTGCAAAAATTGGCAGCAGCATTGTCATTCCATGACTTTAATTTAGATTTCGGTCGTTTCGTTAAGTGCGAGATCTGTTATATGTATTCTTTCAATTACATAAATGATTTGTGGATATTTGGTGCAGATGGAAGGAGGGTGTGCGAAGTGTGACCTGAACGAGGAATTGATGAATGCAAATATGAAATTGATGACAGAAAGTGTTAGTAGCGAGATTGTTGCAGGGAAAATGAATGCATGTTTGAAAGAGAAGGATGGTGAGAAAGAGAGGCAAAAAAATGTTAAAAAATCATTGAAAAAGAAAAAGCACAATTTGAAAACCATAATGGTTGTTAAAAGGGACGAAAGTGAGGTGAGAGTGGCGGAAGGAAACGAAATTGAGAGAACGAATGAAACTAGAAATGGTGTGATGCAGAAATCGAAAGAATGGATGATAGCAAAAAAAGAAAGAATGATAGCGAAAGTTCGATGCATGTTGGACTGAAAGTACAGAAACAAAGAAAGATGAATGAGTGTGAAAATGGGAAGAATGATAGCGAAAGTTGAATGCATGTTGGACCGAAAGTACATAAACAAAGAAGGATGAATGAGAGTGAAAGTGAGAAGAAGAGGTCTAAAGTTAGAAAGGTTGAATGATAGAATGTGTCGCGAGATTCGGAAGTTAAATTGGATTGGATGAGGCAAGAAATGAAATGGATGCGGAATGAAATTAAGAAAATTCGGGTAAAAACTATTAAAATAAATAATGATGGCATGAAAGCGTTAACGAAAGATGAGCGAGTGGCGTTATATGGCGACTCCATTATTAAAGGTGTGCTGGAGGATAGAATGCACAAAGTATGTTTTCCAGACGCTAAAATGAGTAGAGTGATTGAGGCATTGAATATGAGGCAGGAGCGAGCAAAAGAGTTAACAGTATTAATAGGTATGAATGATTGAATGATTGGAGAGAAGACAAAGAGTGTGTCAGAATGGATATCAGGAGGCTGCTTAGAAGGATAAAAGAGAATAGTGTGACAGGAAGGGTAGTTAGCATGTTGGCTAGGTATGACTGTGGTGAAATCAGGCAGAGAGCAAGGATTATGAATGATATGCTGGCTGAAATGTGTGAGAAGACAGGAGTACAGTTTGTTAATGTGTGGAATGAGTTTGAGGGATGAAGTGAGCTGTATGGGAGCGATGGACTGCATTTGAGTGGTTATGGTGTGAGTCGCTTGGAGAGACTGCTGCTGTATTGTAGAGAGGTGACTAGAGAGAATGAATCAGATCAAGTGGGAAGTAATGTGGAAGAGCAGGAGAGTAAGATAGGAGAGATTGAAGAGGTAGTTATGAATGAGGAAGTGAGTGGTATGAGTATAGAAAATGAGAGGATGGGTGTGCAAGAGGAGCAGGGAAACGGGGAGGCTCAGGGTGGACAGGGGTACACAGCATGGGAAAGGTGGATGCTCCAAGAGGAGTTGAGTAGGCAGGAAAGGAATGGGATGACCAGGGATCAAGAGGAAACAGTTGGAATTGAAAAGGGTTTTAAAATGAAGAAGCAGAAAGGGAAATGGCCCCAGTTGAGCACGGAGAGATCACATCGAGTGAGTGGTATCAGTGGAACTAGCTGTAGATCCAGAAATTAGCTGTTGTGTTTGTATACAAATGCTAGAAGTATAAGAAACAAGGCAGATGAAATGGTTGCACTAATTGTGTCTGTTCACCCAGAGATTGTCGGAATAAGAGATATGGTTGGAAGAGAATGATATCCTGACAGGAATAGAGATGGAAGGTCTATATAAAGTAGAGATGCAAGAGGGAAATAGTGCCAGTGGTTTTGAGGCAGTATGGTGTAAGATAGAGGTGAATTTAATCAAATACTTGGTGGGATGTTGTTATAGACCGAAACAGATTAGACCGGGTAAAGTGGATGGTGGTGATAGTGAAATGTATAGTTAAATTAGCCAAGCAAATAAGAAACGGGTGATCATTATGGATGATTTTAATTATGACAATATAGACTAGAATGATGAGATAGCAACTAGAAGTAAAGAAAATGAGTTTCTCGAGTTTTTGAGGGATAACTACTTCAGACTATGTAACAGAGGGCACACGAGGATTGAGGGTGTTGGATTTGGTCATCTCATCAGAGGATGTAATTATAAATGAGGTATCAAATCATCCACCAATTGGTGAGAGTGACCATGAGGTGATTGCCTGGGTGGTTGCCAGCAGTGCGAGGACCTCTGTGAGAAAAGGGTATATGTGGAACTACAAGGTGGGGGGAGTGATTATGAAGAGCTTATGAGACAGCTTGCGGGTGTAGCGTGGAATGAGGAGTTAGCTGGAAAAGAGATCAATGCAGCTTGGGGGATTTTCAAAAAATGTTTAGTAGATGCAATGTCTAAATGTATTCCAGGGGTGAGAAGGTTGAATAAGGTGGGTGTGAGATGGATGAATAAAGAGATCAAGCATGCGATACAGAGAAAAAGGGCATTGTGGAGGCAGCATAAGAAAAGTGGAAATAACCAATTCCTTGAGGACTACAAAGACCAGGTGAGGCGGGTGACTTGATTGGTGAGGATAGCTAAAGAGAGGAATGAACAGCAGTTGGCTAATGAAGCCAAAAAGAATCCTAAGGAGTTCTTTCGATATGTAGCCAGCAAAAGAAAGAATAATTAAGGAAGGAGGACATTGATTGGAGAAAATGGTATAAAGACAGCTGATGCAGAATGTGTGGTGGAGATACTTAATGAGCAGTTCATAAAGATCTTTCAATCTTGTGAATGTGACTTCATGGAGGGATTGAGAGCAGTTGATGATGGGGAGGAGAGACTGACTGTAGGTGAGAAAGAGGTGTATGGGGAGTTGAGTAAACTAGATGTTAATAAGACTGTGGGACTTGATAATGTATCACCACATGTTCTGAAAGAATGTGCCAGGGAGTTGACACCTGCCTTGACATATTTTTTTAATATGAGTCTTGCACTCGGTCAAGTTCCTGAGGAGTGGAAGGAGGGCAAGATTGTCCCACTTCATAAAGGAGGTGATCGAACTCAAGCATCAAACTATAGGCCTATCTGTGTGTCAGGTGTTGTGGTTAAGTTGTTGGAGAAGCTTGTGAGAACTAGGATCCAGAGTTGGGTTGACAACAATGGTATAATCTTTGATGGACAGCATGGATTTGCTAAAGGGAGGTCATGTTTTAGTAATCTACTTACTTTTAACGATAAAGTGACTGCTTCCTTGGACAGAGGAAAAGGATACACAGTAATATACATGGATTTCGCAAAGGCTTTTGATAGAGTACCTCATGATAGGTTGACAGTAAAGCTAGAGCAGATGGGGTTGGATATTAGATTGGTGCAATGGATTGGAGACAAGCTATCTGATAGGTATCAACAAGTTGTGTATGGGGGAGCGATATCTAGGAAAATCACTAGTGGAGTGCCTCAGCGGTCTGTTTTAGGTCCATTACTATTTAACTTGTATATTAATGATATACGTGAAGATTTGGATGGTGATATTCAGTTGTTTGCAGATGATGCAAAGTTGGGACGAACCATGAAGTGTAGTGAAGATGTTGTGGCCTTACAGGAGGACTTGAATAGATTGACTGATTGGGCACGGAAATGGGGATGTGAGTTCAATGTTGCAAAATGTAAAGTTTCAAAATTTGGAAAAGAAAGATGGGATGCAGAATTTATGCTTGGTGAGAATATATTTTTGTAGGTAGAGGAAATAAGAGATCTGGGGATGATAGTGGATAAGGATCTAAAATTTAGGGGACACATCGCCGAAATTATGAAGACAACACAAAGGCTTCCAGGAATGATGCGGAGGACACTGATGTGTAGAAGTGGGGAGATTCTTGTTCTGTTGTATAAGGCTTTGATTAGGCTGCACATGGACTATTGTGCCCAGATTTGGTCACCGGGTTTTCAGAAAGATGAAGAGATGTTGGAAAGGGTCCAAATGAGACTGACTAAGGTGGAATGTCGAGTATGAGGAAAGATAGAAGATGTAATTTGCAGAGTCTGGTCGACAGGAGGAAGAGGGGAGATATGATAGAGACCTACAAGTTGGTAAGGGGTTGTTATAGGATGAATGCTGGAGAAGTTTTACAGAGAATAGTGGGAGATCAGGGGAGAACCAGAGGTCATCCCTGGAAACTGGATAAAGAGGGGGGTGAGTAGGTGAGTGAGAGGCAGGTTTTTTTCGTGCAGACTTTTGGATGATTGGAATGCCATGCCTGAGAATATGGTGTCTGAAAAGAATTTGATTGTGTTTAAAACATGGTATGATGAGCTGTGTGTGTGTGTGTGTGTGTGTGTGTGTGTGTGTGTGTGTGTGTGTGTGTGTGTGTGTGTGTGTGTGTGATAAAAGGACCTCCCAGATGAGTCTTTGACTCCATGAGGTCTTGGGGTGGTAATAATAATATACAAGTAGCCTAGTTGTGAAGATACTTCATGTGCAGATTTATGTGTTTACACTTGGATAAAGGATTAAACACGTATATATTTTGTAGAGTATAAATTTATTTAGAGATCACTTAATGTCACATGAAACTCATTTGTGCCTTGGGTCCCACAGTTCTCAGGAAGAAGTGAAGGAATTTTTCGAGTCATTACAGTAGGAAGCAAACTTAAAGAAAATGGAAAAAAGTGGTCTATGTTGAAGATCTAAACAGCAAAGTAGAAAATGAATCCTATCAGACATATAGGAATATTTTGAGAAAATTTGGAGAAAAAGGCAAGGCTTATAATAATAATGGAAAGCATTTGCTGGATTTTTGATGGACGTGACCATCATTCGTAAGTAGGATAAAAATAAATATCACATCAAAAAGAACAGTAGATAAGAAAGTTATAAAATTGAAGTTGATAATCTTTTACAGGTAAACTTTAGACTCAAGTATACAAACATTCTTGAAAAAAATAAAGCAATTTGAAAACATGAACTAAACCTTGGAGTCTCTGTGGCAAGCTCTGAAGAAAATGTTGATTAATTCATGTAGAGAGCATGTGGTGAAGTTGTTTGCAGGGATAGAAAAATAAGAATACCATAATGAGCACAAGAAATTAAACAAGCAGTTTAAGAAATGGAAAAGAAAAAAGTATACCAAAAGTTTCCAGCAGCAGATCTAACAGAATACAGAGAAAAATGTAAGAGAGTAAGAAATGTGTAAAAATAGCTAAATAAATGTCATGGGAAAACTTCAGTGAGTACGAGGTGGTAACAAAAATTTTTCGAGACTAGGTTTGTAACACGCCAACAGATGGCAGCACAAGGCTGCATGCACAGTCACAGGGGAGCACCTACCTTCATAAGTCAGTGTGCCAAAAGACATCATAATGTGTACATCGGGAGCTGTGCAACTGATGCTATTCTGACCACCTGCATTACCACATCTGCGATTTCATCATGAACAGCAAATTAGAACAAAGAGCAAACGTGAAATTCCATGAAACTGGGCAAATCTGCCACAGATATGTTTGCCATGATTCGGCAAGTTTACGGTGATGCTGCAATGAGTCGTTCAAGGTGTTTTGATTGGCACGCGTGCTTCAAGAGCAGAAGAACATCACTGGAAGACGATAAGAGATCAGGAAGACCTTCAACGAGCTCAACCCCCAAAAATGTCAAACCATTCGACAACTTGTGCATGAGGATCGTCGGAGAACACTCCACAACATTGCTGCCACTGTCGGTGTGTCATACAGAACAGTCCAGGCAATCCTCACATGTGATTTGAATATGTGCCGTGTTGCTTCCAAGTTTGTCCCCAGGCTGCTAACCCAGGAACAGAAGGAACACCGCATCAAAGTCTGCCTAGAATTCCATCAGCTTGCCGTGGATGACCCATCCTTCATGTCGAGGATCATTACCGGTGACAAAACTTGGGTGTACGGGTACGACCTTGAGACGAAGCAACAGTCTTCACAGTGGAAAAGCCCATAATCTCCATGACTGAAAAAGGTGAGGCAGGTCTGCAGCTCATATTGTGCATCGAGTATTCATTCTCAGGGGCCAGATCGTCAATAGTGAGTTCTACTGCCAGGTTTTAAGGCTTCTGAGGGTGGACATTCGACGAAACCAACCTGATCTGTGGCGCGTGAAAAACTTGATGCTCCACGATGACAATGCACTCTGTCACCGAGCTCTCCTCACACATGAGTTTCTCACCAGATTCGGCTCCTGCAGACTTTGCTCTCTTCCTGAAGATGAAGATCCAGCTCATAAGTCACCGTTTTGACACCATTGCGGAGATCCAGCATGAATCGCAGAAGGTGCTTGACATGCTTCTAAAAGAAGACGTCCAGGACATATTCCAGAAGTGGCATGAGCGCTGGAAGCACTGTATTGATACACAAGGGGACTGTTTTGAAGGTGATAGTGTGTAAACGTAGATAAATAAAGTAATTTCTCATAAACAAAGCAAGTCTTGAAACTTTTTGATACCACCTCCAATATAGAAGATAAATATTAGGAAGGTGGCAAAATGTTTTCGAGACTGTTGAAAAATTTAAATTTTAGAAATTAAGGAAACAGTGCCATAAAAGGAACTTAAGATGATTGAAGAAAAGACATTCTGGATATCTGGAGTAATTATGTTAAAAGACTAATGACTTAATGAACTAATGACAGAGCACTAGAAAATATTCAAGAGGAATGCAAACAGTATCAAAAGCCTGAAATGTGGAAAGGACTGAAGAAGATAATATTCAACCAGAAATGCTCAGTTATGGAGTTATAAAAGTTTTGCAGTAGCTATACTGTATAATTCAGATGTCTTTGTCAAAAGGTTGAATTCCAGATGATTCGAGTAGAGATCTCATAGAGTTCCCATCCATAAAAAAAAAGAGGAATAAAGCTGAATATGAGAATTACAAAGGAATTTCTCTACTGACTGTTTCAGTCAAGATTTATGCAAGCATACTTGAAAAGAGGCTGAGAAATATTGTGGAAGAAACCTGGAGAAGAACAAGCTAAGTTCAGGCAAAATACAGGTTGTCAAGATTATATTTTTACTTTTTTGATAAATAGTTGAGAAATCATGGGAATATTATAACTATCTGTACTTTAATTTTTTGAATCTGGAAAGGCATATGATGAGGTAGGCAAGGCCTTTCAGCACCCTATCTAGCTTATTTGGAGACTAAGTATGCAGTTCAATCTCCACTGGCAGCCACTCAGAGATAGCTGATCCAAAACTATCACTAATTACAAGCAGCAACTGATGAAGAGACTGACAAATAAGTGCTGCCATATCTTGGTACCTAACCCTAACAGAATATGTCACTGTGAAATAATGTGGGTTCTATGGTTGATTTTCTTGAGTTACAGATGAAAAACCTGAATATCTGGGAGAAAAAATCTGCTTGCTTGTGCCAGATATCGACTAACTTGGGAACCGGTCAAAAATAGGCTTAGAAAAAGTTCCTCCAGAAGGCTACTGAACTTGAACTGAAGTTCATCTTTGGATGGCCTAGTGCAGAGGATGCAAGTGCCATTAGCACTGAGCTACACAGGCACTGCTTATGCTTGTAACAGGTGTTAAATTGTTAAAAATTATTAAATTATTAGACAATGTGCAATTGTGGGATGCCACTACTGTTAATAGGTTGCAAGTTCATCATGCCTATTTGCTCCAACTCTGTGGTCTTCCTAAAAATACCTAAAGATTGCAACCCACTATGCTCAATTAGTGGATTGTATTGACTCCCCTGCTTACTATCTTGCAAAACATCTCTCTCTCTCTCTTGTCATCTTTGGAATCTCACTAAATATTGAGATTCCGAAGATGACACACTAGCTCTCATATTAAAAACAGCCTTGACTTTAAAGAGAAAATAAAAGATCTGTATCTGTGTAATAACGAGATTATGATTTTTTTTGATGTAGTCTCCTTTCACCAACATATCACTACAAGAGAGTTTCAGTTTTTAAAATTTGATTTCCCATAAGACATTGTTGACCTATTTAAATTCACCATCAATGCACGTTGTTTTACATAGCATAATAAGTTGATACAAATTGAAAGAACAGCACCAGCTGATTATTTTATGGAGCATCTAGAAAAACCTTGTCTTTAACACAATATTTCCTCAGCCTCGTATATGGTTATGTTTTGACAATGATTTATTTACAGTCTGCTCCCACTCTGAGTCAGAATTATTTCATTTCCTAGAGAAAATAAACTCCTTGCACTCCCATATCAAGTTCACTATTGATTGTGAATCCTATAACCAACTAACCTTTTTTGGATACCTTAATAATTCGTAATCCCACAGGCCATGTTTAATTTCAGTTTATCAGAAGCCAACCTTTATTGGTAGATACATTCACTCATCCTTCCACCATCATTCATTACGGACCTTGGAACAAATAGCATGAATTCTTCTTCATAAATTCAATCCATACACTTAATTAAAATCAGCTGGGAAACTGTCTTTGTCTATTACCATCTCTTTCCTTACCAAGTCTATCAAGTACCTTGCTTATGTCATCTTTACTATTTTGGGTAGACTGGCTGTTCTACTTTGATTAAAATCCAAGAACATCAAGAATATATATATATTGCATTTTTGAAATCAGACAAAACATCTTCATTCTAGCAAGTTCAAATCTGATTGTCTTTTACATGAGATGTGAAATGGTACAAAGTCATCTGAACTTCAACTGATCAGATTGCATGCCATTCTCTCAAGTTTAGAGATGTGATCACTATTAATTGTTCATAAGTTTGTTTGTTTATTAATTAATTAATTAAAATTAATCAATTAAATTAAGTAATTAATTAAAATTAATCAATTAAATTGATTAATTAATAAAATTAATTGATTAATTTTTTAATTAATTTTGAATTGTTTGAACTTTTTACACTTGTCCCTTTGAACTCTAATATTATATTCATCAGCTGTGGCCGAGATATGAGCTGATATGCACATGATTTATTACTCATTATAATTCATGCAAAAATTAGTCGGAACACTAAATTAGCTGTATACACAGTGTTCAAACCAGTTTTAACTTATGGATCTGAGAGCTGGGGCAGAAGTAAAACACTTGACCAAAGACTAGAGACCACAGATATGAGAGTCCTGAGAAAGATTATAGGCGTGAACAGATGGCATCAATGGCAATATCAAAAACGAGGATATTAGGAAAGAATTTGACGTCAGCATCCAGGAATGCATTAGCAGAGCTAATCTCAGGTGGTATGGTCACTTAAACAGAATGGGCGAAGAAAAATTAGCAAAACAAGTGTTCTCTGCCAGGTTGGCAGGAAAACGACCCAGATGAAGACCAAGATATAGGTGGATTGATACGGTACAAAGTGCCTTAGACGATAGAAATATAAGATCTGATAATGTTGGAGTCTTGACAAGTAACAGACTGATTTGGAGGAAAATTGTAGATAGGAAATTAATAATGATGTAATTTTTTTTCATGTAGTACTATCATATCCTGTACATCCCTTGAGGGTACATGGCAGGAATTTGATGATGATGATGATGATATAATTCATGCTTTCAATGTAGTTAATGGTGTGTCTCCCTGGTGATGTCCACATAACACTAGATGAAACAAGTTTTTGAATAAAATTCTATATTTTTTGTTACATGTTTGTGAAAGTTATTTAAAAAATTAGGATTTCTGTCTTTCTTAGTTGTGAAACTACTCTGTTAAATAGAAATGGATTGGAATGTTGAATAGAAATGGATAGAAAGATTTGAGTTGCACATACTTTCTTACTATTGCAGTAACTTTTACAAATAATTTTTAATTTTAACCAGTACAATTTGGCAATTTCATCAGAAAAAAAGATTAAATTCTCCAATTGTCTAGATAGCTCTTACAAAAATAATTTGAAAATAGGATCTTGAATCTCTAAAGGAAAATCTAAATGCAAAGCACATTGTGCATGGATTATTTATTAATCTTCAACCTTGTAGGCATCATATCTTATCCCATTTACAAAACCAAAAAAAAATCTGGGGTGCTTAAGGGTCAAAGCTGTACAACTGAGAGGAGACCTCCACATAGCCTTTAAAGGAATGCAGAGAACCGACCAGAGCTTCTGACCTAATGTCCAATCCTCACCTTCTCGTGGTGCACCCTGTTGGGTATCTACTTTGATACTGAACGAACGAGGATGGGCTGGCAATTTGGGATTTAGCCCACCAAATTGTATTCTTATTGGTTAAACCAAAATAAAAAATGATGGTACAACATGACAAAATTTCATGCCAGCTGAGCCGTCGCCCGGTTAAACAAGGCTCCCGTTGTTTTCGCCAGGGAACCAGGGTGAACAGCGAAAAGTCAGCTACTGGAACAAATCTGAAATCAAACCCCAACTCAACATCACCAGAGTTAAAGATCGGTACTATCAACGTAAGAAGCCTGAATGGCAAAGAAATGGAGCTAGCCGAGGAATTAGATAAGTACCAGATCGACATAATAGGGGTGACTGAAACAAAAAAGACCAAAACTGGTGAGATCTTTCTGAGCAATAAATACAAAATGTTATATTCAGGCAATGACAATCAAGGAAAAGAAGGAGTAGCCATAGTATTCAACACAAAATACGAGGCTAATCTTCTTGAATGGCAGTCAGTCTCAAGTAGAGTAATGTGGGCAAATATGAGAATGGGGAACTGGACAATGAGACTTATTTGTGCCTATGGTCCCACAGAAGGTTCTACTAAGGTAGAAGTGGAGGAATTTTTTGACGCTTTAGAAAAAGCAACTGACACAATGAAAAAGGAAAAGTTGGTACTTGTTGGGGATCTAAATAACAGAGTAGGAAATGATTGTGAGACATACAAAAATATTTTGGGAAAATTTGGAGAAAAGAGCAAAGCTAATAATGATGGCAAATATCTGTTGGATTTCTGCTCAGAACATGGATTGGTTATTACTAACACCATGTTCCAACATAAAAATGTGCACAAATTCACATGGAGAGAAGAGGCAAGGAATAAGAAAAGTCTCATTGACTATGTTATTGTTGATAGTGATGTTTTCTCCCTGGTGCAGGACACCAGAGTGTACAGAGGATTTGAAATTGGAAGTGATCACTATTTAGTCTTGAGCAGGATAAAATTGAATTTCATATTGAAAAGAATAACATGTAAGAAAGTTTTAAAGCGAATAAAAGTTGAGCAGCTCTCAGATGTGAACTGTAGACTAAAATACAGAAAGATTATTGAAAAGAAAATGAAAGTGTGTGAGAACAGGAATCAAACCTTGGAGATTCAGTGGCAAACTCTGAAGAAAACATTGATTGATTCTGCCAGAGAGGCATGTGGTGAGGTTGTGTGCAAGGATAAAAAAAATCAGAACTCCTTGGTGGACACAGGAAGTTAAAGAGGCAGTGAAGGAAAAGAAGAAAGCATATCAAAACTTCCTGGCAAATAAGTCAGCTTTTACTCTTACAGAATACACAGACAAATGTAAGAAAGCTAAACAGTGTGTAAAACTAGCTAAACAAAAGTCATGGGAGGACTTTGGCAAGAATATAGAAAATAAATATCAAGAAGGTGGGAAAATATTCTGGAGGTTGTTGAAGAAGCTTAGGAATGGAGGAAAGAGTGCTGTAAAAGGAGTTAGAGATGATAAAGGTGACATGAAAATGGGAGAAAAAGATATCCTTGAAGTATGGAGTAAATACTTTGAAAAACTGCTAAATGAAACAAGCAGTGATGACAGCACAGTGATAAAAAACACTGACCAGGCATGCAGTCAGGAATACATATCCATACTTGAAGTAGAAAAAGCCATCAAAGGCTTGAAATGTGGAAAGGCAGCAGGAGTAGATGATATTCGACCAGAAATGCTGAAGTATGGTGGTATAAAAGTCTTACAGTGGCTGCACTGCATAGTTCAGAAAGCCTGGACAGAGGGACGAATTCCCGATGATTGGAGTAGAGCTCTCATAGTACCCATATATAAAAAGGGAAATAAAACTGAATGTGAGAATTACAGAGGTATTTCATTACTGAATGTTCCTGGCAAGATCTATGCAAGTATACTTGAGAAACGGTTGAGAAGAATTGTGGAAGAAAAGCTTGGTGAAGAACAAGCTGGATTCAGGCCGAATAGAGGCTGTCAGGATCAGATCTTCACTTTACGACAAATAGTCGAGAAAGCATGGGAATATAACAAAGATCTGTATTTAAGTTTTGTCGATTTGGAAAAGGCATATGACAAGGTGCCAAGAGAGAAGCTATTCAATACGCTGCAGTTATATGGTGTCAATGGGGCATTATATCAAGCAATACTTATTCTTTATTTGAGTTGTAAGTCAGCAGTTAGAATTGATGGAAGTACAGGAACACGGTTTAATGTTAAATCTGGTGTGAGACAAGGATGTACATTATCTCCTCTGTTATTCATTATCTGTATGGATCACATTATGAAGGAAAGTGGTATTAAACCTGATATCAAAATTGGAGATGTTAATGTCAGCTCTTTGCTTTATGCGGATGATGTTATACTTCTAAATAAATCCGATACAAATCTGCAAGATTCTCTGACTAAATTGAAAGACAAAGACAATGAAAATAGTCAGAATCATTGAAAATGTCAACTGTGTTGTGAATGGAGAACCTGTGGAACAAATAAAACATTTCAGCTACTTAGGCATGATTTTTACTGAAGATGGTAAATTAAATATAGAAATAGACAACAGAATCAGCAAAGCTGGTACGGTGGGAAGTCAATTGAATGAATTCATATGGAATAAGAGAGAAATTAGTCGGAACACTAAATTAGCTGTATACAAGACAGTGTTCAAACCAGTTTTAACTTATGGATCTGAGACCTGGGTCAGAAGTAAAACACTTGACCAAAGACTAGAGACCGCAGATATGAGAGTCCTGAGAAAGATTAGAAGCGTGAACAGATGGCATCAATGGCAATATCATATTAAAAATGAGGATATTAAGAAAGAACTTGACATTGTCAGCATCCAAGAATGCATTAGCAGAGCTAATCTCAGGTGATATGGTCACTTAAATAGAATGGGAGAGGAAAGATTAGCAAAACAAGTGTTCTCTGCCAGGTTGGCAGGAAAACGACCCAGAGGAAGACCAAGATATAGGTGGATTGATACGGTACAAAGTGCCTTAGAGGATAGAAATATAAGATCTGATAATGTTGTGTCTTGACAAGTAACAGACTGATTTGGAGGAAAATTGTAGATAGGAAGTTAGTAATGATGTAATTTTTTCATCTAGTACTGTCATATCCTGTACACCCCTTGAGGGTGTACAGGATATGACATGGCAGGAATTTGATGATGATGATGAAAAAGAATCATAATACCTTGAAAAGCATGACAGGTTCAGAGAGCATTATTTGGATGCCCTATAAACTGTCAGCTTTAGTCACTACTTTTAGAAGTATCTAAGAAAACTGAGTAAGTGCTTTGGCTAGCCTTTGTTGACCGAGTAGGCAACGTATCTGCTTTCTATCCACAGATTGTGAGTTTGAATTCCACTGCAGGTATGGATGTTTGTGATTTTCTTTAGGTGGGAGATGAATTTCATTGTCTGGTGTGAGATCACTGCTGTACTAATTGGAGGCCTGAAGCGGGTTGAAAAAGTTCCATGCTTAGTGTCTAGAGCTGAGTTTATGGACTATGTATAAAATGAAAAAAAAAAAAAATCCTTAGCCTACCCATGGTATAAATGTACTATAGGTTTGACAAATAACCTTTTGTAGATGGGAGCCACTGCAAAATAAATAAAGTTCAGCAAATCATTAAATCTTAAATTATCTGAACTTCAAAAGTAATGAGATCAAATTTTTTTCTCATATCACAAGTTAAAAAAGTTCATCATACAATGCACACAGCTGGATTGTTTCACATAAAATCACCAAATTATAAATTAAATTGGGCTACATTATTATTAGTAGTATTTTATTATTCAGGCCTCCATGGAGTCAAAAGACGTCGTGGGAGGTCCTTCCTAGGGAACACAAAGTCTATCATACCACTCCTTGAACTCATTGACCATTCTTGCTCTCACCACTCTATCAGGCAATGCATTCCACGGTTCAACCTCCCTCAATGCAAAGAAACCACTACTCACACTCTTGCTCACAGCTTCCTTTTTGCAACTTCCAGGGATGGCCCCCTGGAAGTTACAACAACATGAAGGAGTGATTCCACCAAGCAAAAGAACTCCCCAGTGTCAACCCTGTAATTACCTCTCAACGGTTTAAAAGTCTCAATCTTATCACCTCTCCTTCTATCTACCAAACTTTGCAGTCCACATTCCCTCGCCAATCCTCATAACTAACATTGTACAGTCCTGATACCATCTTTGTTATCCACCTCTGTACCCTTTCCACATTTAATTTATCCACTTCAAACACTAGGGACCAAATCTGAGAACAATAGTCTAAGTGGGGTCTGATCAGGGTCATATACAATGGAACTCTTTCATCTCTTTTATCTCTGCAGGTCAACATCCATCAGTATTGCAGCAATACTCTGGGTTACTTACACCATCTTTGCAATATATTCCCCGAATTTCAGATTTCTATCACTCATCAACCCCAGATCTCTTGTGTCCCCCCCCCCTTCACTTCCTCCAGTACAGCTCCTCCAATCAAGTATGCAGCCTCCCAGCAATGTATCCCAATCTTCAAAATTTTACATTTTGCTGCATTAAACCGATACCCCACTCATTCGCCCATCTGTCTAGTTTATTCAAATCCTAACTTTGATTTTGATGAAAGAAAGCAATTTTGTCATTCTATCCTTAGGTTGAAGAAAATATTTATTTATTTATTTTTTAAATTTTTATTAGCTTCCTATTAATTGTGAGGGTCACTGTTATTCAACAAATTCACAGTTTTCACAATTTCAGAGGCATCTTAAGATAATCATAACTTATTTCTAGATTTCTGATTTTTTATTGCCATTTTAATGCCTAAGCTATGTATTTTTTGATTTCTTATTTGCATTTTCTTAAAAAGTATTTTTTTAAGATGGCAGCAATTTCTGAGTGCTCTTTTTCCTATTTTTTCTCAGTTGTCTTCAACTAGGTTGAATCGACAAGTCTGATTTTTTAATGTTTCATTTATACGTGTATAGCAGAATTTGTAACCAAATCACCTAGATTGAATCCTGCCTTCTTCCATAAAAATAATAAAATAAATAAATAAATAGTAATAAAATTAAAAAAAGCCTCAAAGTTTGCAAAAAATTATAAACAGCTGATGGGGAGAGCAAATAAAAATTTCAAATTTTTATCTGAGATACTCATCATCATCAATATCAAATTCCTGATATGTACCCTCAAGGGGTGTACAGGATATGATAGTACTACATGAAAAATTTACATCATTACTGATGAGATTAGCTCTGCTAACGCATTCATGGATGCTGACAATGTCAAGTTCTTTCCTAATATCCTCGTTTTTAATATAATATTGTGATTGATGCCATCTGTTCATGCCTCTAATCTTTCTCGGGACTCTCATATCTGCGGTCTCTAGTCTTTAGCCAAGTGTTTTACTTCTGATCCAGCTCTCAGATCCATAAGTTAAAACTGGTTTGAACACTGTCTTGTATACAGGTAATTTAGTGTTCCAACTAATTTCTCTCTTATTCCGTATGAATTTATTCAATTGACTTCCTACCTTACCAGCTTTGTTGATTCTGTTGTCCATTTCCATATTTAATTTACCATCTTCAGTAAAAATCGTGCCTAAGTAGCTGAAATGTTTTACTTGTTCCACAGGTTCCCTATTCACAACACAGTTGACATTTTCAACAATTCTACCTATTTTCATTGTCTTTGTCTTTTTAATGCTGACCTTCATACCATATCCATTACAACAGTTATTCAATTTAGTCAGGGAATCTTGCAACCTTGTAGCGGATTTATTTAGAAGTATAACATCGTCCTCATAAAAGCTAAGAGCTCACAATAACATCTCCAATTCTGATATCAGGTTTAATACCACTTTCCTTCATATTCCCCCCCCCCATGAATCTGATTATCATTTTTCCAAAACTTGCATTTTTTTGCCAAAATATTGTCCACAGTTTCTTATGCTCCTTTTCATCTTCTCTTCCTCCATCAGTTATTAAAAGGTCAATGCAAATCTCACAGAAATGTATTGATTAACATTTGAATATTTGAATGCAATGCAGACATTAGATATGTTTTTCACCTGCATCTTTCAATTCATTGAAGTGATTTTTTTTTTTTTCTATAATAGCATGTGATTCTCACATGAAATTTCAATTCAATGTACCATTGCAATTATAACGCATACTCCTTATTACCTTTTTTTTTTTTTTTTTTAAATTTTTGATATGCCTAATATCTTGTACTAATTATCCACTCTCCCTTCCATTCTTAAATTGGTATTACATTATATATCTGTTATAGGATCACTGACCAGAAGGATGATGAAGGAGGAAGATCAGTTGATTTAAGTCATGAATTTAAGAAGTTAAAGCCTATTTTTGCTTCGGGAAAAATAAGATCTTTTGATGTTCTGGTAAAAAAAGGAACTGCAAAGGTACGTGTTAGTTTTTTGCTACTGAAATACCCCCCCCCCCCTTCCCCCCAGCCAGTACAGTCCTAATTAAGTTCACAAATGTCAAACAGAATATATTAAAATTAAAAATAATCATCACCATATATATATATATATATATATATACAGAGGACACTAAAAAATTACAGAAAATGTAGAAACATTTATTATAGTGCAAAGGTCATTGAATCTGAAGTTGAGGTATTTCTGTGGATTAATTATCCTGAATCAATATCCTTCATATAAATAACTGGCATTCTCTGTGGATAACTCTAATTTTTCTTTGCTTGCAGAGCAATTGTTTTGTGTTTGTGGGGATGAATAGCAGAGTTTCAGAACATGATAATTATACATCTGTAAGCTTTGTACCTGTAATAGTTTAAACTAAAATCAATTGCCTTTGCTCAAAGGGCATAAAAAGTTATAGTTACCCTCACTAAATGCTGAAGGTATTTATTTCAAAGACCTAATCTTTTTTTACCTCTTTTAGGAAAGACCCCCCCCCTCCCCCACTTTTTTTTTTTCCAAATTTATTTGAACCTTTGAATAAGATGATAACTGGCCTGTGGAATAATAGCACTTTTGAGGACAAATTGGAATATGGTCTTCAAAATTTAAGGATTAGGTGGAAATATGATAAAAAAAAAAAACATACAAGATAGGAGGATTTTGTTTTGCTAATTTTTTCTTTCCTGTTCTGTTCAAGTGACCATACCACCTGAGACCAGCTCTACTAACACATTCCTGAATGCTAATAATGGCAAGTTCTTTCCTAATATTCTCATCTTTTTATGTGATACTGCCATTGATGCCATCTGTTTCCTCCACGAATCTTTCTCAGAACTCTCATAACAGAGAAAAGCTTTTCAAAACACTACCATTGAGGTGAATGGAACATTATACAGGACAATACATAGTCTATATTTAAGTTGTCCGTCAGCAGTTAAAATTGCTGAATGAAAACTTAAATATAGACTATGTATTGTTCTGTATAAGTTCCACTCACCTCGTATAATATTTTTATTTAAAATCAGGGGTAAGACAAGGATGCATATCTCCACTCTTATTCATTATTTATATGGATCACATTATGAAAGAAAGTAGCATCAAGCCTGATATTAGAATTGGGGGATGTCAAACTTAGCTCTTTGCTTTATGCAGATGATGTTGTACTCCTAAACACATCTAGTGCAAGTCTCCAGGTTTCACTAGAAATTTGGTAAGAAATTTGGCAAGAAATTTGGCATGAAAATCAACAATAAAAAGAACCAAAACTATGAAAATAAGCAGGAGCATAGAAAACTTCAGCTGTATTCTGAATGGAGATCCTATAGAACAAACAAAATATTTCAGCTATTTAGGCACAGTTTTTAGTGAAGATGGCAGGTTAAATCTGGAAATAGACAACAGAATAAGCAAAGCTGGTATGGTTGATAGCCTGGTGAATAAATTTATATGGAATAAAAGAGAAATTAACCAAAACACCAAACTAGCAGTATACATGACAGTGTTTATACCAGTTTTAAATAAAGCACTTGAGGACAATTAGGGCAGTGAACTAATGGCATCAATGGCAGAATCATATTAAAAATGGAGATATTAGAAAGGAACTTGACATTATTAGCATTCAAAATGTGTCAGCAGAGCTAACTAATCTAAGGTGGTATGATCACTTAAATAGAATGGGTAACAAAGGTTAGCAAAATGGGTGTTTGATGCCAAGATGGCAGGCTAAGAGGAAGATTAAGGTCTAGGTGGATTAATTTGGTTAGAAGTGCCTTCGAAACATGAAATGTTAGACATGACAATATCGGAGTGCTCACAAGTAACATTGATTTGGAGGAAAATTGTTGATCTTCTTCATCGATCTCCTCATGCCTAGAAGTAGTGACCTTGGCAACAATGTTTCTTCATCTACTTCTATCTCTTGACATGGCAGTTGCTTCTTCCAAGGAATCTTGAGATCCTTTGGATTTGATCTATCCATGTTTCTTTTGATCTTCCTTTCCTTTCCTGCGTTTCCCTCGTTCTTTTTCTTGCATTATTTCCTTCTCGATGTTATCACCATCTTGTCGTGATATATGACCAAAATATTGGAGTATCTTCTTGTTGACTATGTCACTCAATCTCTTTTTGATGTTTAACTGAGTTGGAATGCTGACATTGTTTATTTTATCCATCCATGGGACATTTAACATCCTTCTCCAGTACCACATTTCAAAGCTTTCAAGTGTCTCTTTGTCTCTCCTACCAAGTGTCCATGATTCTGCACCATAGAGAATGATTGAGAAAACAAGGATATTCACTAGTTTATATTTGGTAGTGTTAAAAATAGTTCTATCTTTCCATATCTTTTTTAGTTGTGTCATGGTATTCCTTTCCATTGCAATTCTTCTTTTTATTTCCATATGACAACTGCCTTTATTATCTATCAGGGCTCCAAGATATATGAACTGTTCAACTTTTTCTAAGTTGATGTTATGAGTAGCTGTGTCTTCTTTTCCTGTCATCATATACTTGGTTTTATTTCTGTTAATTTTAAGTCCATGTTTAATGCTCTCCCATTCTACTCTCCCAATAAGTGACATCAGTTCTCTTTCATTACTGGCTATAAGCACAGTATCATCTGCATACCTGAGGTTGTTTATCTTCTTACCTGCAATTGAGATACCACCTTTCCATCCATCAACAGCTTTTCTCATTATGAATTCACTACAGAAGTTGAGCAGGTTGAGAGATAGGATACATCTCTGCCTAACCCTCTTTTCTATCTATTTTGGCCTATCTTCACTGTTGCTGAGTTCCTGTCATATAGTTGTTTTATTAAGTTGATTAGGTATTTTGGAATTCCCATTTTGTTCAGACATTTCCAGAGTACCTCCCAATCGACACAGTCAAATGCCTTGGTATAGTCCACAAAATAGAGATACATTGAGATATTGAACTCATGGTTTTTTCTATTAGTTGCCTTACGTTTGCAATTTGTCTTTGGTACCTCTACCAGACCTGAAACTAGCCTGTTCATTTGGGATTTGTAATTCAATGTAGATTTTCACTCTTTCTTTAATCACATATAGCAGAATTTTGCTTGTGTGTGAAATCAGTGCAATGGTCCTATAGTTATTGCAATCATTAATATTTACTTTCTTGTGTAATGGTATGAATACAGATCTTACCCAATCTTCTGGCCAAATACCTGTTTCCCAAATTTTGTTGCATAGTCTAAAGATAATTTCAGTTCCATTAGGCCCCAGGGTTGTGAGTAGTTCACTTGATATTTGATCGAACCCTGGTGTTTTACCTTTCTTGAGTTTTTTCAAAGCCCATTCAATTTTGCCCTTTAAAATATTCGGTTCTTATAGTATGAGTTCCTCTTGTCTTTCTTCAAATGAGATAGTAGTATCTTTATAAAGATTTTCACAGTAGCTTTTCCATCTCTTGAGCACATAATTTGTATCAGTTAAAATTCAGTTGTTTGAATCAGCTATGCTAGAGGTATTTGGTTTAAAGTTTCTAGTTATGAGTTTGATTTTCTTGAATAGATCTTTGGTTTGCTTTTTATTAGAATGTTCTTCAATTTCTTCATTACTGTTTTTTTTTTTTTTTGTAAAAACTTGTCTTTGTCTTTCTTGCAGAGTTTTTGATACATTTTGATAATTCAGAATACTTGTCTCTATCTGTTTCATTAGAAAGTCCAGTTGCCTTGATTTTTCTTCTTTTTTCAATTTGAAGTAGTGTTTCATTTGAGATCTATGGACTGTTTATTTTTGTTCTTTTGGGGATTGTATTCTTTGTTGCCTTCCGGTGTTGTACAAGGTGCAAAGGTGGTTTTTAAACTGGAATTTATTAACTTATTAAGAAATAATTTCCTGAAGTATGTGATGGAGGGGATTCATGATACGAGAGTGTTGGATCTGCTCATAGGATAAACAGATCTATCTATAACCAGTGTGGCCACATTGCATCTGGCTGGGGAGGAGTTGTCGATGTAGTCAATCTTTAGGAAAACATAACGAAAGGTTTGAAACTAGTATAGAGATCATATTTGTAGAGAACTTTGCTATTTTTTGTAATTTACCCTTTAATATATGGAATGGGAATAGTATGCAAATGATCCTGCACATTGGGTGTAAGAGGGATTGGGGAATGTACTAGTACTTTATCTATTTTATATGGGCTGTAGCCATGTGAAAAAGATGTTGCGAAGGTCCTGAGCTCAGTTGAAAGTTTATTTTTCACTAGGTTCGACTATAATAAATTTAGTTTAATCCTTTATCCAAGTGTGAGCAAACAAAGTTTGTGCCTGAAAGTATCTTCAGGACTGGGGTAAGGTAGTACAACAGCAGGCAATTCGTTGCAAAGG
This sequence comes from Typopeltis vanoorti, assembly GCF_054136105.1. Classification (NCBI taxonomy): domain Eukaryota; kingdom Metazoa; phylum Arthropoda; class Arachnida; order Uropygi; family Thelyphonidae; genus Typopeltis; species Typopeltis vanoorti. Next base: position 65,711,464 of record NC_143567.1, on the reverse strand, counting down.
TGGAGCAAGCTTACACCACTCCTATCTCAATATCTCCCATAATGCAAAACACATCTCCTTGCGGATATGTATAATGTTATGCATTAAGGGAAGGGCCACTACCCAGACTAGTTTCGACCTTTATTGAGGTCTCTTCAGTAGCTTCAGTAAGCTTGCTCCACCTTTGCAACGGGTTTCCCGGTGTTGTACTACCTTACCCCAGTCCTGAAGATACTTTCAGGTGCAAACTTTGTTTGCTCACACTTGGATAAAAGATTAAACTAAATTTATTATAGTCCTGAGCTCAGCTTCAAAAGCTGTGTCATTTGAACAAAATAGCAGCTTGGTGAGTAAGAGTTTTAGGATGCCATACTGTTGGGAAAGTTAGTGGTGTGATTGTTTATGTAAATATCTATCAGTATGAGTGGGTTTTCTGTAGATAGAGAAAGATAATGAGCCATTAAGAAGTCATGTCATTAGTGTATCTCAAATGGGAGGCTATTATTACTTTCTTTTTCTATGGTGAAGTTCATTTTAGGACTTTGGCTGTTAAGACATGCCAAAAATGTATCTGATGTGTCTGGAGCATTAGGCCAAACTGTTGGTTTTGAAAACTAAGCCACTCAATACTGTGGCAGTATTGAGTGCTTTGTTTTCAAAATGTTCCATATAGAAGTTTGTTGGGGGGGGGAAGATGTGGGGAGCACATAGCAGTCTCATTTACTTGTTTGTATATTTTTCCTCTCCATAGGAAATAACTTGCATATGCGATGAATCCAAATGATTCAATTATGTCTATGGGGGAGGGAAATGTGGCCTAATAAGGTCAAGGGTCTCTGACAAATTTATATTAGTGAAAAGTGAGGTGATATCAAAACTGATCATGATATCAGAATCTTTCAGAGTTAAATTTTCTATTAATGTTTTAAGTGCAAAGAATTTTTAATAGATGAGTGAGAGTTGCCTGTAAGGGAGGAAAGTGATTTGGATAAATATTTAGCCAGATTGTAGGGGCTGTCTATGCTAACTACTATTGGACAAAGTGAGGTATTGAGTTTGTGAATTTTAGGGGAATCTCATATATCTGTGGTGGTTTGACATGATAAGGTTTAAGATTTTTGGTAATTTCTTGAGGACTTTTTTTTTTTAATAATTTGTACACTTTTTTTTTCTTTTGGGATTTTGTAGGATTCAGTCTTTGATCTGATAAGTAGCAGAGTCTTTAAGAAGTTGATTCATTTTTTTTTTGTTGTATTCCACTTGGTTCATGACAGTAGCATTTCCCTTATCAGCTTTAGTTAAGTTACGATAATTTGTTTATTCTTATGTAACTTTCTAAGTTTTGATATTTCTTTTGGTGGAATGTTATTCTTGGGAGGTTTGAATTTACTTAGAATATTGGCCACATCCAATGGAATGTTGTTAGCCACTGTGGATATAAGTTCATAAATACCATATTCTGCATCATAATTTTTAAAAATGTACTTTTTTTGGGCACTATGACAAAATTATGACCATGATTAAGTGCATTGGTTGTGTCCTCTGAAAGTGTTTATGATGATAGATTTACTACTATGTGTTCTTGTCATATTTCTAGTAAGGAACAGGATATGAGTTGAATTACTACAGAGTTAATTTAGAGTAGTCTGGCTGTTAGGTCTTAAAATGATAGTCTCCCAGATCTTTGGAAAATTAATGCAACCATACTTGTTAAGGTTGGGAGAGTACTTTATAGCTAATGCTAATTCTAAGAATAGCCTCTCAGACCTGTAATGACATCTTTGTAATGTAGATGTTTTTCTCTCCATCTGCTTTTATGCGAGGGAGTATCCTTCCATCAATGCAATATACAGCTAGTAATGTTTACACTCCAAAATCCATAACTTTGCATTTTGTCACATTAAACTGCCCATACTGCCAGGCTATCTAAATCATAAATCATCCTGCAAATTTTTACATCATCTTTATTAACTATTGTTGTGCCCAATTTTGCATTCAGCAAACAACTGAATCGTTTCTCTCAGATCCTTTCCTATTTTTTTAATCTACAAATTAAATATCAGTGGCCCAGAAAAACAGCACCCTGTGGCATGACACTAATCATGTCTTCTACTGGACTCTACTCCTAAACAAACTACTGTGATATCTATCCATCAACCACCTTCTTATTCATTTCACTAACTTTATATTCATCCCCATGTGCTGTAATTTATTGATTAGAATTCCATCTGGTATCCTGTCAAAAACCTTTGCAAAGTATGGCTGTATCACTGTAAACCCATTACCTTTATCCAACTCAGCTGTCACTGTATTATGAAACATAAGCAAGCTACTGAAGCACTACCTACCCATTCACAAAACCATGTTGCCCCCCCTTCCCCTCATTTAGTATCCCATTTCTGTCTGTCCATTCCTGTGTTTTGACTAACTTCTCCAAAACCTTGATTACAGCTGCTGATATGCTGGGTCAGTAACCAAAACTGAGATTAAACAGCACGGTCAAAAAAGCAATGCCATTCCCTAGCACCTAATAAAACTCGAGCTGGTATACCATCTAATCCCATAGCTGTATTCACATCAAGGTTCTGTTATGCTATGCACCTCCAATTCATTTACCTCAATTTCCATATAAATCCTTTCCTCTCTCTCTTGTTACTACAGTATCTCCACCTGGAGGATGTACTCTCACAAAGTGTTCACTTAGTAATTCTACTATTTCAACTGATGCACTTACCTCCCTACCATCAGCATTCATTAAAATAATTCTTCCTTTTTACTTGTGACATGCTGATAGAACTCTGGGATTATCTGTTGCTTGTGCTGCTAGTTTCCTTTTATTCTCTGATTTTGCCTTTTTACCATACTGATTACTCTTCTGGCCTGTGCTTTGTACTGCTCTCCACAAAGTTTTCTTTTTTTTTTTTTTGTAGCTCTTGCTTAATGATGTTATTCATCCATTTAATTCTCACTTGATTTATCCTCCTGACTCTACATATGCAGTTTGCTATTATGTCAGTCAAACGCATCTTTACCACTCGCCATCCACCAATGATGTCCAGACTTTGCAGTTTCATATGCATGGCACCAATCCAAGAACTCTTCTAATCTTGTTATAATTACCAACCTGTAATTCCACATATACCCCCTCTTAACTGAAAATTCCACACATTCAGCAATCTCCTTTCCTCCTCCCAATGTATGTTCCCATGGATTCAGAGCTTATTTGCTGATGCATATCATCATCATCCTTAACATCCCCTGCTCCATAGAAGCAGTCAACTGTATATTCTGTTCTTCTGGCCTCTATCTTGCACCGGATAGCCTCAAAATGTGCTGTTTACACTGGCCTGCAGTTGACCTATTTTCTTTGATTGCAGTTCATCAGCTGGTATCAGTAATACTTCTCCATCATTTTCTCTCTATCCTCCCTGAAAATTCTGTACCTTTCACATTCTATTCCACTAACTATATCTTCTACCAGTCACGTATCACTAATGCCTGTAACCTTTGGCCAGGATGAACTAACCAGTGCCAAAAATATCTTCCCCCTTGTGATGTACACTAATTCCGGGAGCACCACTGTCCTTATGCTTTAGCTTTCCCATTCTGGGTTATCACCAGTGGTGTACTATCATCATCATCATCATCAAATTCCTGCCATGTACCCTCAAGGGGTGTACAGGATATGATAGTACTACATGAAAACTTTACATCATTACTAACTTCCTATCTACAATTTTCTTCCAAATCAGTCTGTTACTTGTCAAGACTCCAACATTATCAGATCTTATATTTCTATCTTCTAAGACACTTTTTACCATATCAAACCATCTATATTTTGGTCTTCCTCTGGGTTGTTTTCCTGCCAACCTGGCAGAGAACACTTGTTTTGCTAATCTTTCCTCACCCATTCTGTTTAAGTGACCAATACGACCTGAGATTAGTTCTGCTAATGCATTCCTGGATGCTGACAATGTCAAGTTCTTTTTTAATATCCTTGTTTTTAACATGATATTGCCATTGATGCCATCTGTTCACGCCTCTAATCTTTCTCAGGACTCTCATATCTACAGTCTCTAGTCTTTGGTCAAGTGTTTTACTTCTGACCCAGCTATCAGATCCATAAGTTTGAACACTGTCTGTATACAGTTAATTTAGTGTTCCGACTAATTTCTCTCTTATTCCATATGAATTTATTCAATTGACTTCCTACCATACCAGCTTTGTTGATTCTGTTGTCTTTTTTTATATTTAATTTGCCATCTTCACTAAAAATCATGCCGAAGTAGCTGAAATGTTTTATTCGTTCCACAGGTTCTCCGTTCACAATGCAGTTGACATTTTCAACGATTCTGCCTATTTTCATTGTCTTTGTCTTTTTATTGCTGACCTTCATACCATATCTATTACAACAGTTATTCAATTTAGTCAGGGAATCTTGCAGACTTGTAGCGGATTTATTTAGAAATCTCACCCATTCTGTTTAAGTGACCAATACGACCTGAGATTAGCTCTGCTAATGCATTCCTGGATGCTGACAATGTCAAGTTCTTTTATAATATCCTTGTTTTTAACATGATATTGCCATTGATGCCATCTGTTCACGCCTCTAATCTTTCTCAGGACTCTCATATCTGCAGTCTCTAGTCTTTGGTCAAGTGTTTTACTTCTGACCCAGCTATCAGATCCATAAGTTTGAACACTGTCTGTATACAGTTAATTTAGTGTTCTGACTAATTTCTCTCTTATTCCATATGAATTTATTCAATTGACTTCCTACCATACCAGCTTTGTTGATTCTGTTGTCTTTTTTTATATTTAATTTACCATCTTCACTAAAAATCATGCCGAAGTAGCTGAAATGTTTTACTTGTTCCACAGGTTCTCCGTTCACAATGCAGTTGACATTTTCGACGATTCTGCCTATTTTCATTGTCTTTGTCTTTTTATTGCTGACCTTCATACCATATCTATTACAACAGTTATTCAGTTTAGTCAGGGAATCTTGCAGACTTGTAGCGGGTTTATTTAGAAGTATAACATCGTCCACATAAAGCAAAGAGCTGACATTAACATCTCCAATTTTGATATCATGTTTAATACCACTTTCCTTCATAATGTGATCTATATAGATAATGAATAACCGAGGGTATAATGTACATCCTCGTCTCACACCAGATTTAACATTAAACCATCTTCCTGTACTTCCTTCAATTCTAACTGCCGACTTATAGCTCAAATAAAGACTAAATTTTGCTTGATATAATGCCCCATTGACACCATATAACTGTATATACTATCTTAGGCATTTTCTATGCATTCTTACACTCAACTGCCTCACTGGTATCTGTACTCACTGAATGGCTTCCCTCCCTAAAAGCTCTAGTTTCCCTGATTTTGTACATCCACTTTCACTTCATTCAACAACACTCTTTGCATTCTCTGAACACCAGATACATTGAATTGCAAACTGTCCATCTTGTATAAGATTTTTCTTCCATCAAATTCACTCGATACATCCACAAATTCCACATCATTCCTCCTGCATAACCTATGCATTGATTCATTCACTATCATGGTCCATCTTCTCAACCTCAGCCCTGTCATACCCTGGCACTGGGTCACTATACTTTCAGTCTTTTCTTTTGCTACTTGCCAAGCACAGCTCTTATAATATAATTGCCATACAAGACTCTCTCCTTAATTTTTCCTTCTCTCTTAGTTCTTCTGTTTTCTCAAACTTCTTTCTTTCTGTTCTCACCTGAACCATTTACCAGATGGTTCTGCATATGGTTATCATATGGTCTTGACTTGAGAGGTTGCAAAACATCAAATTTTCAGTTAGAAAGGGGTATTTGTAGAACTGATTATGAAAAGCTTTGGAGCAGGCAGCTTGAAGTAGTGCTATGGCATAAGAATCTACATGGGAAGGATATTGGCAGTCAGAGAAACCTCCTTTATGTAAAGGAATTATTTTATCTTCTTTTCACTCCCTTGGAAGTTTACGAGAGCTGAGAATTGAGTTAAACAGCCTAGTCAGAAGCATTGCCAGTTCCTTTGCACATTCATGTAAAATACAAGCTGATATCCTATCTAATTCAATGGTCATATTTAGCATTAAGAATCTGCAGTATCCTTAGTACTTCCAATTTATCAACCTCTATTCTCACATCAGTTCTTGTCACATCTGTCATAGCAATATTTTGGATTATAATAATAAATAATTATAGAAGTCATTTACGTAAATATATTATATATTTCTGTAGTTTTCATCTGTTTTGTAGTCATTTTTGATACACCACAGCAAGAAATGATAGATGTATAAATGAATAACAGTTGTATTGAAAGTGTGTGATATTATATGCACCATCGACTGGAGGAAGATAAATCCATCTACATTAATAGATAACAAGGAATAAATTAGAATAAAAAATATTTAAATTTAAATAATTAATTGCAATTTTTGTGAAATACATGCATGGTGAGTATTAATTAGGATAACTTCCCAAAATTGAGAGAGTTTAATGCAGTCATTTTTGTTAAGGTTAGGATTGTGAATGTGCTTTGCATCTTTTTTTTATACAATCTTTCCAGAAGAAAGTAACTTTTGTGCAGAACTTAAGTATTATTTCATTGAATTCTGTTTTGTAGACAAGGCATAGCTCCAACATCCTCTGTCCAAAAAGAAACCAAACTTTTCGTTTGGTTTCTTTTTGGACAGAGGACATTGGACATTTTGGACATTTTTCTTCTATTTCGAAAATAGAAGAAACTAGTAGTGTCACCTGTTGTATCTTTTTATTGTCGAAAGCAGCAACCTTCATTAGTGTTGTGTCAACTGTTTATGACATTTGTTTCATTAGAAGCTGAGTTATATTGCCAAGAGAGACAGTGTGTTTTGACGAACGGTCAGAAAATGAGTTCCAAACAGAGAGCTGCGATTGACTTTTGTGTTAAACTTGGTAAACGTTTTACCAAAATGCATCAAATGCTTCAAAAAGCATATAGCGATGAATGTTTATCCTGTACTCAAGTTTATGAGTGGTTTAAGCGATTTCAAAGTGGTCGTGAGATGCTTGAGGGGTCGGGCCGTCCAAAAACTGGACCGAGTGAACTTAACATTCAATAAGTGCATGGTTTCATCAAAGAAAACCCAAAATTATCTGTGAGATTGATTGAAGGTGAATTGGGGGATTCCAAAATCAACTGTACACAACATTTTGACCGAGAGTTTGGGCCTTCGTAAATTGATTTCGCAATTTGTTCCCCCACGGACGACCAAAAAATGTATCGAATTGAACACTGCATGGACAATTAAAACTGCATGTAAGGACTCAAACTTCCTTGAAACGATCATTACTGGTGACAAAACGTGGTGTTTTGAGTATGAATCCGAAACAAAGCGCCAGAGTGCTGAGTGGAGACCACCAGAAGAGGGGCATCCGAAAGAGTCGCTTGGAGAAGTCAAAAGTAAAGACAATGCTGATTTGTTTCTACGGTTCCAAGGGCATTATCGACAAAGAAATCATTCCGCCTGGCCAAGCGGTGAATGATGAGTTTTATCTCAAAGTTTTGAAGCGATTGATTACGAGAATTCGTCACATACAGCATGAATATCATGATTCAGGCAGCTGGTCACTTTTGCACGATAATGCACCATCTCATCATTCAAACATTGTGAGAGCTTTTGTGCAAAACCCAAGTTTGTGTGTTGATCGCTTGCCGTATTCACTTGAATTAGCACTCTGTGACTTCTTTCTCTTCCCCCAACTTCATTGGCCGATGAAAGGAAAGCGATACGACACCATTGAAAATATTCAAGTGGCAGTAACCACGACCCTCAACAGTATCCCAAAAACTGATATAAGAAACTCATTGACTATGCCAAACGCTGTATCGAAGCTGAGGGAGAGTATATCGATTGAAATAAATGATTTGAATTATTATAATTGACCTGTGATTTATTTTCTATCAAAAGTTCGGTTTCTTTTTGGAGACAAAGGGTATAAACCAGATTTATCAGGCTCTTTAAGTGAAATATATTCTTGATGTTCTTCAAGATGAATTTATGGGGAATGACCAGAGTTATTGTCATCTCTAATGGTTTTAAGACAAAAACTATCAATAAAATAATCAATAATAATAATGACCATTTTAATTCTCATTGAGAAGAAGTTTCTAGAATTTGTCTTCCATGTGTTGAAGGACTATCAGAAAAAATAGCAAGATTTCTTCACCAGATTGATCTACAAGTTTCTCTATCCAGTTCATAAATTTAATATCTTCCTTGTCTCTCCAAAAGACAATTATCCTCTTTTCTCTTATTTGGGAGTTTACAGAGTCCCTTGTTTTTGCAGCCTCTGTTATTATGGACAAACCAAAACATAATTCACATTTTGGTTTTACCCAATACCAAATATATTTTAGTCAGCTAAGTATAAATTGTAGCTCAACCTTGTTTTTTAACCTTGAATGCTTAATTCTTGTAGATAAACTTATATGTTAGTTACATATAACTTTAATTTTTTCAGGAAATAAGAATGTATACTAAAATATTAATTAAAAATTTTAATCATTACCTTCCAAGATTTTGGCAATGTTACCTTGCCATCTTCTGGGAACATAAAACTATGATATGTGCACACAGGCACTAACAATGAGCAGTTGTGAGGCTGAAGAAGGCAACTAGCATTGGTCCTAGAGTCTTAAAGGTGCCCCCTAGTTAAATCGTTCTATCTACCTCCCCATTTAATATGATCCACCAGTTCCAAAATCAGAACACTCCAAAGGCTCCTTAAGAAGGTGACTTCTTGGGCTGAGGAAGTGACCAGCAGACTAAAGCCTTTCAAATCTAGACCCCCCCCCCCCCACCCCCCGAATATATGGACTATCAAAAATCTATAAGCAGAATGTGCCATTATGTCCCATTGTGGATGGCATTGATTTCCCTCAGATACAAATTAGCCAAACCTTTAGCCAAAGTGCTCACACATTATACTGGCAACAAACCAACACACATTAAAATCTCAACCCACTTTAAAGCCAGTATAGAGAACCTCTCACTCCAACACTCTGACATAATGGTCAGTTTTGATGTCTCCTCCTTATTCGCAAATGTCCCAATCAAAGATACCTTAGATCTCATCCAAGCCAAATTTCCTCCCGATATCTCAGCTCTATTTCAGTTCACCATGAACTCAAGCTATTTCGTTTTTCAAGGACAATTCTACAAACAATAAGTTTTAAAAGAGGTAAGCCGTGAGTAGACATATCGGTACACAATAAATAATGGAAAAAACTCACGTAGAAAGATTATTTATTAGTATAATTTTCGCCTGTGTGTCACAGGCATCTTCAGTACATTAAGCTCAAAATTAAACACTAACTGACAATTCCAAAAAGCGCCACCTAAGTAGCTGGTGTAAGATAACTAAAAAGGTCAATAACTTTCCTTAAAAAAAAAAAAATAATAATACAATAAAAAGTTAGGAAAGATTAGCTGATTTGTAAAGTACTATCTCCCATAAAGGGGATAGATGTAAGCCGTCTGATCTGTTTAAGTTAGGAGAATGAAGTAGAGTTTCACATGTTTCTTTATAAAGGCATTCCATGAGAAACTGACTTTTGTGAAGAACTCTTGTCTTTCTCCAATGAACTCTGTGTCTAGTGAAGATGGCATGTTCAGAAAGTCCAGACTTTTCAGGTTTAAAGTATTCAATATAAGATTGGTGTTCTTCTAGCCGAATACAGGCAGATCTTTCCGTTTGTCCGAAATAAGATAATCCACAAGAGCACGGAATCTGGTAGACACCTGGATGATTAAGATGTGGAAGCTTGTCCTTAGGAGAAGTGAGAAAGGTGGAGATTTTTCTAAACGGTCGAAAGGCAACAAAAATATTCAGTGGTTTTAAAACTTTTGCTATACGTTCACTGATGCCTTGTACATAAGGGATAGTAATGCTCATTATTTCCTCTTTGTTTGAAGAGGAAGACATATTAAAACTACTCAAAGTTCTTTCAATGAAGCAATTCTTATAACCATTAGATAGAAAGGAAGAAGTTATGTATTGTAGTTCTTTCTGTAAAAGATTGTCTGTAGAACAAAAGGAGTGGGCCCAATGAACCAGTGTTTTAATAGTTCCTGCCTTTTGACTGGGATGGTGATGAGATTCTGCATGGATATAATGGCCTGTATGAGTCTTCTTTTTATAAACTGAGAAATGTAGGTTACCATCTGGTTGGCAAAGAATTAGAAGATCTAAAAAGGCTAACTGCTTATTTGATTCTATTTCTAGGGTAAACTTGATCCTAGGATGAAATGCATTTAACTTAGTGAGAAATTGTTGAAGTTCATCAGAAGAGCCATTCCATACAGCAAAAATGTCATCGACATATCTGAACCAATGTGTAGGTCTGGGAGAAATATTGTCAAAGATACGTTGTTCAAAATGTTCCATAAAGAAATTGGAGATAGCAGGAGAAAGAGGATTACCCATTGCTGTTCCTTCAATTTGTTGATACAACTTATTTTTAAAGGAAAAATAACTAGAATTTATTACAAAATCAAATACGTTTACAATGTCCGAAGGAAATTCCTGTTGTAGTAATTCAATACTTTCTGAAAGAGGCACATTTGTAAATAAAGAAACAACATCTAAACTGATCATGATATCAGAAACGTCCAAATGAAGATCTGAAATTTTATTTTTGAAATCCAAAGTATTTTTTATATAAGTATCAGTTCTAGTTGAAGAGGAGAGTAAATTAGATAAAAATTTTGAGATTTTGTAAGTGGGGCAACCCATACAATCTATGACTGGTCTCAACGGAATGCCTGGTGTATGAACTTTCAGAAGACCATACAATCTAGGTGGACGACCGAAGAAGGTTTTAAGTTTTTTCTTTTGATCTTCATTCCATGTAGATACATTATCTATAAGAGAATTAAGTCTCTTCAATTGACTCCGGGTAGGATCCGATGTAAGAGGCCTATAAGTTGAATAGTTGCGAAGTAAAAGAGACATTTTTCTCTCATATTCCTTCCTATCTTGAATCACTATAGCCTTCCCCTTATCAGCTTAGAAATAGAATCAAATAAGCAGTTAGCCTTTTAAGTAATAAAACGTAGGTTACATGAGAAATGTAACCTACATTTCTCAGTTTATAGAAAGAAGACTCATACAGGCCATTATATCCATGCGGAATCTCATCACCATCCCAGTCAAAAGGCAGGAACTATTAAAACACTGGTTCATCGGGCCCACTCCTTTTGTTTTACAGACGATCTTTTACAGAAAGAACTACAATACATAACTTCTTCCTTTCTATCTAATGGTTATAAGAATTGCTTCATTGAAAGAACTTTGAGTAGTTTTAATATGTCTTCCTCTTCAAACACAGAGGATATAACGCGCATTACTATCCCTTATGTACAAGGCATCAGTGAACGTATAGCAAAAGTTTTAAAACCACTGAATATTTTTGTTGCCTTTCGACCATTTAGAAAAATCTCCACCTTTCTCACTTCTCCTAAGGACAAGCTTCCACATCTTAATCATCCAGGTGTCTACCAGATTCCGTGCTCTTGTGGATTATCTTATTTCGGACAAACGGGAAGATCTGCCTGTATTCGGCTAGAAGAACACCAATCTTATATTGAATACTTTAAACCTGAAAAGTCTGGACTTTCTGAACATGCCATCTTCACTAGACACAGAGTTCATTGGAGAAAGACAAGAGTTCTTCACAAAAGTCAGTTTCTCATGGAACGCCTTTATAAAGAAACATGTGAAACTCTACTTCATTCTCCTAACTTAAACAGATCCGACGGCTTACGTCTATCCCCTTTATGCGAGATAGTACTTTACAAATCAGCTAATCTTTCCTAACTTTTTATTGTATTAATTTTTTTTTTTTTTTTTTTTTTTTTTTAGGAAAGTTATTGACCTTTTTAGTTATCTTACACCAGCTACTTATGTGGTGCTTTTTGGAATTGTCAGTTAGTGTTTAATTTTGAGCTTAATGTACTGAAGATGCCTGTGACACACAGGCGAAAATTATACTAATAAATAATCTTTCTATGTGAGTTTTTTCCATTATTTATTGTGTACCAATTCTACAAACAGATATAGAATACAGCAATCTGTTCTCCACTCTTCACCCCTGGCAAACTTCTTTATGGAGACTTTTGAAGAAAAAGCTTTAAACTCAGCCTCACAAAAACCTACTGTCTGGCTATGCTACATGGATAGTGTTTGCTATTTGACCACATGGCTTAGACACACTCCAGAATCCAGTTACCTTGGAAAAAGAAAACAGCTACAGTCTCCCTTTTCTAGACACTCTGATTATATGCCATCCTGATAGATTGTTGGCTTTCTCTTCTGTTTACAGAAAACCGACCCATACAGGTAGATACATTCACCAGCAATCACCCCCTGCCCTCACAACAATATGGGATTATAAAAACTCTATATAACAGGGCTAAATTAATCTGTTCAGACAACAATGCCCTAAGTACTGAACTAAACCATATCTTTAGCCAATGGCTACAACCCCCCCCCCCCCAAAAAAAAATCCAGAAAATATTAAAACCAGTTAAACCCCCTTCCCCTCTCTTCTTAACAATGATTACACTAAATCTATCACCATTCCAAAACTCACAAAAATCCTAAAAAAAATATGACCTGACTATCTGTTATGAACCACATAAGAAACTGGCATATCTTATCTGCTCCACCAAAAACCAGCCACTTCCCCTAGACCTACCTGGAGTATATCAAGCTTCTTGCAGCTGTAAACTGTCCTCCTACAGTCAAACAGGCAGGACAGCTAATATGAGGATATTTAAACACAAAGACTATATCCGGTTTCACCAATACAGCCACTGAGGACTTGTGGACCATGCACTAGATATGTGCTACAGAATACGCTGGAAGAAAGCCATTTTATTACACTGTAGCAAATATAAATATGAAAGATTGTTCTGGAATCAGCTTCAGCTCTAAAAAACTTCCCAAATCTCAACAAATTTGGGTGCATGAGACTGCCCCAAATTTATAAAACATGAATTTGGGAAGCTTGCATTCTTAGAACATCAGCCAAGACAACCCAATTTAGCCTGCTAGGGAGCACCTTAGGACCAGCACCAGTTGCCTTCTTCAGCCTCGTTTTCTCATTGTTAGTGGTGCCTGCATGCACATATCATAGTTTTATGTTCCCAGAAGATGGCGATGTAACATTGCCGAAATATTGGAAGGTATTGATTAAAGTTTTGTAATTAATATTTTAGTATACGTTGTCATATCCTGAAAAATTTAAAGACTTGGATACCTAATAGGAGGAAGGTGAGGATTGGATGTTGGATCAGAAGTTCATTCAGTTTGCTTATTCCTAATAAGTGTATGGATATTTTCTCTTCCCAGTTATTTAACTTTAATCCTTAAGTTATCCTTGAATCTTTTATACTGAAAGAAAAACTGTAAACCTATTATACATTTATCATGTGTGAGATGAGGTTGGCTAATTTGGTTCTCTGCTATAGAGACACCAAACACAGTACTTTTTTCCACCACTTCTGGTTCTTCAGTAAGCAGGTAGATGGTCTTGCAGCAGTGATGAAAGTCACCGGCCATCTGATCTTTCACAAACATCCAAACCACAAAGAGAATAGCCAGCAAAGGTTGGTCGATTGGTAGAGCCTCTGCTACTAATGGCTCATGCAAAAAGTTAAGGAAGTTTGAACGCGGTTTGTAGTTGGAAGGGGACGATCATTCGATGCTGTTGGCACACTCTCCCTCGATGAGTCTTTGGACTCCCTGGAGATGTCACATAATAATAATAATAATAATAATAATAATAATAATAATAATATGAACCCACACACTGTTGGTTAGAGGGTGAAGAATGCTATCTACTTTGTCAGCCAAGCATGTCATAGTTATAATTAATATTTATTTTTCTGCAATTGTATTTTTTCTCATTTTACTTGTATTATTTACAAAAAAGGCAGCTTTCACTGTGTTAACATTTTAAATTTGTGTTAATAAGTTAAAAAAAAAATTGAATGAAGTAATGATTAATTATTTATCCTAGGTAGCAGTCTTGCTGAATAACAACAGTATTGAACTATATAGCATAAATCTTTCTGAATTTGAAAGTTCGGGTTCATTATTAGGAAGCATGCAAATGGCTGGTCATCGTAGTGATGTTCGTACTCTTGCTTTTAGTTCTGATAATATAGCTATTTTGTCTGCTAGTGCAGAAAGTGTAAAAATATGGAATAGGTTAGTATTTTAGTTTTATTTTTTAAATAATCTTGAAGGTAATTCTTGAAATAATTCATTGATATAAATATTTCGTGATTCTTCATGTCTTATCTCTTACGGGGGAGTGGAGCTAAAAAGTTCTGATAAATACCTAGAACAAAAATGATATTAAAGCAACTGATATAACCACATGAAAGAACATATCTTAAAACCCTTTAATTTCTGTGTTTCATCAAATTGTAATAATTTGTTCTTTTTTCTTTTAGGATATATAAGAAGACTTGTCAGAGGTTTTGAAGAATTCGAAGACACAGAAGTGTGGACCACCATCAAATTTTTCATGCTACAAGAAAAGTCTGGAACTGAGATTTGCCAAGTTTGTGTGAGACTTCAGGGGACTGTGCCTCGGCATATCCAACAGTTGACAGATGGGTGACCCAAGTTTAAAACTGGGCATCCTGAGGCAACAAAATACTGCCAGGTCAGGAAGACTTTCCACACCAGTCACACCTGAAAACATTGATGCAGTGCATGCCATGATCTTTGATGATAGACAAATGCCAGCCAAAAGCATTGTAGACTGAGGATATTCAAGGAATGAGTTGGGGTCATTATCCACCGACATGCAGAAGCTCTCAGTGAAGTTGAATCCCCAAATGTTTGAATGCTGACCAAAAGAGAGAGTGTGTGCTGTCATCTTAAGGGATTTTGGGTCATTTTGAGAAATCAAGTGCAATTTTTTTTGGCTTGTATTGTGACTGTTGATGAAACATGGCCTCATCACTATGATCCAGAGACCAAACAGCAGTCACTGGAGTGGAGACACAAGTAGTTCCAAACCCAAAAGTCAGCAGGGAAAGTTCTTGCCATTGTCTTTTGGGATATGGATGATGTAATCCTTACTAACTACCTCAAAAAAGGTGAAACTGTTACAGCAGCTCTGAAGGAATTAATGAGGTAAACATCATGGGAAACAGCATGTTGCTTTTGCAGGACAATGCACCTGCTCACACTGCTCATGAAACCCAACAGAAATACCTGACTTGGGTATTCAGTGTCTGCTTCGCCCACCCTAATCGCCAGACCTGGCTCCATCTGACTTTCTCCTATTCCCAAATTTAAGGAACAAAATTTACCACAGATGATGAAGTCATATCTGCAGCTGAGGAATGGTTTGTGCAACAAGGCAAAGACTTTTTTCTCAGAGGATTGCAAATGATACAGTAGCATTGGAATAAGTGTATTAGTGGAGGAATATGTAGAATAATGTGTAAGTTATATGGTTCTACTTCAATTCCTTCATGGTATTTATTACAACAGCTTTTATTTTAACTGCTAGTGTGTAGAAACTTCTCTTCAAGTATTCATAAAATAGCAAGGAATATACAATAGCCCATTCTTCCTTTATATTTCATCATTGGAGGTCTTAAAATATTTAGTAAGAAATCATGAGGGACATTTGACTACTTTTGCCTATAGACTTTTAAATTCATCTCTACTTAAAGAATGATCCATGTTTCTGATAATCAATACATTTTTCTTTTGTCCCCTGATAAATTGACCTACAATTTTAATTTGATTTTTTTCATTCTCAGAATGAGCAGAGAAACTAGATTCTTCTTTGTTGAATCCGAGTTATCAACAGCTGTCATATCTTCTAAATTTGAACAAAATAGCGATTCTTAATTATTTTCTTTAAACAGTTGGAATATTCTTTTTTTTTTTTTTTTGAATATTTTGATTTGTTGATAACTTTAGCACAAATGTAATGTAATGTGCAAAGATTCAGTAACAAATTAGTCTTCCCACAATCTGATGGCCTCATAATTAACAGCCTGAATGGGCATATAGATATTCTGATTATGATCCTCAAATTCATATGCTTCTGTATAACCTCATCATTTATTTATCACAAAAGTTTTACAATAGTCGATATTATTTTGACTGTAGTTGATTTTCATTCTTAAATGGATGATATTCAAGCTTTTGTTTGCTAGCAAAGTAGAATAAAGATCTGTGAAAGAAGGATAAAGCGCTATCTACTAGGTAAGCTAAAGTGTGTGGGAGTTATTTTAGAGTTTCATTAGAACATTAATGAAACACCAGAAGAAATTAAAGAGATTAGGAAACAAAACTTAAAATGAATTCAAGATGTTTTAAATAATATACCTGGAGTAGAATATCCAGCTGAAACATTTGCACTTGATTAAGATTCAGAGACTTGATGTTCATATCTTGAAATGAAAGAAATTAAAATTGGCATTGCAGTTGATCAATAAACCTGATGATATTGATGAAATGTTAGATAGATTAGAAATAGGGGGGAAAAAAAAAAGAAAGAAAGATTAATTGGATGCATATGATAGATATCATCAATGCTTACATTTTACAAAGAGAAATTGAAAGTTTTAGAAGGAAGTATATCAGCATTGAAATCACTATGGAAGCAATACTGTCTGATTTGGATAAGTCAGGAGATAAACTGTTACAACTTGACAAAACTAAGAAGCTTTACAATCACATAGCATACTAGGTCTGTTACTAAATGGAGAAACCATCATGAACAGTGACATCAAAAAGAATTTTTAATCATTTCCTAATAAACGAGTAACTATATTAATGTGAATATTCATCAAAGTAATTCCCAGAAAGCTAAACTACAATCAGGATTAAAAAATCCAGAAGTAACATTGAATATTGACTGATCTGAAACCTCTAAATCATGAACTGTATTTGATTGAACTTGATCAATCAGCTCACTACTAATAAAAAAAAAAGGATAAAAATTAGTAAAATGCAACTAAATAATGACAGAATATTGTCATTGTTAATTCGTATTCCAGCTGCATTAAGAAGAGGTGCGCTTGGTATTGTTTGCTATCTGGGGAACTAAAAAAGTATTAGTGGGATATTTGGCTCTCAATGTAATTTTTAAAAAATGATGGGGGGGAGTGATTCAGAACTGGAAATATCAAATGAGACAATAGCAAAGAACACAAATTGTGAAAGAGGCATCTCATTGTTGATCTGTTGTCTAAAAAGATAATAAAATTTGAATGATCCTACTACAATGATCCTAAATAAAATGTCTTATATATTTTGATCCATTTGAATATAAATTAAGAAATATAACAATAAAAACATATATAATACTTAAAGAAATAGTTATCTTACTCACAACCTTTATCAAACCAGTATGATATGATTCAAGTATAAATCATAAAAAACATATTTTGCATATACCGGATATGCAGAATATGTTTTTTATTATTTGAAATATGTAAGGAATAAACTATTCCTGAAGTAATGTATTCAGGAATAGTTTTAATTAAAAATTGTATTAAATAAATGAGGTTGAAAACTTGAGATTAAAAAAAAAATGCTGAAAAAATATTAATTTTTCTCAATGCTGAGAAAAATGGATTTTGTAGTTGAATTTAAGAAGTGAATAACTGTAGAGTATTAAAGTTAACATTTAAATTATTGCTGGAGTGACATTTAAAACATTAAGTTAGCATTATTTTGATGAAATGAGATATGGTGTCATCAGAATACCATAAGTATTTTGACAAGATCAGTTGTCATGGTCTAACAGTAGAAAATGGAAATTATAATCTGTAAGAATGAAATAATTTCTTAATAAAGCTATTTCAAGTATAAACAAACCACCAGTTAAGTCTAGAATTCAATATACAATCCAGATTTATAATTCATTTAGGAAAAAAATTAGAAAATTGATTTAAGTTCACATTAGTTATTCATATTATTTAGGATTTGAAACAAAAGTATATTGCTGGACTGTGCAGACCGGTAAATACAAAATGAATCTGTATTCATCATCATCATCAAATTCCTGACATGTACTCTCAAGTGTTGTACAGGATATTGTGATAGTACTACATGAACGTACATCATTGCTAACTTCCTAACAACAATTTTCCTACAAATCAATCTGTTATCTGCCATGACTCCAACATTATCAGATCTTATATTTTTGTCTTCTAAGGCAATTTTTACTGTATCAATCTGCCTATATCATGGTCATCCTCTGGGTCTTTTTCCTGCCAACCTGGCAGAGAACACTTGTTTTGCTAATCTTTCCTTTCCCATTCTGTTTAAGTGACCATACCACCTGAGATCAGTTTTGCTAACACATTCCTGGATGCTAACAATGTCAAGTTCTTTCCTAATATCCTCATTTTTAATATGATATTGCCATTGATGCTATCTATTCATATCTCTAGTCATGCATTTTATTTCTAACCCAGCTCTCAGATCCATAAGTTAAAACTGTTTTGAACACTGTCTTGTATACAGCTAATTTAGGGTTTTGACTAATTTCTCTCTTATTCCATATAAATTTATTCAATTGACTTCCTACCATACAGCTTTGTTGATTCTGTTGTCTATTTCTGTATTTAATTTACCATCTTCACTAAAAATTGTGTCTAAGTAGCTGAAATGTTTTATTTGTTGTATAGGTTCTCCATTCACAATGCAGTTGATATTTTCATTGTTTCTGCATATTTTCATTGTTTTTGTCTTGTTATTACTGATTTTAATACCAAATTTATTACAACAATTATTCAATTTATTATTAAGAGAATCTTGCAGACTTGTACTGGATTTGTTTAAAAGTATAACATCATCTGCATAAATTAAAAATGCTGAGATTAATTTCTCTAATATTGATATCAGATTTATTACTGCTTTCCTTCATAATGTGATCCATATAGATAATGAATAACAGAGCAGATAATATACATTCTTGTCTGACACCAGATTTAACATTAAACCACCTTCCTGTACTTCCTTCAATTCTAACTGCTGACTTACACCTCAAATAAAGACTAAGTATTGCTTGATATAATGCCCCATTGACACCATGTCAACTGTAGTGTATTGAATAGCTTCTCTCTTGGCACCTTGTCATATGCCTTTTCCAAATCGACAAAACTTAAATACAGATCTTTGTTATATTCTCAACTATTTGTTGTAAAGTGAAAATCTAATCCTGACAGCCTCTATTGCCTGAATCTAGCTTGTTCTTCACCAAGATTCTCTTCCACAATCTGACTCAAACGTTTCTCAAGTATACTTGCATAAATCTTACCAGAACTCTTAGTAGGGAAATACCTCTGTAATTCTCACAATCAGTTTTATTTCTCTTTTTGTATATGGGTACTATGAGAGCTCTACTCCAATCATCTGGAATTCATCCCTCTCTCTCCAGGCCTTCTGAACTATGCCGTGCAACCACTGCAAGACTTTTATACCTCCATACTTAGCATATCTGGTTGAATATCATCTACTCCTGCTGCCTTTCCACATGTCAGGCTTTTGATAGCTTTTTCTACTTCAAGTGTGGATATGCATTGCATGCCTATTGAGTGTTTTTTACCATTGTGCTGTCACTGCTTGTTTCGTTTAGCAAATTTTGAAGTAATTGTTCCATATATTAAGGATATCTTTTATTCAAGTTTTCATGTTACCATTATCATCTTTAATTCCTTTTACAGTTTATTTCCATATTTAATTTTCTTTCTTTACTCAAATGAATGCTGTATTCACCTATGTGTAATTTACCTGTTAACATCAGGACGTGCTCCAAAAATGCTTACTGTACATTGATATAATGTACAAAATCTTAAAATTTTTAAGCAAAAGGACAAGATTATTAAAATCTTACTGGAGCATTCCATTTTAGCCATTGTGCTAAGGGATATTATTCGTACACAGGCATTGCCACCTAGTGAACATATATTTAAAAAAATGCTGTATCTCCAACTCATTGGATAATACAGAAGATGTATTCTCTGGGAAGAACAAATGATTGTGAGTGATGTCGACGAAAACGTGGTCACTGACTTTATGATAAAGTACTATTTTTTGCCAATGACTAGATCAAGCACCTGTTTGATGTTGATAATGATGACGTTTGAGAACATGAAACTGTGGAGATGGAGAACAGTTGAACAACTCTGAAAGCAATACTTAATAAGTAACATGTAGACATAGTTGGGGAAGAAATGATATATGTATATGTGTATATATTTATTATTTTTTTTTATTTTAATAATAAAGATTTTTTAATAGTAAATAGTAATAAAGTAATTTTTTCCTGACTACCTAGAGGTCTCTCTCTTTTTTTTTTTTCTCTCAGATAATTTTATTATTTCTCAGATAAATTACATACATTATATGAAGACAATTATGCATAACAAATACTTTCTCGTATATAAAGTTTTTTTTAAAATAATAATAATAACAATAACTGTTTACAACATATATTATTATAATATTTATAATGATGATTATTACAGATGTTATGTTTCTTTGCAATTTTACACTCTATATATACAATATCAATGAATATAATCACTATATTGCATACTTTTGTTACAGTTATTACATACATTACATACATTTGATTACATATGATACATTACTTACATTTGTTTACATATGATACTTACATTACATACATTGGTTTACATATAATACATACATTACATACTTTGGTTTACATGTGATACATCTTGGATGAGAACTAATTTCTCTGCTTTCATCCTCGAAGCTTATATGTAAGCTTATCTGAGGATGACACCAGTTAGTTATTGTTCATTGGTTTTTTTTTTTTTTTGCTGTGTTGGGAAGCTACGAAATCTATGATTGAGAAATTTGTGCGCGCACGCGCGCACACACACACACACACACACACACACACACACACACACACACACACAATAACTTGGAATGTATTAATGTGTCGCTGAACTGGAAGTCTGAATGAATATATTGTGTTTCATTAAGTTTGTATGGTATTTTGGGTGCATGTTTCTTGTTCATAGTATATCCTTAGAACTCTTTTCAGGCTATTGTAGTTTGTAAGGTTTCTGTATTCAAAAGGTAATTTATTTATCATGTCTGGGATGTAGAAGTTTCATGTGGCCTTTCCGTAGTGATTATTGTATTTATATGTGATATAATTAGTAGTCTGAGGTCTTGTTATATGGTATGTATTTCTGACTGTCCTGTAGTTGGCATCGAAATAATGTTTTAGCAAAGCTGCATAGTGACATAAATGTTTTGTTGTCAGTATTTTGTGTTCTGACATTGCAATGTATATAATAGTAATAGTAATAATAATATAAAGAAAGAATTATTTTAATAATTAATAATAAAGATTTTTTAATAATAAAGAATTATTTTAATAATTAATAATAATAATAATAATAATTATTATTAGGTCGAGTGGCTTGCATATCCTCTCTCCAGCCAAAAGGCTGTGTGTTCGAATACCACCGTGGGCATGGATGTTTGTGATTGTCTTTGGAAATACCAGTGGTGGTGGTGGTGGTCGACAGTAGATGGCGTTGGTATAGTTGCGGTCTGTTGGTGGATTGAGTGGCAGAGACAGGAGTTGTAGAGCAGGTACCCTCCCTCGATGAGTCTTTGGACTCCCTGGAGGTGTCTAATAATAATAATTAATAATAATAATCACATGCATATCAGTAGTACTTCTGATTACCCTACCTATCTTTGCATCATCAGCAAATAGCTGTATGTTGCATGTCAAGTTCCTCCCCAATGTCATCATTAATGTGCAGATTGAATAACTATAGACCATGAACTGATCCCCGAGGCACGCCACTGGTTACCTTGAATCTTGCAGATTCACACCCCCATATACAACTTGATATCTTCTGTCAGTCAGCCATCCTCTCATCCATGCCAATAGTTTATACTCCAGTCCCATATTCTCCAATTTATGCAACAGTATTCCATGCTGTATTCTGTCAAAAGCCTTAGCAAAATCTGAAAGTATCATAGTGTATCCATTCCCATTGTCTAACTCAGTGGTAATGTTCTTATAGAATGCGAACAAGTTGCTAAATCATTACCTTTCTTTAGTAAACCCATGCTGTTTGTTGCAAAGTAGAGATTCTGTCAACCCATTTCTGAATGTGAGCCCTAACCAACCTTTGCAGAATCTTCACCACTCGTGAGATACTGATTGGTCAGTAGTTAAATGTGTCGGGCTTTGCACCACCCTTGTGTAATGGGATTGCCATACATTCTTTCCACTCCTGTGGAAAGAATCTATGGCATGTTTCTTGTAAGAAACATGTGAAAACATGTCAACATTACAAGAAACATGTCATCAATTAGACAATCTCTTATGGGAATCAACAAATAATCTGATAATTATGGACAACTTAAATGCAGCTTTTATTGAAATAAACAAGATGTATAGTAGGAAAATTTGACCTGACCAACATAATGAAAGAGAACAAAAGTTAATAAAATTCTGCTACAAGAAGCACTTCACAAATGCCTGCTTTAATGTAAAAAGAAAAAAGAAGTTATAGCTGGGAAAATTCAGATGATAGCAAAAGGTTTATTTTAAATTATCTATATATTAATAGGAGATAGATATAAAAACCAAGTTAAAAAAAAAAGTTAGGAAGCTGATGTCCATTCTGGCCATTACCTGATGGTAATGCTAAACTTAAAAATTTTAGTAAAAAGGAGGCAGAACTGGAACATTAAAATTCTAAGGTTGATATAAGTTGTAAGTTCCAAGAACAACTAAAAAAAAAAACACACTGCCAAGAAACCACCAAAGAATAATGGTGGTTCATAAAAGAAAATCCATTGTTACAACTCTAAAGATACCAATTGTTTGTAATCCAATATACCACTGGATTTCAGACCAACCAAGAAATCTTGAATAACCTAAGAAAGAATAAACAAGATTGAGGAATGAAGGAAATGCAACACAATAATAATAATACAGAAGACAGAAGAAAAACACAAACATATAAAACTAAAATGAGATAATAATAGAAAGGAAATGATGAAATGATAAGAGCAAGGAGCTTGAGGCTCTCTCTTGATAAAAAGGACTGTTTCTCTTTACTCTTCCTTCCAAGATCAGATTACTGCTTCTGCTCTACTGACCCAAACACCTTCTCTAAGGGAGTTTATTCTTGCTGGTATGAAGGTCTTCATTCCTTATTCCTCCCAAAATTCCCATCTACTTTTCAAGCCTTGGTTCAACACAAGGCTTACCAAAGTAGTTGAAGAAAAAGCTTGGCTTGCTTCAAAAAGAATAGCTGCATACTCAGCCTATGCTGAAGCACACAGTAAATGCAAAATATCCAAATATCCAAATCTGATTTCTAAGGAACAATACCAGACTTTCTGTTCCAGTGACAGCCATGCCTTCTAGTCCCTTGCAAAGACTGTTGGATGCAATATTTTGCTCACTTGCACTTCCACCTCTCTTTCTTTCACTCTCACCCAGTTGGTACCAGCAATGTTACACCACCTAAAGATAAAGCTGACCTCTTGACATCACTAAGAATTCTCCTCCTCCTGCATTGATAACCAAGGTAAATTGTTTCCTATCATATGAAAAACTGAACAGCATATGCTTCCTCTGGTTACTTTGCAAATAGACATCAGAATACTAAACAACTAGAGCTCAGAAAGTCTTTCAGTCCAGTTGGCATATCTCCAGTTGTACTCAAATGGTGTGATCGAGAAACACCTGTTCTGTATCATTCCACAATGATTTATACTGATCTGGCACTTATCCTAATGCTTGGAAGCAAGCAAGCACATATTCAACTTATTCCAAAAAAAGAGAGAGAGAGATTAATATGCATCAAGTTGATATAGATATAAATAAAGAAAGCAAGAGAGAGGTGAAATTAGCCAAAACATTCACCAGGTAGAAAATAAAATATTATCACCAGTTCATTATATAAATTCAAGAATTGAGTTTGCCCTATCTGCATGAAGCATCATGAGTTCAAATTTGAAAAAAAATTTGAATAAAGTAACTTTTTTTTTTATGACATAATTATCATGGTACTTATTACCTTTAGAATACCAATGACGGCATTAGCATTCTTTTCAATTACTGAAATTGCAAGCAGAATTTTGAGAGGATAAGGGAAGTCAGTTTATTAGTAATTTATTAGTTGGCATATCATTGAAAATGATTTTCATATGTGATTTGAAAATAGGAGTTTGTTCAAGAAGATTGACAGGCTCCTTAATTTATTTGTTTAAATATAGAACTATTCGATGTGGTCGTTTTAGTCAGTCCATTTTTATTCTATTGCAGTATATTATATATAAAATTGTGGTTTTTAATTATAAGGATAATAGACATGCTCTTAAACAGGAAAGAGCAGTTTATCTTATTGATCTTCAGTGTTGTCTGTTTTATTCATAGGGCTAGTCAGAGTTGTGTGTGTACCATAAAGTGTGGGTATGCTTTATGTTCAACTTTTGCACCAGGTGACAGATTTTGCATCATTGGTACTAAAGTAAGTGATTTGTAATGTATTACAATGAGATAGTTTTTTTGCTTTACAATAGCTTAAAATTACTTTAAGTTATGTTAAATACATTAAAAAAATGTAGATTATGTTAATCATTGTTAATCTACTGACATAGGTTTTCCTCTTCCTGCCATATATAAATAGAATAAAAATTGGACTTGTCAGCTGTTTAATATAACATATAATTATGGCTTCTCAGAATTTCCAGCATGTGACTTGTTTTTCAAATCAAACTACATATCAAATATGTTAATTTAATATCATATTGTATAATAAAGTTGGTGAAGTGGATAAGAGGGTGGTTGATAGAGAGATACCAGACAGTAGTTTGTTTAGGAGTAGAGTCCACCAGAAGACATATGCCACAGGGCTCTGTGTTTTTTGGGGCCACTATTATTTAATTTGACATTAAAAATATAGGAAAGGATTTTTCTTTCCTGTATTTTTATTTTGCATCATTCCTCTCAGGAATGATGCAAATTAATAAAATTTTGCAGGATGTTTTATGATTTAAAGTATGGGCAAAGAAGAATGGATGTCACTTTAATGTGGCAAGTTAAAGTGTAAAGTTAGCATTTTGGGATGAAAAGATTATCAGCTATGTACCATATTGATGGAACTTTAATCAAGAAATTGATGAAGCCGGGAATTTGTGGGTGGATAGGAAGTTAAAGTTTAGAAGGTATATTGCAAATGTGACTAAAGCAGCTCATTGGATTACTTGGTTACTGAATAATCTAGAAGAAGAATGAGAATACCCTGACGAGCAGAGACAAGTAGGTTATTATACCTCCTTATACAGCCATGGTAAGACCTCATCTTGATACTGTGTGCAGATCTGGTCACCTATGAAGGTGAGGAGGAGAGGTTCTAGAGGCAAGTGACCAAAATGGTAGCATGTCTATGGATTGAACCTTATATGGACAGGTTGAAGATTTGTGGGTTACAGAAATTGGTTGACATGTGGAAAGGAGTGATACGATTAAGACATACAAAGTACTCAAAGGTTTTTAGAAGATTAATACAGTGGAAATTTTGCAGAACAGGTCTGGTGGTAGTAAAACCAGGGCCATCCAAATTGGGGAAGAGTGTAGTTAGCAGGGATGTCAGGACTTGATTTTTTGCTTGAAGAATAGTGAATGAATGGAATAGGTTGCCCATCTGTGCCACAACTGTGAATGAGTTCAAAGCAAAGTTGTTATCTACAAATGAAAAACTTGGATATTTATGGCAAGGATGGAGAATTTGAATTCAGCTTTTGAAAGGAAAATCCTTAAAAAATATTTGGCCCAGTTAATGATAATGGTCTCTATAGTATCAAATACAACCAAACATTATATCAACTCTAAGAAAATGGGAAAAAAAAAGTTAGACTAGAAACCTAAAGTCCTGTGAGGGGATTTAGTGTATCACCCCCCCCCACACACACACTTATTATTGTTTTGTGTGGTTTTACAATTTTAAGACTGTATCTCTGATAATGTCTTGGTGATAGTTGAAATATAGTATATATTAAATTTTTATTATTATTACTGTTGACTACTCCATGGAGTCCTTAGGCTCACTGAGGGAGGTTAAATACCAAGCACTATCCAGCATTCATGTAATATCAAAAAAGCTAATAATTGTGACAAACAAAAAAAATACTATTTTTGGACCCATGGTATCAATTACTGAATGGGAAAGATATCAGCAGTGTGGGAAGCATTGAAAACATGCTTAAAGGAGGCAGCATCTGAATGTATTCCTAGAGTACAAAACATGAAATAGAGTTGGAGTGAAATGGATGTACAAACTTATTAAGCAAGAGATGCATAAGAGAAGAGATGATCTGGAAGGAATATCGTGAAAATGAATATTGTAAAAAGAATTTTATCATTATTCCACAAGTGGAAGAAAGAATGAATACTAAAAAATGATGGTATTTTTGGTATTTGGCAGATGGTATTTTTGTGTAAGATGCAAATCAGGGTGTTCAAAAAATGAATGCATACTTCACTAAGATCTGTCAACCTGGTGTATGCAACATAGTGCACAGTACTACCACTACATTGGATGAAGAGTAGAGTTGCATGAGAAGGTAGTTTTAGAGCTATTGCATAGCCTGGATAAGAATTCAGCATTAAGGATAGATGGAATATCAGCACATATTTGAAGAGATTGTTCAGCTGAATTGGTTAAGGCCCTGTCGTGTTTATATAATTTGAGTCTCAGCTCAGGAAAGTTCCCAGAGGAATGAGAAGAATGCATGATAATCCCATTATCATAGGGGTGGGGCAGAGACTGATGTGTCTAACTATCGACTTATCAGTATTTCTGGAGTGACTTATGAAGATTTTAGAGAAGATGATAAGAACTTGTGTGCATAAATGACTTTACAAACAAGCTATGTACTTTGCAAGGAACAGCATGAGTTTACAAAAGGAAGGTCATGTTTTAGCAGTTTGCTCATATTTTATAATAATGTTATGACTGAGTTAGATAAAGGGAATGGACACACACTATGTGATATCTATTTTATGTGGGTATCTTTTCATGTGATAACCAATCAAAAAGCTAAGGCTTTTGATAGGTTACCACATGAAAGTATAAGTGAGTGCCTGATGGGCATGTATCAGAAAGTAGTGTATGAGATGTTTGAATCTGCTAGATTTAAGTGACAATTGGTGTACCCAGGGATCAACCCTTGGACCATTGTTATTTAATCAATATACTAATGATATTAAGAAGGGCCACAGGAGATGTTTAACGTTTTTGCTGATGGTTCAAACATAGGTAGGGCAATCAAGAGATTTTACAAACGTGTTACTGATATACACATTTACATGGTACGTATATAGGCTGGAATGTGAGTTAATGATTGTCGCTGTGAATTTAACATTAGTGTATAGTTATGCACTTTGTCATGATGAGATATCCAATGGAATATTGTGTTGGTGGGATTATTCTTGGAGAAACTGACAAGCTTGGAGTTATTGGATATGAAGTTTAAGTTCAAAGATCACATAGCAAAAATTGCAAATACAA
Source organism: Typopeltis vanoorti (assembly GCF_054136105.1). Lineage (NCBI taxonomy): Eukaryota > Metazoa > Arthropoda > Arachnida > Uropygi > Thelyphonidae > Typopeltis > Typopeltis vanoorti. Next base: position 65,683,833 of record NC_143567.1, on the reverse strand, counting down.
CTCAGAAGATAATTGTAATGTTGAAACAAACATTGACATATTTAAGCATGTTGAAGTCGTTTTGCCTCTTTATAAGGCCTTCATATAACTTCACCTGACTACTGTGCACAGATTTGTCTCCTTCATGCCAAGTGGATGGAAAGGCTGCAAAAAAGAGTTAAGATGATATCAGGATTATAGAATGGAGATAACAAGGATAGATTGAGAGTATCTTGACTGCACAGTGTGTGTGTGTGTGTGCGTGTGCGTGCGTGCGTGCGTGCAGGAGAAAGAGGGGTGATTGATTGATTGAAATTTTTTCATCAACCAATTTTTGAAGAAATTGGTTGATGAAATTTTTCATTATTGGAAGTTGGGAGAGAACAAGGAGGTATTGGTAGGAGTTACGTTTGTGTGTGGTTAAGAAATTGGTTTGAGCTAGATTTTTCTCTCATTGAGTGAGTGAGTGGAACTGTTTGCTTGTTGAAGTAGTGTGAATGAGTTTAAGAGAATGCATAGCAGCTAGTGTGGATGACTGAGTGATGTGTGGCCTTACCTGATGAGTCCTTGACTCTCTGGAGGTCTGATAATAATGATAATATTTTTATTAATATTTGAAATATATGACTTTTAATTTTCTAAAAGGAAGGGAAGCTGGAGATATTTTGTCTTTCAACGGGAAGACTTGTAGAAACAGTTGATGCTCATTCAACATCTGTTTGGTCTCTTGACATGTCTCCTGATAAGGTAAGCAATAAATATTCAAGTGCTAATATTATATAAAAATGTAATTCATATGTGGATAGTAATATTACTGCTGACATCATAATGCTATATAAATGGTATGTATTAATATTGTTAATATTAATACATATCATGTTAATATGAGTGTTCATATTAACATGATATGTATTAACATGATATGTATTAACATGATATGTATCTCATTTGAGTGAATAATGATATCTGCTAATAATATGAATATTAATAAAATGGTACTATAGCAGAAATGATGATTTCATTATTGCAGCATGAAATATTCCATGTATCAATGAGAGGTATTTCCACTGTGCTGCTGCTGTTTTATTCATTCATTTGTGCAATTCATCGATTGTTTTTCATTTGTAACCTATATTTTTTAATTAATCAGGCTATCTTCACTATTTTTTTAGATTTTTCTTTATGATAGTTTATTCATATCTATCTCTTCTAATTTGTTTTAGATTGAATAATATGCTCTGGAGATACCTAGTTTGAATCCTATGTAGGACTTTTTTTTAAAAAAAAAAAACTGAATTCAACACCTACAAGATGTAAGCCTATAGTATATTAGTACTATGGGTTAGATTATCTAACTCATAGTACTTAGAGACTAAATGCAGAACTTTTCCATGCCACTTAAGCAAGCAAGGTTGTTGTGGTCTCATACTAGGCAATGAAATTCATTTATCACTTAGTTCATAAATACACATTCTCACATTGGGATTTGAACCAACTGGGGGAATGTATTGGTTGTAGAACAGATATGCTGTCTACCATACCAATCACCATTTATGTACAATGAACATTTGTTATTTTGAACAATATTAACTCACCATACCATATGAAGACAAACAACAATGATTTATTGTCGCTGATGTTCAATGTTTCAAAGATGACAGATTCTGAGCACAATGTGCTTTTCAAAAGATAACACACTACAACAAAGGACAGCAAGGACTAAAGCCATAGCCAGCAAGCATCCTCTAGGACAAGAGGCCTTGTAAAAGCTGGACCAATAAATAGTTGCCCTCCTTGAAGCCATTTTGTTCTTCACAAAGTTTGTCTTCTACATTTAAGTTCTAAAGTTAATATTCATGCATATAACTTATAACCAGTATTTAGCAGACATTCCTCTGTAGTTTCCATAATTGCACTTATTCCAACTTTTTGGAATTTTTCCTTGCTGCCAGATATTGTTAAATCATTTTAAAAGTCATTTGATGAACAGGACACCTGAATGTTTAATAAGTTCTATATTTATTCCATCTTGTCCAGGGGCCTTCCTGATTTACTTTGCTGTATTGCTTGTTGGATTCCTTGTAATGTTATTTCTTCCAATGTATAGTTAGTAGTTATCAGTTTTTCATTACTATCTTGCCATAAGTCCAGCCAGGCTTTCTCTTTGATTATTTCTAGTTTCACATCATTTTTTATCTCCTTATTCACATTTCTTAGACTTTTGTATGTATTTGGTCTCTTCACTGTAAGATCTCTTTTCAGTTTTGCTACATCCAGCATGCTTTATTTGCTATTGCTCTTTTGTGTTTATAATTAATATCTGCTTCTGGTGATTTTGTGTTTATCCAGTTTATCCATTGTATATCCATTATATACTTCTTTCCTGTCTTTGATTATTGTTTCACTGTTTTTTTCCAGTTTCTTATTTCCTGTCTCCTCTTCCATTTACTTTTTGTTTCAAGGCATTCTGTTGCTGCCTTTATTGATAAGTTTTTTAAATTATTCCATTCTATCTATATCATCATTTTCTTTTATTTACTCTAGCTTTTTATTTATTCTTTGCAAATAAAAGTAGTGAGTAATTTTGTCATCTGAGAGTTGAACTCTAAATGATTCTTGGGGATATTCTTAATTTTTCTTGTAATAGATAATGATCTGATTTTATTTCTGCACTTCTAAACAGACATTATGATACTACTGTTTAGTATCATATTAGTTATTTTCCTATTAGCTATTATATAGTCTATTATACTTTTTTAGGTTTGTTTCCCAGGTGAATAACCTGGAATTATATGTAGCAAAGTTCAGCAGTCTTTACCCAAGAATTAAGTTTACATTTAAGGAACTATCAGATGGAAGAATCAGAAAACCTAAAAAGACTTCTTGTTTTCTTAGATGTTCTGATTAGTTATGATTCCAGTTATTTTATTCTTTACAGTGTCCGTGCGGTTAGCCTAGTGGCTGTGCGCTTCGCAACCATATGACTGGGGAAGGAGTGTCCCAGGTTTGATTCCCGTCGAAGACGCGAGGAATTTGAGGATCTTCCTCAGCCATAGCCAAGTTAGCCAGTCTTGGGCGCGGGGCAGTAGGGTTTTTCCCACCAGTTTATCTGGCGTTTTTCATCCCGCAAACAGGCAAAACCAGCCCCGTTAACACACACGGATCTACAGCCATAAATACTTACCCCCCCCTATGAGGGGGCTCAACTTGCCCCAAAAGGGATGGGGCTGAAAAGGGGAGGAAACTCCATACGAATAAATAAATTCTTTACAGTTTATCAGAAATTGTGTTCACATCGAGATTCTTCAGATTTAGTTTAGTGAGTGACATCATAAGTATGTGTTTTCCTCTCCATCTTTTGAAAAAAGGGATTCCCACCTCCCGCCTTCAAAGGTCTTTCTGAAAGGAGTTCATAGATTACTACTGTCCGACCACAGATGCGAGATTCCTCGACACTTCTGCGATGGCAGAAGAAGGCGTATCCATTCCAATAATAGGGTACTCAATGCATTTTGTGGGATGAGTGATTATTATTATACATTGGAAAATTAGTTTTTCTTTTATGAAAATTTTAATTTTCAAAGTGGTAACTATTTTGCTTGTACAACAGTTGGAAAATTTTACATATAAAGCATGGGATTTCCGTTGTTGGTGATGAATTCGTACATCGCCTTTTTCCTTTCTCGCTTTCAACCTGAAATGACTCTTCTTGGCACTGTGCCAACCAAGGTTCTGGCATCTGTGGTTGGACAGTAGTTATTCCAATTTCAAACCTTTATTAAACCTGTACACAGTCCAATTGATCATGGATAAAATTTCTCTTCTATCCCATTTTGGGATATACTAAATTCTTTTTTCATGCAAATATTTTTTGTTTGGTCAAACAGGAATCATTACAGATAAGAATATCCAAAAATAGGTTTCATACTTTTAATACAATTTGAGGTCTGGCTTGGATCATGAGATTCGGTAGGAAAATACCAAGATTTTACATGAACGTAGTTTTAAACTGGAATGTGTTTGAAGAAAACCTTAAAGTGATTCTAATATTTTTAATATTTTCTTGTTGTCCTGTTAATGCTCCTTGGCCTTTAGAATGGATTATTTATACTTAATTAAAGCTGATTATTTTTCACACTGTAGGTTATATGTGTCATTGCATACCAAGGATATTATTATATATTTATAGAAATATTTATATTTCTGAATATAAAAAAGAACTCCAACCAAGAACGATTTTAATTATAGTTAATTATTCTTCATTATTTGAAAACTTATTTTATTATCTTGATTGTCACATCAGTTTTAAAGGAAGATGAATTATTTTATGTTTATGCACTGTTTGTTTAGTTAGCATATAAATTATTGTAGGTATTTCTCAGTCTTCTAAATGATGTCATTCTTATTTATTTACTATAGCAACATTTGGCAACTGGAGGTGAGGATTGCAATATAAAATTCTGGGTATTTGATTTGGTGAAAAATTCTGATGAAGAAAGGTAATGCTAAGCTTTCATAATTATTAATTATTTAATAATATTTTAAAAATTCAGAAATTTTATTTTTTAAGATTATTGTTAAAACCAAGTCCACGTGGTTAGCCTAGCGACTGCGTGCTTTGCAACCATATGCCTGGGGAAGGAGTGTCCTAGGTTTGATTCCAGTCGATGACATGACGTGAGGAGCTTAAGAATCTTCCTCAGCCATAGCCAAGTTAGCCAGTCTTGGGCGTGGACAGCAGGTTTTTTCCCCCAGTTTATCCTTGGGTCTTTCCTCCCACAAAGCAGGCAAACCGGTCCCGTAAACACATACACTTCAACAGACATGGGATACTACCGGGAATAAGGAGCAACCAACCTATTCCATGGGATTAAAAGGTTACGGAAGCTTATGCGGTAAAATATGTAGGCCTGCGCAAAAGATATACATACAACGACATATTATTAAAACCAGTTTCTGGTTTCAGTTAAAGTCTGTAACTCATTATTTCAATAATCAGGTTTGAATACTTAACTTAAATTGAAGTTATTCTAATTGAACAATTCCCTTCCCAGTTTTATTGGTTAATTTCAAAGCATGAAATATGATCAACTTTTTCATGTCATTTATCTTAAATTATTAGCTTAAATAGAAATGTAAACTTTCAATTTGTTAGATTATAACCTAATTTGAAAATTCTTTTCATTTCAGCCTTAGACTAAGTGTTGTGCATAGTCATACTTTGAAGATGTCAGAAGGTGTACTTGTAGTAAAATATAGGTATGCATGTATTTTTTTTTTTAAATAACTTTAATGAGTGTTAATTTAGATGATAGATGATATTTGCTGCACAGTATAGGACTGCTACTGTACTTTTCAGAGACCTGAAGTGGATTGAAAGGATTATTATTATTACGGGCGACTCCAAGGAGCCCTTAGACTCATCGAAGGAGGCCCTAAACATCATGTCCATCATAACTATTCGACATTCCCACAGTATCTATCATACTTTGCCTTGAACTCATTCACTGTCATAGCACCTAAAACAGACTCTGGCAGCTTATTCCACTCATTCACCACTCTAAAAGTAAAAAACCCAGCTCTAACACCCTTACTAACCACACTCTTGCCCAGCTTCCCTGGATGTCCCCTAAGTCCTGTTCTCAAAAATATCCTCTGAATTAATCCTATAGAAACCCTTCAGCAATTTGAATGTCTCAATCATATCTCCCCTTTTCCACCTATCAACCAATTTCTGCAACCCACAAATCTTCAACCTGTTTTCATAAGGTTCATTCCATAGACCTGCTATCATCTTGGTCACTCGCCTCTGGATCCTCTCAACCTCCTCCCCATCAAGAAGAAACCTAGGTGACCAGATCTGGGTATAGTAGTCGAGATGGAGTCTTATCAAGGCTCGATACAGAGGAACAATAACCTCTGCTCGTTCAAGTGTTTTTCAGCATCCAAGTGCTGATTTAGCCACTTTTGCAATGTGCCCCCTAAACTTCAACTCCCTATCCACCAACACTCCCAAGTCCCTGGCCTCATCAATCTCCTGGAGTACAGTTCCACTAATGTGATATATGGCTGCTAATCTTTTCACCCCAAAATACATAACCTTACATTAAATTGACATCCATTCTCCTTAGCCCAGACCTCCAATCCATCCAAATTATCTTGCAAAATTTCGACGTCCTGTGCATTCATTATTGCTCTACCTAACTTTACATCATCAGCAAACAAATGAACAGTTCCTCTCGGATCCTTTCCTATATCGTTAATGAACAAATTAAACAGTAGTGGTCCAAGAACAGACCCCTGCGGCACACCACTAGTCACAGCGAACATCAGCAAACAAATGAACAGTTCCTCTCGGATCCTTTCCTATATCGTTAATGAACAAATTAAACAGTAGTGATCCAAGAACAGACCCCTGTGGCACACCACTAGTCACAGGCTGTCTTTTGTACTCTACTCCTGAGTAAACCACTCTGATATCTCTCCATCAACCACCCTCCTATCCATCTCACGAACCCTATATCCATCCCCATATGCTGTAGTTTACTGATTAGAATTCCATGTAGTATCCTGTCAAAGGCCTTAGCCAGGTCCAGCAGTATCACTGTAAACCCTTTACCCTTATCCAGTTCAGCTGTCACTGTGTTATAAAACCTAAGCAAGTTACTGAGGCATGATCTACCCTTCACAAAACCATGCTATCCCCCATACAGTATCTCATTTTCTTCAATCCATTCCTGTATTTTTCCCTTGACTATGTTCTCAAAGACCTTGACAATGACTCCTGATATGCTGATCAGTCGGTAATTTTCAACAGTAGTCTTGGATCCTCCTTTATGCAGTGGAACTATTTTCCCCTCTTTCCACCCCTTCGGTACTAAACCAGACCTGAGACTCAGATTAAACAATATGGTCAAGGGCACTGACAATTCTCTAGCTGCTTCACGTAAGATCCGTGCTGGTATACCTCAATCCCATAGAGATATTCACATTAGGGTTCTGTAATAGACTATTCACTATTCACCTCCACTTCATTCGCCACAATTCCCATATAAAGTAATAGTTCCTTCAATGTCACCACCTGGATAATAGTGACATTGAAAATGTCACCATCATACTCTTGCAAAATGCTCACTCAGTAATTCCACTATATCGACTGATTCAGTGACCTCCCTACCATCGAAATTCCTTAAAATCATTCTGCCGTGTACAGTTTTTCTTTTACTTGCAACATATTGAAAGAACTTTTTGAGATTCTCTTTAGCTTGCATGGCTAATTTCCTTTCATAATCCGCTTTTGCTTTTCTTTCCACACTCGTTACCCTTCTGGCCTGTGCTTTATACCGGTCATGTGCCTGCAGGTCACCTTTCTCCTTAAATTCCTTCCACAGTTGTTTCTTTTTTTGCAACTCAAGTTTAATGGTGTTATTCATCCATTTAACCCCTATGTGATTTTCTGTTTGGACTCTAGGTATACAGTCAGCCATAGCCTCCTGCAAATGCTCCTTGACCTCTTCCCATGTCCTATCAACATCCAGTCCTTGCAGTTTTACATGCCATGGCACTGAACCAAGCCATCTCCTAAGCTTGTCATACTTGCCAGCACGCTAATTCCACATGTAACCTGTCTTAATCGAAAATTTCGCACATTTAGCCACCTCCCAGGTCAAGACCCTGTAATCACTCTCGCCAATAGGTGGCAACATGGTCATATTCATTACAGTCAAATTCTCAGATGCTATTACTAGGTCAAGCACTCTTGAACCCCTAGTATTTTCCATTACATGCTGTCTCATATAATTATCCCTTAGTAACTGAATAAAATCCATTTCCTTCCTGACATGTGTCCTCTCCTCCTTCCAATCAATGTAACCATAGTTAAATCCCCCATAATAATTACCCTCCTTCCACTCATTTCATCAATTTATCTATGCATACTATCTCTACCATCTATTCCATCATCTGGTGTATAGCAGCACCTAACTGTACATTTTGTTCCGTTAGTCTCAATCTCACACTAAATAGCCTCAAATGAACTCTTTTCACTATCCTGCAATACAACTTCTATTCTCCTTGGCTGCAGTTCATCAGCTATTATCAATAACACTCCGCCCCCCCCATTTTATTCTCTCTGTCCCTCCTGAACACACTATACCCTACACATTCTATCCCACTAACTATATCATCTTCTGTCAGCCATGTTTCACTAATGCCAATAACCTGTGGCCAGGAAGAGTCAACCAAGACCAAAAATTCTTCCTTCTTGTTCCTAATACTCCCTGCATTAGTATACATAAAAACTTGATGCGTTATGCTAACTATCCCATTCTGATTTCCTGTCCTTTGCACTGACTCGGGCTCATTATATACATTCTTACACTCACCTGCCTCACTGATGTCTGTATATCCACTTCCTGCCCTCCTTAATAGTTTTAGTTTCCCTGATATTGCACATCCACTCTCACTTCACTCAGCAACACTTTTTCCAGTCTTCGCAGAAATCCATTTAAATGTAAGCCGTCCATCTTGTACAAATCCTTTAGCACATCAGACTCGCTCCACACGTCCACAAACTCCACACCACATCGTTTGCATAACCTGCGCATAAAGTCATTGCGATTATGGCCCTCCTTCTAAACTCCTGTGTATACCATGTTTGGTCTATAGCATGGACTTCCTATGTGGATTATCTAGTTGTTAGCTCATCCACAGTATTAAATGAAAGGTTTGCAGCCTTTCTCAAGTGGGTTTCATATTAAAAATTTGATAAATAGCAAATTGCTATTAATCAGTAACCTTCACCTTCATTCACTTTCTAATCACCTTCATCATCATCATCATCATCAAATTCCTGCCATGTACCCTCAAGGGGTGTACAGGATATGACAGTACTACATGAAAAAATTACATCATTACTAACTTCCTATCTACAATTTTCCTCCAAATCAGTCTGTTACTTGTCAAGACTCCAACATTATCAGATCTTATATTTCTATCGTCTAAGGCACTTTGTACCGTATCAATCCACCTATATCTTGGTCTTCCTCTGGGTCGTTTTCCTGCCAACCTGGCAGAGAACACTTGTTTTGCTAATCTTTCCTCTCCCATTCTATTTAAGTGACCATACCATCTGAGATTAGCTCTGCTAACGCATTCCTGGATGCTGACAATGTCAAGTTCTTTCCTAATATCCTCATTTTTAATATGATATTGCCATTGATGCCATCTGTTCATGCCTCTAATCTTTCTCAGGGCTCTCATATCTGCGGTCTCTAGTTTTTGGTCAAGTGTTTTACTTCTGACCCAGCTCTCAGATCCATAAGTTAAAATTGGTTTGAACACAGTCTTGTATACAGCTAATTTAGTGTTCTGACTAATTTCTTTCTTATTCCATAGGAATTTATTCAATTGACTTCCCACGATACCAGCTTTGCTGATTCTGTTGTCTATTTCTATATTTAGTTTACCATCTTCAGTAAAAATTGTGCCTAAGTAGCTGAAATGTTTTACTTGTTCCACAGGTTCTCCATTCACAACACAGTTGACATTTTCAATGATTCTGCCTATTTTCATTGTCTTTGTCTTTTTATTGCTGACCTTCATACCATATCTATTACACCAGCTATTCAATTTAGTCAGAGAATCTTGCAGACTTGTAGCGGATTTATTTAGAAGTATAACATCATCCGCATAAAGCAAAGAGCTGACATTAACATCTCCAATTTTGATATCAGGTTTAATACCACATTCCTTCATAATGTGATCCATATAGATAATGAATAACAGAGGGGATAATGTACATCCTTGTCTCACACCAGATTTAACATTAAACCATCTTCCTGTACTTCCTTCAATTCTAACTGCTGACTCACAACTCAAATAAAGACTAAGTATTGCTTGATATAATGCCCCATTGACACCATATAACTGCAGCGTATTGAATAGCTTCTCTCTTGGCACCTTGTCATATGCCTTTTCCAAATCGACAAAACTTAAATACAGATCTTTGTTATATTCCCATGCTTTCTCGACTATTTGTCGTAAAGTGAAGATCTGATCCTGACAGCCTCTATTTGGCCTGAATCCAGCTTGTTCTTCACCAAGCTTTTCTTCCACAATTCTTCTCAACCGTTTCTCAAGTATACTTGCATAGATCTTGCCAGGAACACTCAGTAGGGAAATACCTCTGTAATTCTCACATTCAGTTTTATTTCCCTTTTTATATATGGGTACTATGAGAGCTCTACTCCAATCATCGGGAATTCGTCCCTCTGTCCAGGCTTTCTGAACTATGCAGTGCAGCCACTGTAAGACTCTTATACCACCATACTTCAGCATTTCTGGTCGAATATCATCTACTCCTGCTGCCTTTCCACATTTCAAGCCTTTGATGGCTTTTTCTACTTCAAGTATGGATATGTATTCCTGACTGCATGCCTGGTCAGTGTTTTTTATCACTGTGCTGTCATCACTGCTTGTTTCATTTAGCAGTTTTTCAAAGTAATTACTCCATACTTCAAGGATATCTTTTTCTCCTGTTTTCATTTCACCTTTATCATCTCTAACTCCTTTTACAGCACTCTTTCCTCCATTCCTAAGCTTCTTCAACAACCTCCAGAATATTTTGCCACCTTCTTGATATTTATTTTCTATATTCTTGCCAAAGTCCTCCCATGACTTTTGTTTAGCTACTTTTACACACTGTTTAGCTTTCTTACATTTGTCTCTGTATTCTGTAAGAGTAAAAGCTGACTTATTTGCCAGGAACTTTTGATATGCTTTCTTCTTTTCCTTCACTGCCTCTTTAACTTCCTGTGTCCACCAGGGAGTTCTGATTTTTTTATCCTTGCACACAACCTCACCACATGCCTCTCTGGCAGAATCAATCAATGTTTCCTTCAGAGTTTGCCACTGAATCTCCAAGGTTTGATTCCTGTTCTCAAACTCTTTCATTTTCTTTTCAATAATATTTCTGTATTTTAGTCTACAGTTCACATCTGAGAGCTGCTCAACTTTTATTCGCTTTAAAACTTTCTTACATGTTATTCTTTTCAATATGAAATTCAATTTTATCCTGCTCAAGACTAAATAGTGATCACTTCCAATTTCAAATCCTCTGTACACTCTGGTGTCCTGCACCAGGGAGAAAACATCACTATCAACAATAACATAGTCAATGAGACTTTTCCTATTCCTAGCCTCTTCTCTCCATGTGAATTTGTGCACATTTTTATGTTGGAACATGGTGTTAGTAATAACCAGTCCATGTCCTGAGCAGAAATCCAACAGATATTTGCCATTATTATTAGCTTTGCTCTTTTCTCCAAATTTTCCCAAAATATTTTTGTATGTCTCACAATCATTTCCTACTCTACTATTTAGATCCCCAACAAGGACCAACTTTTCCTTTTTCATTGTGTCAGTTGCTTTTTCTAAAGCCTCAAAAAATTCCTCCACTTCTGCCTTAGTAGAACCTTCTGTGGGACCATAGGCACAAATAAGTCTCATTGTCCAGTTCCCCATTCTCATATTTGCCCACATTACTCTACTTGAGACTGACTGCCATTCAAGAAGATTAGCCTCGTATTTTGTGTTGAATACTATGGCTACTCCTTCTTTTCCTTGATTGTCATTGCCTGAATATAACATTTTGTATTTATTGCTTAGAAAGATCTCACCAGTTTTGGTCTTTTTTGTTTCAGTAACCCCTATTATGTCGATCTGGTACTTATCTAATTCCTCAGCTAGCTCCATTTCTTTGCCTTTCAGGCTTCTTACATTGATAGTACCGATCTTTAACTCTGGTAATGTTGAGTTGGGGTTTGTTTTCAGATTTGTTCCAGTAGCTGACTTTTCGCTGTTCGCACTGGTTCCCTGGCGAAAACAACGGGGGCCTTGTTTAACCGGGCGACGCCCCAGCCGGCATGAAATTTTGTCGTGTTGTACCATCATTTTTTATTTTGGTTTAACCAATAAGAATACAATTTGGTCGGCTAAATCCCAAATTGCCAGCCCATCCTCGTTCGTTCAGTATCAAAGTAGATACCCAACAGGGTGCACCACGAGAAGGTGAGGATTGGACATTAGGTCAGAAGCCCTGGTCGGTTCTCCGCATTCCTTTAAAGGCTATGTGGAGGTCTCCTCTCAGTTATACAGCTTTGACCCTTAAGCACCCCTAATCACCTTCAATCTTTCTTTAATTTCAATTATCAGTTCTTTTTGGGGGAAATATCTAATTCAACAATATTTTGAATAAATAGTAGTATTATGCATTCTGGACAATTTTAAAAAAAAAAAAAAATGGAAATTGCAGAAAAAGAATTAGGGAAAATTGACAGGAGAAAAAGTAAAAATCAGTCTTAAGATCACAGCAGACATTCACATGTAGTGATGACATTTCTCTTAATTGCTTGCCTTACACAGTCATCTTATTCTTCAAATCCTTAAATGAATTCATCACTTTTTCTTCAGCATGATCCTAATGGATATGATGCTAATTCATATATGGTGTCTTATTTGTGTTTACTTAGCTTTGGTGATATCAATGTTTATTTTCCTTTTCATCAGTTTACTATTTTATAGTAAAACCTGAAAATACACCCCAACTCAACATCACCAGAGTTAAAGATCAGTACTATCAACATAAGAAGCCTGAATGGCAAAGAAATGGAGCTAGCAGAGGAATTAGATAAGTACCAGATCGACCTAATAGGGGTGACTGAAACATAAAAAGACAAAAACTGGTGAGATCTTTCTGAGCAATAAATACAAAATGTTATATTCAGGCAATGACAATCAACGAAAAGAAGGAGTAGCGATAGTATTCAACACAAAATATGAGGCTCATCTTCTTGAATGGCAGACAGTGTCAAGTAGAGTGATTTGGGCAAATATCAGAATGGGGAACTGGACAATGAGACTTATTTGTGCCTATAGTCCCACAGAAGGTTCTACTAAGGTACAAATGGACAAATTTTTTGAGGCTCTAGAGAAAGCTACTGATACAATGAAAAAGGAAAAGTTGGTCCTTGTTGGGGGTCTAAATAGCAGAGTATGAAGTGATTGTCAGACATACAAAAATATTTTGGGAAAATTTGGAGAAAACAGCAAAGCTAATAATAATGGCAAATACCTGTTGGATTTCTGCTCAGGACATGGACTGGTTATTACTAACACTATGTTCCAGCATAAAAATGTGCACAAATTCACATGGAGAGAAGCGGCAAAGAATAAGAAAAGTCTCATTGACTATATTATTGTTGATAGTGATGTTTTCTCCCTGGTGCAGGACACCAGAGTGTACAGAGGATTTGAAATTGGAAGTGATCGCTATTTAGTCTTGAGCAGGATAAAATTGAATTTCATATTGAAAAGAATGACATGTAAGAAGGTTTTAAAGCGAATAAAAGTTAAGCAGCTCTCAGATGTGAACTCTAGACTAAAATACACAAAGATTATTGAAGGAAAAATGAAAGAGTGTGAGAACAGGAACCAAACCTTGGAGATTCGGTGGCAAGCTTTGAAGAAAACCCCTACTTGATTCAGCTAGAGAGGCATGTGGTGAGGTTGTCTGCAAGGATAGAAAAATTAGAACTTCATGGTGGACACAGGAAGTTAAAGAGGCATTGAAGGAAAAGAAGAAAGCATATCAAAAGTTCCTGGCAATTAAGTCAGCTTTTCCTCCTAGAGAATACAGAGACAAATGTAAGAAAGCTAAACACTGTGTAAAACTAGCTAAACAAAAGTAATGGGAGGACTTTGGCAAGAACATCATCATCATCATTAAATTCCTGCCATGTACCCTCAAGGGGTGTACAGGATATGATAGTACTACATGAAAAATTTACATCATTACTAACTTCCTATCTACAATTTTCCTCCAAATCAGTCTGTTACTTGTCAAGACTCTAAAATTACCAGATCTTATATTTCTATCGTCTAAGGCACTTTGTACCGTATCAATCGACCTATATCTTGGTCTTCCTCTGGGCCATTTTCCTGACAACTTGGCAGAGAACACTTGTTTTGCTAATCTTTCCTCGCTCATTCTGTTTAAGTGACCATACCCCCTGAGATTAGCTCTGCTAACGCATTCCTGGATGCTGACAATGTCAAGTTCTTTCCTAATATTCTTGTTTTTAATATGATATTGTCATTGATGCCATCTGTTCACACCTCTAATCTTTCTCAGGACTCTCATATCTGCAGTCTCTAGTCTTTTGTCAAGTGTTTTACTTCTGACCCAGCTGTCAGATCCATAAGTTAAAACTGGTTTGAACACTGTCATGTATACAGCTAATTTAGTGTTCCGACTAATTTCTCTCTTAATCCATATGAATTTATTCAATTGACTTCCTACCATACCAGCTTTGTTGATTCTGTTGTCTATTTCCATATTTAATTTACCATCTTCACTAAAAATCATGCCGAAGTAGCTGAAATGTTTTACTTGTTCCACAGGTTCTCCATTCACAACACAGTTGACATTTTCAATGATTCTGCCTATTTTCTTTGTCTTTGTCTTTTTATTGCTGACCTTCATACCATATCTATTAGAACAGCAATTGAATTTAGTCAGAGAATCTTGCAGACTTGTAGCGGATTTATTTAGAAGTATAACATCATCCGCATAAAGAAAAGAGCTGACATTAACATCTCCACTTCTGATATTATGTTTAATACCACTTTCCCTCATATTGTGATCCATATAGATAATGAATAACAGAGGGGATAATGTTCATCATTGTCTCACACCAGATTTAACATTAAACTATCTTCCTGTACTTCCTTCAATTCTAACTGCTGATTTACAACTCAAATAAAGACTAAGTATTGCTTGATATAATGCCCTATTGACACCATATAACTGTAGCGTATTGAATAGCTTCTCTCTTGGCACCTTGTCATATGCCTTTTCTAAATCGACAAAACTTAAATACAGATCTTTGTTATAATCCCATGATTTCTCCACTATTTGTTGTAAAGTGAAGATCTCATCCGGACTGCCTCTATTTGACCTGAATCCAGCTTGTTCTTCACCAAGCTTTTCTTCCACAATTCTTCTCAACCGTTTCTCAAGTATACTTGCATAGATCTTGCCAGGAACACTCAGTAGGGAAATACCTCTGTAATTCTCACATTCAGTTTTATTTCCCTTTTTATATATGGGTACCATGAGAGCTCTACTCCAATCATCTGGAATCCATCCCTCTGTCCAGGCATTCTGAACTATGCAGTGCAGTCATTGTAAAACTTTTATACGACCATACTTCAGCATTTCTGGTCAAATATCATCTACTCCTGCTGCCTTTCCACATTTCATGTCTTTGATGGCTTTTTCTACTTCAAGTATGGATATGTATTTCTGACTGCATGCCTGGTCAGTGTTTTTTATCACTGTGCTGTCATTTCTACTTGTTTTATTTAGCAAATTTTCAAAGTAATTACTCCATACTTCAAGGATATCTTTTTCTCCTGTTTTCATTTCACCTTTATCATCTCTAACTCCTTTTACAGCTCTCTTTCCTCCTAAGCTTCTTCAACAACCTCCAGAATATTTTGCCACCTTCTTGATATTTATTTAATGTTCTTGCCAAAGTCCTCCCATGACTTTTGTTTAGCTAGTTTTACACAGTGTTTAGCTTTCTTACATTTGTCTCTGTATTCTGTAAGAGTAAAAGCTGACTTATTTGCCAGGAACTTTTGATATGCTTTCTTCTTTTCCTTCACTGCCTCTTTAACTTCCTGTGTCCACCATGGAGTTCTAATTTTTCTGTCCTTGCAGACAACTTCACCACATGCCTCTCTAGCTGTATCAGTCAAGGTTTTCTTCAAGGCTTGCCACTGAATCTCCAAGGTTTGGTTCCTGTTCTCAAACTCTTTCATTTTTCCTTTAATAATCTTTATGTATTTTAGTCTACAGTTCACATCTGAGAGCTGCTCAACTTTTATTCGCTTTAAAACTTTCTTACATGTCATTCTTTTCAATATGAAATTCAATTTTATCCTGGTCAAGACTAAATAATGATCACTTCCAATTTCAAATCCTCTGTACACGCTGGTGTCCTGCTCCAGGGAGAAAACATTACTATCAACAATAACATATTCAATTAGACTTTTCTTATTCCTTGCCTCTTCTCTCCATGTGAATTTGTACACATTTTTATGTTGGAACATGGTGTTAGTAATAACCAGGCCATGTCCTGAGCACAAATCCTACAGGTATTTGCCATTATTATTAGCTTTGCTCTTTTCTCGAAATTTTCCCCAAACATTTTAGTATGTCTGACAATCACTTCCTACTCTGCTATTTAGATCCCCAACAAGGACCAACTTTTCCTTTTTCATTGTGTCAGTAGCTTTCTCTAGAGCCTCAAAAATTCCTCCACTTCTACCTTAGTAGAACCTTCTGTGGGACCATAGGCACAAATAAGTCTCATTGTCCAGTTCCCCATTCTGATATTCCAAATCACTCTACTTGACACTACCTGCCATTCAAGAAGACGAGCCTCGTATTTTGTTGAATACTATGGCTACTCCTTCTCATTCTTGGTTGTTATTGCCTGAATATAACATTTTGTATTTATTGCTCAGAAAGATCTCACCAGTTTTTATCTTTTTTTGTTTCTGTCACCCCTATTATGTCGATCTGGTACTTATCTAATTCCTCAGCTAGCTCCATTTCTTTGCCATTCAGGCTTCTTATATTGATAGTTCTGTGTTTTTCTTTTTATCTAATCTGGTGAGTCCCAGGAGAGGTCTTAGAAACTTCATTTGTGCTGCTTCCAGTCTTTGTCTTTCTCTTTGTTTTAGAATCCAAGTTCCACTTCCAAATTTTAGAAATGGTTTAGAGGTCATATTATGTAATCTTAATTGAGTTTCTTTAGTCATTTTTTTTCAAAAAGTTCTTTTAATTATACCATTCATTCTATTGTAAATTTGTAGTCTTGCTTCCAATTGTGAATCATTATTGTATTGCAAGATTATATTTCCTAAGTATTTGAATTCTGTAACTTGTTCTATTCTTTTATTATTAAGCATGATTTTGACATTTTCACTGGTGTTTCCATACATTGCCATAGTGTTTGTTTTAGATTTTCATTTTAAATTTTTTTGCTAATTCATTTAGGTAGTTGCAATTTGGAGTTTATCTTCTGAATTTGAAATTTGTACTTGATCATCTGCATAAAACATTGTATTTAGCTGTTTATTTTTTG
The DNA here is from genome assembly GCF_054136105.1 of Typopeltis vanoorti. Taxonomy (NCBI): domain Eukaryota; kingdom Metazoa; phylum Arthropoda; class Arachnida; order Uropygi; family Thelyphonidae; genus Typopeltis; species Typopeltis vanoorti. The sequence continues at coordinate 65,666,638 of NC_143567.1, read as the reverse complement.
TTAGTTTAATTCCATCTTTGACAGTTGCTCTCCATTCTTTTAGGATTCCGTTTATATAAATATTGAATAGGATTAGGGATAAGCCACAACCTAGTCTTACTCCTTAATTTATAGTTATTGGTTCTGATAATGTTCCATCTGTAAATTTGATGCAAATTTTTGTTTCTCTGTATAGACTTTTTATTGCTTTAATTAATTTAGGAGATATTTTGTCATCTTGTACTATTTTCCAGAGTAGATAGCTGTTCAAGTTCTCATACGCCTTTCCGTAGTCAATAAATAGAAGAAAAGTGGGCAGGTTAAATTCTTTTCTTTTTTCTATGATCCTGTTGCATTGTGAAATAGGTATCTGTGCATCCTCTCCCTCTTCTAAACCCACACTGTTCTTCTTGTAAATAATTTTCTGTATATTTAATAAGTCTGTTCTTTAAGATGTTTGCATATAGTTTAGATGCTCTTATTAAGAGAGTAATGCCTCTGTAATTTCCACATTTGTCCTTGGGACCTTTTTTGTGAATATTTATTACTTCTCCAGTTTCCCATTCTTTTGGGATCTTTTGATATTTCCAGATATTATTGAAAAGTTTAAGTAGGTTTTCTTTTAAGCTATTGTCTGCATATTTAAAGAGCTTAATGCATATTCCATCCAGGCCTGGGGTTTTTCTATTTCTTGAGTTTTTAAATTATTTTTCTAATTCTTTCATTACTATTTCTTCTGTACTTTCCTGTATATCAATATCTTCAAATTTGTGAGTTTTCTCATTGTTTTGTATTTCTTGTTTTTCATTCCACAATATTTTATAGTGTTCTATCCAATCCTCTTTGGAAATTAGATTATTTCTTAATTGGTCATTTTCTATTGTTTGTAGTTGCCTGAAAATTTTAAAACCTATTCTTTGTGGTCCAGTGATATCTTGCTCTAATGATTTAACATATTTACTCCAATCTTCTCTGCGTATACTTTCTGACTTCAGCCGTAATTTCTTATATTGTATATAGTCAGCAGTGTTTTTACTTTGCAGATAGATTTTAAAAGCCTGTTTTTTCCTTTCAATTAATTCCTTTAAGTCATCATTCCAAGTTCTAAGCCATTTTTTGTTTTTCCTTGATTTGTATTCTAAACTTTCATCTGCTGCTTTTAGTATGGTTTCCTTTATATTTTTCCAGTCAGTTTCAATATTGTTTGTGGTTGGTTTTATTTTATCTCTTATTCTGCTTTTATATAAGTTTCTAATACTCTCCTATTCTAGGAAGTGAATTTTAAACTTTATTAGATGTTGGTTCGTTATCTTTTTTTTTTCTTTTGAAGTATTTGGTTCTTTTTATGAATTGAAATCTGCTTTCAACTAACCTGTGATCACTATCAGTTTCACTCCCTCTAAAAACCCTTGTATTGATATCATTATTTAGTTTGTTGTTAATAATAATGTAATCTATTATTGATTTTGTTCCTCTTGCTTCCCATGTGTACTTATGTATATTTTTATGCCTTAAGAAAGTATTGCTGATTTTTAGATTGTTAAATATGCAGAAGTCTCTTATTAAAATTCCATTGTTATTGATTACTGATTCTCCCTCTGATCCAATGCATCCTGTTATTGGGTTATGTCCCACTCTAGCATTGAAATCTCCCATCAAGATTGTTGCTTCATTCTTATTTGTTTCATCAACATTCCTGAAATTTTCCGTAAAACTCTTTTGTTTCTTCCTTTTTCTATCTAATGGTGAATCTAGTGGTTGACCTTTCAGTTTTAATAACACCATCCTATCTGAGTAAGGGATGAAGCTCAACAGTGACACACATATATATATATATATATAATTTACTTAAATATAAAACTCTTTACACATCTTTTTATAGAATCTGAGTATTAGATATTAACTGATGATAAACTTTTTTGATACATACATAAAAATTCGCATTTCATTGAAATATGGGGGAGGGTGACAGGTTATGAAGTAACTGCTTAAAAACAAAATGTAAATCCCACATGAAATGTATAATATTATTCTTTCAGTCCAAATCAAAGATATCTTGCAGTGGCATTACTGGATAGTACTGTGAAGATATTCTTCTCTGATACTCTGAAGGTAAGTTGGAATTGAGTTAGTAATAGATTTTTCAGTAGCTGTTTATCTGGAACTTTAATGTTGACAAGATTCTTTTTAGGAATAAGACTTTTAACCCTGTGAGCAGTGAGTTTAAAATATATATCTCACTTTCTATGGTGTATAAATACATGGAAAAAAATTGGGAAGATTACTAAGAGATTGCAGCATCTTCTTTTAAAAACTCAAAAGCTGACATAGATTTACATCTTAATTATAGTTAAAATTGGAATATATATATATATATATATATATATATATATATATATATATATATATATATATATATATATATATATATATTATCAAATATTTAATGACTGAACACTGAGAATTTTAAAAACAAAACTTTAATAGATCACACAACTAGTTTCGTCGGAACGGCGACTTCGTCAGGTGTAACAGTATAAAAATATACAAACACAGAAAGACCATGAAAAAATTTCATTTCTAATGCAATGGAACATGACAATTAACTGTAAATAAAGTTTAAATGGGAGACTGAGTTCTAGTTGAAGCATCACTCACATGCATGCATGGAAATTGCATATGTGCCAATATTGAATGGCAGAACTGTGAGAGTCTGGCAAACTGTAACTATGATGCTTCCCACATGAATAGCAACCTAAGTTATAGTTTGCCAGACTCTCACAGTTTTGCCATTCAATGTTGGTGCACACGCAATTTGTGAGTAATGCTTCAATTAGAACTCAGTTTCCCATTTAAGCTTTATTTACAGTTAATTGTCATGTCCATCATATTAGAAATGCAATGTTTTTATGGTCTTTCTGTGTTTATATTTTTATGCTGTTACACATGACGAAGTCAGCGTTCCGATGAAACTATAGTTGTGTGATCTATTAAAGTTTTGTTTTTAAAATTCTCGGTGTTCAGTCATTAAATATTTGAGAATATGATAACAAACTGAGTAAACCAACTTTCTAATAATACACGTGTGTGTGTGTGTGTGTGTGTGTTTAAAAAAGTTTTGTTTTTAACTCGGTGCTCAGTCATTAAATATTTGACAATATGATAACAAACTGAGTAAACCAACTTTCTAATAATATACACACACACGTGTGTGTGTGTGTGTGTGTGTGTGTGTGTGTGTGTGTGTGTGTGTGTGTGGTGTCTCTTTAACTTCTTGAGTTGAACACGAAGTTTGGATTTTTCTATTCTTGCAAAGCTTCATCCCATATTCCACTTATTGAATCAATTGTTTTCTTCAAATTTTGCCACTCAGACTCCAAGGTTTGGTTCTTGTTATTTGTCTATGTATAAAGAGACTGGGTTAATTTGTTTAAATAGTTTCATGTGTTTTTGTGTATGAAGGTGGTCTGAAAAGTTCTCAGCCTAACAATGAAAAAATGAATTTATAATTTCAAAATTATTTTTATTTTACAACATAATCTCCCTTAAGACTAATACATTTATTCTATACAGTGATGCTCCAACGCCATTATCCCATCCCTGTAGTGGTTCTCAGTAAGATCTGCAAAATACCCCTCTACACCTGCAATCACCTCTTGATTCAAAGACAAATGCTGACCAGCAAGGAGGAGTTTTAGTTTCGAGAAGATAGAAGTCAAAGGGAACCAAATCTGGGGAATAGGATGGATGTTCCAACAATTCATAGCTCAGATCCCTTAATTTTCCCATTCCCAAAACACTTGATTTTTTGCCAAAAATATGATTTTTTTCTTCTGCAAACCAGGTCTTTTCTCATGAATTTTTTCGTCTAGTCTGGTTAAAAGATCGGAATAATATTCCCCCAGTTATTGTTTTACTCTTATCAAGATAATTAATAAACAAAATGCCTTTAGCATCCCAAAACACTGATGCCATGACCTTTCCTGCTAATGGAACAGACTTTGTCTTGTTTTGAGAAGATAGAAGTCAGAGGGAGCCAAATCTGGGGAATAGGGTTTCCAACATTTCATAGTGCAGATCCCTTAATTTTCCCATTGCCAAAACACTTGATTTTTTGCAAAAAAAGATGATTTTTTTTCCTTCTGCAAACTGGGTGTTTTCTCATGAATTTTTTCATCTAGTCTGGTTAAAAGATCGGAATAATATTCCCCCGGTTATTGTTTTACCCTTATCAAGATAATTAATAAACAAAATGCCTTTAGCATCCCAAAACACTGATGCCATGACCTTTCTTGCTGATGGAACCGACTTTGTCTTTTTTGGCGCTGAAGAACTGGCTTTTGTCCACTGTTTTGACTGCTGTTTGGATTCGGGTGCTTAATCGTGAATCCAAGTCTCACCCATAGTAATAAATCAATGCACAAAATCAGTTTTATTCTTGTTAAAATGCTCCAAGCACTGTTTACAGATTTTCATGCGAGTGCATTTTTGATCTGCTGTGATCAAGCGTGCCCATCTTGCACAAAGCTTTTTCATATGCAATTCTTTATGCAAAATATATCCTACATGATCTTTTGAAATGCGTATAGTTCTCAGCAATTTCATTCACTTTGACTCGCCGGTCATCCAATACCATGTCGTGCATTTATCAATGATTTCTGATGTTGTTACACTTTTTGGGCATCCTTCATGTGGATCATCTTCAAGACTGGTACAGCCACGTTTAAACGTGGCAGCCCATTTCTTAATGGTCAAAAATGAAGGAGAAGAGTGTCCATAAACTTTTATGGACTTTGAATTAATTTCTTTTGGCATTAAACCTTTTACAAAGAATTTTATAACCACACGATACTAAATTTTATCCATTTCAAGGGATACCAACAACACTTTTGCTTCAGACAGCTGTATAAAACAAACTATTGATAGCATGACTTGCAATTTCACATGGATGCTTATGACAGATATACTAACTTAGCAAAAAAAAAAAAATCTTGTCAGTAGTGTTACTATCTGTGGTTGAGGCCAAGAACTTTTCAGACCACTTTCGTATGTGTGTGTGTGCTGTATACATGCTTGATGTATGATTACATATGCACATATCTGTTTTCTCATTGAGTGATGAGTAAATTTACAAGAATTCAATCTTTTAATTTTTAACTTCATTCCTTTTAGAATCCAGGAATTGATTGACTTGAGACCATATAGTAAAAAAAAACATATTTAATGAAGCTGAAACTATACACATTATTATTATTATTTTATTCACATAATTGATACACAGTCAAAACAAGATATCATATAAACAAAAATTTGATTCGTGATACAGAATAATTCAGATTCTACCCAAGAAACTAAGAATAGTCCGTCAGGTAGCGTCGCGTAAAATATGGACGGTTCCATGTAATGCTGTTTTTTAGTCATAGAGTCACTTCGTTGATGTTCAATTGCTGTAAATAGTTGGATAGCTTCTTTGAGGTTGCACCAAGTGCACTGATAACAATTGGGATGGCTTTGGTGTGTTTAAGCCACAGCCGGCCAACTTCGATTGCCAGATCTTGATATTTAGTAATTTTTTCCAGTTCTTTATTGTTATTGTTGTTATCACTGGGTACTGTGATATCGATAATCCAAACCTGTCGATGTTCAATAATTGTGATGTCAGGTCTGTTGTGTTCCAAATGCCGATCAGTTTGTATTTGAAAGTCCCAGAGAATTTTTGCTGTTTCGTTTTCCAATACTGTCTATTTTATGCTGCCACCAGTTATCAGAAGTAGGAAAACCATATTTTTTGCATACATGCCAATGAATTATTTTGGTCACTTGATCATGGTGGTATTTATAATCAGTTTGAGCTATTTTGCTGCAGGCACTGATTAGATGTTCTATAGTCTCATCTTTCTGATTGCATAATCTGCATTTGCTGTTATTATTGATGTTCAAAATTTTTGCTTTTATAGCTTTAGTTTTGTAATGCCTGTTCTTGAGCTGCTAGAATAAATCTTTCTGTTTCTTTTTTAATGTATCCGTATTGTAGCCATTGCCATATCTTGTTCATGTCAATTTTGTTCTCAGTATCTCGAAGAAATTGGCCATGCAAGGGTTTATTTTTCCAGCGCACGTATCAGTTATTTTGTTGTTCCTTTTTTACACAACACTTCCACTGATGCAACACTCCCACTGATGCATCTAAAAGCAACAGGAAACAAAATTGCATTTGTTTCCTGTTGCTTTTAGAAGGCCCTCTTTTGTAATTGCTTGAAGCATTGGCTCAGAGCTATTGTTGATGTAATTTCTCACATTATTATTATTATTATTATTATAACACAGGCACCTGCTGGAATCTGAAGGCTCATGCCGGAGGACTCAAACTTTTCACACAATCTATCATACCTCTCCTTAAACCCAGTAACAGACAAAGCACTAACAACTGACTGGCAACCCATTCCATTCATTCCCAACTCTCCAAGTGGAAAATCTAGTTCTCACACTTCTAATAGCTACACTTTTATTCAACTTCTAAGGATGACTTCTTGTTCTGCAGTCTCCAGCCAAGTGCTGAAATATTTCCCCTGTACCGATCTTTCAAAACCCTTTAAGAAACTTAAATGATTCTATCAGATCCCCTCTTTTTCTCCTATCAACTAATTTCTACAGTCCACCCCTCCATACCCCCCTCAATATGTCTTCATAGGGAACATTTCACAGACCATTCACCATCTTGGTCACTTGCCTTTGAATCCTTTGCACTTCCTCATCCCCGAGTTTTGAAGGGCATTTATTAGGCTATCTACATCATAGCAGAACACATGGTCATCTTCCTTTTGGGAGTAAGGCACAAACTGCTCATGACGAGTGTGAAACAAAGTCTAATGAAGATTCCATTGTAGAAGTCTCAATGCATCAGTGGGAGTGTTGTGTATGATTGGCTGATGCAATATCTTCAAATCAGGAGATTGAAATACAGCATTGCCAAACAATACCTAGGTATGCAGTGCAGACTGAGCCTCTCCTAAACAAGAGCCAATCAACAGGTTTTATTGTCATTTTCATGTTCAGCATATCGAAATTAATAAAGAATGACTATTTTCATTTCAGAGGCAAATTGTGTGTTGTCCAGTGTAATGGGAGAATGATAAACACCAAGGAGGATATGGTAGAGGTATTAAATGAGCAATTAATTAAAGTATTCCATCCTTGTGATTGTAACATAATGTAGAACTTGAGAGCAGTAGGAATCTGTAGAACCACTGATGGGGAGTGAGCAGGTTTATAAGGAATTGATTAAACTTCATGTCAAAAAGGCTTCAGGACTTGATGGTATATCACCGTGTGTCTGGAGGTAATGTTCCAGGGAGTTAACAATAGCTTTAACATACATTTTTAACCTGAGTTTTAAATTACCCCAGGTCCCAAAGGAATCGAAAGATGGTAAAATTGCTCCACTTTATAAAGGAGGTGATAAAATTAAAGCTTCAAATTATAGGCCAGTCTGCTTGTCTGGAGTTGTGGTTAAGGTGTTGGAGAAGCTAGTTGAGGACAAGGATTCAAAACTGGGTGGACAGCAGTAGAATTCTCTTTAATGGACAACATGGGTTTGCTAAAGGAAGATCATGTTTTATGAATCTGCTTACTTATCATAATAAGGTGACGAATACATTGGACAAGGGGGATGCATATACAGTAGCATATTTAGATTTTGCAAAAGCTTATGATAGATTACCACATGACAAACTAGTAGTTAAATTGGAACAGATGGGGTTGTATAGTAGATTAGTGTGTTGGAGTGATATCCCAGAAGAGGAAAGTCACTAGTGGTGTGCCTTAGGAGTCTGTTTTGGGGCCATTGTTGTTGTTTAATTTTTATATAAATCACATTGAAAAGGACTTAAATGGTGATATACAGTTTGTTTGCAGATGATGCCAAGTTAGGGATAGTCATGAGAAGTAGAGCAGATGCTGTAGCCTTGCAAGAGGACCTAAATAGACTGTCTGAATGGGCAAGTGTGTGGAGATGTCAGTTTAATGTTACAAAGTGAAAGATTTTAAAATTTCGGAAGGAAAGATGGGATGCAGGGTGTAGAATTAGTGGGGATATTTTGGCGTAAGTGGAGGAGATGAAGGATTTGGGTGTTGTGGTGGATAGAGACTTGAAATTTCATGGACATTTTGCTAAAATTATAAGGATGATACTGCAGATTATGGGAATGGTGCAAAGAACACTGACATATAGAAATAAGGATCTTTTGATTCCATTGTTAAAGACTTCGATCAGGCCACATATGGATTACTGTGCACAGATTTGGTCACTAGGTTTTCAAAAGGATGATGAGACGTTGAAGAGGGTTTAGAGATGACTAAGTGCTTTCTGGTTTTTGGAATGTGGAATATGAAGAGAGATTGGGAGAACAAATTACAGAGACTAGTGGATAGAAGGAAGAGGGAGACATTGACATATAAGTTGATAAGCATGGATGAGATTTTGCATAGACTATCTGGAGACAGGGAGAATGAGAGGCCATCGAAACTGTATATGGTGGGAGTGAGGAGTAGATTTTTTGCATGGTGGGTGATTGGAATGCATTTCCTGAAAGTGTGGTGAGTTGCAGGGACAGTGAATGCATTTAAGTTGAGGTACGATGAGCTGTGCATGCGAGAGTGGGTCCTCCTATGATGAGTCTCTTGACTCCATGGAGGTCTGTTAATAATGATAATAATAATAAAAAGTAATGAATTTTAAAGACACTTAGGGATTCATATTAAGTGAGAAAAAATAATATATATGAGCAGTCATTTCAGGTAAACAAGCTGGATTTTTAAACTGAATGATCTGGAAGAAATAAAAACTTTAACATTGTGACTAAGACATGTATATGCTGTAGGTGCTCGCTATAGTGAATAATACTATTATGAAATGATGTGCTATAATGAACTGTGGAAAAGTACTGACCTAAGTCTTATGAAGTCAGTGCTATTTTAACTTAACTATTACAAATAGTAAAAGCTAAAAGATGTCAGTTTAGTGAACTTGAATGTCTTAGTCACAATAAAATATGGCCAAAAAATATAACAGAAGGAAATCACTGGAAATAAAATAAATCATGGGAAACAGAACAGAAGAAATGGTAAGAAATAATAATTAAAAAAAAATCTCAAAAGAATTTGAGATATAAAGAAAATCACAGGGAACATAACAAAAGAATTTGCAAAAAAATAAAAGAAATCAACACATACAAAACATGGGAAATTGTACATTGACAACATGATGGATTGGCAGAAACCATACTTAAAGCACATTCATAAAATGAGAACATTAAAAAGTACAAATGTAAGCAATAGGAGACATAAGAAGGTATTATAAGATAGATAAGGAAGTACATAACATTCTAGATTTTTATAATTTCTTAGAATTTTTATAAATTTTACTAGCTTAATTGAATGAAGATTTGATTTCATGACTAAGTGATGTTAATTTAAGCTAAGGTAACCTTTCAGACTTTAAATATTCATTCTACATTTTGATAATTCAAAATGTTCAAACAATACAGTTTCTCAGTTGGTCTACACTGTAGCCTGAAACATGTATGAGAAAATCATAAACAAATCCAAATAAGGTATCAAATGCAAAAAGCTTTTTACTCTCCTGCTCAAATTGTACCATGGTAACATCACCCAACAATCAGGCAGACCTTTAGCATTAGACATTTCCTCAAACTCTTTTACTGATGATCTATGCAGATCACCTCCTACTATATCATGAACTGGTCACAGCATATATCCTCTGATCTCTTGCCAGAAGAACGTTGGAAAAATTCTCAATAATCATGATATTTATAAATCTCTTGGTCCAGATAGTATCCTTCTAGTTGTGCTAAAATCTTGTGCACTAGAACTAACACCAATCACCTATACAAGTTATCATACTTATCTAGCATCTATTCAACAGTATCAAAGTAATCCTTTATACAACCTGTTCCTGAAATGATAAAATTCACCCATCAAACTATTATCTCATTGCTCTCACAACAGTACTCTCGAAATTAATGGAGAAGGTCATCAATGACCAGCTTTGTTCTTCACTACCTGAAGACCCATCAATTAATTAGTGGTCATCAGCATGGATTCTGCCACTCTACAGCAGACCTTGCTAATGTTGCCCATCTTTTGACATAGGCCATTGAAATGTTTGGCAGAACTCATTTTTCCTGTTGATATTTCTGATGTATTTGCTTGAGTTGGGCATAAAAACCTTCTTACCAAGCTGTGATCTTGTGGTTTTCATCCTGCTGTTTGTGATTGGATTGCTAGCGTCTTTTGCTGTTAATTGCATGTCATGATGATGGCATGTAATTAAACAGCATTTGCGAGGAAAGATTAGCAAAACAAGTGTTCTCTGCCAGGTTGGCAGGAAAATGACCCAGAGAAAGACCAAGATATAGGTGGAATGATATGGTACAAAATGCCTTAGATGATAGAAATATAAGATCTGATAATGTTGGAGTCTTGACAAGTAACAGGCTGTGATTTGGAAAATTAATTCTTAGGCCTCCTGTCCAGCATGCCAATGCTAGCCTATAGCACCCATGACCTGACTTGACTTATTGCTCTTTACACCTATCAGGTGCATGAGGCCACAAGTTTAGCATGCCATCCTCTTTGGTCCACTGCTGCTTCTCTTGCTTTTCCCCCAGCTCAACCATCCTAGTTTGTTTAGTTTTTGGATCACCATCTGGCGCCATGTCATTTTGGGTCATCCCCTCTTCCTTTTACCATCAGGCATCCACGTCAATGCTATTCTTGTGTGTTCTGATGTTGGCATTCTAAATTCATGGCCTATCCATGTCCATCTGTGTTTCTTTAACTCTATTGTAATGGGTTTGGTTTTAGTTTTGTTGTAAATTTCAATATTTGAGATTTTATTTGGCCAGTAAATTTTGAGAATTCTGCGAAGATGTTTTGTTTGGAAGGCATCTATTTTATTTTATTGTTGTTTGGTTAATTTCCATGATTCACTTTCATAAAGTAATGCAGAATTAACAGTTGAGTTAAAAATTTGCACCTTTAGGTTTGTTTTTATATTGGATGATTTCCAAATTTTCTGTAAAGTTTTAAATGCTTAGCAAGATTTTTGTATTCTTATTGCAATGTCTTTGTTGGTACCACCTTCCGTGTTGACAGTTGCTCTGAGGTAATTATAAGTGTTTGTCACTTCTACTTGATTTCCATTTATAAAGATCGGGTCATTCTTTTTACTGTTGATTTTTAATATTTTGGTTTTCTTCTCACTGATGTGTAAGTCTATTTGCTGTCTTTTCATATCTTCAAATCTAGATGATAGTAGTACAATGTCATCAGCATAGTCCAAATCTTCTGATGTGGTGTCATTGTTCCATCTTATTCCAGTTTTCAGATTTTTTAGGGTATGCCGCTTTGTCCAATCTATGACAATGATGAAAAGTGTTCCAGACATGACACAATCTTGCTTAACACCAGTTTTGATGTAAAAACTTTCAGAAGCTGTTCCATTTAATAGAATTTGTCCTTTACTTCCGTCATCCAAATCTTTTATGATATTTATTATTTCGGCAGGAAATCCGTAAATTTTTAGGATTTTCCATAGGCATTCTCTGTCTACGCTGTCAAAAGCTTTGGCAAAATCAATAAAACTGAGATACATAGTTGAATTTAGTTCAACACTCTGTTCGATTATGTTTCTAAGAATAAAAATTTATTCATTGTGCTTCTTCCATTTCTAACGCCTGCTTGTTCTATTCTCAGAATTTTCTCAGTGCTATTTTTTATTCTGCTTATTATGATTCTAGTGAAGATCTTTGATGGTACTGACAATAGGCTTATTTCTCTCCAATTGATGCATTCTGTAAGATCACCTTTTTTTTTTTGAATTTTGACTTTTTGTGATTCTTTCCAGGTACTCGGAACCTTCTCAGATGCCCATATGATATTAAACAGTTTATACAGTATAGTTGCTGATGTTTTTAGGTCAGCTTTGAGCAGTTCAGCACTAATGTTATCATTTCCACTTGCTTTTCTATTCTTTTGGATTTTGATTGCTTCCATGAATTCTTGCACTGTGATCTCTCCCATGTTTACATGAAATTCGAATTGATTTAGCATCTCTTCAAAAGGGGATTCGATATTTGGATTTATAGAATCGTGTTTAACATTTAATAATTCTTCAAAGTACTCTTTCCATTTATGTTGGACTTTTTCCCTCTTGAGTTAGTAGTTGATCATTTTTATCTTTAACCCCCACATTCCTTTAACCCACAGGTTCCCCCAAGTTGTCTTATAATTTTATAAACTTCTCCAAGATTTCCAGTATCATTCACTCTCTGAGCATCCTCAGCCAACAGCTGATAGTAGTTTCTCTTGTCACTTCTGGTGGAGCTCTTTACCATTTTATGTACTTCTTGGTATTGCTTCTGATATTCTTCACATAATTTTTCTGATTTGCAGTTGTTTATTTTCTCTTTTATCTTCTTCCTTTCTTCAAGTTTTAATGTCTTTCCTGTAATCCATTCTGTGTGTGACTTCCCACTTGTCATCACTCCTAAAATATCTTCTTCAGTTTTATTGAAGGCTTCTTTACACTTTTTCCAGTTGGCTTCAATCTTATTTTCCTCATAATTTTCATTTGATTCTTCCAAAACTGAGAATCTATTCTTCAGTTCATTGGTAAAATTCTCTTTTATTTTATTTTCCTTCAGTTTATCAATGTTATATTTAATTTTCTTATTCTTTTTTAGTTTTGAATTTCTTGCTAGCTTTAATTTAACTATTGCGGTTAGCAGAAAATGGTCTGAAGCTAGAGCTGAAGGCTCGGAACATGGCAGGAGGGTAACAGCAATAGCTGAGCCTCAGTTAAACTTCATTGGCTGCAGCATTGCCATCCATTACCTTTCCTAGGTACCCATTTTAGTTGCCTCATATGACATGCATGGGCTACAGTGGGACTGATATGTAAGTAAAGCCCTCTCTAAAAATTAAGACAATCCCCTGGACCACTCCCTACGAGTCGCCGAAAGATCGTCCAAGGTAAAAGAGGGAAAAGGAAGATGAGAACTTGTAATGTTCTCTTGAAAGTATTACATATAGCAATGTGATCGATCTGGTTTTTTGTTTTTCCATCGGGGGAGATCCATGTTAGAGTGTGAATTTCCTTATGTTTAAAGATACTACCTCCTATAATGAGGTTATTTAATTCACAGAAGGATGTAAAAAGTTCTCTATTTTCATTTTGCTCACCACTCGCTTCGTTTCCTATAGCACGTTCATCCTCAATCTTTCTTTTCCCTACTTTAGCATTCATGTCTCCCATCAAAATTAAGACGTTGTGTTTAGGGACTTTATCAATCACTTTTTGGAGTTGTTCATAGAATTGTGCTTTCTCCATTTCTTTGGCATCATTTGTGGGTGCATATACTTGTACGATGGTCAATTTCATGAACCTGGAGAAAAATGTAGCTTTAATTATTCGGTTAGTTATTGATTCCATTCCATCAGACTTTTCTTTGCTTTCTCACTTACAATCACTGCAACGCCTTTCTCATGTCTTTCATCATCTCCCGACTACAATATGCAATATTTGTCAGTTGTTCTTATCTCACCAAAACCTGTCTGTCTTGTTTCAGCAGTTCCTACGATATCAAGACCGTATTTACTCATCTCGTTGACTATCTGTTTTTCCAATTTTGTACATTGTGTGAATGTTCCATGTTCAAGTTTAATTTTAGGATGAGTGATTGACTTCATCCACAAGTGAGGCTCCATGGGGCTTTGCCCCACCTGCATCATAGATGTTGGCTCCCCTCTAAAGTCCTGTAAATATTCGTCTGTTGGGAGACCACAGGCTCACGGCACTCTGTCCCAAGGGATTTCTTGCTTCACTCATGGTTTCTGTGATCATGGGTTTTTTTATGAGGATGGGTGATTAGCCCATCGCTCAACCTTCCTCTTTTAATCGGGCTTAGGACTGGCATAGAGATGAGCATATGCTCCGCCTATGGCAGAGTTCACAGCACCCATAGAGAGCCCTTATAGGACTTGAGGTGTTTGGTCTAACTTTTTCTGTGATTGTTTAGTGAGCTTTTATAATTTTAAGATGTATCCCGGATAATGTCTCTGTGAAAGATGAAATATAGAATCTATTAAACTGGAATTTAGTTATTTCTCTGTACTATATTCATTTCATTAAACATAATTATTAGCATAAACCAACACCTAAACCTGAATACTTGATTACATCATTTTTAGATGGTGTTAATTTTCCAGATATGTCTGCTGAGTGGATAGCATATTCACTCTCTACCCAACAGGCTACAGGTTTAAATTCTGCCATTAGCAATGGAAGTTTGTGATTGTCTTTAGGTGGGAGATGAAGAATTTTATTCTCAGCTTAAGAGCACTGTCTCTCTTATGGCAGGGCTTAAGTGACTTAAACTTTTTCTATGTTTGTTCTCTACAGAGAGTTTTTGAATTAGGGAAAAAAAAAATTAAAAATTATAACAATGATATGAAGTGAATAAAAATAGAAAGAAAAAAAAATCCTTAGCCCACCCATAGTACTAACATTATATGTGTACATCATTTCATGAGTTGTAAGTCACATATTGTTCAGATAACTCAGCAGTAACTTAATGTGTGGTATCCTGAATGTCATCACTTTCCTGTAATGGTAATTATATAGCCATTCAAATTATTTGCAGTCTCCTAAAGGTAGTACACCTTTTACAAATACCAAAAGTATATAGAATTCTGTGCACTTGTGGTTTAGCCTACATGAGACAGAGAAGCTGTGGATTTCAGGTAAGAAAGAAGGAATGTATTGCAGATGTTGAGCATTAAAGTACGATGGATTTGGATCTGTTCGGCTGTACTTATAATATTGACTATGCAGTTGATTGGAACACTTCAACCATGTCTTATGTAGAAGAAAATATTTATAACTGAGTCTGAAGGAATCAGTTATGGTCATTTATTCATACAATCATTGAATAATTCATTTTACACAAAATATGGACTCTACAACCGTGTTATAAATAATTATTTTAATTTCCCGACGTTTCGACCTTCATATTTAAGGTCATCACATATGTATACAGAGACAAGCTAAATTACATTTCACATAGTATACTGAAGAGACAATGATTTGATCTACTGGCCTGACCTCTAGTGAAAATAAAATAAAATTACAATAAATAAATGAAATAAAATAAATTAACTACACCAAAGCTGTATTCTATTTAAGACAACATCAGGGAAACATTCTTTCATATAAATTGGTTTTGTTACAGTGAAAATGATGTTCTAATTTAACATGACAATTGTTATATTAGATTTAGAATCCTGGATTACCTATGGTTCTATTTAAAATTATCTCTTAGGGAGAAGGTTAAGTGGGTAGGATATGTGCCTTCCATATGTTTGGGATTTTTAGACCATCATTATTGTTAAGATTAGAGTGATTGATAAGAATCACACAGGCCCCCTTAAATTTACGTTCATACCATTTTTGATGTGATGTAAACAACAGGTGCTTTTCCAGTCACTTCTATGTAAAGCGTTCAGAGCACGATCAGAAAGACAAGCTTGACCATAGTTATTATATTTAATGTATCGTTTATGTTCCTTTTTTCTCATAGGAATTGTGTGACCTGCTTCCCCTACACATGTGCAATGAATACGGTATTATTATTATTATGGGCAGCTCCAAGGAGTCCTTAGACTCATCGAGGGAGATCCAACATCATGTCAAGAACAACTATTCAACATTCACACAGTATCTATTATACTTCACCTTGAACTCATTTACAGTCATGACACCTACGACTGACTCTGGCAGCTTATTCCACTCATTTACCACTTTCCGAGTAAAAAACCTAGCTTTAACTCCCTTGCTAACCACACTCTTACCAAGCTTCCATGGATGGCCCCTAGTCCTCCCTCTACCGGTCCTATTCTCAAAAGTACTTCTGAATTAATCTTATAGAAACCCTTCAGTAATTTGAATGTCTCAATCATATCACCCCTTTTCCACCTATCAACCAATTTCTGCAGCCCACAAATCTTCAACCTGTTCTCATAATGTTCATTCCATAGTCCTGCTATTATCTTGGTCACTCGTCTCTGGATCCTCTCCACCTCCTCCCCATCAAGAAGAAACCCTGGCGCCCATATCTGGGCACAGTAGTCTAGATGGGATCTTATCAGGCCTCGATACAGAGGAACAATAACCTGTTTGTCTCTGCCCGTTAAAGTGTTTTTCAGCAACCAAGTGATTTGATGAGCTGATTTTGCCACTTTTGCGATGTGTCCCCTAAACTTCAACTCCCTATCCACCAACACTCCCAAATCCCTGGCCTAGTCAATCTCCTGAAGTACAGTTCCACCAATGTGATATACTACTGCTAATCTTTTCACCCCAAAATGCAAAACCTTACATTTTTCCACATTAAATTGACATCCATTCTCCTTAGCCCAGTCCTCCAAACTATCCAAATCATCCTGCAAAATTTTGACATCCTGAGCATTCACTATTGCTCTACCCAACTATTGCTCTATCAGCCATTGCCTCCTGCAAACACTTCTTAACCGCCTCCCATGCACTATCAACATCCAGCCCTTGCAGTTTTACATGCCATGGCACTGAACCAATCAAACTCCTAAGCTTGTCATACTTACCAGCCCAATAATTCCACATGTACCCTGTCTTAATTGTAAATTCCACACTATTAGCCACCTCCCAAGTCAAGATCCTATGATCACTCTCACCAATGGGTGGTAATCTGGTCATATTCGTTACAGTCAAATCCTCAGATGTAATTACTAGGTCAAGCACCTAGTAGTAATGGAAAATACTAGGGGTCCAAGTATTTTCCATTACATGCTGTCGCAGATAGTTATCCCTTAATAACCGCATAAAATCCAATTCCTTCCTCCCATGTGTCCTCTCCTCCTTCCACTCATTTCTTCTATTTGCTTATGCATACTATCTCCACCATCTATTCCATCACCTGGTCTACAGCAGCACCCAATTGTATATTTTGTTCTGCTAGCCTCAATCTCACACCAAATAGCCTCAAATGTGCTCTTTTCTCTATATCCTGCTGTTCAATTTCTATTCTCCTTGGGTGCAGCTCATCAGCTATCATCAATAACACCCCTCCCCCCATTTTATTCTCCCTGTCACTCCTGAACACACTATACCCCTCACATTCAATCCCACTAGCTATATCGCCTTCAGTCAGCCATGTTTCACTAATGCCAATAACCTGTGGTCTGGAAGTGCCAACCAAGGCCAAAAATTCTTCCTTGTTCCTAATACTCCTAGCATTAATATACATGAATTGCAGAAGCCCATTAGTCACATCCCTAACTTGATGCCTTATACTAACTGTCCCATTCTGATTTGTTGTCCTTCTTATTCGCTCGGGCATATTATACTCATTCGTACACTCAATTGCCTCCATAAAGTCTGTATATCTACTCCCCCCCCACCCTTAATAAATCTAGTTTTTCTGATTCTGCACATCCACTTCATTCAACAACACTTTTTCAAGTCTCCTTACACCGAATCCATTCAAATGCAAACCATTCATCTTATATAGATCCTTTTGCCCATCGAACTCGCTCCACATGTCAACAAATTCCACACCACTCATCCTGCATAATCTGCGCATAAAGTCATTAGCAATTATGGCCCTCCTCCTAAACTCTTCACTGTCATACCGTGGCAACAGACTAACCATCCTAACTCTCTCAGTCTTCTCTTTTGCTTCTTCAAATAATTCCTTCAGGTCCTCTATCATATCCATGTTATCTCCTTTCAAATCATTCGTACCTACCATCACTATCATTTCTTTCACCCTTTGCTTTTGCTCCCTAATAGACTCACATCCTTAATGATCGCACCATGTTTGTACAATTTTGTCAAACTCTCAACTATCACACCTCGTACTAACGTATCTCCATACAGCACTCGCTGCTTCATTTTATTTCCATTCACAATCATACTCTTATTTTTCTTATCACTTTTTTTTATTGGCTGGTACACTCGGTAGACATTTGTGCATACGTTCCAGCTGTTGCTTTGTTCTATGTATCACTCCGCTCAACCGCGCGATCTTACTCATTGCATTTATCTCATCTTTTTTATTATCTGTTAAGCCATTCATTTGCTCTGTATTATTACCTTCATTCTCACTTTCACCGCCGCCCTCACAGCTCTCTGGTACAACCTCGCAATTTCTTATCATATCGCTATTTTCTACATTCTGACATTCAACAAAAATATCACACTCACGACCTGAAACATACTTTAATTCCCCATTTTCCTTACATTTTCTGCACACATTCACTCTGCTATCATCATCTAACCAGACTCCAACTGCTCTCCGTAAAGCATACATCTCTTAGATGTATACCCCAGGGTGGGCCAGTGGTGGGAGTGGATCCTTGGATGTGTTGAGTAAGTTCTTAAGTTCTTTAATTTTGCAGGAGGTTTAAAGGTGGCTTTAAGGTTGTATTTTTGTAGTATTCTGTTTATTATGCATTGCAGTTTAATTTGAACAGTGAAGGAAAGACTGCCAGAAGGCAGTCTTTCGTTTGTTTAGGTGGCTGTGGAAAGTGTCTAGTGTCTGGCGGCTATGGATCCAGATAGCAAAAACATCATCAACATATCTAAGCCAAACTTTGGGTTTTAAAGGAGAGGAATTCTGGCTTAGATACATTGACGATGTTTTCACTATCTGGCCCCATGGCCACCAGACACTTTCCTCAGCCACCTAAACAAACAACAGAAATGCATACAATTCACAATCGAGATTGAAAAGCAGAACACATTTCTGTTTTTAGATACACTTGCCACACTTCTTCTTTCTGGCAGTCTTTCTTTCACTGTTTAACAGAAACCGACATAAGCCAATATATACACAAAAACTCCTGCCACCACCACCAAACACAAAAACTAGGGATCATTAATACACTTAAAAACAGGGCTTTGAAGATTTGCTCCAATGAACAAGCACTCAAAGATGAATTAAAAGTTATCAACAGTACCTTCCTAAAAAATGGTTACAGCCAAAATACTATCAACAAAATCTGTACAAGACCTCACTTAAAAACAAAAATAAACAAGACTATAATAAAACTGTGACCATTTTTAGGAAGGTATTGCTGATAACTTTTAATTCATCTTTAAGTGCTTGTTCATTGGAGCAAATCTTCAAATTACAATGTGTTTTTGGAAAAAGTTACAAATTTCCAAAGTATGTAGTTAATGAATTAATGTACAGTGCTTACAGAAAACTAAGCACTCCTTCTTAGTTTTCTTACAGAAAACTAAGGAGGCTTTAAGGTTGTATTTTTGTAGTATTCTGTTGATTTAGTCATGGTTAAATCACTTCAGAGGCATTTTAGTAAGGAATATGTCCACCCTCAACTGTGATGCAGGTCTCACATTGTACCATGCTTAGCACTAAGTGATTAAGGAATTCTTGAGGCAAACTAGCCCAGTCCTCCTTCAAGCAAGGATAAGGCCTTGTTTGTTTTCTGGAGGTGGAATTACAAGCATCAATGCATCTCCCTTTTGTGTCCCAATTGTGTTCTGGCCACTCGATTCGATCAACATCGTTGGTCTCCAGAAGTATCTCCACTACTTGTATATGATGTGGCGTGGCATTATCATCCATAAAATGAATTCTTCACTTATAGTGTCATAGAATAATCTAATATGACGTTGAAGAACTTTGTTGCAATATCATTCACCATCATAGTCCCTTTTTCCAGCACTTGTAGCTCGGTGTGTCCATTAAAGCATAATGCCTCCCCACACCATGATCCCAGCACCATTGTATCTATACCTTTCAAGAGCATTCTTGCAATGGTAAGCAGCACCACTTTCATGCCAGATCAAGTGTCATCTAGAATTGGAGGAAAGACTAAAATGACTCTCATCTTTAAAGAGTCAGGTGTCTTGTCCATTTTTTATGGATACACCACCACCATCACCATCATTGAAACCGTGCTCTACAATGAGCTGTGGTTAAAGAGATGCAGACAACATGTCTTCAGGCATATAAACTACTTGTCACAGATTTCTTGCTGCAGTTTGTCAAACTATTCATGTTCCTGTGCTTGAATGGAGCAAACCTGCTGTGGTGTGTAGATTACATTTTGCTGTTATAATCAAAAATCTGTCTTCATGCTCCTTGTTAAAGTGAGGTCAACCTCTTAGCAAATGTCGGGAATACATTCCATTGGTTTGAAACACTGCCCAGAGCCTGGATACAGTGCTATCTGAGATTCCAAACTCTCTGGCAATATCAATAATTCTGCAGGCTTCTTTAGTTAAGGTTATGGTTAAGGTTAAGCTTTCCAGTAATTCTTCCCCATGTGAAATCATCTAGATGTCTTTGAGACGTTACATGACATCCAAGATTGAAACTTTATTCTTTCATGAAAAAAGCTTCCTTCAAACACAATTCGCTAAGCTCAGCCTTTTGCCTTTTATCCTGTTTGGTGCTACCATGTGCCTCTTAGCACATGATTCAAAAAAATTTGAATGTGTACCCACTTTCTACTAGAAATCATCAGTTATGCAAATTGCCACAAGCTGATTTGTCTGAATTTGTGGTTCTAATCTTCAGAAATAGTATTCATCCTTCTCTCTCTCTTGGATCTCCTCATGTCTGAGGACTCGTGACCTTCCTGATGATGCTTCGCCATTTCTTTCTCTCCTGTGCTTCTCTTATTGCTTGTTCTAGTTTAAGTCCAGTGATTCTTGATATTTGGTCAATCCACCTGTTGGGGGGGTCCTCTTTTTCTTTTCCCACACGATTTATCCTGGATGATTTCTTTTCCAGGCAGTTGTCTTCCCTTCTACACATGTGTCCAAAATATTGGAGTATTCTCTTTTCAATTATGTTTATCAGTCTTGTGTGGGTATTCAGTTCTTCTAGGATACTTTTATTTGTTCGCTTTTCTGTCCAAGAGACACTCTTAACAATCTTCTCCAGCACCAGAACTTGAACGCCTCAATTCTTCTTCTGTCATCTTTTGTCATAGTCCAGGACTCAGAAGCATAGAGAAAGATCGAAAAAACTAAAGTTTCTACAAGCTTAAATTTGGTCTTTTTGGAGATGTGCTTGTCTTTCCAGATCTTGGTTAAATCAGTCATCACTTTATTAGCTAGTGCTATTCTTCTTCTTAGGTTTTGGAATATTATGTGCCATCATCAGTGGCAATGATAGTTAATTACAAGGTAGAACACAAACAATGGATCGATTTGAAACAGTAAGAGCTACGTGATGTTATAACACAAATATGCTACTTTCATATCTTCCTTAAAAACATTAAGTTTACTTATACTGGGATTGTATTGGCCATTGTCTTGCCCTGAAATGTTAGTTGTGATATTTGATATTTTGGATAAATAGGTAGAGCAGAATGAGTAGTCTATTCTTGCAGAACATGCTATCCTTATTGAGCATAAAGTATGCTTCACAAATCTGATTTCGAGTCCCAGAAGCTTTTATAAAATAATCTGTAGAAACTGTAATGAACACTCCTAATTTAAACCATAGTGACTGTATATATTAACAGAAACTGTTCACCTCTCCTACATCACTAAGGCTAGAGTTGCCTAGTTATACTTATCTGTTGTACATCATAAGTTACTTTAATAATATGTTTAATATTGATAGTGATAATGCTAAGGCATATGAAAGAATCATTCTTTCTAATCACAAACATCCCATTCCCTTTCAGTTCTGTTAAGTTTTTGCCAAAATTCTCCTAAAAATAATCTTTTTTAAAATGCTTCGTTTTCTCATAATGTCCTTTAACAGTTCTTAACCAAAATCTCCACTGCAAAGATAAGATAATTTTACTGCCTTAACCTCCTTTCTAAAATTTAAAGTTACAGTGCTTGAGAGGACTGCTTTGATATAAATAACATGCTATCTATAAGAAATTTTGTGTAACACTTGGTAAAAGATAAAATGTGTGTAGAATTTATGAAGTATTTAAAACATCATTTGTATTATAGTTCTTTTTACACTATAACTCTCATATTGGAAGTTTTTTTTTTTTTTTTTTTTTTTCACTTGGTTAGACTATATATTATATATTTAGTTTAATCCTTTATCCAAGTATAAGCAAACAAAGTTTGTGCCTGAAGTATCTTCAGGACAGGGGCACCTTTGCCACGAGTTTCCCCAGTCTGAAGATACTTCATGCGCAAACTTTGTTTGCTTACACTTCGATAAAGGATTAAACTAAATATATAATTTATAGTCTAATAATCAAGTAGAAAAGAAAAAAAAACTTCCAACATCTTTCTCTAATCCTGAGTAATTTAATAATAAGATGTGACACCTTTTGGCTACTCGTATAGGTAAATATGACTTCTGCATTGCTTCAACCTTGATATCACCTCTGGGTCTGGCTCCCATTGAAGAGACCTCAATAAAGGTTGCAACCGGTCTGGGTAGTGACCCTTTCCATAATGCATAGCACTATACATGTCCACAAGGAGATGTGCTTTGCATTATGGGATACTAAGGCAAGTGATGTGAAGTTTGTCCACCTTTGCCACGAGTTGCCCTAGTCCTGAAGATACTTTAGGTGCAAACTTTGTTTGCTTGCACTTGGATAAAGGATTAAATTAAATATATAATTTATAACACTCATAGCATATAAAAAATGAGTATGTTTTTTTTTTTATTATTATTTATTTATGTATTTATTTCTTATAGCATTGTGTTACACTGTATGGACATAAATTTCCAGTGCTGTGCATGGATATATCATCAGACAGTACACTTCTTATTACAGGATCTGCTGACAGAGATATCAAAATATGGACTTTTGATTTTGGAGAATGTCGTAAATCCATATTTGCTCATGATGATAGGTAGGATGTCTTATAAATTAGATCAGAGTGCTTGATGTTAGTATATATAATATAGAATATTCACTGCTCCTTTTCCTTTCACTCCCTGTTCATTATAATTCTTAAAAATAATGTGTATATCATCATTACGTTTTCTTTGTTTACTCATCTTCATTTTCATGGTATACCCTCAGGGAGAATGGCTAACTTTAACAAAGATCTAGCTTAATTAAGATTGGTGACAGAAAAATGAATAATTTAAGATATTCAGATGATATAACACTCATAACAGAAATGAAGGAAGATCTGGAGAGGACGATTTTATTGGTTAAGAGGGAAACTCTTAATTTAAACATCAGCAAAACAAAAGTGGTGGCTTCTGGCAATTTAAAATGAATTTATAATTGAGGGAGATAAAATAGAAATCATTGAAAGTTATAATTTGCTGGGATTCAGAATCAGAAGTGATGATAAATGTCAAAAAGAAATTAAAAAAAGGATAGTCTTGGGAAAAAAAGCTATGTTAAACCTGACAAAAATTATGAAAGATAGAGGTGTGAGTAAGGTCATGAAAGTTAGGATTGTCAGAGCAATGGTATTTCCAATAGTGATGTACAGATGTGAAAGCTAGATTATTAAGAAGAAAAACAGAAAGCAAATTGATTCATTTGAATTAATGAATTCAAATGAATATTTGAATATTCATTTGCAGAATGACCAATGGGAAGGTTTTAGAGAGTATAAACATAGAATCTTAAACAGAAGTTGATGTACTTTGGAATATTATGCAGTGTGAATATGTCCAAAGTACACTGTATGATTTGCTGGGGAAAAGGCAGTTATGTTGAGGAAGAAGAGGAAGATTACAAAAGAGTTGGATGGACAACATAAAAGAACTTACCAACTTGAACTTACAATTGCTGAAAGAAAGGACAAGTGGGATGAAGAGAGTCTTTGTTCACAAGATCACCAGGAGTCGAAAGTGGCTGGATGGTACATAACAACAAACCCTCATAATTTCATCACCATGATGAAATGGTGATGCCATTAACACCAGCATGAACCTGTTAATAAATTATTAGAGGCTGAAAAAGTGCCATGTTTGGTTTCTAGGACATGGTTTTTGGAGTATATAAAAAATAAATTAAAAAAACAAAAATATACATGAAATATTAATAAAAATAGACAAATTTCCTAGCTCACCCACTATTCTTATAGATTAACAACTTATTGTGGGTGAGTGTCACATTAAAAAAAAAATCTGCTTCACTACTAACCCAAATCCTAGATCCTTATGATATAGTACATTTTAATTTTGAATGCTGTCTCAGAGTATATACTGCTGGTGCAATGATTTTGCTGATTTCTTTCTTGTCTTGTATAGATTTATTCAATAACTTTCCACTGTATCAGGTTTCATTTTACATAGCCAAATAATCTCACAAGCAGTATATACTCTGAAACAGCATTCAAAATTAAAATGAAAGGTATATCGTAAGGTTTTGGGTTAAAAATAAAACAACTTTGTATGTGATGGATGCTCAATTAGGAGAAGTAGTACCATGGTTGAACTAAGGAATTTTTTGTCTATTTTTATCACTATTTGATTTTGGTCCAAGAAATGATGAAGGACAAAAGTTATTATCAGAATTGATCTCAAAATTGCAAACACACATTAACTGCCTTTAAGGTATGTCATCATCATCAAATTCCTGACATGTACCCTCAAGGGGTGTATGGGATATGATAGTACTACATGAAAAATTTACATCATTACTAACTTCCTATCTACAATTTTCCTCCAAATCAGTTTGTTACTTGTCAAGACTCAAACATTATTAGATCTTATATTTTTATTGTCTAAGGCACTTTGTACTGTATCAATCCACCTATATCTTGGTCTTCCTCTGGGTTGTTTTCCTGCCAACCTGGCAGAGAACACTTGTTTTGCTAATCTTTCCTCACCCATTCTGTTTAAGTGACCATGCCACCTGAGATTAGCTCTGCTAATGCATTCCTGGATGCTGACAATGTCAAGTTCTTTCCTAATATCCTCATTTTTAATACGATACTGCCATTGATGCCATCTGTTCAAGCCTATAATCTTTCTCAGGACTCTCATATCTGCGGTCTCTAGTCTTTGGTCAAGTGTTTTACTTCTGACCCAGCTCTCAGATCCATAAGTTAAAACTGGTTTGAACACTGTCTTGTATACAGCTAATTCATGTGGAATAAGAGTTTCTCTCTTATTCCATATGAATTTATTCAAATGACTGCCTACCATTCCAGCTTTGTTGATTCTGCAGTCTATTTCCATATTTAATTTTTATCTTCAGTAAAAATCGTGCCTAAGTAGCTGAAATGTTTTACTTGTTCCACATGTTCCCCATTCACAACACAGTTGATATTTTCAACAATTCTACCTATTTTCATTGTCTTTGTCTTTTTAATGCTGACCCTCATACCATATCTATTACAACAGTTATTCAATTTAGTCAGGGAATCTTGCAAACTTGTAGCAGATTTATTTAGAAGTATAACATCGTCCACATAAAGCAAAGAGCTGACATTAGCATCTCCAATTCTGATATATTATGATTCATTCTCAACTGTTTGTCGTAAAGTGAAGAGCTGATCCTGACAGCCTCAATTTGGCCTGAATGCAGCTTGTTCTTCACCAAGCTTTACTTCCACAATTTTTCTCAACCGTTTCTCAAGTATACTTGCATAGATCTTGCCAGGAACACTCAGTAGGGAAATACCTCTGTAATTCTCACATTCAGTTTTATTTCCCTTTTTATATATGGGTAATATTAGAGCTCTACTCCAATCATCGGGAATTCGTTCCTCTGTCCAGGCTTTCTGAACTATGCAGTGCAGCCACTGTAAGACTCTTATACCACCATACTCCAGCATTTCTGGTCGAATATGATCTACTCCTGCTGCCTTTCCACATTTCAAGCCTTTGATGGCTTTTTCTACTTCAAGCATGGATATGTATTCCTGACTGTATGCCTGTTGAGTGTTTTTTACCACGGTACTCTCACTGCTTGTTTCATTTAGCAATTTTTCGAAGTAATTACTCTATACTACAAGGATATCTTTTTCTCCTGTTTTCATGTCACCTTTATCATCTCTAACTCCTTTTACAGCACTCTTTCCTCCATTTCTAAGCTTCTTCAACAACCTCCAGAATATCTTACCACCTTCTTGATATTTATTTTCTGTGTTCTTGCCAAAGACCTCCCATGACTTTGGTTTAGCTAGTTTTACACAGTGTTTTGCTTACTTACATTTGTCTCTGTATTCTCTGAGAGCAAAAGCTGACTTATTTGCTAGGAACTTTTGATATTCTTTCTTCTTTTCCTTCACTGCCTGTTTAACTTCCTGTGTCCATCATGGATTTCTGATTTTTCTATCTTACAGACAACCTCACCACGTGCCTCTCTAGCTGAATCAATCTGATTTTTCTTCAAGGATTGCCACTGAAGCTCTAAGGTTTGGTTCCTGTTCTCAAACTCTTTCATTTTTTCTTCAATAATCTTTGTGTTTTTTAGTCTACGGTTCACATCTGAGAGCTGCTCAACTTTTATTCGCTTTAAAACTTTCTTACATGTTATTCTTTTCAATATGAAATTATGGCAAATATTTGTTGGATTTCTGCTCAGGACATGGACTGGTTATTACTAACACCATGTTCTAACATAATAATGTGAACAAATTCACATGGAGAGAAGAGGCAAAGAATAAGAAAAAAGTCTCATTGACTATGTTATTGTTGATAGTAATGTTTTCTCCCTGGTGCAGGACACCAGAGTATACTGAGGATTTGAAATTGATCGCTATTTAGTCTTGAGTAGGATAAAATTGAATTTCATATTGAAAAGAATAACATGTAAGAAAGTTTTAAAGCGAATAAAAGTTGAGCAGCTCTCAGATGTGAACTGTAGACTAAAATACACAAACTTTATTGGAAAAAAAATGACAGAGTTTGAGAACAGGAATCAAACCTTGGAGATTCAGTGGCAAGCCTTGAAGAAAGCCCTGATTGATTCAGCTAGAGAGGCATTGGTGAAGTTGTCCACAAGGAAAGAAAAATTAGAACTCCATGGTAGACACAGGAAGTTAAAGAGGCAGTGAAGGAAAAGAAGAAAGCATATCAAAAGTTCCGTGGCAATTAAGTCAGCTTTTGCTCTTAGAGAATACAGAGACAAATGCAAGAATGCTAAACACTGTGTAAAACTAGCTATACAAAAGTAATGGGAGGACATTGGCAAGAATATAGAAAATAAATATCAAGAAGGTGGCAAAATATTCTGGAGGTTGTTGAAGAAGCTTAGGAATGGAGGAAAGAGTGCTGTAAAAGGAGTTAGAGATGATAAAGGTGAAATGAAAACAGGAGAAAAAGATATCCTTGAAGTATGGAGTAATTACTTTGAAAAACTGCTAAATGAAACAAGCAGTGATAACAGCACAGTGGTAAAAAACACTGGCCAGGCATGCAGTCATTAATACATATTCATGCTTGAAATAGAAAAAGCCATCAGAGGCTTGAAATGTGGAAAGGCAGCAGGAGTAGATGATATTCGACCAGAAATGCTGAAGTATGGTGGTATAAAAGTCTTACAGTGGCTGCACTGCATAGTTCATTAAGCCTGGACAAAGGGACGAATTCCCAATGATTGGAGTAGAGCTCTCATAGTACCCATATATAAAAAGGGAAATAAAATAGACTTTTCTTATTCCTTGCCTCTTCTCTCCATGTGAATTTGTGCACATTTTTATGTTGGTACATTGTGTTTGTAATAACCAGTCCATGTCCTGATCAGAAATCCAACAAGTATTTGTCATTTTTATTATCCTTGCTCTTTTTTCCAAATTTTCCCAAAATATTTTTGTATGTCTGACAAATCATTTCCTACTCTGGTATTAAATTCCCAACACAGACCAACTTTTCGTTTTTCATTGTGTCAGTTGCTTTTTCTAAAGCATCAAAAAATTCCTCCACTTCTACCTTAGTAGAACCTTCTGTGGGACCATAGGCACAAATAAGTCTCATTGTCCAATTCCCCATTCTGATATTTGCCCACATCACTCTACTTGAGACTGCCTGCCATTCAAAAAGTTTAGCCTCATATTTTGTGTTGAATACTATTGCTACTCCTTCTTTTCCTTGATTTTCATTGCCTGAATATAGCATTATGTATTTATTGCTCAGAAAGATCTCACCAGTTTTTTTCTTTTTTGTGTCAGTCACCTATTATGTCAATCTGGTACTTATCTAAATTTTCAGCTAGCTCCATTTATTTGCCATTCAGGCTTCTTATATTGATAGTACCGATCGTTAACTCTGGTGATGTTTAGTTGATGTGTGCTTTCAGATTTGTTCTAGTAGCTGACTTTTCGATGTTCGCTCTGGTTCCCTGGTGAAAACAATGGGGACCTTGTTTGACGGGGTGATGCCCTAGCCGGCATGAAATTTTTTCATGTTGTACCATCATTTTCTATATTGGTTTAAGCCAATAAGAATACAATTTGGTCGGCTAAATCCCATATTGCCAGCCCATCCTCATTCGTTCTGTATCCAGGTATATACCCAACAGGGTGCACCACGAGAAGGTGAGGATTGGACATTAGGTCAGAAGCCCTGGTTGGTTCTCCACATTCCTTTAAAGGCTATGTGGAGGTGTCCTCTCAGTTATACAGCTTTGACCCTTAAGCACCCTATTTAAGATATGTATAGACTATAAATATGGTAAGAAAAAAGTGATAGAAAGCTAAGCTGCAAATGTTAAAATAGACATGAAATGTGAATTTGAGTTTCAGATCAGGTCCAAGACCCATGAGTTAATTACAGATAATGTAAATGAAGAATGAGAGAAATGTTGAGATGTAATGGTAGGTTGGAAACAATAGAAGAGGTATGTGTTGAAGAACAACTGGATTCAGAAAAGGAAATGAAACATGCTGGTTGAATGAGATACTTAAAGAAGCATTTAAGCCAAAATAAATAAATAAAGCTTTTCAGAAGCTCACAGAGACTAAATTAAATGATAATAGAATTGTTTATAATGAAAGTAAGAGTTATGGAAAAAAATAAAATAAATACAATATATAAATAAAAATAAAGTGGAAAAGATAAAAGACTGTAGGATGAATTCACACTTAAGTTGGAGGAGAATATTAATGGAAAAAGAAAATATTATGTGGATTAATGAAAAATAGAAGAAGCAATGAAGAACCAGATTTTTAATAAATGGAGTTGGAAAGCTTGTGACTACTGAAAGAGAGATTAGGATGATGCAACATTATAGGTCAGTTATACAAAGATGAAATACATAGTGAAGTGAATTTAGAGATGAGAGCTATAATAGGGAAATAGGTATGGCAGAGGTTGAAGAAACTGTAAGGAAAATGAAGAATTGAAAATTCCTGAGATAGATTCTGTTGAAATGATCAGAGTTTCTAGTAGTTTAATATTGAAATGCTTATGTGACATTTTAGAGACTGTGATTGGACAATGCAGATTATTATCCCAATGTATAAAGAAGGCTCATGATGGGAGTGTAGTAACTGTAGAGGAATAACATTATTGTGTCACCCTGCAAGCATTTATGAAAGGATAATTACAACAGGAATAAGGGATAAAACAGAGTAAAGTCTAAGAGAAGATCCGTTGGGTTTAAGAAATAAGGAGATCAACTATTGATTTGGTTTTTGTTGTAAGGGATGATAGAGAGACACTGGAAGTTTGGAAATAGAATATTTATGACTTTTCTGAATTTGGAAAATTGTTTGATTGTGTTCAGAAGGAAATAGTCTGGGAAAATTCATAAAAAAAAGGAAATATGGAAATAGAAAAAATAGTTATGATGAAGAATAAGTATTTAAATCTTTTAGTTGTATGAAGACTAAATATGATAATTTGATGGTTTACACAAATAACAGAGTGTAATGAGGAAGTGTCTCATCTCCATTGCTGTACATTATTATGGTGATGAATAGTGTAATAGATTAAAGACTAAAAAGGAGAAACATCTCTGTTTACAGATGAAGTGGTGATCTGGGCACATTCAGAAAAAGCACTGCAGAATTAACTGGACAAATGGAACTGTGTTACTCAGAACTGTGGGCTGCATATTAATAGCAAGGAGAGTGGGAGCATGGGTCTAAATTATAGAGAAAATGTAAAATGCACAAATCTTGAAGAGTCATGAAAAGTTCACATATTTGGGAAATGTACTTTTTATGATGGCATAACACATGAATGATCGTAGTACCTATTACACTGTAGTAATCAAGGAGAAAGGTAGCCTATCAGTTTGTATATTATCCCATATACATTGCTGGCTTGAACTTTTGTCTGGTTTCTGTCTTATTCCATATAAAAAGTGAGGATTGGACTTTGAATCAAAAGACTCGGTCATTTCTCTACATTCTTTATAGATTATGTGAAGTTTAACACTCCAACCGGCCATGACGTCTATAGGCGTCCAGCTAAACCTGGATACGATTCTGTAACACCCGTTGAATAACATGGATAAGAAGTGCAGTTTGGTCTCACTATTTCATCCACCTCAGCTGGTAGGGAGATTAATCTAAGTTATCTGGTTATCCTTAAGCAACCCACTGTTTCATTATTCATTACCGTTTATTATTCATAATAATTATCTTTTTTTAACAAACTGTTTTGGCAAAGGTAGCAAGAGAGAGAGAGATCAAAAAAGAAAGAAATTTACCACTTGTTATATCTTTTTAGTGTCATGTGTGTTAAGTTTCTGCCAAATACCCATATGTTCTTCAGTGGAGGAAAGGATCGAAAAATAAAGCAATGGGATGCAGATAACTTTCAAAAAATTGTTACACTGGATGTAAGTCGGCTGTTTTTTTATATATTTTCCTTCCCTTATCAATCCAAATAATGCTCTATATTTTATGTCAAGTTTGATATAATTTTTTCCTCATAATTTAATGTTAAGAACATAGAAACCTTGTCTGAATGGGAAAATATTAGGCATTTCGATGTTTATAATCTACATTCGATTCCTGTTAATGGGCCACATCAGTAATAGCATAGTTTGGTCCGATTAAGTGGCTGCCCTAATTGAACAAAGTTTCATGCAGAGAGTTTAAAAAGGTGTATGTACATAAGACAAAATACGAGTTTAGAGAAGTTTTGTTTATTGCATATCAAAATTACTGACATAGATAAACACTTGACTTTAATCAAAATAAAATATTTGCCATAAAATTAATTTAATTTATATACATATTAAACACATGCAGTTCTTAGTTGTTAATATTGATCATGCATAGTGTGTCAGTTTTTGATTGACACTGCAATTAAAAGACAAATCAGTCTTCCTGCATGAAATAGTTGTGATTTAGTAATAAATTTTCTAGCATCCTGTGTAGTCACTTATTAAAGCTTGGGAGCGTCATCCTCGTCATTTTCTTTTTCTTCTAATGTTTTGGTTTTGGTTCAATTTCGCCCTCAAAATCATTCTTTTCATTATAGCATTGAAGAAGACTGTAATTGGATGCAAATGCTTCATAGTTTCTGATGTGGTTCACTTTCAGTGGGATATTATTTTTGCAGTTAGCCATGTTTGGCATATCCATGATTGAACACTTAAAAGAACAGTGAGAAAAACTGTTTTGAATGGTCTTGTTGCTTTTTCCTTGTTAGCTATCAGCCATAAACCGTATTGCTTGTAAAAGATTAACTTTTATATTGATCTCCTTAGCACTCGCCCAGAACCAGTAAAATTTTTCTTGATTTCCATTGTAATTCCTTGTCCAAACTCATAAGCCAATTTATAAAAAATTCAGATATCCATGCATTTTTGTTCACATGGTACTGAACTGGTAAATTTTCCATTCTAGATACCTTTCTGGTTCTAACTTTTTTGGGGCACGTGGCAGACTTTAATGACCAAAATATTGATGGCACAGCAGGGAATATTAGTAATTATTGTTGCTAAATTCAAGTCGTGAACAACTTTTTATTAAATACACAGTTAAGTAAATACAAGCAATATCACACAAAAAGGCATAATAAAAACGCTTTTATTACATTATACAAGAACATCAAAAACTAACAAAAGGAACACAAAAATCACTTATATTTTTCATTTATAATGAATCACTTATAAATGAAATTACAATATTAAATAAAGGTTTGTAAATAAAGTTTATTTTGATATTTGTGCTTGTCTTGTCTTTGTTATCTCTTCTAGATTTGTCTGAAATAATGTTGGTTGCATATCCTTCTCCAAAGTCTCCAGTTCTGAGCATTTCTTATTTTATTTATTTATTTATCATTATCACCATCATCAAATTCCAGCCATGTACTCTCAAGGGGTATACACGATATGATGGTACTACATGAAAAATTTACATCATTACTAACTTCCTATCTACAATTTTCCTCCAAATCAGTCTGCTATCTGTCAAGACTCCAACATTACCAGATCTTATATTTCTATCGTCTAAGGCATTTTGTACTGTATCAATCCACCTATATCTTGGTCTTCCTCTGGGTCTTTTTCCTGTAATCCTGGCAGAGAACACTTGTTTTGCTAATCTTTCCTTACCCATTCTGTTTAAGTGACCACACCACACAAGATTAGCTCTGCTAACTCATTCCTGGATGCTGACAGTGTCAAGTTCTTTCCTAATATCCTCGTTTTTAATATGATATTTCCATTGATGCCATCTGTTCACGCCTCTAATCTTTCTCAGGACTCTCATATCTGCGGTTTTTAGTCTTTGATCAAGTGTTTTACTTCTGACCCAGCTCTCAGCTCCATAAGTTAAAACTGGTTGACACGTTATTGTTGATAGTGATGTTTTCTCCCTGGTGCAGGACACCATAGTGTACAGAGGATTTGAAATTGGAAGCGATCACTATTTAGTCTTGAGCAGGATAAAATCATCATCATCTTCAAATTCCTGCCATGTACCCTCAAGGGGTGTACAGGATATGATAGTACTACACGAAAAAAAATACATCATTATTAACTTCCTATCTACAATTTTCCTCCAAATCAGTTTGTTACATGTCAAGACTCCAACATTATCAGATCTTATATTTCTATCGTCTAAGGCACTTTGTACCGTATCAATCCACCTGTATCTTGGTCTTCCTCTGGGTTATTTTGCTGCCAACCTGGCAGAGAACACTTGTTTTGCTAATCTTTCTTCGCCCATTCTGTTTAAGTGACCATACCACCTGAGATAAGCTCTGCTAATGCATTCCTGGATGCTGACAATGTCAAGTTCTTTCCTAATATCCTCGTTTTTAATATGATATTGCCTTTGATGCCATCTGTTCACGCCTCTAGTCATTCTCAGGACTCTCATATCAGCAGTCTCTAGTCTTTGGTCAAGTGTTTCAGCTCTCAGATCCATAAGTTAAAATTGGTTTGAACACTGTCTTGTATTTATTCAGCTAATTTAGTGTTTTGACTAATTTCTATGTGACATCAGCTTGAAACGGATGTAGGCTGTAACGTTTTTGTCAAGTTATTTGAAATGTTTTGAAACTCAGGGGCTACCCTGAGTGTTGAGTCTTCAAAATTCGAGTCATCAGAATTCAAGGAACCTGCCTACCAGTCCGGAACAAGGGGGATTGGGTGCCGTAGGCATCAGGGGGCAGATCCCCTAGTTCCATACAAATTTATTCAGTTGACTTCCTACCATATCAGCTTTGTTGATTCTGCTGTTATCATCATCAAATTCCTGTCATGTACACCTCAAGGGGTGTACAGGATATGATAATACTACATGAAAAAAAATACATCATTACTAACGTCTTATCTATAATTTTCCACCAAATCAGTATGTTACTTGTCAAGACTCCAACATTATCAGATCTTATATTTCTATCGTTTAAGGCACTTTTTTACCTTATCAATCCACCTATATCTTGGTCTTCCTCTGAGTCGTTTTCCTGCCAACCTAGCAGAGAACACTTTTTTCTTAATCTTTCCTTGCTCATTCTGTTTAAGTGACCACATCACACAAGATTAGCTCTGCAAACTCATTCCTGGATGCTGACAGTGTCAAGTTCTTTCCTAATATCCTCGTTTTTAATATGATATTGCCATTGATGCCATTTGTTCGTGCCCCTAATCTTTCTCAGAACTCACTTATCTGCAGTCTCTAGTCTTTGGTCAAGTGTTTTACTTCTGATCCAGCTCTCAGATCCATAAGTTAAAATTGGTTTGAACACTGTTTTGTATACAGCTAATTTAGTGTTCCGACTAATTTCTCTCTTATTCCATATGAATTTATTCAATTTACTTCCTACCATACCAGTTTTGTTGATTCCATTGTCTTTTTCCATATTTAATTTACCATCTTCAGTAAAAATCGTGCCTAAGTAGCTGAAATGTTTTACTTGTTTTATAGGTTCTCCATTCAAAATGCAGTTGATATTTTCAATGTTTCTGCCTATTTTCATTGTCTTTGTCTTTTTAATGCTGACCTTCATACCATATCTATTACAACAGTTATTCAATTTAGTCAGGGAATCTTGCAGACTTGTAGTGGATTTATTTAGAAGTATAACATCAACTGCCTAAAACAAAGAGCTGAGATTAATATCTCCAATTTTGATATCAGGTTTAATACCACTTTCCTTCATAATGTGATCCATATAGATAATGAATAACGAAGGGAATAATATACATCCTTGTCTGACACCAGATTTAACATTAAACCAAGTTTTTGTTCTTCCTTCAATTCTATCTGCTTAAACTCAAATAAAGACTAATATTGCTTGATATAATGACTCATGAACACCATATAACCATAGCATTTTGAATAACTTCTCTCTTGGCATCTTGTCATATGCCTTTTCCAGATCTACAAAACTTAAAAATTCAGATCTTTGTTATATTCCCATGATTTATTAACTATTTGTTGTAAAGTGAAAGTCTGATTGACAGCTTCTATTTGGCATGAATCCAGCTTAGTCTCCTCCAAGATTCTCTTCCACAATTCTTCTTATCCGTTTCTGAAGTATACTTGCATAAATCTTAGAAGGAACACTCAGTAGGGAAATACCTCTGTAATTCTCACATTCAGTTTTATTTCCCTTTTTATATATGGATACTATCAAAGCTGTACTCCATTCATCCTGAAATCGTCTTTCTGTCCAGGCGTTCTGAACTATGCAGTACAGCCACTGTAAGACTTTTACACATCTATACTTGAGGATTTCTAGTTGAATATCATCTACTCCTGCTGCCTTTCCAGATTTCAGACTTTTGATGGTTTTTTTCTGCTTCAAGTATGGATATGTGTTTCTGACTGCATGTCTGATCAGTGTTGTTTACCACTGTGCTCTCATCCATGCTTGTTTCATTTAGCAGTTTTTCGAAGTAATTACTCCATAGTTCAAGGATATCTTTTTCTCCTGATTTCATGTCACCTTTATTATCTGTAATTCCTTTTACAGCACTCTTTCCTCCATATCTGAGCTTCTTCAACATGCTCCAGAATATTTTGCCACCTTCTTGATATTATTTTTTTTCTGTGTTCTTGCGAAAGTCCTCCCATGACTTTTGTTTAGCTAGTTTTACACAGTGTTTACCTTTCTTACATTTGTCTCTGTATTCTCTAAGAGCACCAGCTGACTTATTTCCCAGGAACTTTTGATATGCAGTTGCACATATACACGCATATACATGAAGTGGGAAATTTCAACAATACATTTATTGCTTTCTTTGTTAATATTTTATATTCTTCTTCAATTTATATCTAAAAACACTCCAGGGACACATCCGAAATTTTTAATCTTAATGATCTGTCAGCTGTTAATGATATCAATTCTTCTTTTTGGAGAGACAAGTCAAAAGAAGTATTAGAAACTGAAAATGGATTTCTTATCTAATCA
Organism: Typopeltis vanoorti; assembly: GCF_054136105.1. Classification (NCBI taxonomy): domain Eukaryota; kingdom Metazoa; phylum Arthropoda; class Arachnida; order Uropygi; family Thelyphonidae; genus Typopeltis; species Typopeltis vanoorti. The sequence goes on along the minus strand of NC_143567.1, from coordinate 65,630,846 downwards.
AAGTTTTCAATTTGTAAGGTTGGATTTTTTTTTTTTTTTTTTTTTTTTTTTTTTTTTTTTTTTTTTTTTTTTTTTTGTACTTTTGAGCAAAGATTGCAAATGTTCTTTTACTTTGTTTATTATGGATTTTGTACACTATTTGTCATTAGATGGAAACATTTCCAAATTGTTTTCATTTGTTTTAATAATCCAGAATGATATGTATTTTTTCAAATTACCATAATTTGTCAGTTATGTAAGTATATTTTCATTTTGTCCTTGCAGAGACGTATTAATTCCATTCAAGTAATTAAATATATCTGCCAGGTAAGATAACTTGCACCATATTTTGTCTTTCAAGTAAGAAGAAAATAAACTGGTTTTCACTATCAAAAATTACAAGTGATGCTTCTTCAAGTTCCAAAACTCGACATAACACTCTTCCCCTCAAGAGCCACTGAACCTCTGCATGAAACAACGAACATTATTGTTTTGCTTCCATTGATGTGGAAATTGCATTAAATATTCTAGTTTTCCGAGGTCTTGATTTTACATACTCATGGTGCACCCTGTTGGGTATCTACCTGGATACTGAATGAATGAGGATGAGCTGGCAATTTGGGATTTAGCCAACCAAATTGTATTCTTATTGGCTTAAACCAAAATACAACATGACAAAATTTCATGCCGGCTAGGGTGTCGCTCGATTAAACAAGGCCCTCGTTGTTTTCTCCAGGGAACCAGGGCGAACAGCGAAAAGTCAGCTACTGGAACAAATCTGAAAACACACCCCAACTCAACATCCCCAGAGTTAAAGATCGGTACTATCAACATAACAAGCATGAATGGCAAAGAAATGGTGCTAGCTGAGGAATTAGATAGGTACCAGATCGACATAATAGGGGTGATTGAAACAAAAAAAAAAGACAAAAACTGGTGAGATCTTTCTGAGCAATAAATACAAAATGTTATATTCAGGCAATGAAAATCAAGGAAAAGAAGGAGTAGCAATAGTATTCAACACAAAATACGAGGCTAATCTTCTTGAATGGCAGTCAGTCTCAAGTAGAGTAATGTGGGCAAATATGAGAATTGGGAACTGCACAATGAGACTTATTTGTGCCTATGGTCCCACAGAAGGTTCTACTAAGGTAGAAGCGGAGGAATTTTTTGAAGCTCTAGAGAAAGCTACTGACACAATGAAAAAGGAAAAATTGGTCCTTCTTGGGGATCTAAATAGCAGAGTAGGAAGTGATTGTCAGACATACAAAAATGTTTTGGGAAAATTTGGAGAAACGAGTAAAGCTAATAATAATGACAAATATCTGTTGGATTTCTGCTCAGGACATGGACTGGTTATTACTAACACCATGTTCCAACATAAAAATGTGCACAAATTCACATGGAGAGAAGAGGCTAGGAATAAGAAAAGTCTCATTGACTATGTTATTGTTGATAGTGATGTTTTCTCCCTGGTGCAGGACACCAGAGTGTACAGAGGGTTTGAAATTGGAAGCGATCACTATTTATATGTATATATATACATAAAACCCCTTTTTTACACTTTTCAGGGGACTGATGGAAAAAAAGTGTAAATAGCAAGAAATGTAAAAAAAAAATGTTTAAATAAGGCTAAAAGATGACTTACTGCTAGTATGCGAGTCTGCATACCAGATTACAAAATTTAATAACTGTAAATAAATGAATTTACAATTACTTACATTTATCTCTTTAAAATAATCTTTTTTTTTTTTTTTGACATTGAGCCAGATTGCTTTGCATTGAGTTCAGTGCTTGACTTATTTTTTTACTATTGTGTTCAAAGTGGACACAGAGAGTCCAAGATCTTTTGCTAAATGCACACATGTTCAGGAATGCCAATCTACACGTCGCAGAATTGCCATCTTTTCTTCTACCAAAATACATTTTCTGTCTTTTTTCTCCATGTTACTAACATGGATAATCCACCACTGCAACTTGGAAGCAAATTTCACACGCTAAATTATGTAGCAGAAATTCTGCAGTATCAATTCATACTGTGATTAAAAATCACGGTATCACTACATTACTGCAGCAAGCATGCAGGTCACCGTGATTGCGGAAACGAAACTACAGCCAAAAGTAAGTAATGCCATCTGGGAATAGAAATGCGGGAAATAACGTCCACATCAAGTTGTTAATGGCGGGAAAACAATACATCGTAAGAATAGGCCTTAAGATGTGATCAACGGAAAATGACGTAAATGGCAGGAAAACGTAAATTGCTAGAATTTAAAAATGGGGTTTTACTGTATTTAGTCTTGAGCAGGATAAAATTGAATTTCATATTGAAAAGAATGACAGGTAAGAAAGTTTTAAAGAGAATAAAAGTTGAGCAGCTCTCAGATGTGAACTGTAGACTAAAATACACAAAGATTATTGAAGAAAAAATGAAAGAGTTTGAGAACAGGAACCAAACCTTGGAGATTCAGTGGCAAGCCTTGAAGAAAACCCTGATTGATTCAGCTAGAGAGGCATGTGATGATATTGTCTGCAAAGATAGAAAAATCAGAACTCCATGGTGGAAACAGGAAGTTAAAGAGGCAGTGAATTAAATAAAAGAAGAAAGCATATCAAAAGTTTCTGGCAAATAAATCAGCTTGTGTTCTTAGAGAATACAGAAACAAATGTGGGATAGATAAACACTTTGTAAAACTAGCTAAACAAACGTCGTGGGAGGACTTTGGCAACAACATAGAAAATAAATATCAAGAAGGTGGCAAAATATTTTGGAGGTTGTTGAAGAAGCTCAGAAATGGAGGAAAGATTGCTGTAAAAGGAATTAGAGATGATAAAGGTGATATGAAAACACGAGAAAAAGATATCCTTGAAGTATGGAGTAATTACTTCAAAAAATTGCTAAATGAAACAAGCAGTAAGAGCACAGTGGTAAATAACATTCAACAGGCATACAGTCAGGAATACATATCCATACTTGAAGTAGAAAAAGCCATCAAAGGCTTGAAATGTGGAAATGCAGCAGGAGTAGATGATATTCGACCAGAAATGCTGAAGTATTGTGGTCTAAACATCTTACAATGGCTGCACTGCATAGTTCATATGGTCTTGTCAGAGGGGCAAATTTCTGATGATTGGAGTAAAGCTCTCATGGCACCCATATATGAAAAGGGAAATAAAACTGAATGTGAGATTTGCAGAGACATTTCCCTACTGAGTGTTCCTGGTAAGATTTATGCCAGTATACTCGAGAAACAGTTGAGAAGAATTGTGGAAGATAAGCTTGGTGAAGAACAAGCTGGATTCAGGACAAAGAGGCTGTCAGTATCAGATCTTCACTTTACGACAGATAGTTGAGAAATCATGGGAATATAACAAAGATCTGTATGTAAATTTTTATATAATATAATAAATTTAGTTTAATCCTTTATCCAAGTGTGAGCAAACAAAGTTTGCGCCTGAAAGTATTTTCAGGACTGGGTTAAGGTGATACAACACCAGGGCAACTCGTTGCAAAGGTGGAGCAAGCTACCAACACTCCTATCTTAGTATCTCCTATAATGCAAAACACATCTCCTTGCGGATATGTCTAATGTTATGCATTAAGGGAAGGGCCACTACCCAGACCGGTTTCGACCTTTATTGAGGTCTCTTCAGTGGGAGCCAGGCCCAAGTCGAGATATCAGGCAGAAGCATTAGCAGGTCATCTCCACCTATAGGAATTGCCAATTGGTGTGCCACCCTTTTTTTAATAAATTACTCTGGATTTAGAGAAAGATGTTGAAAGTTTATTTTCCACTTGGTTAGAGTATAATAAATTTAGTTTAATCCTTTATCCAAGTGTGAGCAAACAAAGTTTGCGCCTGAAAGTATCTTCAGGACTGGGTTAAGGTGATACAACACCAGGGCAACTCGTTGCAAAGGTGGAGCAAGCTACCAACACTCCTATCTTAGTATCTCCTATAACGCCTGAATATACTTTCAGGCGCAAACTTTGTTTGCTCACACTTGGATAAAGGATTAAACTAAATTTATTATACTCTAACCAAGTGGAAAATAAACTTTCAACATCTGTATGTAAGTTTTGTCGATCTGGAAAAGGCATATGACAAGGTGCCCAGAGGGAAGCTATTCAATATGCTACAGTTATATAGTGTCAATGGGGCATTATATCAAGCAATACTTAGTCTTTATTTGAATTGTAAGTCAGCAGTTAGAATTGATGGAAGTACAGGAAGATGGTTTAATGTTAAATCTGGTGTGAGACAAGGATGTACATTATCCCCTCTGTTATTCATCATCTATATGGACCACATTTTGAAGGAAAGTGGTATTAAACATGATATCATAATTGGAGATGTTAATCTCAGGTCTTTGCTTTATGTGGACGATGTTATACCTCTAAATAAATCCGCTACAAGTCTGCAAGATTCTCTGATTAAATTGAATAACTGTTGTAATAGATATGGAATGAAGATCAGCAATAAAAAGAAACGATGAAAATAGGGAGAATCATTGAAAATGTCAACTGTGTTGTGAATGGAGAACCTGTGGAACAAGTAAATCATTTCAGCTACTTAGGCATGATTTTTATTGGAGATGGTAAATTAAATATAGAAATAGATAACAGAATCAACAAAGCTGGTATGGTATGAACTCAGTTGAATAAATTCATATGGAATAAGAGAAATTAGTCGGATTACTAAATTAACTGTATAGAAGATAGTATTCAAGCCAATTTTAACTTATGGATCTGAGAGCTGGGTCAGAAGTAAAACACTTGACCGAAGACTAGAGACCGCAGATATGAGAGTCCTGAGAAAGATTAGAGGCGTGAACAAATGGCATCAATGGCAATATCATATTAAAAACAAGGATATTAGGAAAGAACTTGATATTGTCAGCATCCAGGAATGCGTTAGCAGAGCTAATCTCAGGTGGTATGGTCACTTAAATAGAATGGGAGAGGAAAGATTAGCAAAACAATTGTTCTCTGCCAGGTTGACAGGAAAAAGATCCAGGGGAAGACCAAGATATAGGTGGATTGATATTGTAGAAAGTGCCTTATACGATAGAAATGTAAGATCTGATATTGTTGGAGTCTTGACAAGTAACAGACTGATTTGGAGGAAAATTGTAGATAGGAAGTTAGTAATGATGTAAATTTTTCATGTAGTACTATCATATCCTGTGCACCCCTTGAGGGTACATTGCAGGAATTTGATGATGATGGTGATTTTACATAATTTACAATGTTAATTACGTGACTTAAAACCAGGTTTAGTTTCTCAGCTAGTGTTTTGGCAATAAGTTCTTTATGTAAGAAGCTATTGGTAACTATAATATTAGGATTTGTTTTCTTTGCAAATGCAGCAAAACCATTCTCTGAATCTATCTTGGATTTTGTGCAGTCAGTGCAATGCTGACATAAGATTGCCATGAAATTGTGTTTTGGTTAAAATAAAAAAAAATTAGTTAAAAGAATCAAAAATTTCTTTATCTGTGGTTCTGGCTACAAAGGTCTCTACCAAAGAGAAACTGATTAACTATTTCACTCTTATTTAACAAACAAATAAATCCAATAAATCAGTACAAATTTACATCTGTAGATTCATCAGTTTGTAAAGAAAACTTAAATTGTTTTTTACCACAATTAACAACATTTTTTGAAATATCAATAATTCTTCTCGTGATAGTATCATCAAACATTGGAATTTTAGCAATTTCCTTTACTGAATCTTGTCCAATCATTCTTCCAACAATAATTTTACTAGCAGGTAAAATTAAAATTTCAGCTATTATATGTGATTTACACTCTTTTGCAATTAATTCAGCAATTTTGTATGATGCAAGCTGAACTTTATCAGATACCTTAACAATGCTTTAAAAACTTTTTTGTTGTGTAGTTTGTATTTCTAACAATTGTTTGAAACGATGTCTGTCTTTGAATGCAAGATTTGAATGAAGTGTATTGAAGTGGTGTTTTAATTTGCTGGGAACCATTGTACTGTTCAGCTTCATTTCTCCACAAACACAAAATAATGGGAAAGGAAACTCTTTTTTCACTCATTCAAGTGAAAGTCCAAGCAACTTTCATGTAATATCGTGTGGTACTTTTATGCTTCTGTAAATGGATACATTCCACAGCATTGCTTGTGGTAGCTAAGTTATCATCACTCTTCTTGTGATCATTGTGCTGTGAAGAGTTTTTGAATATTCATATCTAGTGCTTCCTTTCTGAATATATAAATAATGATTAAAATAAATTAATTATTTATAAATATTGGCATTATTAAAATAGTTACCACTGTTTTCTAACAAATCAATTAATAAAAAAGTCTTTAAACACTGCATGCAATAGCAGTAAACATGATAAGAAAGTAAGATTATGGTACTTTGAAACATATATGATGCACCTGACACTCAAGTGTTAGAAATGCTGTTTCATCAAGGATTATAATATTCAATATTGATTGTAGTTTAACATTATGCATTTACCAACGACATGTACTGAAGTTTTTATTCAGTAGCCAAAACACTTGCTCAAATTACTGCTATTGCAAACAATCAAGACACCAAGTTAGTTATTTTTGATTTTTATGGCACAACGACATCAAAGGTCATACTGCTCCAGGACACAGGTTACAGCTGTACATATAGTAAACAGTTAGTGGGAAAATGACAAATATCCATGCCCCTGGCAGGGTTCAAACCCACAGCCTCTTGGCTGGAGAGCAGATACGCTAACCACTTGGCCAACTAGGTCGGCAGATATTAAGTCATGAACACATCAGCAGTGTGAGGAGAAAATGATGCTAAGCCAGAGGAAATTACCTGTGCATGTATTGATGAAGAGTCACAACTGCTACCCTAGCCACCAGCTTCATAGAATCTGTCGAATCTGTCAATTGTCGAATTTTTTGGAAGGATGTGTGATCCCTATGGCATATTCAGCAGAGATATGAAAAATGCCAAAGGAAGGAAAAGTTTGCAATTTGCATAATTTCTACTTATGAGAAGAATTTATCAACAGAGGATTGCATATTTCTACTGAAGCACATTACTTCTAAAAAATAATGCTTCTATTTTTAATAAACACAAAAACGTATTCTGATTATAAGACCATTGGTTTCATACACATATGCAAGAACGCCAACTAGTTTCGCTAGCATACTGTCTAGCTTTGTGAAGACTAAAAAAGGTGAAAAAATAATGATAAATGCAAAAAAAAAACGAAAGAATACAGTAACCGTTTACAACGGTTAGGCAACCAAATTTGACAGCTCGCATGACAATGTATGCATGTAGCGAGATGCTTCGGTCATTATTGTGAATACACGTTACATAGTTTTTAGCATACTGTAGTTCCGCTATACTTAATGAATTAATCTGATTTTTCCATGTATCTTTCAGTACTGCTCCTTGATTTCTGTTCAAGTTATTTCCTGTTCGTAGTACCACTGCTGCTTCTTTGAATATTCGGCATCTGTAATCATCCTCTATATATGGCATTGAGCTGTTTTCCCAATCTATTGTGTGGTTACATATATGATGTAACCACACAATATTTATGAGAAAAAATATGAGAAGTGATGCACCAAACCTGAGGTATCCATTCTGTTGTGATTTACATCTCCAGCGTGTTCCTTCTGTCTAATTTCCAGGCTTCTTGAAGTTTAGCCTATGTTGGTGAGATCTTTCTGAGCAATAAATAAAAAATGTTATATTCAGGCAATGACAATCAAGGAAAAGAAGGAGTAGCCATAGTATTCAACACAAAATATGAGGCTAATCTTCTTGAATGGCAGTCAGTCTCAAGTAGAGTAATGTGGGCAAATATGAGAATGGGGAACTGGACAATGAGACTTATTTGTGCCTATGGTCCCACAGAAGGTTCTACTAAGGTAGAAGTGGAGGAATTTTTTGACGCTTTAGAAAAAGCAACTGACACAATGAAAAAGGAAAAGTTGGTCCTTGTTGGGGATCTAATTAGCAGAGTAGGAAATGATTGTGAGACATACAAAAACATCTTGGGAAAATTTGAAGAAAAGAGCAAAGCTAATAATAATGGCAAATATCTGTTGGATTTCTGCTCAGGACATCGACTGGTTATTATTAACACCATGTTCCAACATAAAAATGTGCACAAATTCACATGAAGAGAAGAGGCTAGGAATAAGAAAAGTCTCATTGACTATGTTATTGTTGATAGTGATGTTTTCTCCCTGGTGCAGGACACCAGAGTGTACAGAGGATTTGAAATTGGAAGTGATCACTATTTAGTCTTGAGCAGGATAAAATTGAATTTCATATTGAAAAGAATAACATGTAAGAAAGTTTTAAAGCGAATAAAAGTTGAGCAGCTCTCAGATGTGAACTGTAGACTAAAATACAGAAAGATTATTGAAAAGAAAATGAAAGAGTTTGAGAACAGGAATCAAACCTTGGAGATTTAGTGGCAAACTCTGAAGAAAACATTGATTGATTCTGCCAGAGAGGCATGTGGTGAGGTTGTGTGCAAGGATAAAAAAATCAGAACTCCCTGGTGGACACAGGAAGTTAAAGAGGCAGTGAAGGAAAAGAAGAAAGGATATCAAAAGTTCCTGGCAAATAAGTCAGCTTTTACTCTTACAGAATACAGAGACAAATGTAAGAAAGCTAAACAGTGTGTAAAACTAGCTAAACAAAAGTCATGGAAGGACTTTGGCAAGAATATAGAAAATAAATATCAAGAAGGTGGCAAAATATTCTGGAGGTTGTTGAAGAAGCTTAGGAGGAAAGAGAGCTGTAAAAGGAGTTAGAGATGATGAAGGTGACATGAAAACGGGAAAAAAAGATATCCTTGAAGTATGGAGTAATTACTTTGAAAAACTGCTAAATGAAACAAGCAGTGATGACAACACAGTGATAAAAAACACTGACCAGGCATGCAGTCAGGAATACATATCCATACTTGAAGTAGAAAAAGCAATCAAAGGCTTGAAATGTGGAAAGGCAGCAGTAGCGGATGATATTCGACCAGAAATGCTGAAGTATGGTGGTATAAAAGTCTTACAGTGGCTGCACTGCATAGTTCAGAAAGCCTGGACAGAGGGACGAATTCCCGATGATTGGAGTGGAGCTCTCATAGTACCCATATATAAAAAGGGAAATAAAACTGAATGTGAGAATTACAGAGGTATTTCCCTACTGAGTGTTCCTGGCAAGATCTATGCAAGTATACTTGAGAAACGGTTGAGAAGAATTGTGGAAGAAAAGCTTGGTGAAGAACAAGCTGGCCAAATAGAGGCTGTCAGGATCATATCTTCACTTTACGACAAATAGTCGAGAAAGCATGGGAATATAACAAAGATCTATATTTAAGTTTTGTCGATCTGGAAAAGGCATATGACAAGGTGCCAAGAGAGAAGCTATTCAATACGCTGCAGTTATATGGTGTCGATGGGGCATTATATCAAGCAATACTTAGTCTTTATTTGAGTTGTAAGTCAGCAGTTAGAATTGAAGGAAGTACAGGAAGATGGCTTAATGTTAAATCTGGTGTGAGACAAGGATGTACATTATCCCTCTGTTATTCATTATCTATATGGATCACATTATGAAAGAAAGTGGTATTAAACCTGATATCAAAATTGGAGATGTTAATGTCAACTCTTTGCTTTATGCGGATGATGTTATACTTCTAAATAAATCCGCTACAAGTCTGCAAGATTCTCTGACTAAATTGAATAGCTGTTGTAATAGGTATGGTATGAAGGTCAGCAATAAAAAGACAAAGACAATGAAAATAGGCAGAATCATTGAAAATGTCAACTGTGTTGTGAATGGAGAACCTGTGGAACAAGTAAAACATTTCAGTTACTTAGGCACGATTTTTACTGAAGATGGTAAATTAAATATAGAAATAGACAACGGAATCAGCAAAGCTGGTATGATGGGAAGTCAATTGAATAAATTCATATGGAATAAGAGAGAAATTAGTCAGAACACTATATTAGCTGTATACAAGACAGTGTTCAAACCAGTTTTAACTTATGGATCTGAGAGCTGGGTCAGAAGTAAAACACTTGACCAAAGACCGCAGATATGAGAGTCCTGAGAAAGATTAAAGGCGTGAACAGATGGCATCAATGGCAATATCATATTAAAAATGAGGATATTAGGAAAGAACTTGACTTTGTCAGCATCCAGGAATGCGTTAGCAGAGCTAATCTCAGGTGGTATGGTCACTTAAATAGAATGGGAGAGGAAAGATTAGCAAAACAAGTGTTCTCTGCTAGGTTGGCAGGAAAACGTCCCAGATGAAGACCAAGATATAGGTGGATTGATACGGTACAAAGTGCCTTAGATGATAGAAATATAAGATCTGATAATGTTGGAGTCTTGACAAGTAACAGACTGATTTGGAGGAAAATTGTAGATAGGAAGTTAGTAATGATGTAATTTTTTCATGTAGTACTTTCATATCCTGTACACCCCTTGAGGGTACATGGCAGGAATTTGATGATGATGATGAGAAAAGTCCACAAATGCATGGTATTCTATAAACATTTGCATATTTGAAAAATGGAACTCTGTCTTTAGGGGATCTTAAAAACTGTCTAATGGTTGCAGTCAGTTTAAACACAACTCTGATGTTGTTAGGCTTCAAAATTCTAGCTATTTTAGTGGAGACTGAACCAACATAGGGGATGACTACGGATGAAACGTACTGAGTAGCTATTCTTTGTTGTTGGAGGTTATTTTTATAAAGCAATTTGTTGATTATGTTTAGAGGATAACCATTTTGAGATAGCGATTTCGATATTTGAGAACTTCGTCTGTGACTATGTTTTGGGCTCTATTTCGTAACATATGGATGATGCTGTATATTTGTGTATGATGATGATTGGAAGTAAAATGCAGATACCGTCCAGTATCTGTTGGTTTTCTATATATAGTAAGTGTAATATTATCATTCTCTTGTCTTTTGACCAATATATCTAAAAAAGGTAGTTGTTGAGATTGTTTTCCAATTCTAAAGTAAATTTGATTTTGTTGTGAAACAAGTTGATAATCAACAAATTGCTTTATAAAAATAACCTTCAACAACAAAGGATAGCTACTCAGTACATTTCATCTGTAGTCATCCCCTATGTTGGTTCAGTCTCCACTAAAATAGCTAGAATTTTGAAGCCTTACAACATCAGAGTTGTGTTTAAACCGACTGCAACCATTAGACAGTTTTTAAGATCCCCTAAAGACAGCGTTCCATTTTTCAAATATGCAGGTGTTTATAGAATATCATGCGCACTTGCAATGTGCCAGTTATTGAAATTGTTTTGTCAAATTGAAATGCAAAGTTAAAAAATTGTGGACTTTCCTACATAGGCCAAACTTCAAGAAGCCTGGAAATTAGACAGAAGGAACACGTTGAAGATGTAAATCACAACAGAATGGATACCTCAGGTTTGGCGCATCACTTCTCAACTTCTAACCACACAATAGATTGGGAAAACAGCTCGATGCCATATATAGAGGATGATTACAGATGCTGAATATTCAAAGAAGCAGCAGTTGTCCTATGAACAGGAAATAACTTGAACAAAAATCAAGGAGCAGTATTGAAAGATACATGGAAAAATCAGATTAATTCATTAAGTATAGCGGAACTACAGTACGCTAAAAACTATGTAACGCGTATTCACAATAATGACTGAAGCATCTCGCTACATGCATACATTGTCACGCGAGCTGTCAAATTTGGTTGCCTAACCGTTGTAAATGGTTACTGTATTTTTTCGGGTTTTTTTTTTTTTTGCATTTATTATTTTTTTTTCACCTTTTTTTAGTCTTGACAAAGCTAGACAGTATGCTAGCGAAACTAATCGGCATTCTTGTGCATATGTGTATTAAACCGATGGTCTTATAATCAGAATAAGTTTTTTTGTTTATTACAGTATATAAAGACCAAATATGAATAGTCTAAATGGCTTCTATTTTTAATAAAAATTTTCGTGGCACACTGCATTCGATCTTATGGCATACTAGCTGAGAACCACTACTTGAAAGCATTGCGGTCTGTCCCTTTTACCAGTAGCTAGCAGCTTTTGTTTACTAGTTTTTGACATATTTGAACAGCATGACACAGTTACATGATCTGTTGTTTTTATTGATTTTTATAATGCATTTATAACACAGTGAACTATCTGGCATTCCATGATAAAATAGACATACTTTGTCAGTATTGCAAGTGTCATCAGCACTGAATTTTTGAATCAAGATCATGTAATTTTCATTCTTAAACTATATTTTGTCACTCAATTAGATAATTTAAACTGAAATATATTGATTTTTATTTGACCAGTGATTTATAAACATACATCCAGCCTCCTAAAAGGACATATCAGAAAATCAGACTCTTACATTTAGAATTCAAAGCACTTTATTGAAAAATTAAAAAGCATCCCAATCTCAAAGACAGATATTCTTACTAGTTTGGATGTGGTGTCTTTATTCACCAATGTCCTAGTAGAAGTTATCAGTATCCTAAACAATCTCTTTCCTGAAGATACCGCTCATCTTTTTTTTTCGGCATTGCCTCAAAACTAATTATTTTAAATGGAATGACACGATATATGAACAACTAAATGGCTTAGCTATGGGCAGTCCCCTCTCACCGCCCTGTGCAGATCTCTTCATGGAAAAGCTAGAAACATACATCCTTTCAAAATTAGACCCAAATAAATCCTTTACTATGGTGGAGGTATTAGATGATGTCTTCATAATTTGGAGGGACACAAAAACAGCTCTTTTGGTCTTTTTAACAAGAATTAATTCTTTCCATCAAAAAATACAGTTCACTCTGGAACTGGAAAAAGAAAATCAACTACCATTTCTGGATACCCTAATCAAGAAACTAGCAGATGGACAAATCAAACTAACAGTCTACTGCAAACCAACACACACACACACACACTGGACGCTACCTTCATTTCAAATTAATTCACCATTTTCCCAGAAGCTTAGCATAATATATATGATCAAAAATAGAGCCACCAACATCATCTCATCTAAGAAAAAGAACTCTATGATGAATGTACTTATATATCAGAGACATTAATAAACAATGGCTATCCAAGGAATTTAATCAACAGGATTCTTCATAGCAATCCTCCACAACAACAACAACCTACCATCACTCAATACAGATCTTCCATAGTTATTCCTTATGCAGGTACAGTGTTGAAAAAGACCTCAAACCTTCTTAGGCCTTTGGCAAATTGGCTTCTTAGGCAAATGTGCCTTACAAATAAATCTCATTAAATCTCATGAAGATTGCAGCCATAAAAATCATCCCTACCTTAGTTGGAATGAAACTAGACCTTTAGGTTATAGAGGGTCTTCTTTGTCTGCTTTCCTTGCTTATAAGATGCCTGAAGTAGCAAAAGCCACTTAAAACTTCCATTAAGCAAGGTGAAACTGAAGTTACTGAAGTCCTTCAGAGCAAGGTCTTCAATTTCTATCTCCTTTCATCCCTGTTTTGGATAATTTGGGCCTAATTTCTCTATTGCTAGTTAATTTTTTAACTCTCCTTTCTTCTGTTTAGGAATATAGTGTGCTTTGCAATTAATACCTTCTATTTTCTCTGCTAATGATGCAACTAATACCAGACATCCAACCTTCATCTGAAAGAGTTAGAAATGAAAGATATGGACCTTCATATTAATATTCTGTTAATTCATTGACTGCATGTGCCAAGATCCACAAGCATCTGTGACTAGAACATTATTATTAAGAGAGACTTCAGGAGAGTCAGGAACTCATCAATGAGGCCATATTATTTGTGCCAGCTGTTATACCTGTTCTTGAATTCATTCACGCTACTTGCGCACACAACATCCAACGGCACTCCATTCCAATCATGCACCACTTTATATGAGAAAAAATTTAGCCCTCGCCTCCTTCTTGACAGCTTTCATTCTCAACTTCTAAGGATGACCTGGTATCTTTTCCCCACTCTCTATAAAATGAAAAATTCCATCTACTGAAATTATTTATTTATTTATCATATTTCTTTTACACATGGTTAAAAGACAATAAGATAAAATACACATGAATATAGATAAGATACACATATATGATAATATGAATAAAAGAAAGTAAAACATCTACATTCAGGCAAATACAAATATGAAATTTATGACAAGCATCAGACAGAAGACTAATCATATTTTAACATTTAGGTTTTTAACCCAGTTGATCGCCTCTGGGGGATAGGTCAAAGATATCCTTAAAGTCACTTGGATATACCGTCAGCTCACATTCCTGGGCTCCACAGGGACAGTGAGGATTTGGTATCTTACCCCCACTTTGAACTTACCTACTGAAATTCTATATAACCCTTTCAGAAGTTTGTATATCTCAGTCATAATACCCCTCTTTCTCTTGTCTGTTGTTGTCTGGCTTACAAATTCTCAATATTTCTTCAAAATCAGTATTCTACAATCCTGATATAATTTTTGACACTCTCTTTTGCACACTCTCTACAATCACCACTGAGACCAGGAGACCAGACTTGTGCATAATAGTCTAAGTGAGGTTTTATCAAGGCCTTGTAAAGAGGCAAAATGACTTCCTCTTTACATATCAAGGTTCATTTCAACATTGCAATTATTCTCTGAGTTGTATTTGCAATTTTTGCTATATGACTCTTGAACTTCAGCTTCCTGCCTACTAAAATTTCAGATCTATAGCTGCCCATAATTCTAGCCTATTCAAATTATTCTGCAAGTACTGCATATCAGCAGCACTTCTGATTACCTTATCTATCTTTGCATCATCACTAAATAGCTGTATGTCGCATCTCAAATCCTTGACAGTGTTATTAATGTACAGATCGAATAACAATGGACCAAGGGCCAATCCTTTGAGGCGCATCACTGGTTACCTTGAATCTTGCAGATCCCCCCCCCCATATGACTTTTTGATATCTGTCATTATGCCATCCTCTTATCCATGCTAATAGTGTATAATCCAATCCCATATTCTCCAGTTTATTCAACAGTCTTCCATGCTGTATTTCTATCAAAAGTCTTAGCAAAATCCAAAAGTGTCATGGTATATCCATTCCCCTTGTCTAACTCAGTGGTAACATTATTATTGAATGGGAGTAAGATGCTAAAACATGACCTTCCCTTAGTAAACCCATGCTGTTTGTTGCAAAGTAGAGAATCTCTGTCAACCCATTTCTAAATGCAAGCCCTATCCAACTTTTCCAAAATATTCACCACCACTCCTGAGACACTGTTTGGTTGATGGTTCGATACATCAGTCTTTGCACCACCCTTGTGTAATGGGATTACCAAAGGTTTTTTTTATCCTCCTGTGGAATCTTCCCTGTTCTGGGACTCAAATTATATAGTCATATCAAAGGAATAGCCAGTTCAGCTGAACACTTTTAATATCCGTGCTGATATCCCATCAGTTCCTGTTGCAGAGTTCTTATTCAGTTTGTGCAACAGCTTTAGTACTTCCTCCTCATACACATAAGTTTCCTCGTGAAGAGGTAGTGGCAAGTTCCATGTTGCATATACCAGGTTGATAGCTTTTAGCAAAATGGCTACTCATTAGTTGAACAATCACTTCTGCATCAGTTATCTGCATTCAGTAGAGTTATTCTTTCAAATTCATTCTTTCTTCTGCTTGCAGCATAACAGTAGAATTCTTTTGGGTTATCCTTAACTTGCAGAGCCAGTTTCTTTTTGTACTTAGACTTAGCTTTCCATACAACACTTGTGACTCTTGTGGCCTGCTGGTTATAATTATCATAACTGACATAATCTTTTTCTTACGAATCTCTTGCTTAATTAGATTACACATCCATTTCACTCCTACTCTATTTATTCTTCGAATTCTAGGGACATATTTTGATATTGCATCATTCAAGTATTTTTTAAGCACTTAGCACTTCCCATGCACTGTCGATATCTTTTTCCATCCAACAGCTGATATCATGTTACAGAACCAGTCATACTCCTCAGGTGGTCATAATTTCCTGCTTTGTAGTTCAGCATGTAACCTTTTCTGAATGGAACATTCATAAACTTAGCCACTTCCCAAATGAGTACTACATGATCACTGTCACCAAATGGAAGTAGAATGCAGGAGAGGGACTGAAAAGTTCTGATAAGCACCTGAAACAAAGATGACTGGTTTGTGTGACAAGGGAAAGACTTTTTTCTCAGAGGATTGCAAATGATGCAGCAGCATTGTAACAAGCTATAACACTTAGTGAGAAATATGTAAAATAATGTGTAAGTTACATGGTTCTACTTCAGTTCCTTCATGGTGATTATCACAATTTTTCAACACACCCTCATAGTTACGTCTTTAACTGAAACACCCTCTGACACTGTAATTAGATCTAACACTCTTTGACCATGAATTCCTTCTGTTACATGCTGCTAGAGGAAGTTGTCTTGCAACAGCTCAATAAATTAAGCTTCATTCTTTTCATGCAATTTCACAGCTACCTAATCAATGTTTGGATAATTAAAGTCTCCCATTATGATTACTCTTTTCGCACCCATCATATTTATTCGATGATGCATTTCTTTGTCACTAGCAACTGATCCACCAGGTCTATAACAACACCCTACTATGTATTTAATCTTGTTAGATTCCACCTCACACCAGATAGCATCAAACTCACTACCACATGAAAAACTGTTACTAGTATTACAATCATAGGTCTCAACACTAACTGGATCTGTCATCTGATATCATTAGCATCATGTCCCCTCCTCTCTTATCCTGTCAATCCTTCCTAAAAATACTGTACCCTTTGCACTCAATACCAGTTAGCATATCTACTTCTGATAGCCAGGTCTCACTAATGCTGACAATATGCGTTCCCAATATATTAACCAAGGCAACAAACTCTACTCATTTGTTTCTAATACTCCTAGCATTCGTGTACAGACATTATAAGTTACCTGCATGCTCTTTTGTATATTCTTGTCTGTGGTCTACATGACACAGTTCAACAATGTGCAGATCTCTGCTCTTATCTAGTTCGTTACTTATGCAGACATCTTTACACATGCTTGATAGGTCTGAACTGGACGAATGCAGAATTGCTCTCTCTTCGTAATCATTTCCATAATAATAACAATTCCCATCATTAACACAGTTTACTTAACATTGTCACTATTATACGCAGATTCTCAAGATTCCTCCCTTCAGAATTCAGTTTCCCTGACTCTTTGTGTTAAGTCTCATATCAGATCTTACCTGGAACACTTAGTAGAGAAATTCCTCTGGAATTTTCACATTCAGTTTTATTCTCTTTTGTTATAGACTATGAGAGCTCTACTCCAATCATTGGGAATTCGACCTTCTGACCAGACCCTGTGAGTTATGCAGTGTAGCCACTGCAAATCTTTTATACTTTCATATTTGAGCATTTCTAGCTGAATATCATCTACTCCAGCTGCCTTTCATCATTTCAAGTTTTTGACAGCTTTTTCTATCTCAGGTATTGATATGTACTCCTCTTTGCATTCCTCTTGAAAGTTTTCTAGTACGGTTCTGTCACTGCTTGGTTCATTTAACAGTCTTTCAAAGTAATTACTCCAGACATGTAGGATATCTTCATTATCTTCAATTTTTATGTCTGAAATCACCTTTATCATCTTTGATAATATGAATTTTACAGTACTCTTTCCTCCATTTCTAACTCCTTCAATCGCCTCAGAACATTTTGCCTGATATTTATTTTCTATATTCTTACCAAGTCTTCCCATGACTTTTGTTTAACTACTTTTACACATAGGGTAGCTCTTTTCCATTTTTCTCTATATTCTCATAGGGCATCTGCCATCTTATTTGCTAGGAACTTTTGGTATGCATTCTTCTTTTTCAGGACTGCTGTTTCCACCATGGTGTTCTTATTTTTCTATCCTTGCAGACAACTTCACCACATACCTCCCTAGCTGAATCAGTCAATGTCTTCTTCGGAATTTGCCATTGACACTCCAAGGTTTGGTTTTTGTTTTCAATTTGTTTCATATTTTCTTCAATAATGTTTATATAGTCAAGTCTACAATTTTACTTGTAAGACCTGCTCAACTTTAATTATTTTTAAAGCTTTCTTACATACTGTTCTTTTCAATGTGATATCCATTTTTATCCTGCTTAGTGCTAAATAATGGTCACTTCCAATTTCAAATCCTCTGTACGCTCTTGTATCCCAAATGAGTATGATGGTGATATCACTATCAACATTAATGTACTCAGTGAGGCTTTTCTTACTTCTTGTGTCATCTCTCCATGTGACGTTGTGTACATCTTTATATTGAAATATGGTGTTAGTAATGAGTAGTCTGTGTCCTGAGCAGAAATCCAATAAATGCTTACTATTGTTATTAGCTTTGCCATTTTCTCCAAATTTTCCCAAAATGTTTCTATATGGGGGGGGGGGGGGTCTGATAAACACCTTGAACAAAAATGATATTAAAGCAACTGATATAACCACAAGGGTCATCTGATATAACCATCAAACTGATGGTTATATCAGTTGCTTTAATATCATTTTTGTTCTTGGTGTTTATCAGAACTTTCCAGCCCCCCCCTCCCATAATATTCCTGGTGGGATTCATTTCCTACTGTACTGTTCAGATCTCCAACAAGGACTACTTTATCCATTTTCTTTATGTCAGCTTTCTGTTCTAATGACTCAAAAAATTCCCCCATTTCTTCCATAGAAGAACCTTCTGTGGGACCATAGGCACAAATAAGTTTCATTGTCTATGTCCCCATTTTGAAGTTTGCCCACATAACTTTGCTTGAAACTGTTTCAATCAAGAAGTTTGGTGTTAAATGCTATCACTACCCCTTCCTTTCCTTGATCATTATTGCCTGAAAATAGCATCCTATACTTATTATAGTCCGTGGATTAGCCTAGTGGTTGTGCGCTTCACAACCATATGCCTGGGGAAGGAGTGTCCTAGGTTCGATTTTCATCAGAGATGTGAGGAGCTGAAGGATCTTTCTCAGCCATAGCCAAGTTAGCCAGTCTTAGGCATAGACAGTAGGGATTTTTCCCCAGTTTATCCTGGGTTTTTTCATCCTGCAAAGCAGGCACACTGGCCTATAGAACTCAACACTATGGAACGTAGGGCTGACCACCTTATCCTCTGAATGGTTTGAGGTCTGTTGATTAATAAACCCTTGACACTGCAAGTTAAGAAAGGAAGATGAGATACTTATTATTATGTAATATCTCACCTGATTTTGTCTTCTTTGTCTCAGTAATGCCAATTACATCTACATGGTACTTTTCTGGTTCTTCTGCAAGTTTGATTTCCTTTTCATTAATACTCCTTATGTTGATGGTTCCTATCTTCAGTTCTTCTGATGTGTTTATTCTTCTAGATTTCTTCTAGATGTTGAGCACAGCAGTTTAGGTGTTGTCCTGTGGGAGATAGTATACCTGTTGTACTCATTTCACCCTCAGAGTAAGAATTTATAAAACAGTGATAATGTATGTATGTCTTCCCCCCCCCCAACCTGCACAAAAGATAAATATTTTATGTGTTTTTTTTTTTTTTTTTAAATAATATTTAGGGTCACCATGCAGAGGTATGGGCAATGGCTGTCAGTTCTGATGGGCGATATATAGTAACAGCATCTCATGATAAGTCCCTTCGTCTCTGGTTAAAAACAGAAGAATTAGTTATCCTACAAGAAGAGCAAGAAATGGTAAAATTGTCTAATAATGCATTTCAATTAGTGCATTATAACCATAATTTCCTATTTAGAAAGAGCCAAATTGAAATTATTATATAAATTATTATAGTGCAAATCATCTTGTCACTTGCTGATAATAAGACTTGCAGTTTGTTGACTTTGTCACATTTTATATTTTGTAAATCATGATTACCTCAAGGGGTGCTTAAGGGTCAAAGCTGTATAACTGAGAGGAGACCTCCACATAGCCTTTAAAGGAATGCGGAGAACCGACCAGGGCTTCTGACCTAATGTCCAATCCTCACCTTCTCGTGGTGCACCCTGTTGGATATCTACTTGGATACTGAATGAACAAGGATGGGCTAGCAATTTGGGATTTAGCCAACCAAATTGTATTCTTATTGGTTAAACCAAAATAAAAAAAATGATGGTACAACATGACAAAATTTCATGCCGGCTGGGGCGTCGTCCGGTTAAACAAGGCCCCCGATGTTTTCGCCAGGGAACCAGGGTGAACAGCGAAAAGTCAGCTACTGGAACAAATCTGAAAACAAACCCCAACTCAACATCACCAGAGTTAAAGATCGGTACTCTCAACATAAGAAGCCTGAATGGCAAAGAAATGGAGCTGGCTCAGGAGTTAGATAAGTACCAGATCGACATAATAGGGGTGACTGAAATAAAAAAGACCAAAACTGGTGAGATCTTTCTGAGCAATAAATAAAAAATGTTATATTCAGGCAATGAAAATCAAGGAAAAGAAGGAGTAGCAATAGTATTCAACACAAAATACGAGGCTAATCTTCTTGAATGGCAGTCCGTCTCAAGTAGAGTAATGTAGGCAAATATGAGAATTGGGAACTGCACAATGAGACTTATTTGTGCCTATGGTCCCACAGAAGATTCTACTAAGGTAGAAGTGGAGGAATTTTTTGAAGCTCTAGAGAAAGCTACTCACACAATGAAAAAAGAAAAATTGGTCCTTGTTGGGGATTTAAATAGCAGAGTAGGAAGTGATTGTCAGACATACAAAAATGTTTTGGGAAAATTTGGAGAAAAGAGCAAAGCTAATAATAATGACAAATATCTGTTGGATTTCTGCTCAGGACATGGACTGGTTATTACTAACACCATGTTCCAACATAAAAATGTGCACAAATTCACATGAAGAGAAGAGGCTAGGAATAAGAAAAGTCTCATTGACTATGTTATTGTTGATAGTGATGTTTTCTCCCTGGTGCAGGACACCAGAGTGTACAGAGGATTTGAAATTGGAAGTGATCACTATTTAGTCTTGAGCAGGATAAAATTGAATTTCATATTGAAAAGAATAACATTTTTAAAGTTTTAAAGTGAATAAAAGTTGAGCAGCTCTCAGATGTGAACTGTAGACTAAAATACACAAAGATTATTGAAGAAAAAATGAAAGAGTTTGAGAACAGGAATCAAACCTTGGAGATTCAGTGGCAAAATCTGAAGAAAACATTGATTGATTCTGCCAGAGAGGCATGTGGTGAGGTTGTCTGCAAGGAAAAAAAAAATCAGAACTCCCTGGTGGACACAGGAAGTTAAAGAGGCAGTGAAGGAAAAGAAGAAAGCATATCAAAAGTTCCTGTCAAATAAGTCAGCTTTTGCTCTTAGAGAATATAGAGACAAATGCAAGAATGCTAAACACTCTGTAAAACTAGCTAAACAAAAGTCATGGGAGGACTTTGGCAAGAATATAGAAAATAAATATCAAGAAGGTGGCAAAATATTCTGGATGTTGTTGAAGAAGCTTAGGAATGGAGGAAAGAGTGCTGTAAAAGGAGTTACAGATGATAAAGGTGACATGAAAACAGGAGAAAAAGATATCCTTGAAGTATGGAGTAATTACTTTGAAAAACTGCTAAATGAAACAAGCAGTGATGACAGCACAGTGGTAAAAAACATTGCCCAGGCATGCAGTCAGGAATACCTATACATACTTGAAGTAGAAAAAGCCATCAAAGGCTTAAAATGTAGAAAGGCAGCAGGAGTAGATGATATTTGACCAGAAATGCTGAAGTATGGTGGTATAAGAGTCTTACAGTGGCTGCACTGCATAGTTCAGAAAGCCTGGACAGAGGGACGAATTCCTGATGATTGGAGTAGAGCTCTCGTAGTACCCATATATAAAAAGGAAAATAAAACTGAATGTGAGAATTACAGAGATATTTCCCTACTGAGTGTTCCTGGCAAGATCTATGCAAGTATACTTTAGAAACAGTTGAGAAGAATTGTGGAAGAAAAGCTTGGTGAAGAACAAGCTGGATTCAGGCCAAATAGAGGCTGTAAGGATCAGATCTTCACTTTACCACAAATAGTCGAGAAAGCATGGGAATATATCAAAGACCTGTATTTAAGTTTTGTCGATTTGGAAAAGGCATATGACAAGGTGCCAAGAGAGAAGCTATTCAATACGCTGCAGTTATATGGTGTCAATGGGGCATTATATCAAGCAATACTTAGTCTTTATTTGAGTTGTAAGTCAGCAGTTAGAATTGAAGGAAGTACAGGAAGATGGTTTAATGTTAAATCTGGTGTGAGACAAGGAGTAGTTTTGCTGAGAGACCCAGAGGAAGACCAAGATATAGGTGGATTGATACGGTACAAAGTGCCTTAGACACAATAGAAATATAAGATCTGATAATGTTGGAGTCTTGACAAGTAATAGACTGAATTGGACGAAAATTGTAGATAGGATGTTGGCAATGATGTAATTTTTTTCATGTAGTACTATCATATCCTGTACACCCCTTGAGGGTACATAGCAGGAATTTGATGATGATAAATCTTGATTATTAAAAAAATGCTTTTTGAATTAAAAAAAAAACCTCACATATTATTTGATACAGTTACAGATATAATCCATCAAGACTGGTTACAGTCAACCTTTATCATGCTTCCTAAAAAGCAACTGCCAAAACCTCAATAACTATAGAATGATCAGTGTAATGAGGCATATCATCATCATCATCAATTTCCTGCCATGTACCATCCAGGGGTGTACAGGATATGATAGTACTACATGAAAAATTTACATCATTACTAACTTCCTATGTACAATTTTCCTCCAAATCAGTCTGTTACTTGTCAAGACTCCAACATTATCAGATCTTATTTTTCTATCGTCTAAGGCACTTTGTACTATATCAATCCACCTATATCTTGATCTTCCTCTGAGTTGTTTTTCTGCCAACCTGGGAGAGAACACTTGTTTTGCTAATCTTTCTTTGCCCATTCTGTTTAAGTGACCATACCACCTAAGATTAACTCTGCAAATGCATTCCTGGATGCTGACAATGTCTAGTTCTTTCCTAATAACCTCGTTTTTAATATGATATTGCCATTGATGCCATCTGTTCACACCTCTAATCTTTCTCAGGACTCTCATATCTGTGGTCTCTAGTCTTTGGTCAAGTGATTTACTTCTGACACAGCTCTCAGATCCATAAGTTACAATTAAATACAGGTAATTTAGTGTTCCGAATAATATCTCTCTTATTCCATATGAATTTATTCAATTGACTTCCTACCATATTAGCTTTGTTGAATCTGTTGTCTATTTCTATATTTAATTTACCATCTTCACTGAAAATTGTGCCTAAGTAGCTGAAATGTTTTACTTGTTCCACAGGTTCTCCATTCACGACACAGTTGACATATCTATTACAACAGTTATTCAATTTAGTCAGAGAATCTTGCAGACTTATAGTGGATTTATTTAGAAGTATAACATCATCTGCATAAAGCAAAGCTCTGACATTAACATCTCCAATTTTGATATCATGTTTAATACCACTTTCCTTCATAATGTGATCCATATAGATAATGAATAACAGAGGGGATGATGTACATTCTTGTCTCACACCAGATTTAATATTAAACCATCTTCCTGTACTTCCTTCAGTTCTAATTGCTGACTTACAACTCAAATAAAGACTAAGTATTGTTCGATATAATGCCCCATGGACACCATATAACTGTAGCATATTGAATAGCTTCTCTCTTGGCACCTTGTCATATGCCTTTTCCAAATTGACAAAACTTAAATACAGATCTTTGTTATATTCCCATGATTTCTCCACTATTTGTCGTAAAGTTAAGATCTGATCCTTACAGCCTCTATTTGACCTGAATCCAGCTTGTTCTTCACCAAGCTTTTCTTCCACAATTCTTCTCAACCATTTCTCAAGTATACTTGCATGTATCTTACCAGGAACACTCAGTAGGGATATACCTCTGTAATTCTCACATTCAGTTTTATTTTTCTTTTTTATATGGGTACTATGAGAGCTCCACTCCAATCATCGGGAATTTGTCCTTCTGTCCAGGCCTTCTGAACTATGCAGTGCAGCCACTGTAAGACTCTTATACCACTATACGTCAGTATTTCTGGTCGAATATCATCTACTCCTGCTGCCTTTCCACATTTCATTCTGAAAATAATTCAAAAAAGAATATACAGTAAATGTGAAGATACCATCAGTGATGCTAAATTCGGTTTTAGAAGCGGTTTGGAAAAAGAGAGGCTCTTTTCTGTTCTCAAATCTTATTCCAAAAATGTAGTGACCCAAACAAGGAAGTATTTATATGCTTCATTGACTTCGAGAAAGCATGTGACAAATGTGACAAAGTCAAGCATGCTAAAATTATTGAATTAATAAAAAGAATTGGATTAGATTGTAAAGACATTAGGATCATTGAAAATTTATATTCAAACCAAAAGGCATCTGTTAATGATTATTACAGACTCCATTAACATCAAAAGAGGAGTAAGGCAAAGATGCATGCTGTCGCTTCTCCTTTTTAACATATACTCAGAAGACATATTTCAAAAACATTTAAGAGCAAGAGGGGAAGGAATTAATGTAAAAGGTGAAATCATCACTAACATCCAATATGCTGATGACACAACTCTCCTAGCCGACAATATTCAGGATCTTCAAAATCTTCTTGAACTGGTGAAAGAAGAGTGAAAATAATGGGATTAAGAATAAATATCACCAAAACTAAATTCGTGGTCATAAACAAGAAACCAATTCTTAATTCAGTGCTTTCTTTAAACAGGAAACAAATTGAAAGAGTGACAAAATTTAAACATCTCAGATTCTGGTAAATGAAGAATGCAACCCAGAAATGGAAATAAAAGTTAGAATTGAAATGGTAAGAAAAAATTCGATGAAATCAACATTGTGTAACCACAATTTAAATTTAGAGCTTGGAGTATGTATGGTTAAATGCTATGTATGGCCTTTACTGCTATACAGGGCAGAAACTTGGACAACATCAATAAAAAAAAAACTTGAAGTCTTTGAGGTGTGGTTATACAGATGATAACCTCATTACTTTTTTTTTTTTTTTTTTTTTTTTTTTTTTTTTTTTTCATCTATAATCTGATGGCAAATCACTTGAAACCATTACTACACTGGCTTGCTATATATGTTGAAGGTATACCCCACTAGGTATATCTGACTTAACTTTTGCCCAGAGAGAACAAGGACGTCATCTTTAAAAAACAACTTGAAGAAAAATGGCACTACATACGTGCAAGACTCCTGAAGTCAAATCTATGCTCTACAGAGCCTTGCATGTCCACTTCACTAACATCCATGGCATCAGCCCCCAACCTTAATAATGTCTACTGTCATCTTTAGTCTACTAAACCCAACCTACTTTTTTTGACAGAAACTCAAATTTAATTTCCCCCTGACCCTGGCACTATTCATCTCAACCTCTTGCTCTTTAACTCATTTCGACCCAAGGGTGGTGTCTGCCCATATTTCGCTCTGCCTTGCCAGAGAGCACCCAACCTAGAATTGCCCAACTTTGACTGTCTCTGGTTGAAAATCTCTCTTCCCCACTCAGTTAAATTCATTTGCTGTCTCTATCACTCCCCTAATGCCACTAACCACGCTGAGTCCTTAATTTTCTTTCCTTAAAAATTGATTTTCTCCAGTCCCACTTCCCTAACAGTGAAATTATCCTTCTAGGAGATTTTAATGTCCACAATACTAACTGTCTTTCCTCCTCCAGTTGTACAGATCTAGCAGGCAGAGATACTGAAACATTTGCCATCATCAGTGACCTTACACAAATTGCTCACATGTCAACCAGAATACCACATAACCTGGACCACTCACCAAACACCCTAGATCTCTTTCTCACCAATCATCCTTCCAAATACACAGTGAATGTAGTGGGGCCCCTTGGTAATTCCGACCACAATCCTAGTGCTCACCTCCTCTCCTATGCAACAATTCTTACACAGCTACTCCCGTACAAGAGTAGTTTGGCATTATAACAAAGTGGGGCAGCTTCCATAACTTATCTGTTATCTGGACATATGCACTGAATGTATCACTAAAGTAATCCTTACTAACATGGAAACATACATTCCTCACACTACTCTTAACTGCCATCCCCTAACTAAGCTTTGGTTCCCCAAAAGATGTGCTAAGGCTGTACAAATAAAAAATCAAACATACCACAACTGGCTTACATCAAGAACTCCATACTGCTTTAGTGCTTATACTCAAAACCAAAATAACTGCAAGAAAAACTACCGATGCTTCCAAAACAGAGTTTGGAAGAGCAAAAAGCAGGAAACCTGCAGCCTGTCCAAATGGCAGCTGAGCCTTTTCTCTTGCCAAAGCAGTTGGTTATAACTTTTGCCTAACACTGTTCCCACCTCTATCATACTCAGATGGCTCTATTATTGCATCATCACCCACAGAAGAAGCCAATCTCCTGACTTCACACTTTGCCTCCAATGCACGCATAACTGACAATGGTAAATCCCCCACCCCACCCCCAACCATTCCATATGCTCAGTCTACAATGCTCCCATATCCTTTTGTCAGAAAGAGATCAGTAAAATATTGTCCTAATTAGACAAAAAAAAAGTCTTCTGGCCCTGATGGCATTCCTCCAATAGTCCTGAAGGGTTGTGCACCAGAATTCACTCCTATCATATGTTGCATGTATATGCTCTCTTACTCCAATGATATTTATCCCACAGCCTGAAAATTGGCCTATATTCAACCCATTTCCAAGAGAAGAACAACAAACTACTTCCCCATCTTACTCACCTCAGTTCTGTCTTAAGTTATGGAGAGAACCATCAATTCCCAGCTCCTACACTACCCTTGAAGGCACCATTATGGATTCCCTAACTGCCAATCAACAGGAGATCTATTCAAATATATCACCCATCTCTGGGCAAATGGCATAGAGAAGTTTGGTGAATCTCAAGTGGTTGCACTTGATATCTCCAAAGCTTTTGACCAGATCCGGCACAAAGGCTTACTAAGCAAACTCCCATCATTTGGTTTGTCTCGGGGTTTCTGCATTTGCATTGCCAGCTCTCTGTCTGGATGCAGACTGTGGTTGATGGTTCCACAAGGTTCTGTTCTCTCACCAACCCTCTGCCTTCTGTATATCAATGACCTACTTCAGTTGACCTCCAACCCAATACACAGTTTTACAGATGACCGCACATTGCACTCCTCCCTTTCATTTGATAAACCTTACTCTACAACTCACCTCAACTTACAGAACTTCAACTACCACTGTCCTCAATTCTAATCTCCAAGCCATCCTCCAGTGGGGGTTCAGATAACCTCGTCAATTTCAATGCTAGTAAAACTCAATTTTGTCTTATTTCTCACAAAAAAGAACCATTTTCACCCAGTATTATTTTTGATGACACTGAAATTTCCAGACAAGATGAGATTTCTCTTCTTGGAATCACCCTGACATCAAGCCTCTCCTGGCATAAGCACATTGCAACTATAGCATCCTCAGCTTCTAAAAAACTAAGATTTCTCTTTTGCTCAAGACATTACTTCACCTATGAACATCTGTTAATCTTATACAAATCACAAATCCTCCTGGCTATTGAATACTGCTCTCTCACATTTGGAGTGCACCTCCCTCAAAATGCTTGACTCAATACAGAGGTTGGCAATTAGATTGATTAATAACCCATCTCTTACTAACTCATTCCTCCCACTTTTGCACAGATGTTTGGTTTCTGCATTATGTCTATGGCAAATGTTCATCTGCCATGGACATATTTAGCATCAATAATTTCCCCACTCATTTCTAAGTCCATTAGAACACTTGCAGCTGCCACCCAACATCCCTTCATAGTACACCTTGAAACCCACAGAACAAGTTTATTTTCCTCTTCCTTTATCCCTGCTACTGCTGTATTGTGGAAGAGTCTTCCCCCTGATGTGTTTCTGAAGGAATACAATATACACACTCTTAAATCTGTAAACAAGTTTCTCCTTTCCCAATCCTCCACTCATACATAGTACTGACATACTATAGGTTGATTAACCAACCTCTCGTGTATGGGCTCAACATAAAAAAGGAAAAAAAAAAGAAAATGTACTGTTTATTTTTGATGGAGAGGACTCGAGTGTTTGAGCATGTTAAATGTGATTATAGATCAGAAGAACTATGCATGACCAGGGTGTCCACATTGCTTCTGAATGGGGAGAGTGATTAAGAGGTGTTGATATGGGAGATTGTGAAACATGGAATTTTTAAGTTAAGAAGGGACTTATGTGAAACTACTACTAGAGGTAAGTGATTATGAAAAGTTTAGGACACAATTTGAAGTAATACCATAGCATAAGAATCTGTAAGGGAAGAGTGTTGGGGTATCTGAAAGAAGAAATATCTGACTGTACCCAAGGTCAAGAGGATAAATCAGGTAGAAGTTAGATGGTTGGGTAGTATCATTAAGCAAGAGTCGTAAAAAAAAACATTATGGTGGGTATATATGGAGAAGGTGATCAGCATCTTCATCAGTAGTACAAGACCCAGGCAGAAAATTGACCAGCATGGCAAAGAAGAAGGGATTAGCTGAGCAGGCCAAAGGAAATCCCAGAGTTCGTTTGATATTTTGTTTTCTTGTTACCTAGATACCATCAGCAGAAGTGAAAGAAAGGATAGCTTTAATGAATGCTGACAGTAATTATTTATTTATTTATTCTTATGGCAAAAGGAATACAAAACAGCTACAGGTCAATGTCCAGAATGGATATATTGTTTTCTGTAGCCTCTAGGAATAGAGGCTTTGGCTGCAGTTTTGATTAGTTTAACAAATCTTGTATAGCAATTAGGGGTGGGTGGAATCACTCTAATGTTTGCTTGATTTGTTTCTCAAATGCATTCCAGTTGGACCTGCAAAGGTTCCATCTAGTGATTGGTGTTACGCTGATGACTGGGATTGATGTGCCTGTCTCTATTATTATGGGACAATGCTGACTATTAGGGAATCTGTTGAGGATGGTTCTGGTTTTTGGCAGAGGGTGGTCTTCAGAGTCTTTAGAGACTATGCACAGATCTGGGGTGTAGGCTCTGTTCAATCTGGGTATGTGGAGAGTGCCTTCCTGCTTGGCATCGTAAATCCAGTTCAATAGATTATTACCATCCAAGTTGTTAGTGGGATAGCCCCACATGGTGTTATGAGAGTTGATGAAGTCACTAACATAGATTGCTGGGTGAGGTAGTGGCCGGTCCATCTGATTAGGCCAGGATTGCGATGGTGGTTTGTAGACATTGTAGATGGTGGTATTTTGAGCTTTAATGCATATGGAGTATTCTGCATCAGGTACACATTGGGTTATGTCCTTGAGGCCAGGACAGATGTAGGTTGCCAGGCCATGCTTGGTATGGCATTTATAAGACACGAGGAATTAGGCTTAGGATCTTTAGTTTATTGAATGCTGTGTCAGGCACATGGGTTTCCTGGAGAGCCAGGACATCAGTTGCTTTGTCTTTGGCTTTGGATCTAGGTAGTCCTACGTTTAAGAAAATATCTTGTTTTGAGTGTTGTTTAGGAGACAAACTTATTTTTCGAAGCTTGCCCTCCACCAAACAAGCAACACGATCCTTGTTATTCTGGGAGACGATCAAGCCAGCATGGAGCTTTTTAAGTTTTGTATTTATCATACAGTAGTAAGGTGAAAGCATACAAAAGAGGTTACTAAATGACCACTTATGAGGGTTGGTACTTTAAGCAAGGATACTGCTCTAACAGATACAACAGGATGAATGATGTGAGAATAGAAGTTCATGAATTGGAAATACTTAGTTATATTTAAAAACTCTCATGGCTTACACTTGTAAAATATGTTTTGAATGTAGTTACCGGTCTGTCTCCTTGATGATGTCCATGTAACATTGAATGAAATATGCTGGAGTTTTTGAACAAAATTCTATATATATATATATATATTTTTTTTTTTTTTTTCATGTGTGAGCAGTGAAAGTTTTAAATATGTCTTAGTACACATGTTTCATTAAAACTGTTTAAAACTATTCAGTTGGAAGTACTTAGGATTGCAGAATATGAATGCAAATATAGCCATGGGATATCAGCTCACATATTACAGGAAAGTGTAAAGGAATTGGTTTGGCTGCTGACCAGGCTATAAGTTTCACCAGCTCTGAAAAAATCCCAAGGGCGTAGAAGGAGGGCGAAATAGTTCCATTGCATAAGGAAACTTCAGGCCTGTGTTAGCAGTGGACCGATCAATATTTTGGGAATGGTTGTGGTAATGGAATTGGAAAAGTTGGACAAAGACAGAATTCTGGAATAGGTGGATAAGAATCTCATACTCTGGGGGGTGCTTTGTGAAAGATAGGTTGTGCTTTAGTTATTTTTATAATAGAGTGAATGCTGATTTGGATAAAGGATTGACTGTGCAACGATACTGCCCGATTTTACAAAGGCATTTGTCTGGATACTACATGGAACTCTGCTACACAAATTGAAACAAATTAGGACAGATTTGAAGTTGGTGATATGGATATGACTGATGGACAGACACCATAGAATAGTATATGGAGGAGAGAGCAAAATCCAGGATAAAGTAAAGTGGGTGACTGGAAGTGTGCATTAAGGCTCTGCGCTTGTACTGCAACCATTTAATTTGTACGTAAATCATATTGAAAATTATTTGAAATGAAATATTCAGCCTTTTGCTGATGATTCAGAATAGTTAATCAAGGCGATGTAGAATGATTGCAGGACAAAGACAGAATTCCTGAATTCTGTCTTTGTCCTGCAATATTTTTTGTCTCCAATTGAATTAGCTGACTGTATGAGCAAAAGGGGGGGTTTTCTCACGATTCATCGCAGGAAAATTCATCAACCGAACTATTGATTGTGGAAAAAATTTGCTGAAAATGTTATTCACTAGAAAATTGAAATGATATTGCATTGATACCAGTATATGAAAAGTAAATGCAATGTAAGATAAATTTCACAAAATATAAATTTATGATGTATCAGGTCTGATCTCCTGTGTTTCTTGTGGATGAGGTGAGTGACCAAGATGGTGAGTGGTTTGTTAAATGCTCCCTATGAGGATAGATTGAGGGTTTGTGGATTGCAAAAGTTGGTTAATAAGCAAAACTGGAAGGGATATGATAGAAACATTTAAGTTACGTAAAGGCTTTTGTAGGATTGTTGCATTGAAAAAATGTTTCCACACTTGGCTAGCTGGAGCAGAACAAGAAGTCATCCCAGTGTGGTTAGCAAGGGCATGAGGACTACATTTTTCAGTTGAAAATATTTAATGAATGGAATGGGTTGCCTGAGTAAGTTGCGAGTGCTTTGTCTGTTAATGGTTTGTTTCAAGAAGAGGTATGCTAGATATTGTGTTGATAGTTTGGGTCTCCCATGATGAGTCTTAGGACTCCACAGAGGTGCAATAATAATAATAATGTTTTTTTTACCTATTAAGTAATAATATTTTTGATAATTCATGTTACCATCTTTTTTTATTTTTTCCCCCTTGCTCAGTGGCACCTGTAGTAGTGATATAGCATCTTGGAAACATGCTTATTGCTGTGTCGGTTTTTCTTCTGTCCTGTCTGCAATATGAAAATCCTGAGTGTCTGGTAGGGAAAACCCTGCCACCTCTATAGGAGAGCTTTATTCATTTAAATTTTTTTTCTTTTATTCCTGGCTTTTTGATATCATTGACTATATAACTTTCACTGTTTAGTATTCAGTGTTTGCTTTAGAAATATATTTTGGAAGGAAGTCATTGGGATTAAAATAGCACAGTAGTTTTTTATCATTGTAATAATTTTTTTTTTTTTACTAAAACAAAGAAGACATTACCATATGCAGGTATCTTTGCATTCAAAGTGTTTATATAGAGATGTGCTACAATATGCTTAACAAAAAAAAAGTACAAAATCAGTTTTTGTTACTATGAGTTTTGTTCAGATTTGTTTCATTACATACTAACTATGATGTGCACAAGAAATTGCTCACTAGTACATTGTGATGATATGACATAAACTGATGTCATATCATTCCTGATGGATACTTTTTTTTGAAAATCATATTGCTTGAAAGAGCCTCTATAGCTCAGTCAGTATAGGCAAAGCCTTTTGGTTGGAAAGATCTAGGTTTGAATCCTGTCTAGATGTAGAGAACCTTTATCAAAGCCTTTCAGCCGAAGGTGAGTTAGCTGGTTTCCCTTTTTGAGGTGGCAAGGTTTTTCCTCCCTCTGCAAACAGGCGAACTTGCCTTGTGAACCCCCCCCCCCCCCCACGCACACACATCTACAGATAGAAAATACTTATCCTTAGAGGGATGCAGCAAAGAATGGTAAGCCGGTTGCATTAAATTGCCTGAAACCCTGAATCAGTAGACTTACCCTGTCTAAGGATGGATAATAATAAATGATAAGATGGATCTTAAAACTTCTTAATAGGTATCGAACAATGACTTGAGCTCTCACTACAGTTAAAACATAATTTTGATGCAGCAAAACATTTAATTATAAATGATTAACCAGGTTTGACTCTGAGACTTTTTATTTATTACAACAATATTACTCTGACATGTTTTGTCGTCTTTGTGGCTGACAGCATCTTCAAGAAGATATTTAACACAAAGAGCCTTTGTAGCTCAGTTGGCATAGGTGAAGCCCTTTAGTTGGAATGATCTAGGTTTGAGAATCCTGTCTAGATGTAACGATTCAAATATTTCCATCAGCTATTATTTCTGTAAATTGAACATGCACATCATTCACAATCTGTTTTTTTTTTTTTTTTAATATAATGAAACCTGTTGTGAATTCATCACTGAAAACACACGTAATAACCACAGTAATGACTATTTAATTTGTAAATATTTCATCCCAAGTATCTTGGGACATCATCAGTACAGCAGTTTAAACAATACTAGGAATAACATACAGTTAGGGTGTTGATTACAATGGAATCAATATGCGTGCAGTAACGTGTTATAGAAGTAAATTAAATATAACTGAAAAAAAAAAAAAATATATATATATATAAAGATTATTTTACACAATTTTGTATGACAATTTCCCATACTTTAGGAATAGTAAGAACATCGTTGTGGTTTAAATTTGGTCTGTGTAGTAGGGCTTCAGCACTTTCTTTATATAAACGTTCATATTTATATAAAGATCTGTGTAAAAGTTTCAGCTTCTCCCAATGGATCCTATGGTTTGGATTTTCAACTCTGTGTTGGGAGAGACCAGATTTTTGCGGTTTGAAAAGACGAATGTGGTCTTGATGTTCCGAGATGCGTTTCTGAACAGACCTACCTGTCTGACCAAAGTAAGACAATTTGCAGGAGCATGGAATCTCATAAACGCCAGGTAACATCAGAGGTGAGAGTTTGTCCTTAGGAGAAGGTAACAAGTTATAGATTTGGTTGATAGGTTTGTAAGTAGTGGCAAAATTGTATTTCTTCATAATTTTTGAATAATTTTTGAACTTTACGCTAGAAAAAGAATCTCCATAGGGTATCTCCTTTCTGGATTTTCACATTCAAAGAAAAGAAGATGTTCCATCGCCACGTCTGTCTATCGCAAGCCTACATTTTCAGGTCGCTACATTCACAATTCTTCCGCTCATCATCAATCTCAGAAATTTGGCATCATTAAATCACTAGTTTCCAGAGCACACAAATTCTGCTCCTCCTCTGAAGATTCTCTAAATCAAGAACTAGAAATAATCAAAAATACAGCTATACTAAATGGATATAATCTTAAAACAACTCAAAAAATCATCAGTCACCTTCCCACACATCAAACCAGACAAGAAGAAGTCCATGGGATTCCCATACCTTACGTCCAAAGCATCTCCGAATGTCTTTCAAAAATTATGAAGAAATACAATTTTGCCACTACTTACAAACCTATCAACCAAATCTATAAATTGTTACCTTCTCCTAAGGACAAACTCTCACCTCTGATGTTACCTGGCGTTTATGAGATCCCATGCTCCTGCAAATTGTCTTACTTTGGTCAGACAGGTAGGTCTGTTCAGAAATGCATCTCGGAACATCAAGACCACATTCGTCTTTTCAAACCGCAGAAATCTGGTCTCTCCCAACACAGAGTTGAAAATCCAAACCATAGGATCCATTGGGAGAAGCTGAAGCCCTACTACACAGACCAAATTTAAACCGCAACGATGTTCTTACTATTCCTAAAGTATGGGAAATTGTCATACAAAATTGTGTAAAATGATCTTTATATATATATATATATATATATATATATATATATTTTTTTTTTTTTTTTTTCAGTTATATTTAATTTACTTCTATAACACGTTATTGCACGTATATTGAGATTCCATTGTAATCATGTACCCTAACTGTATGTTATTCCTGATATTGTTTAAACTGCTATACTGATGATGTCCCAAGATACTTGTGATGAAATATTTATGAATTAAATAATCATTACTGTGATTATTACATGTGTTTTTAGTTATGTATTGTTTTGTAAACTCTGTATATGATTTTCAATATGGAGTATCTGCAATCACATGTAGTTAATTACTTAAAAAAACATTTAATTAAAGGGATAAAAAACACCATGCAGCAGCAATAGTGTTTTTTATCCCTTTACTCAATGTAGGTAAAAGAACTCCTTTACAAAAAGGAGTTAATTTCACATCCTCTCACTTTTTCACCCCATGTTTCGATAGTGAATACATGCAGATAGTTTCCCATGGTGCAGAAATTTGCTGATAACTGAAGTTGCAAGCCTGAGATATGTACAAACAAAATATCAGGTTTATGCACAATAGATAGCAGATAATATTCACATTATATGGAACATTTTTCATGGTAGTGCTTGTCGATGTGTGTGTGAGATTTGAGATATTCAAGTCATAGAGAGCAAGTTACAAAGTGAAACAAAACTTAAGCTTAATTTAGATGTTCAGTGTGATTTAATTTATTTCATATCTAAAATGTGCATGTATGCAGTATAATTCACTAATGGCTATATTTTTTTCTCATTTATATTGATTACATTATTTTATTTAACTGATTTTATCATATAAGCAATTGTGTATAGTAACTGGAAAATGATAAACCACACAAGGAACCTTACTTGCAAAAACAAAAAATTAAATTATATTAGCAAAATTAAGGAAACAGGATTTTTTTTTTTTCATTAACATTATCAGTATCATAAATGTGTTATCAGTATCATTTATTTTTTATTTTTTTTTATTTTTTTATTTTTTTTTTAGGAATTTGAAGCAGAATATGAAAAAAATGCTGCAGGAGAAGAACCAGTGGTATTTGTTAATTCTTTTTAGTTGCCGATATTCCTCTTTAGATATTCCTAATTACCAACATCATGTATTTTTGTGAGCTGAGAACAGTTAACTTTATCTTACTAGAAAAGCCTTAAAAATTTCCTCTCATCCTTGAGAGATTTGAGTTTAGCTATATTTATTCGACTAAGAGATGTATATAATTGGAATTACACCATATAGTTGTATATTCATTAATTATAAATTTTTAAATGTGAGCTATGTAAAATTGATATATTTCTTCTATATCTTGAAGAGGTTAGTGGTTAATTTTATCATTTCAAATAATTATCATTTTGAAATTCTCAGTAAACAATTTTTATTGTTCAGATATATTAAAAAAATGGGTAACATGTATGAAAGAATTAATACACACACACATCCTTTTTTACTTATGTTGGATGTTAATTTAACTGAATTTAATTTCATTTGTGAGCTGTAGCTCAGTCAGTATAGATGAAGTCCTTTGGTCAGAAAGACCTGGGTTCGTGAGGAACCTTTATGTGGTCTCTTTCCACGAAAAGTGAATTAGCCAGTCTCATACATAGGTAGGAGGTTTTTCACCTGGAAACTCAGATTTTTCGTACCCCAGAACAAGCAAACAGGCTGTATGAACCCACACCTACAAACATAGCACACAACAGGAGACATAGGGCTAACCACCTTATCCTCAGGTATGGTTGCAGTTGCAAGAATACATACCTCGACACCATAAAATGGAGAAGAGGGAAGGATTAAGAAAGAAAGTAAGAGTTCATTTGTGTTTTTTGGATCTTAGCAAAACTGAATGAAAAGCAGTATATGGAACTCCACTGGACTTTTGGCTTATAATGAGAGCATGTTAAAAAGAAGCAAAATTATCAAAATATGTGCATATATATATGTGTGTGTGTGTGTGTGTGTGTGCGTGTGTGCGTGCGTTTCCCCCTTTTTAATATAAGGAATACATTAAATAAGAATATAGAATATTTTAATATAAACTTTTGGGATCTATCTATCTGTGTGTGTGTGTGTTGCTACATCAGAATCTTATTTCAACATCATCATTAAATTCCTGCCATGTACCCTCAAGGGGTGTACAGGATATGACAGTACTACATGAAAAAAATTACATCATTACTAACTTCCTATCTACAATTTTCCTCCAAATCAATCTGTTACTTGTCAAGACTCCAACATTATCAGATCTTATATTTCTATCGTCTAAGGCACTTTGTACCGTATCAATCCACCTATATCTTGGTCTTCCTCTGGGCCGTTTTCCTGCCAACCTGGCAGAGAACACTTGTTTTGCTAATCTTTCCTCTCCCATTCTATTTAAGTGACCATACCACCTGAGATTAACTCTGCTAACGCATTCCTGGATGCTGACAATGTCAAGTTCTTTCCTAATATCCTCATTTTTAATATGATATTGCCATTGATGCCATCTGTTCACGCCTTTAATCTTTCTCAGGACTCTCATATCTGCGGTCTCAAGTCTTTGGTCAAGTGTTTTACTTCTGACCCAGCTCTCAGATCCATAAGTTAAAACTGGTTTGAACATTGTCTTGTATACAGCTAATTTAGTGTTCCGACTAATTTCTCTCTTATTCCATATGAATTTATTCGGTTGACTTCCCACCATACCAGCTTTGCTGATTCTGTTGTCTATTTCTATATTTAATTTACCATCTTCAGTAAAAATCGTGCCTAAGTAGCTGAAATGTTTTAATTGTTCCACAGGTTCTCCATTCACAACACAATTGACATTTTCAATGATTCTGCCTATTTTCATTGTCTTTGTCTTTTTATTGCTGATCTTCATACCATATCTATTACAACAGCTATTCAATTTAGTCAGAGAATCTTGCAGACTTGTAGCGGATTTATTTAGAAGTATAACATCATCCGCATAAAGCAAAGAGCTGACATTAACATCTCCAATTTTGATATCAGGTTTAACACCACTTTCCTTCATAATGTGATCCATATAGATAATGAATAACAGGGGGGATAATGTACATCCTTGTCTCACACCAGATTTAACATTAAACCATCTTCCTGTACTTCCTTCAATTCTAATTGCTGACTTACAACTCAAATAAACACTAAGTATTGCTTGATATAATGCCGCATCGACACCATATAACTGCAGTGTATTGAATAGCTTCTCTCTTGGCACCTTGTCATATGCGTTTTCCAAATCGACAAAACTTAAATACAGATCTTTGTTATATTCCCATGCTTTCTCGACTATTTGTCGTAAAGTGAAGATCTCATCCTGACAACCTCTTTTTGGCCTGAATCCAGCTTGTTCTTCACCAAGCTTTTCTTCCACAATTCTTCTCAACCGTTTCTCAAGTATACTTGCATAGATCTTGCCAGGAACACTCAGTAGGGAAATACCTCTGTAATTCTCACATTCAGTTTTATTTCCCTTTTTATATATGGGTACTATGAGAGCTCTACTCCAATCATCGGGAATTCGTCCCTCTGTCCAGGCTTTCTGAACTATGCAGTGCAGCCACTGTAAGACTTTTATACCACCATACTTCAGCATTTCTGGTCGAATATCATCTACTCCTGCTGGCTTTTCACATTTCAAGCCTTTGATGGCTTTTTCTACTTCAAGTATGGATATGCATTCCTGACTGCATGCCTGGTCAATTTTTTTTATCACTGTGCTGTCATCACTGCTTGTTTCATTTAGCAGTTTTTCAAAGTAATTACTCCATACTTCAAGGATATCTTTTTCTCCTGTTTTCATGTCACCTTTATCATCTCTAATTCCTTTTACAGCACTCTTTCCTCCATTCATAAGCTTCTTCAACATCCTCCAGAATATTTTGCCACCTTCTTGATATTTATTTTCTATATTCTTGCCAAAGTCCTCCCATGACTTTTGTTTAGCTAGTGTTACACACTGTTTAGCTTTCTTACATTTGTCTCTGTATTCTGTAAGAGTAAAAGCTGACTTATTTGCCAGGAACTTTTGATATGCTTTCTTCTTTTCCTTCACTGCCTCTTTAATTTCCTGTGTCCACCAGGGAGTTCTGATTTTATTATCCTTGCACACAACCTCACCACATGCCTCTCTGGCAGAATCAATCACTGTTTTCTTCAGAGTTTGCCACTGAATCTCCAAGGTTTGATTCCTGTTCTCAAACTCTTTCATTTTCTTTTCAATAATCTTTCTGTATTTTAGTCTACAGTTCACATCTGAGAGCTGCTCAACTTTTATTCGCTTTAAAACTTTCTTACATGTTATTCTTTTCAATATGAAATTCAATTTTATCCTGCTCAAGACTAAATAGTGATCACTTCCAATTTCAAATCCTCTGTACATGCTGGTGTCCTGCACCAGGGAGAAAACATCACTATCAACAATAACATAGTCAATGAGACTTTTCTTATTCCTAGCCTCTTCTCTCCATGTGAATTTGTGCACATTTTTATGTTAGAACATGGTGTTAGTAATAACCTGTCCATGTCCTGAGCAGAAATCCAACAGATATTTGCCATTATTATTAGCTTTGCTCTTTTCTCCAAATTTTCCCAAAATATTTTTGTATGTCTCACAATCATTTCCTACTCTGCTATTTAGATCCCCAACAAGGACCAACTTTTCCTTTTTCATTGTGTCAGTTGCTTTTTCTAAAGCGTCAAAAAATTCCTCCACTTCTACCTTAGTAGAACCTTCTGTGGGACCATAGGCACAAATAAGTCTCATTGTCCAGTTCCCCATTCTCATATTTGCCCACATGACTGTACTTGAGACTGACTGCCATTCAAGAAGATTAGCCTTGTATTTTGTGTTGAATACTATGGCTACTCCTTCTTTTCCTTGATTGTCATTGCCTGAATATAACATTTTGTATTTATTGCTCAGAAAGATCTCACCAGTTTTGGTCTTTTTTATTTCAGTCACCCCCATTATGTCGACCTGGTACTTATCTAATTCCTCAGCTAGCTCAATTTCTTTGCCATTCATGCTTCTTACGTTGATAGTACCGATCTTTAACTCTGGTGATGTTGAGTTGGGGTTTGTTTTCAGATTTGTTCCAGTAGCTGACTTTTCGCTGTTCGCCCTGGTTCCCTGGCAAAAACATCCGGGGCCTTGTTTAACCAG
Source organism: Typopeltis vanoorti (assembly GCF_054136105.1). NCBI lineage: Eukaryota > Metazoa > Arthropoda > Arachnida > Uropygi > Thelyphonidae > Typopeltis > Typopeltis vanoorti. The sequence goes on along the minus strand of NC_143567.1, from coordinate 65,591,377 downwards.
GCGACGCCCCAGCCGGCATGAAATTTTGTCATGTTGTACCATCATTTTTTATTTTGGTTTAACCAATAAGAATACAATTTGGTTGGCTAAATCCCAAATTGCCAGCCCATCCTTGTTCGTTCAGTATCAAAGTAGATACCTAACAGGGTGCACCACGAGAAGGTGGGGATTGGACATTAGGTCAGAAGCCCTGGTTGGTTCTCGACATTCCTTTAAAGGCTATGTGGAGGTCTCCTCTCAGTTATACAGCTTTGACCCTTAAGCACCCCTCAGAATCTTATTTTAGTCTATTATTACTTTTAAAAGTGATTTCCTTAGCTCATTTTTGTTATTTTATAGCATGCATTGTTACTGGTTTCTTTGGTGTATTATAATTGATGGGAAATTATGTTATTGTTTTCTTCTATATTTTATTTGAACTCAAGCAAAAAAGAAGAGTTTGCCCATGAAGCAGTTTTGGAACTTTTTTTTTTTTTTTCCCCAGAAAGCATTTGACCTCTCACACATTGGAACTGAAAATTTTGCTGGTAAGGTACTATATTAATGGTAATATAAAATAATGGTATTTTATTTCTGGTACAAGTGGTCAGTGAAGATAGAGACTTTAGTTGATTGTAGATAAAGAGTTAAAGTTTAGGGGTGATAATACTAAGGTGAAGATGATAAGTCTTCACTGCACAAGGCTCTGATAAGACCATATCTTGACTGCTGTGCTGCTCAGATATGAGCTAAACAGCAGAAAATGTTCAAAGAAGATAAGATAACAATTGAAAAGATTCAACGTGGTGAACCAAGATAATATCTGACTTATGAAATTGTGTATATGAGAACAGACCAAGGGCATGCAGTCTTTAAAGTTAGTTTAATAGATAGAAGAGAAGAGATATCATAGAAACATATAAATTGGTAAGAAGGTCTTACTAAATAAACAGAAGTTTTATAACTACATGTCAGTAGGCAGATGTTCCTATTTTTCCTGAAAGCTGAGTAAGGCATGTTTAGGAAGCATATATCCAAGTTTTTCTCATAACATGGGACGAATATGGAATTGACTACTAGTGTATATTTTCAGAGAAAGTTGTTATAGACATTTTGGCATTGTTTTATCTGAAAAACATCCTTCTTTGATGAGTTCTTGACTTAGTGGAGGTGCCTTCATAATAACACAATTACCATAGCAATTTGAATTTTCATATTAATTATTCACATTTAGTCTTTGTTGCTCTGACAATGCAAGTGTGACTTCTTCTTCTTCTGCAGCTTCTCCCACTTAAGTGGGGTCACTGTTTGTAATGAGTCTCCTCCACACCTTCCTGTCTTGGGTTGTCACCACATCCAAGTTCTTCATCTTCAAGTCCTCTTCTACCAGCTCCCTCCATCTCTTCTTTGGCCGCCCACGCTTCCGCCTTCCTTGCACATCCATCTGCATGACCCTTCTTCCCACATATTCGTCCTCCCTCCTCATCACATGACCAAACCATCTCAACCTTGCCTCCTGTATTTTCGCTCCTAAGTTCGTAACTTTCACTGTTCCCCTGACATAGTCATTTCTCAGATGATCCTTTCTGGTCACACCGCACATCCACCTAAGCATTCTCATCTCTGCTACTTCCATCCTGCTGATGTTATTTTTCCTCAGGGCTACAGTTTCTATAGCATATGTCATAGCTGGCCTCACTACTGTCCTATAAATTTTGCCTTTCAGGTTGATCGGCACCCTCTTATCGCATAACACTCCAGTCATCTCCCTCCAGTTCCTCCAACCCACTTGTATCCTGCATCCCACTTCCTTCTCAGCTCCTCCATCTTCTTCCACTGTTGAACCTAAGTATCTAAAGTCTCTCACCTTCCTGATGACATTTCCTTCCAGCTCCAGATCTGTCTCCTGGCCGCCGCCCACTGCACAACACATATACTCTGTCTTACTTCTGCTCAGTCTCATACCTCTCTCTTCCAGTACTTTTCTCCATCTTTCCAGTTTAGTTCCCGCTTCTTCTCTTGAATCTACACACAACAAAATGTCATCTGCATACAACATTGTCCAAGGCGCATCTTCTCTCACCTCCTCTGTTACCACCTCCATCACAATATCAAACAGAAACGGACTTAATGCTGACCCTTGATGCAAGCCAACTGTTACTTGAAAACTTTCTGTCTGACCCAAACTGGTCTGAACACTTGTCTTCACATTTCTGTACATTTCCCGCACCAACCTGATATATTTCTCTGGCACCTTCTTCTCCATCAGACACCTCCAGACTTCTTGCCTTGGCACTCGATCGTATGCTTTCTCCAGATCAATAAATACCAGATGTAGCTCCCTTTGTTTCTCTCGATATTTTTCCATCATCTGCCGTAACACAAAGATATCATCTGTTGTTGATCTACCAGGCATGAATCCAAATTGTTCCTTTGCAATCTCCACCTCCTTCCTCAATCTATCATCAAGAACCCTTTCTAGGATCTTCATTGTGTGGGACATCAACTTTATTTCTCTGTAATTTTTACAGTCTTGTGCATCCCCTTTACCTTTGTAGATGGGGACAAGAGTACTCTCCCTCCATTCCTCGGGTATATTTTCCTGTTGGAAAACTTTCATGAACAGGTCCCACAGCAGGTCAATTCCCTCTTCTTCCATGCCTCCACTGGAATTCTGTTGGGGCCCACCCATTTTCCATTCCTCATCCTCTTCATGGCTTCCGTCACTTCCACTCTACTGATGTTCTGCACCATCCCCTCAGAAGGCTGCCCATCTCCTCTGAGAGTCCTTGCATTTTCCTCATTCAAAAGTCCCTCAAAGTATATTTTCCATCTGTTTCTTATGTCCACATCCCTCCATAATACTCTTCCTTCAGCATCTTTGATCTGCCTCACATGTAAGATGTCCTTTGCTGCTTTATTTCTACATTTCACTAGTTGGTAAATTTTTCTCTGTCCTTCCTTTGTTTCTAATTGATCATACAGATCTTTATATGCCATGGCCTTCGCCTGTGCCACAACTCTCTTGGCTTCTTGCTTTCTCTCTCTCTCTGTACACCTCTCTGTCCTCTTCCACTCTTGACTCATCCCACTTCTGCTTTGCCTTCCTCTTAGCTGTTACTGCCACTTGTACATCATTATTCCACCACCAACCCTCCTTCTGCTCTCTAAACTTTCCAGATGTCTCACCAAGTGCCTCGATTGCACAGCTCAGGATTACTTTTGAATTATGTTTCCACCAATCCTGTACACTTTCCAGTCCATCTGAAATCCTCTCTAACACCCTCTCCCTAAAACGATTCCTCACGCTCTCCTCTTTTAAGCAAAACCACTTAATTGTCTTCATCCCACGGCATCAGAAGTTCTTATCTTCGATCTTATTTTAAAGTCTGCGCACAGCAGTCGGTGTTGTTGTGCTACTTGATCTGTTGGAATTACTTTACAATTTGTCACAACCTTAAGATGTTTTCTTCTAGTCAAAATGTAGTCAGTTTGTGAGCTTTTGTTACCACTCCTAAATTTTATCAAATGTTCTTCCCTCTTGTAGAAAAACGAGTTCACAATTGCCAGATCAAATGCTACTGCAAAGTCCACAACCCTCTCTCCTTCCTGGTTCATCATTCCCACTCCGTGGCCACCATGCACCCTGTCACTGTCTCTATTCTGTCTTCCTATGTGTCCGTTCAAGTCTCCTCCGACAATCACCATCTCATTTTCTTCCAATTCCCTCATTTCTTCATCTAACATGTTCCAGAATTCATCTTTTTCCTCTGCTGTACAACCAACTTGCGGGGCATATACACATAATACGACCACCCGCTCTTCTCCAAGACCCAATTTCATTCGCATGATCCTGTCATTCCTTCTACCTACGTCCAGTACTTCACCCTTCATTCTGCCACACACCACAATTCCTACACCATTTCTTCCCTCGTTATTCGCTCCAGAGTAGAACAATTTATATCTATCTCCCAGTTCCTTTGCCTTTCTGCCCCTTCCACCTTGTCTCCTGCACACATAAAATGTCCAACTTCCTCTTCCTCATCATGTCTGCCACCTCTCTTCCCCTTCCAGTCATGCTTCCAACATTCAGTGTTCCCACTCTCAACGTTCTGTCCACCTGCTGGGCTCGCTTCTTTAACCGCACCCGCCCTTGATGCGGTAGCCCTCGTCCATTTCTCGCAGCTGTAGGGAGATGTGGCTGTGCGTCGCTTAAGAGGTACGCCCTAGCCCTTATATCATTTTCTCTTTGACTCATAGTTTGAGCTGGCATTGAAGTTTTCCGACCGGATGCCCTTCCTGACATCAACCCTCGCATTTATCCAGGCTTGGGACCGGCACCTATTGAGGCTAGCTTGCCTCCTTCGGCGGCTGCATAAGATGAAATGACTTAGCAAGATAGGAAAGACTCACCCCTAGCCCTCGAATACTCTAATAGCATCAGGGGGAAGGAGAAAGGAGAGGAGAAAGAAGCAAAGAAAGAATGGGAGGGACCAGTCTACAGAATAATATAACAGAAATATATTACATGAAGTAAGGCATGGTCCAGCATCAGGTACCTTGGGTTTGCCATACCTGTACTCACTAAAGTGAGCCCTTGAGGTATGACAATGCAAGTGTGACACTAGAGATATATTAGTTAGTATTAGTTATAAGCTTTTGTAATGAGCCTTAATTCTTTTCCTCAATTTAATTCTTATCTGATGTACATGTAGGTTTCTGTGGTTAAGCAATTCTATGGGAAGTTTTCGGTATTGAGACCACATTATAATATAAATAAGAAGTTTATTAAAAATATGCTATTAAAACCCGACAAGTTTCATATGTCGTAAGACTTACATCCTCAGGGGTAGTGGTACATGAAACTTTCATGTACCACTACTCACACAAGTTTTAATTGCTTATTTTTAATAAATTTCTTATTTATATTATAATTAATTCTTATCTGTTAAATTATTTGCAGTAATGCCAATAATAATAGCGTTTGCCCCGTTATAGTTATCATAATGCTCTAGGCTGCTTTTAACCATTATTTGAGGTCTTATTAGCATAAGGTCTATTCAGGAAGTGTCCACATATGGTGTTTATTTCAATGTCAACTATGAGCTCATTATTTTAACTGCGTAATCATTTGTTGTTGTGAGTCATTCTTGCTAAAAAATAAGGCAAAATGTTTTGTTTGGGTGCAGTTTTTATGATGTCTGAAAGTGCAGTTTGTCTGTATTAACTTTTATTTTAAAACTGGTGAAATGATTTTTGGAGATGCTGGATATGAGATTTTTATATGAAGATGCAGCTGCGGGGCATACATAATTCTTCGTTTCCTTAATCAATTTTAAGAAAATACAACCTGACTTCCAAGTAATTCATATGATCATTAATGTCATCATCAAATCTTTGATATGTATCCTCAGGGGATGTTCTTGATATTATGATAGTATTACATGAAAAAGTTGCATTATTACTAACTTCCAATTGACAACTTTCCCCCAAATTAATCTTATCGTTCAAGACTCCAGTATTATCAGATCTTATAATTTTGTCTAATAAAGCACTTTTTACTGTATCAATCCACCTACCTCTTTGTCTTCCTCTGAGTCTATTTTCCTACCAGCCTGGCAAAGAGCATTTGTTTTGCTAATCTTTCCTGTCTCTCTCCCATTCTGTTTAAGTGACCATACTACCTAAGATTAGGTCTGCTACACATTCCTGAATGCTAGCAATTCCATTTCTGATCTCTTGAATTTTAATATGATACTGCCACTGATTTTATCTCTCTCTTGTTCTTCAGTCTTGTTCAAGTGTTTTTATTTCTAACCCACTCTCAGAACCATAGGTTAGAATTAGTTTGAACACTGTCTTGCATACAGTTAATTTAGTGTTTTGACTAATTTCTTTCTTATTCCATATAGATTTATTCAGCTGATTTCCTATCACACCAACTTCACTAAATATTGTGCCTAAATAGCTAAAATGTTTTACTTGTTCTATAGGTTCTCCATTTACAGTGTGGTTGATATTTTCAATGCTTCTGCCTATAAGGTGTTATATATATAGTTAAATCTGCTTCATAATGGCAGAAGTAAGTTTCTATCACCTTAGCTCACATATTTCCATGGTTGTATAATGCCACCTTAAAAAAAGTTGAAACAGATTTTGAAAGTAACTTTTACCATAATATTCATACTCTCTAGAAAATCTTCTGTATATGTAGCTTAAATGCTGTATAGAGTGACTTGTAAGTTCACTCTTCCCAATATGAAATACATAGTAAAGTAATTCATGTAGATACTTCTCATATAAACTGTTACCTGGATGAATTATATAGATGTAAACTAGAAATACATTTCTTTTCAAGTATAATTTGATATTTTTTAAGAGTAAAGTAAATGATATAGCAGTGTACTCATGCGAGGATTAATTTTTTAGATACCTGGAGAAACAAATCAAGAAACAGGATTAGCAGGAAAGAAAACTGTAGAAACCATAAAATATGTAAGTTTAATTATTTCTAATTTTAATCAAAACATAACTATTATTTTTCAGGTAATAGCAATCTGTACTAAAATATTAATCATATTGATTTTAATTAACATTTTCCTGTATTTCAGAAACATTACATTGCTGTCATCAGAGATCACAAAAATAATGATATGTGCACACAAGCACTAGCACTGGACAAATGCGGCTGAAGAAAGACAACCGAAGTCAAGTCTAAAGGCCTAAATGCTGCCTCCTAGTGGGATAAATAGGGTAGTCTTGGCTGTTGGGCTGAAGCTCTGAGAATGAACACTTCCCATATTTGGAACAGTTTCATGCACCCAAATTTGTTGAGTTTTGAAAAGTTTCTCAGGACTGAGGCAGATTTGAAGAATAGCTCTCATATTTGTTATTTGCTGCAGTGTGATAGAGTGGCCTTATTCCAGCATATCCTGTGGTGGATATCCAAAGCATGGTCAGCAAGTCCTGAATGGCTGTAACGATGAAACCAGATGTAGTCCTTGTCTTCGGAAATTCTGATATTGGCTATCCTGCCTGTTTGGCCATAGTAGGACAGATTTCAGCTGCAAGGGATATGGTAGACACCTTGTAGGCTTAGGGGATGTGGTTAGTCTTTGTTGCAGCAGATAAGGGATGGAAATTTTTTATGTGGTCTGTGTAAGTATTGTAAGGTTGTATTTGGGTATTGTAGCCATTGACTAAGAAAGTGTTGAGAATATTTGGTGTGAAGTGGAGGTTAATAGAATGAAATATATGGTAGGGGGTGTTGCTACAGACCTGGCAGCTCAGTTGTAGGGGACGAAGAAATGTATCGCCAGTTTAACCTTATGAGTACCAAGTGAATGATCATTATGGGTGACTTTAATTTTTCAAACATTGATTGGGCAGAAGAGAAATCTCATGATCAGAAAGAACAGGAATTTATTGAATTGTTGCGAGATAACTTTCTCAAGCAGCATGGGAAAGAAGGAACTCAAGGTCAAAGAGTGTTGGATTTGCTCATAGCATCAGACGGGATCTCTGTCAAGAATATGGTTATTTTACCACCAATTGGTGACAGTGATCACGCTGTTCTTTCTTGGGAAGTATCTACTTGTATTGAAACTCCAATTAAATCAGGCTACATGCTGAGTTACAAAGCTGGAAATTATAATCAACTTTAGAAGAATAGTATCTTTGGTCCCATGGTATCAGTTACTGAATGAAAAAAATGTCAGCAATGCATGGGAATCGTTGAAAAAGTGCTTGAATGAGCGGTATCTGAATATATCCCTAGTGTTCGAAGAATAAATAGGTTGGGAATGAAATGGATGTGCAGTCTTATTAAGCTAGAGATTCATGAGAAGAAGGTGATGTGGAAAGAATATTGTGAGAATAAGAGTAAGAGGAGTTATGAAATATATAAAGCTCAGGCCAGAAAAGTAATGAGTATTGTGAGAAAAGCTAAAATGGAGTATGAAAAGAAATTGGATGCAAGCTAAACGCAATCCAAAAGAATTTTATCGTTATGCCGCAAGCAAAAGAAAGAAAGAATGAATGTGGAAGAATAACTTTATTGAATGCAGATGGTACACGAGTGTTGGAAGCTAAGAAGATTGTTCAGTTAATGAGTGCTCACTTTGCTAAGTTATATCAACCAGGTGTATGTAGCATGGTGCTACTGCTATGTTGGATGAAGAGTTAGAGGTTCATGAAAATGATGTTGAAGAGCTCTTGCATAACCTGGATAAGAATTTGTCGATAGGGACAGATGGAATATCTTCCCTGTTTGTTAAAAGAATGTTCAGCTGAATTGGCTGGGCCTTTCACACATTTGTATAACTTGAGTCTCAGCTCAGGAATGATACCACAGGAATGAAAGGAATGTATGATAGTTCCATTGCACAAGGGTGGTGCAAAAACTGATGTGTCAAATTACCGACCTATTGGTATCTCTGGTGTGGTAGTGAAGATTTTAGAGAAGTTGGTAAGAACTCTCATACAGAAATGAGTAGACAAGCATTCTATACTCTGCAGGGGACAGCATGGGTTTGCTAAAGGAAAGTCATGTTTTAGCAATTTGCTCATATTTTATAACAATGTTATGGCCGAGTTGGATAAAGGGAATGGATACACTATGATAACGTTGGATTTTTCTAAGGCATTTGATAGGATACCACATGATAGGCTGTTGTGTAAACTGGAGAATATGGGATTGGAACATAATCTATTGACTTGGGTTAGGGGATGGTTGACAGACAGATATCAAAAAGTGATATACAGTGGGTGTGAATCTGCCAGATTTAAGGTAACCAGTGGTGTACCTCAGGGTTCAGTCCTTGGGCCATTATTATTCAATCTACACATTAATGACATCAAGCAGGGTCTATCATCAGATTTGCAATTGTTTGCTGATGATGCGAAGATAGGCAGGGCAATCAGGGATGCTACTGATATTCAGCAATTACAAAATGATTTGAATAGACTGGAAATCTGGGCAAACGAAAATGGCTGTCAGTTTAATGTTAGTAAGTGTAAAGTTATGCACTTTGGCATGATTAGAGTTCCAGAGGCATATTATATTAGTGGAGTTATGCTACAAGAAACTGAAGAGGCAAGGAATCTTGGTGTATTGGTGGATAAGAATTTAAAGTTCAAAGGTCACATAGCAAAAGTTGCAAATACAACTTAGAGGAAAATTGCAATGTTGAAGTGATGAACCTTCACACGTAAGGATAAGGAAGTCATTTTGTCTCTTTATAAGGCTTTGATAAGACCACATTTGAATGATTGTGCACAGATTTAGTCTTGCAGGTTCCAAGGGGATAAAGAAGCTGTTGAAAGGGTGCAAAGAAGAGTTACAAATATTATATCCAGATTATGGGACATAGATTATGAGGACAGATTGCAAGTATGTGGATTACAGACTTTGGTTAACAGGAGAAAAAGTTTATAGACCATATGATAGAGGTCTATAAACTTTTGAATGGGTGTTATAACATTTCAAATGATGAAATTTTTCGTTATATGGAAGGTGGGGAGAGAACATGGGAGCATCCATGGAAGTTAAGGTTGTTCTCAGTCAAAAAAGGGTTAAGAGCTAGGTTTTTCTCCCAGAGAGCAGTGTGTGAGTGGAATAATTTGCCCTTATGGGTAGTGAGTGCATTTAGTGTAAATGAATTTAAGGGAAGATATAATAGCTGGGTTGGGTAATTTACAGCCTCCCTTGATGAGTCCTTGACTCCCTTTAGGTCTCGGATGATAATAATAATAATATGATGGTCAAGTTCAGTAGTTAGAACACTGCTATCTGAACTGATTAATTTTGTCCTGTTATATAGGATTTTTATAATCCTATATTGTTGAGAGAGGTGGGGTGTGACTTCTTGTGAATGTGTCTACCAGTATATGCGGGTTTTCTGTAAATGGAGAAAGCCAGGGATCCATCAGGCTGCCGTGTAATCAGAGTGTTGTCTAGGAATAAGAGACTGTTGTTATTTTCCTTTTCTAAGGTAAACTGGATCCTGAGATGTTGATTGTTTAGATGTGTTAAGAAAATGTTGAGCACATCCAGGCCATGTAGCCAAATGGAGAAAGTGGAGAACCCATGGCTGTCCCATCTATCTCTTTGTAGAATTTTCCTTGCCAAATGAAATATCCCAAGTTCATGGTGAACTGCAACAGGACTGAGATATTGGTAAGAAATTATGGCTTCAATGAGGTCTAAGGTATCTTTGAGTGGAACATTAGTGAATAGAGAAAACACATCAAAACTGACCATTATGTCAGTGCGTTAGAGCGTGAGGTTTTCTATACTCACTTTAAAGTGAACTGAGTTTTTTTTTTTATGTGTGGAGGTGTGTTGCTAGTATATGATGTGAACACTTTAGCTAAATATTTGGTTAATTTGTATATGCGTAAATCAATGCCATCCACAATAGTACATAATGATAAATTTATTTATGGATTTTTGGTAGCCTATATATGGTATCTACATAGATGAAGTAATTTTAATCAAGTAATATTATTTTTTAATATTTAATCAAGTAATATTTTAAGCAGGCTAGATATAAAGTATATTTTAGATTAATTTCCCTCCTATTTGGAAATTCAGATCTCAACATTGCAAAATTAAAAATCAGATAATTCATTCTTTATGTTTTCTTTCTTTTTCTTACTGTGAAACTTATGGTTCTATTGATATTCTGTGAATTTAATATATAAGATAGTTGAACATCCACATTATATTTTAGAATGCATAAAATTATATAATTGTTTTCCTTCATTTTGTTCCAGCTTATAGAAACAGAAATTTGTTTTATGTGCACTAAAAAAGAGCATTTGATTTCAATAAAAGTTGCCCTGAGTCTGTCATTATTATCATAAAAATTCTCATGCTGTTCAAGCTCTTGAGGACTTTGTTAATATCAGATGCATTTTCAATAGGATAATATAATTTTCATCATGCCTATAGAATGTGTATGTTCACTGGCCAGCTTACTTGTTTTTGTGAGTGATAAAACTTGGATATTGCTCTGTCTCATAAAGATATAATCAAATTCCTCCAGTCACTGAACTAGAGTTTATTTTCTAGAAAAGAGCAATATGTGGGGATATTACTCAGCCACAAACTATAAGTGTAAAAATTATAAATATCTCAGATACTTAAATATAACATATTTTCATATGCCAAAATATCTCCAACACATTTTATAAATTAGCAAGTTAGCATTCGTTGTTGGCATAACATTTTGGCATACTGTCTCTATCTCTCTCTCTCCCCCCCCCCTCTCTCTCTCTCTCTCACACACACACACAATACACACACGTGCACACACAATACACACACATATATAATGACTTTTTTCATAAAAGAAAAACTTGTAATTGATAATTGTGAAAAACTTAGAATGAAATATTTCTTACAAATGAAGAATTCTACATAATAATATAATGTAGCATCATTTTCACTTGCTATTCTATAGCAGGAATTGCCAATTACCTGGTTTTACATTTGCTTAGTGTAGTCTCCAATCAATAGGCTGTTGGTGTGAATGTCTTTAGGTGGGAGATGAATTTCATTGTCCAGTGTCAGATCGCTTTCCCTCTTATTGAGGGCTGAAATAGCTTGAGAAAGTTCCTTGTTTGATCTCTAGAGCAAGCTTTCTGGATAATGTAAAAATAAATAAAACAATAATAAAAATAAAATTAAAAAAATATATATATTATATATATATATATATATATATATAAAAATATAAAAATCTCTTAGTCCATCCATGATAATTACTTACTATAGGTTTGCTAGCTTTTGTGGGTGAGAGAGAAATTAAAAAAAAAAGAAGTTTTCTTCAAAGTGTGTATTAGAAAACACAGTAACTCAGTGAGTTTCATATCCTCGAGTAGCTAAAAATTAACAAAGCTGAAGTTATTGTAACATTTTGAAGCATTTTTATTCCTGTTATTAATTATTACTGAATAACTGCAGACAAATCTGAAAAACCTGAATTGAAATCATCCTCTGGTCTTCAAGAAATATTTATAAGGATGTCTTTTAACTAATGGTGAAGAGTTGGTCTCAGAGAGAGAGAGAGAGAGATGAAAAATTCTTTTCTACCAGAAACTGAAGTTTTTATCCCCATAAAACTGACATTATGCAATGCTTGTCTCATGACCTTATGTTTGCAGAATTGTAACCAAATCAAGCAGAAAATATTTATAATTATATGCAAATTTAGGTCTTAATTAGAAAAATGGTGCTAATTTACAGTCTGGAGTTAGATTTATACTAAATAATTGTTGATAAAGTCGACTTGAATTGTAAACGTAATGTTTGACTAAGCATATTTTTTATAATTGAACACTAAAAGGTGTAGTGAAAACTATAAGGCTCTTAGTCATCCCTCTTCTACTTGATAGTGTATTCCGTTTCTTTTGATCTCTGGTTAATATGCCATGTCACTGTTCCATCATACTTCTCATTTCTCTTTTAGTTTGTTTTGGATGCACCTCTCCCATGTCTACATGTTCTTCTGGGTTTTTCCCCTACACATTGTATTCCAAACCCTTCTTTATCTCTCTCTCTATCAATCTATCCATCTTATTGCTTCTGTTGTAACTGTCTGTTTCCCTGAAAAATCTCATTTCACTGGCTTGCAGAAGTCACTGGAAGAAACAGCTATGACTCTATGACTCACAACTGTAGGGATATAAACTGATAGTTAGTTTTTCCCTCGGTGATTTCCAATTTACTTTAAAAATATCTAGCATATTCTACTATCTCCTTGCTGGTACAGTTCTCCTGCTGAGTTTTGATATTGTTCCTTTTTGATTGTTAATTGATCACAAATATTTAAAGCTAGTTAAATGTTCTAGAATTTTATCCTAATGGTTTTTGTCTATCGCCCCCCCCCCTTCCCTTAAAGGTTCTAAATCTATAGTACACAATAAAAAATACAAAATAAGAAAGACTCTTTCTAAACACTAAAGCAGCTGTATATGCCAACAATGTTCGATTTTAACTCATGAATCTAAGAGCTTTAAAACCATAGATATGAGAGAGTTTTGTGAAAAATTAAGAACAGATGACATTAATTGCAGAATCATATTAAAAATGAGGATATTAGGATGGTTATTTGGTTATTTTGGGTTTATTTATGGCTGAAGCAACTAAGGCCATGAAGCTAATATATTTTTTCTGTAAATTGCATGTTTGCTCTTCTGGCTGATTTTTTTTTTTTTTTTGTTTTTGTTTTTTTTTGTTTTGTGGAATTAAAATCCTGAATTTCTGGAAGTGAGTTAGACCAGCTTACTCACTTTCAATTGAAAAGCCCAGATAAAGCCTCTTTGCATTAGCAGATATTAATTCTCTGATGCAAATGAATCCTAGATAGGAAGAAACTTGACATTGTTTAGCATTCAGAAATGAATAGTGCCATTCCCAGGAGTGGTCACTTACACAGAATGGGAGAGGAAGTGTTTGCAAAACAGATGTTTGATGCCAGGTTAGCAGGGAAAAAAAAGACTTAGAGAATGATGAAGATCTACACTGATTGATGCAATTAAAAGTGACTTAGAAGACTGGGATATAAGATCTGACAGCATTAGAGTCCTGACTGATAGCAGCTAATGTGGATGAAAATTGACAAAAGAAATTAGTAATAATATAAACTTTTTGAGGATGAAGCCTCAAAAAAGGCTGAAATCGGTCTGGGTAGTGACCTCCCTACCATAATGTAATAACAGCATACATTTCCTAGGAAATGTGTTTTTACATTATGGCAAATACCTAAGAATAGCAATCAGAATTTACCGATTTTGCTGCGAGACTTCCGGTATTGCACTACGTGCTAGGGTCACTTGCATTTGCTCACGCCAGTGTCGCCGATACTTTATAGTTTACTATATTCGGCAAGAAACTCTCTGATTCCAATCTTTGAGTTTCTTATTCGGTTTTAAAACTATGTAGGATTTAATATCCCCTTAATTTAAATATTGTTTTCATTGCCAAAATGAAGTTAGCTCTTTATACTTAAATAAAATCTATATTTTATATAGAGCATTATCTTCAGATTGTTGTGTAGTGAAGTTTACTGCAGAGATAAAGTTTTCTATGGTGTATGCTGGGCATGATAGAAGCAGTTCATATTTTTTGTATGAATTTCAAATGCATCTTCATAAAATCTGTTCAGCATATTTCTGGAATAACTGAAGCATAGTCATTGCACTTGTTTGAAATTTTGCTGAAGCCAGAATATTGTGTCTATTAATTGCACATGTTCTTCTGGCCGAGTTTTCCTGTTTTGCAGAATGAAAAGAGTAACTAGTGTATGGATAAAAACAAAACTAACATGCTTACACATTTTGCATAATACACCTGATGGAATTAGCATTATTAATACTAAGGAATGCCCAGGAACTGATCTGAAGAGATAATCTAAAATCAGAATGTGAAGAGAAAGATTAGTAAAACAACTTCTTGAACACTAAAATCTAGTTGAATTATTAGTGCATTCGAAAACTGAATTGTAAAATCTGATGAGATTGGTGACATGATGAATAATAGATTAATTTGAAAGAGAATTGTTGATAGAAAGCTAGTTATAGTGTAAACTTCACTGTATAATGCTATTCTAGCATACTTGACACCTCTTAAGGGTATTCATTAGGAAATGATGTTGTTGTTGTGTTTGAATCAGAAATGGTTAAAATAAAGATGCAAAAGTAGAACATCAAGATATAGGTAGATAATGCAGTGAGAAGAACTGAGATTTGATCATATTAGAAGCCTGACCTTTAATAATACCAGTAAGCAGAAAGTTGTTCATTGAAAACTAGTTATGAATCTTAATTGTGTTAGTTTATCAGAATATCTGATAAACCAGGATCTTAACCAGAAGATGAAGTTGGTTGCTTTTTATATGATTTCATTATCATCATCTTCATCTCGAATTTCCAGAGAGCAAAGGACTCAAATGAGGCTATACTTCACCCAAACCAGCTGTTATACCTTCTCTTAAACTCATTCATACTAGAAACACACCACTTCAAGAGGTAAACTGTGAAACTATTCACTACTCTGTTAGAGAAAAATCTATCTCTCACCCTTTCTTAACTGCAAACAAACTTAACTTCCATATATGCCCCCCCCTCCTCCTCCTCCATGTTTTCTCATTTACCAACTTCTCTAAAATCTTCACCACCATTCCAGAGATACTGATAAGTCTGTAGTTAAATATATCGGTTTTTGCACCACCCTTATACAATAGGACTATCATACATTCTTTCCATTCCTGTGGTATTTCCTGAGTTGAGACTCAAGTGATACAAACATAATAAGGGCCTAGCCAGTTTGGCTGAACATTCTTTTAGGTCATGTGCTTATATTCCATGTCTCTATTGCCAAATTTTTATCCATGTGTACTAAAACTCCTCAATCTCATTCTCATGCTTCCCTATTCCTTCATTCAATGCAAAATGCAGTGGTAACACTGTGCTATATATCATTATCATCAGCCATTGTTGATTCTTCTGGATGAAGGCTTTACAAGATAACTTCAAAACTGTCTGTCCATGGCTCTCCTTTCCCATGTCACTCCTGAAAATCTGATGATATCATCAATTCACCATGAATTATTATTATTATTATTATTATTATTACATAACACCTCCAGGGAGTCCAAAGACTCATCGAGGGAGGGTATCTACTCCACAACTCTCCATCTCCACCAGCCACAACTACCTTCATCATCAACGCCATCTACCACCGACCACCACCTAACACCACTAGTATTTTCACAAACAAACATCCATGCCCATGGCGGGATTTGAACATGCAACCTTTTGGCTGGAGAGCGGATACACTAACCAGGTCAGCGTCGTGATCGTTTTTCCTCTTGTGGAATCCGATCCAGCACTTCTTTTGTCTATCATTGATCTTGTCTTTGAGCAATATGCCCAGCCCCATTGCCACTTCAGATGTTTCACTCTTCCTATTATGTCAGAGACTTTGGTTTGATTTCTTATCCATGTATTCCTTTTGTGATCCAGTCTTATGATACCAAATATACTTCTTTCCATACTAAATTGTGTTCTTAATTTTTGAATTTTCTTTGCATTTAGTGTCCATGTTTCACAGTCATATGTCAATATAGGAAGAATACATTGGTTAAAAACTTTTCTCTTCAGGCATAATGGTAGTTGGCTTTTGAATATTGAATGTAATTTTCCAAGTGCTTTCCACCCAAGCATCGTCCATCTTTTAATTTCGTCCATGATATTTTGTTCCATTGGTATCTGTTGTCCTAAGTATATGTAATAATCTACTTGTTTAATTTCATCTTTATTGATTTTTATTATTTTTGGTTAGAAATACTATTGAATATAACTTGGGTCTTCTTTAGGTTTATCTTTAGGCCAGCTGCTTTGCTAGCAATTTGGAGTTCATGATATGAGTCTATAATTCATGTGCAGTTGAAGTAAAAATAACTATGTCATCTGCAAAGTGTAAATAGCTTAAATATCTTCCATTTATATTGAGACCTTTCCCTTCCCAATCAAGAAAGTTGAATATTCCTTCTAGGCACACTGTGAATAATTTTGAAGATATTGTGTCACCCTGTTTTATACCTTTTTATATTTCCAATAGAGATGTTTCCATTGAAATGAATTACTACTGTAGCATTGGTGTATGCTGATTTGATGGTCCTAATGTATGGCTTCTCTCCACTTGTTGGTTTCATAATGTTTTAAGTATTGCCCAAGTTTTTACTGAATCCAAGGTTTTCTCATAATCAATAAAACCAAGACATAATGATAATTGATATTCATCACACCATTCAATAATCTGTTGTACAATATGGCCCATTGTACTAAAGCACTTCAAAAGCCCACCTGTTCTTTTGGTTTTGCTAGGTCTAGAGTTGTACAAGCCTATGAGCTAAGATTTTTGTAAACATTTTGTAAACCACCGATAATAGACTGATGGTCATTAGTTCATCAAGTCTTCTACTTCACCTTTTTTTTTATGTATCAAAATTAGGGTAGCCTTCTTCCATGTTCTTGATACATAATTTTTCTTCAGACATAAGGTTAATCGTTTTGCTAAGATTTTGTAGATCATTTCTCCACCCCTTTTAGAAGTTCAGCTATAACCCATCCTCGTCTGCAGCTTTTCCATTTTGCAATCTTTGGATGCTCCACATAACTTCTGGTAGAATCTGAATTAAACAAAGAAGAAAACTATGAAATAGTTGACGTCATCATCCTGATATAATACTGAGTAAAATTCTTCAATTATTTTTGCTGTAGCATATCTATCTCTGATTATGATCCCATTTTGTAGTTTGACTGCAACCATCTGTTTATTGCTGTTCATCAATTGCTTTTTGGCTTATTCAATTTTATTCTGTAAGTCATTTGATTGTTTCATTTCTTCATAAACTGTTTTTTTTTCCTTAAGAAATTTTGTCTTGTTTCTGTTCTGTGGTACCAGCTATTTCAAGTGAGTATTGTAAAAGGATTTGGGTAATAATGTCATGACTTTCTGATGGATCAGCATTGTCATCTATAATACGATGTTTAAATCTATTGTTTAGTTCATGTTGGAATATATCTTTTTTAATGTTGAATTGTGTACATCTATGTTTTGCTTTGATCTTCGAAGCATTGTTCTTCTTTCTTTTTGGCAGTTGATTTGGATTTTACTGTGTACCATACGATGGTCAATTCCAATGTTGAAGGTAAGTTTATAACAGAGTAGTCTTGAAAGATGTTTTTCTTATTGCTGAGGTTAAAGTCAATTTCACTAGTTTTTCCATTTGGAATTTTCCATGTCCACTTCCTATGTGTTTTTTTCTTGAAAAAAGAATTCATGATATGTAGGTTTTCTATTTCTGCAAATTCTATTAATTTTGCTTCTCTATCATCTCTCATGACATGGATATGTCATTAGAGATGATAGAGAAGCAAGGGTGCTAAATTTCCTATTGAGGTTTCATCTGATTGTTGTAATTCTAGCATTAAAGTCTCCCATTATAATTCTGAAATGATATTTTCCTTTATTGTAAAGTTGGGATAGATCATGATAGAAGGCTTCAATTTCTTCATCAGTATGACTTATTGTTGGTGCATACTTGGATGATCTTAAGAGTGTATCTTTTTTGAGATTTGAACAAAAAACTTGCTATTCAATCAGATATACTGTCAAATTCTACTATGTTGTTCTTAAGTTTTTTGTTGCTCATGAATCCAACTCCACTGATTCTTTCTTTATCTTGGCCTCTATAATACAACATGTCTCCAGTTTTTAATTGAAGAATTTCTTCACCATTACATCTAACGTCACACAGTCTGAGGATGTCCCATTTTAGTTGCTTTAGCTCTTCAGTTAGTTCACTTAGCTGTGCTTCACTGCTCAGAGTCCTACAGTTTAAAGTTCCAATGTCTAGTTTCCAATGGTAGTGTGATCTGGTTACCTGAGGGATTTTTAGCACCCTCTGCCCTCATGTTTAACTGCTTGCTGCCATAGATAGTAACAATCTGGCCTCTAGAGAATGAGGGCCATTTTATTTTGTTTGATTTATCTTGAAACATTGGGCCATATATTCACTGCTGGCCTGCTATGGGTTGATGAATGGCAATATTTTCACATGGGATCGCCAGTCCCAAAACCACTGGTCCATGGCTCTTTTTTCAAAATATTCAGAATTGCCCTGATATCCAACAGTGGTAGTCAGGGTTTCCTGCTATCCCCACCTAGGGGACGTGCTCAGTAGCCAGTGGGAGCCCCCCAGGTGCGCTATATATAGATATAAATATATATATATATATATATATATATATATATATTTATCCCTGGCAAGGAAGGCAGTGGGAAACCACCTTGCTCATAGTCACTTCCCTAGTATAGCTGCCCCTACCATCCGTATGGATGAAAGGAAACTAATCAATCATCATATTGATCCCATACATGAGATGTCAAGAACCTACATCAGTGCCATGTGAGAGATGCAGACGAGGACTGAGATAGAAGTTTTTTTTTTTTTTTTTTTTGAAGAGTTGCAAGTTGTAGTTGTTTGGGAATTCTGTAAATCTCTCATGGTAGATTTTTATAAAAATCTTTCACGATCACTTTTACATAGGTTTTAAGACATGTAGAAATCAAAAATTATAAAGTTTTAAAACAAATGTAATAATTCTACTGTTAAAGTTGTATATAGGGATGTCTATGTGTAATGGAAAATAAGGGATTAGCCCGGATTATGGTTGACCCAGTAAGAACAAAAGTTCAAAAGGTCATACAAATGTAGAAAGTTGCTGCCAAAAATGAAGGTAGCCCAAGTGACGTCATCGTGTACGCAGAAGATCCGGGTAACTATAGCCAAAGAACAAGAATGAACAGAGCTATAAAAGGGCTCTAAGCTTGTAGAGCTCTCTCTCAGTTTTGTTCATGTCAAGACTTTGGCTCCAGGTGTGTGATCCCAAGCAATGGGGGGGTGGGGAGATCTAGGAGGCCATTACCATCTGATGTATTTCCAGTAGCTGCCGGACATGCTATGAACATGTGGATTTTGTTGGCATCAACAATGATTCCAATTTACCGATGGAGAATCAATCTACACTGTCCTGGGAAAACACCCACAGCAGAACCACCAAGAGCTGTCCAGATTATAGACACCCAGGAAGAAAGGCAAAGTATTGTCCAAGTTGTTAGGACTGTATGTGAAACACAAATGTAAGTTCTGAACAGTTAATGTTACAGTAGTTGTACTGGAGAGTGTATGTATACTTATTGAGGATTCATGGTGATTTGTTAATTATTAAGTTATGGGAATAGAGAGAGAGAGAGAGAAGACAAATGTTAACTTATTATTATTATTACGGGTAATTCCAAGGAATTCTTAGACTTATCGAGGGAGGCCCTAAACATCATATCAAGAACAACTATTCGGCATTCACACCGTATCTATCATACTTTGCTTTGAATTCATTTACAGTCATGCCACCCACAACAAATTCTAGCTGCTTATTCCACGCATTCACCACTCTCCAATTAAAAATCCTAGTTCTAACACCCTTGCTAACTACACTCTTGCTCAGTTTCCATGGATGGCCCTAGTTCTCTCATCACCAGAGCTGTCCTAAAAAATTTCCTGAATTAATCTTTTAAAAACTCTTCAGTAATTTGAATGTCTCAATCATATCACCTCTTTTCCGCCTATCGACCAATTTCTGTAACCCACAGCTGTTCAACCTGTTCTTGGTAAGGTTCATTCCATAGACCAGCTATAATCTTGGTCACTCGCCTCTGGATCCTCTCTACCTCCTCCCCATCAAGAAGAAACCCAGGGTCCTAGATCTGGGCACAGTAGTCAAGATGGGGTCTTATCAAGGCTCGATAAAGAGGAACAATAACTTGCTTATCTCTGCTTGTCAAAGTATTCTTCAGTAACCAAGTGATCTGATGAACTGATTTAGCCACTTTTGCTATGTGCTCCCTAAACTTCAACTCCCTATCCACCAATACACCCAAATCTCTGGCTTTGTCAACCTCCTGGAGTACAGTTCCACCATTGTGATATATTACTGCTAATTTTTTCACCCCAAAATGCATAACCTTACACTTTGCTACATTAAAACTGACATCCATTCTCATTAGCCCAGACTCCATCTATCCTTTGGATAGATGCCAATCTATCCAAATCATCCTGCAAAATTTTGACATCATGTGCATTCATTATTGCTCTACCCAACTTGGCATCATCAGCCAATAAATGAACAGTTTCTCTCAGATCCTTTCCTATATTATTAATGAATAAACTACTCTGTGATATCTCTCAATCAACCATCCTCCTATCCATCTCATCAATCCTCTATCCATCTCCCATGTGCTGCAGTTTACTGATTATAATTCCATGTGGTATCCTGTCAAATTAAATAGCAGTGGTCCAAGAACAGAACCCTGCAGCACGCCACTAGTCACAGGCCTTCTCTTGGACTTTACTCCTGAACTCACTACTCTCTGATATCTCTCCATCAACTACCCTCCTATACATCTCACCAACCCTATATCCATCCTCCATGTGTTGCAGTTTACTGATTAAGATTCCATGTAGTACCCTGTCAAAGGCCTTAGCAAAGTCCAGCAGTATCACTGTAAATCCATTATCCTTATCCAGTTCAGCTTTCACTATACTATAAAACGTGACCAAGTTACTAAGGCAATCTACCTTCACAAAACCATGCTATCCTTCTTAGAGTATCCCATTTTCATCTATCCATTCCTGTATTTGCTCTTGAGTAATATTTCCAAAACCTTGACAAGGATTCCTGATATGCTGATTGGTCAGTAATTTGCAACAGCAGTCTTGGAACCTCCTTTATGCAATGGAACTATTTTCCCCTCTTTCCACCCCCTCAGGACTGACCCAAAGCTGAGACTTAAATTAAATAATATGGTCAAGGGAACTGACAATTCCTTTGCTGCTTCATGTAAGACTCGAGCTGGTATACCATCCATCTCACAGATGTATTTACATTAAGGTTCTGTAATATACTATTCACCTCGTTTCATTCTTCTGTATCAGCCATTCGTTCTCTCATTCCTGCAATATCACAGCCTGGATGATATACTTTTGCAAAGTGTTTGCTTAGTAATTCTACTATTTCAGCTGATTTGGTTATCTCTCTGCCATCGTCATTCCTTAGAATCATTTTGTCATCAATCACAAGTTCCTCCAAACCTTTCCATGGTACATGTCCATTGGTAGGTGATGTAAGCTACAAGGTCTGCTGTGAATCTTGAATGACAGAATCCATACTGGTGGTTGCTGATTAATTCTTGGGCCTCTATATAGTGGAGGAGTTGGCTATTGATGACTTTCTCTATTATTTTGGAAAGGGTAAAGGTGATGGCAATTGGTCGGTGGTGTGACACTAGACTTCGATCACCCTTTTTTGGAATAGGATGGATAAGATAAATTTAGTTTAATCCTTTATCCAAGTGTGAGCAAACAAAGTTTGCACCTGAAAGTATCTTCAGGAGACTGGGGTAAGGTAGGACAACACCAGGCAACTCTTTGCAAAGGTGGAGCAAGCTAACATCACTCCTATAATGCAAAACACATCTCCTTGCAGATATGTATAATGTTATGCATTAAGGGAAGGGCCACTACCCAGACTAATTTCAACCTTTATTGAGGCCTCTTCAGTGGGAGCCAGGCCCATGTGGAGATACCAGGCAGAAGCATTAGCAAGGTTATCTCTACCTATAGGAGTTGTCAAACAGTGTGCCAGCTTTTTATTAAATTACTCTGGATTTAGAGAAAGATGTTGAAAGTTTAATTTTTCACTTGGTTAGACTATAATAAATTTAGTTTAATCCTTTATCCAAGTATGAGCACACAAAGTTTGTGCCTGAAAGTATCTTCAGGACTGCGGTAAGGTAGTACAACACCAGGCAAGATACTTTCAGGTATATTTCAAATTTATTATAGTCTAACCAAGTGAAAAATAAACTTTCAACATCTTTCTCTAAATCCAGAGTAATTTAATAAATAGGATGGATATGAGTTTGCTTCCATGCATTAGGATCTCACATTGGTGGAGATCAACCAAACTAAGCTAGCATTTAATATAGAGAGAGTAAAATTTTCAGTTCCAAAGAGGCAGTCTTACACTGACCGAAATTCTCCCTATGCACACAAACAAACAAGCAGGATATATTCTTAACCTTGGTTATTTCAGCATAATCCTATATAACACTAATGACATATGTCTTATGGCACTATTTTATTTATTTTATTGTATATATATTTTTCCTGTGTAGTAAGAGTTTTCATTAAAAAATATGCAGAAGATGCAACCTTCATAGCAGAAACTAAGGAAAATCTGGCGCATTTGATGCTTTTGGTTAAGAGGGAAAGCAACAAAGCCAGGCTTAATTTTAAACATCAGCAGAACAAAAGTGATGGCTTCTGGCAACTTAGACGAAATTATGATTGAGTGAGATAAAGTAGAGGTGCTTGAAAGTTATGATTTACTGGGGTTCAGAATAAGAAATGATAGTCATATGGTCAATGTGAAGATGAAATTAATAGGATAACCATGGCAAAAAATATCTGTGTTAAGCTTGACAAAAATTTTGAAAGATAGAGATGTTAGTAAGGGCTTGAAAATGAATAGTCAAAGCAATGGTATTTCCAGTAGTATTGTATGGATGTGAAGCTGGATCATTAAGAATAAAGGGAGAAAGCAAATTGATTCACTTGAATTATAGGTGTGGGGAGACTATTAAGAATCCTATGGACTGCCAGAATGACTAATAAGAAGTTTTTAGAAAGTATAAAGTTTGGATTTGAATAGGCTGGAAACTTGGACAAATGAAAATGGCTCCAGTTTAATGTTAGTAAGTGTAAAGTTATGCACTTTGGTGATGAGATTTCCAGTGGCATATTATATTACTGGGCTTATGCTACAAGAGAAAAGGCTAGGAATCTTGTTGTAATGGTGGATAGGAATTTGAAATTCAAAGGTCACATAGCAAAAGTTGCAAATACAACTCACATGATAACTGCGATCTTGAAACGAACTTGACATGTAAGGACAATGAAGTTATTTTGCCTCATTATAAGGCCTCGATAAGACCACATCTATTGGATTATTGTGTGTAGATTTGGTCTCCCGGATTCCAAGGGGATAAAGAAGCTGTGGAAAAGGTGCAAAGAAGAGTTACAAAGATTATATCTGGATTATGGGATTTAGATTATGAGGACAGATTGCAAATATACAGATTACAGACTGGTTAACAGGAAAAAGAGGAGTAAACTCATTTTCTGGTTAACAGGAAAGAGGAGACTTGTTCACTGGAAAAAGAGGAGAATATTGTCTGATGAAATTTTTTGTTATATGGAAGGTGGGGGGGGGACATTGGGGGGCATCCACGGAAGTTAAGTTTGTTCACAGTCAAGAAGTGGTAAGAGCTAGGTTTTTCTCCCAGAGAGCAGTGAGCGAGTGAGTGGAATAGTTTGCCTTTAGGAGTAGTGAGTGCATGTAGTGTGAATGAATTTAAGAGAAGGTATGACACCTTGTTTGGATGATTTATAGCCTCCCTTGATGAGTCCTTGACTCCCTGGAGGTCTCAGATAATAATAATAATGAATACAGAATGCTCCTTGGAGGTAGTGATTGCTAAATAGAAATTAATATACTTTGGACAAGTTATGTGAACAGATTAAATCATTGGAAAAGGCAGTTATGTTTGGGAAGATTGAGGGTATGAGAAGGAGAAAAAGACTGCAAAAAAGTTAGATGGACAACATAAAGTAACTACCAACTTGAACTTACAGCTACTGAAAGAAAAGACAAAAGACCAAGTGAGAGCCTTTGTTCACATGATCACCAAGAATTAAAAATGACTGGATGGTGCACATAACAACAAGATAAATAAGGCCCGTTTAAAAAAAAATCATATTTATGGTAAGTTGTGCCGGTTTGGTTTCTTACACACACACAAAGGACGCAATACAATGGCAAATCAGTGGCAGCATATTATCTAGCGACTATATTGTGTCAGTTTGCCCTAGACCTTTGTGGGAGGTGGTTGTGTCTTCCCGTTTAATAATATTATGCCGCAATAATTCAAAAATGTTGTCTTTTTGCATTGTTCTTTCAACATTCAGTTTTATGATAAAAAAATGTTTTAATTGATTTGAATTCATATTTTACGTGAAAATAGATGTTATCTAATCTAGTTCATGGCGGTTAATAAGGCCCAGTAAATTTGTTGATGGGCCTTATTAAACTGCTATAATTTATGATTTTATTTTTTGGTGATTGCTCATAATAGTTACTTATTTTATTGCTAAAGCCTCTGAAAATGTCAGAAGTTAAGAAGAAACGAGGTCTTTGGACTAATGAAAGACTAGAAGCAGCTATGAAAGCTGCGCAAAGACGACAACTATCACAACGTGCAGCATCAGAACGCTATCGATTACCTAGAAGAACATTCAGGAACTATTTAAAGACAGAGAAGATGATGAAAAGATTAGGAAGAAATACTGTGCTAACAAAAAAAAACAAGAGAAGAACTTGGTAGAAAGAATAGTAAAGTTTGCTTCAATTGGCGTCCCTTTGACTTCAAAATCTATATGTAGACAAACTTTTATATTTTGCGAACAAAATGAAATTAGAAATAACTTCAATAAAGAAAGTGGCCTCTCAGGGAAAGATTGGTTGAAGTTATTTTTAAAGAGAAGCACAACAATTTCGAAACGTAAAGCTCAATTTTTGAATCCTGCATGAGCTACAAGAACATGTCCTAATCCTCCATCTTGTGATTCGGTTAGCTCTGATGATGAGATTCCATTGGCAAATCTAAAACAAAGAACTCTTTGAAGTCATCGTTTCAGGAGTTAATGCCAACGGCAAATTATGCAGTTGTAAAGGCAACACCATGAAGAAAAGCTTTTAAATTATAAGGACCACAGAGTGACCAAAGCTTCCACTAAAAAACAGGAAGAACCAAAAAAATAAATAAATAAATAAAGGAACAAAGAGTGTCAAAAGAGGGGGTAGTATTGCCATGGATGCAGAGAAGAAAAGGTTGCTGATATGAGGCAGTGCACACGGTGTCTTAAATGGTACCACGAAGAGTGTGTTGGTCTCACCAAAGAAGAATGTGGCATATTTGTATGCCCTTATGACTGTTCTTAAGCTAATAATTATGATTAAAATTAATAATAATTAAAAATAATTGTTATATTCTTTTTTAAATATTTAATTTTGTTCAAAGGCTTTATTAAACTATTATGATTTAATAAGGCCCTCACTAAAAGTGTTTTTTAAAGACTTGGTTAAAATATAAATTACTGCAAGAATTGTTCTTATTTGTGTTTTTTTTTTTTTTTTAATTAGTGATAATACAAACTTTAATATGAACACTGTTGTTTCAATTAATCTAAACAATTGTCTAACTTATTCAAATTTTAAATAAGGTGGGCCTTATTTGCCTCAGGTACTATTATATTAAGAAATGTATCATGAAATTAATGAAAAATAATCATTTTTTTTAAATGCTTTTTAAAAACAAAGAAAAAAAAAGTAAAATAAAATAAAAATTCATTCAGTACATACATGCAGTGCCATTAGACAAAAAGTTACATCCTACATTCAGGAAAAAAAAACATATTTTGAAATATGAATATTAAATATTCTATATTTATATTATCATTTTTACGAAATAATCCTATGGAAATTTTTTTCTTGATGATTTCAAGTGTTTTTTTAAACAATTAATGCTTTTGTCTACATCAAGTAAAGTAAGTTTTATTACTTTATAGCACAGACAGTCATGAAAAATTAAATAAAATTACATTTGTAACTGCATTTGTTATCTTCATAGAAAGAAAAGAAAAAGATATTGTACAGATTTTCAAGAGAGATTATTTCCTTTATAGAAAGAAACATTTTAAGCATTTATTTCAGAAATTAAAATTAAAATGTTTTTAATGATTTGAATCATTCAGAAATTTGAGTCCTAAAGAATATGAAGTTAGTGCAAATGTTTCCTTCCCTTGAAACCGAATAGTACAATCTTTCAGTTCTGCTGCTTGAATTTTTTAAATTCAAGCAATAGAATTTTCTGATATCGCTTGATAGCATTTATTTTCACACATTTTCTGTCATATCTCCTGATGATTTTTCATTATTTAATGTGTATTCTTTCCACACAGGCTGAACAGTTGATGGAAGCCATAGAGGTTTATCATGAGGAAACACTAAAATTGCAGCAGTACAGCAAAAATAAGGATGAAAGTGAAAAAGTATGCATTATAAACATATGTGTTATTTCAGTAGTATCCAAATGTTATATTATATCAATATTATCAATAATTACTGTGTAATTATTGATTTGTCCATGTAATTAATTAATGATATGCATGCATGTCAATGCCAGTATGGTGGTTAATGTACTTAAAACAAGTGAAATAATAGAATAAAAAATATAAAATTAAAAATGGAAAGAGACAAGGAGAATAATGAACACATTAGTTCTATTAAGACATGACAATAACTAGATGCTGTGATGCATTTTGCAGAATGCACACAACATTATGGGTACCTATTTATTGTCTTTATCAATTAATAAGACAGGAAGTAGCATTGAAATACATTCAGAATAAATTTTGCTGATATGATAAATATCATTTGCAGAATGATCAAACTTTGCCACTTTGTATTGCTTGGAATTAATCTTTATGTTTATCTTTAAGAGAGAGAGAAAATATATAACAATGGTGGTTTCTGATAAATGATGACAGGATTTAGTGCAGGATAATTCCTTGATTTTTCTTAGATAGTGGTTATATTTCAGAATATAACCTCATGACAAACTAATAACAAGAGGCTGTTAATTAAAAAAAAAAAACTAAATTAATTTATAGCTTCATGAGGCATTTTTTTAACAAAAAGAGGTTAATAAAACCAGAGAATTGTATTTTATTACAGGTTATATAGATATAATATAATGGATGAAAACTAAATAGTGAATGCATGATAGCATGAGTACTATCTGGTACTCTCACATTTCACAACAAAATGTACAACAGGGCCCAGTTCTGTATAGGTTTTTGATGAGTGATGACTAGGCTTGGTGTAGGACGATACCTGAATTTTTGTTGCATTTGAGAGTAGGCATGCATAGCATTTCTGAGCTTTGAATTTCCTAACAAAACAAGTTAGGGTCAATGTACTGCATTTCTGTTTTCTGCCAAAGAAACAGGATTGGCTTTATTGGTTGTGTGATCTATCAAACTGGATTTATGTTTTATTATAACATACGGAATCTCTTGATTCCATCTTCTGAAATCATCCTCATCCTCTTCTTAAGAAATCAGGTGTCTACAAATTATGCTTTTCGTATATCATATGCTATGTGGGTCAAAGAGGACATTCCAGAGAGAGCCACATGTCAGAACATTTTAAAGTGTGGAAAAGAAAACATACATTCAATTTGATATCACATACATGTAACCAATGAAGACCATCCTGCACTTTGGCAGAAAAAAAATACCATACATTGTTTATAGCCATTTTGTTAGAAATTCTAAGAAATATTAGAAATGCAGTGTATGCCTACTCAGTGCAACAAAAACCATGGTATCATCTTGCACCTTCTGGTTATCAGTCATCATATATACAGAATTGTGCAGGATTCATGGTGATGGAACATGACAGTATCAGCTAATACGTATGCTATCACACATTATTTATTGTTTACTTTTATTTTCATCGATTATATTTTTGCCTTTAACTTGCAATAAAATTTTACTCACTCCTTTTTTTTTTGTGTGTGTGTGTGTGTGCATATATGTGAAAATGCTCCTGAAGAAGTATACCTGTTAGACACAAAATTAATTGCGTAGTAAAGAAAGAATGTACACGGGTGACTTACCCCCCCCCCCCTTTTCCTCAGAATATGATGTGATAGTGATTATATTTTTGTATAGATTGATAAGTTATGTGGGATATATTCTGCATTTAATTGTTTTTCTCTTTATAGTTACCTGCATACACACCACATCCATTAATGATGGTGTACAAGACTACTTGTCCACTTCGTTATATGTTAGAAGCTATAAGAAGGATAAAATATAGGTAAATGCTTTTATATAGTAATTCATTTATTATCTATTCCCATATTTTATTGCCATCTCTCCAAAAATTTATGCCTAAATAGGTAACATGCTCTATTCTCTATTTAGGATGCAACTAATGTTTTTAGCAGTTCTACCTGCTTTCAGTATTTGTCTTTTTGTTGTGATTTTAATGGCAATTTGTTAGAACAGTTATTCAATTTAATTAAGGAATCCTGGGGAGGAAAAAAGCCCAATTAACTCACGGAGTTATACAAGCTTATCTAGAGCACACTTTTATAAATATCCATGCCCACAGGGAGATTC
Organism: Typopeltis vanoorti; assembly: GCF_054136105.1. NCBI lineage: Eukaryota > Metazoa > Arthropoda > Arachnida > Uropygi > Thelyphonidae > Typopeltis > Typopeltis vanoorti. The sequence goes on along the minus strand of NC_143567.1, from coordinate 65,562,458 downwards.
AAACCCACAACCTGTTCATTGGAAAGCAAGTATACTTATGTACTTGGTGCATAAACATATCTGCGAAAAGTTATTTATTTAGAGTATAACATCCACTGCATAATGTAAAGACCTGTGATTAATGTTTCCAGTTTTGGTTTTAAGTTGAATTCTACTTCACGACATGATCCACATCGATGATGAATAACCATGGAGATATTTGACACCCTTAATTATACTTGACAAGAAATTATATCCTTGTTTACTCCTCTACTCAATTGTAAGCAAAGGATTAAAGAAGAATATAATTTCTTATCAAATATAAGATAGTTTGGATTTTGGTTCGAGATTATATTGCAAGTGGTTCATGTAATTTAGTGCTTGTGTGGAATTAGTGATTTTTTATCTGTTTTATTGTTTTTTCCTTAAAAAGTTAGTGTATTGTAGTGTGTTAGTGTAGATTTTCGTGTTATTAGAGTATTACATATCTTTATAACATTTTTATTGTAATATTGTGCTATTGTTGGCATGGCACCAATGCGATGAACAATGGTGGCAAAGACCACATTGTTGGGTGATTTGAATTTATGGGATTTTATTCAGTGCATTTGACACACACACACACTGAATTTTATTCAGTGTGTGTCAAATGTATTTGTTGAGAAAATTAAAGAATATGTGGAAGGAAATTGAACTGGAGAGAAAGAGAGAGAGAGTTTGTATTAAATGTTTGAAAAGTGAGTGACTGTTAGGTGAAGGGAATGCAACAAATACCAATGGCAAGTTGGAAAATGATGTTAATGTTGAACGTGCAGCCAGGAAAATAGAGGAGAATGAAATGGATATTAATAAAGAAATCACATGCTTAAATGTTATCCTTCATAGAACAAAGCATGAAATTGAAAAATTACAGAAATGGTAAGAGTTAAGTAGGGTTGAAAGAAGCAGGTGATCCAAAGGAATAATAAAGACCAACCGAACAAACAAAAAAACAAGTAAAGGAGAAACTTATGTATGGAGACTCAATGAAATTGTGACAAAATCATGTTTCCCGGGTGCAAAAATTCATGATATCAGCTATGCCATCTGGATTCAAAATAGTCGAAAAATGATGGTCTTGGTTGATACATATGATTTGAGAGGCGACAAGTATTTTATGAGGGAGGATGTAAAGGAGTTGCTAGAAGAGGCAAAACTAAACAGTGAGAAGGTGAAGATTGTAAGTCTCCTACCACATTATGATATAGGCGAACTGAGAAGCATTGCTTGAATGAGTCTATACATAGATTGTGCAAAAGGAATGATGTAGAATTTGTGGATCTGTGGTCTCCGTTTGATGGAAAGAAGGATTTGTACAATGCAGATGGACTGCATCTGAATGGTTTTGGTGTTGGGTGTCTGCTGAGAGCTTTGTTCACCAAGAATTCTGAAATGCAAATTCAGGGAAATTTAAGCAATTAGGGTGGAAGCAAGTGAGTGTGAGAATGAACAAGTGAGGAATTTAATCTCTCAAGCAAAAATATTGAATAGTGTAGTCAATTCAGAAAGTAAATGTGTGTGTGTGTGGGGGGGGGATCTAAAGGGATGCTGCAGTTTCTATATACTAATTCCAGAAGTATCATCAACAAGAGGGAAGAGTTTTGGCATTAGTGCAACCTTGTCAAAAGTTATAGTCATTAGTGAGACTTGGCTAATAGCTGATGATGTAGTTACAGCGATTGAATGTGAAGGGTTTAGAGTGATTATTATGGGAGACTTCAACTATGGAGATATAGACTGCAAGGAAGAATAATCACATGGCAGGATGGAACTAGAATTTATGTGTATAAATTCTAGTTCCATCCTGCCAAGAGATAATTACTTAATGCAGCATGTCATGAAAGGGACTAGAGGTTGGAGAGTATTGTACCTGGTCAGGAGAGCTAGCCATAACCAAGGTTGACAACATTCCTTCAATTGGTGAAAGTGACCATGCAGTCTTGACTTGGGAAGTTGTAAAACATGAGGAATATTCTATCAAGAAGGGGATATATTTGGAACTATAAGGCAGGTGATTATGACATGCTTTGGAAAAAGTTTAAATCTGTACCATGGCATAAAACACTGCAGGGTAAGGATTTTAGCAAAAGGTTAGTAGTGCATGGGCTATAGTTAAGGGTCATCTAGAGGAAGCAGTATTAAATTGTATACCTAGGGTAAGGAGGGCTAATAGAGTAGGAGTTGGATGGATGAGTAATATCATTAAGCATGAGCTACAGAAGAAAATGCTGTGGAGGGTTTATATAAAGAGAAAGGTGACCAGCAAACTCATGAACAATACAAGAGGTCAGGCAAGAAAGGCGACCACCATGTCAAGGAAGGCAAAATCAGATTATGAGAAGAATCTAGCTGATCAGGCCAAAGTGTTCTTTCGTTATGTGGCAAGTAAGAGGAAGAATGACTATGGAAGATTAACCTTAATGAGTGATGATGGTTGCAAGGAGACAGAAGTGGATAAAATAGTTGAGGTACTTAGTGACCACTTTGCAAGGTATATCATCCTAGTGAGGTTACTGCTTTAACCCAGTGTTTCTCAACGTGGAGCAATTAGAAAATGTGCAATCCACATATTTATACGTATTTATATTATACTTTTTCAGAATTTGGCTGACTATTATGCTAGAGGGGGGGGGGGGGCATCAAAATCTTTGAGGCGTTGAGGTGGGGCATGATCCAAAAAAGGTTGAGAAACACTGCTTTATCCTATGTGACAGACACTAATGTTGGAACAAAGGTGGATGAATTGGAGGTTCTTAAAATATTGTGGAATCTCAATGTAAATACAGGTGTGGGATTAGCTGGATTATCAGCTAGGGTTTTGCAAGAATATGCAAGGGAACTGGTAATGCCTTTGATTAAGCTGCTTAATTTAAGTCTCAGCTCTGGTAGAGTTCCAAGGGAGTGGAAAGAGGGCAAATTAATTTCTTTGCATAAGGGGGCAATAAGGAACTTTTTATAATAGAGTAATGGCTAAGTTTGATAAATGAAATGGCTACACGATGATTTTGCTGGATTTTGCAAAGGTGTTTGACAGAATATCACATGGAACTCTGTAATGCAAATTAGAACAAATGAGGATGGATATGACACTGGTGAAGTGGATAAGAGGGTTGCTACTGGACAGATATCAAAAAGTGGTATATGGAGGGGCAGAAGCAAGGTGAAAACAGGTGACTAGTGGTGTGCAGCAAGGTTCAGTGCTGGGACCATTGCTGTTTAATTTGTACATAAATGAAATGATTAGTGATGAAATTAATGAAAAATAATGAAACTAAGAAATGATTTTTTTAATTAATTAATTTTTTTTTTATAGTGATCTAGAAGAAACACTGTTGGTTTTACCTTTTAAGTATGTTGTGGATTTACTGAAAATATTAAGCTTATTTCTAGAAAGGAAGTGGGAAATACCTCTTGCAAGTCAGTGTGCTCTTTTTCTTTTGAGGTGAGTAGAAGCATTTTGTTTGGTCAGTATTCATATAAAGTTTGTAATTATTCATAAAATGTGCAAGTTTACCTGATATAAAGTTGTACTTTGTGATTGATTTTTTAAATGTTATTCTTAGAGCCGCTGAAAGAGTTATGGGGAGAGCTATGAACATTACCAACTTGATGGATAACCTACACAAAGTGGACCTTCACAGGTGAACACTGAATAACTCCTTGCTACCATCACATACCTGACCAGAGTTAATGGATTCTCTGCAGTTATCCAGAATTAAAAGTTTATGTTGCATTACCACTCAATTAGCAAAAATATAATACAATGTATTTGTACCAATATACAACACCACAAATAAAGCCATGCAAACTGACATAATGTTCTGCCATACTGAATCCAACATATTGTATGTCCTGAGCATGTACTGTAGCTTCATGTCACTGAATGGCAGCTCTGTTTAGGCCTTGTTTGATATTGTCAATCTATCTCATTTAGGGCCTACCTCTTTATCCTAACACCCTTAGGATCACTCAAAATGATCTTGTTGATTAACTGAATGTCCTGCATTCTTACAACATGGTTGGTTCATTCACAGCCTTTCTTTATCTAAGATAGTGATTAAGAGGTGGCTCATCACTCCTTTGACATATCATTCTTCACAAAGGCAAATCATCTTATTCCCAAATTGCTCCTTAAACACCATTAATAGTGACATGAAAACTGGAGAAGAAAAAGATATCCTTGAAGTATGGAGTAATTACTTCGAAAAATTGCTAAATGAAACAAGCAGTGATAGCACAGTGGTAAAAAACACTCAACAGGGATGCAGTATGTTACAGGAATACATATCAATACTTGAAGTAGAAAAAGCCATCAAAGGCCTGAAATGTGGAAAAGCAGCAGAAGTAGATGATATTTGACCAGAAATGCTCAAGTATGGAGGTATAAAAGTCTTACAGTGGCTGCACTGCATAGTTCAGAAGGCCCAGACAGAGGGACGAATTCCAGAAAATTGGAGTAGAGCTCCCATAGTACCCATATATAAATGGGAATGTGTGAATTACAGAGGTATTTCTCTACTGAGTATTCCTGATAAGATCTATGCAAGTATACTTGAGAAACGGTTGAGAAGGATTATGGAAGAAAAGCTTGGTGAAGAACAAGCTGGATTCAGGCCAAATAGAGGCTGTCAGCATCAGATTTTCACTTTATGCCAAATAGTTGAGAAATCATGAGAAAATAACAAAGATATGTATTTAAGTTTTGTATATCTGGAAAAGCCATATGACAAAGTGCCAAGAGAGAAGCTATTCAAAATGCTACAGTTGTACGGTATCAATGGAGCATTATATCAAGCAATACTTAGTCTTTGAGTTATAAGTCAGCAGTTAGAATTGAAGGAAGTATAGGAAGATGGTTTAATGTTAAATCTGGTGTCAGACAAGGATGTACACTATTAACACTCTTTTATTCGTTATCTATATGGATTACATTATCAAGGAATGTGGCACTAAACCTGATATTAAAATTGGATATGTCAATCTCAGCAATTTACTTTATGCAGTTGATGTTATACTTTTAAATAAATCCAGTACAAGTCTGGAAGATTCCCTGACTATATTGAATAACTGTTGTAATAGATATGATATGAAGGTCAGCATTAAAAAGACAAAGACTGAAAATAGGCAGAAGCATTGAAAATATCAACTGCATTGCGAAGAGAACCTATAGAACAAGTAAAACATTTCAGCTACTTAGGCATGGTTTTTAGTGAAGATGGTAGATATGGAAATAGACAACATAATCAACAAAGCTAGTATGCTAGGCAGTCAACTGAACAAATTTATATGAAATAAGAGAGAAATTAGCCAAAACACTAAATTAGCTGTATATAAGACAGTATTCAAGCCAATTTTAAGTTATGTATCTGAGAGTTATGGTCAGAAGTAAAACACTTGATCAAAGACTAGAAACTGCAGATATGAGAATCCTGAGAAAAATTAGGGGTATGAACAGATGGCATCAATGGCAATATCATATTAAAAACGAGGATATTAAGAAAGAACTTGACATTGTTAGGCATCCAGGAATGTGTTAGCAGAGCTAATCTCAGGTGGTGGTATGGTCACTTAAACAGAATGGGAGAGGAAAGATTGCAAAACAAGTTCTCTGCCAGGTTGCCAGGAAAAAGACCAAGATCTAGGTGGATATGTTATATGTGATATGTTGATATAAGATATATGATATGTTAAAAAGTGGCTTAGAAGATAAAAATATGAGATCTGATAATGTTGGAGTTTTGACAAGTAACAGATTGATTTGGAGGAAAATTGTATATAGGAAGTTAGTAATGATGTAAATTTTTCATGTAGTACTATCATATCCTGTACACCCCTTGAGGGGACATGTCAGGAATTTAATGATGATGAGTGCTTCGTCTATATCGACTGAGCTATGGAGGGTCTGCCTTAACAGTGAAGGAGTTTAAGCAAAGGTATGATAAGTTTTATGTGTATAAAAGTTAGTGTGGGTCTTCCACTTTAAGTCTCTGAACTCCATGAAAATAACTGTATAACAATAATAATGATGATAATTTATTATTATTATTTTTTCTTTTTTGCAATTTTTTTTTTTTTTGTGTTGATTCCACACATATCTAAATTATGTGTGGAAGCTTACATATTGATTATCACTCATACTAGTACTTTTTAGAAAGATGTTGATGATACAGATAATATAATAACCAAATCATTAAATTATTATGTCTTATATTTTTCCAAAGTCAATGCAGGAACAATACATAAGTATACACATATATACACAAAGTTAGTACATGAATAAGCAAAACTGAAGCAAAGAAAAAGAAATGAACGATGATTACAGCCCTAAATAAAAAGCTACTATCACAGTAAATTCTAGGAAACACTCATTCTTCCATCTTTGGTCCAGTGTGTTAGGAGTACTCCATCTTGTAGCAGGCAAGATGGAGTACTCCCGACACACTGGACCAAAGATGGAAGAATGAGTGTTTCCTAGAATTTACTGTGATTGGGACAAGCTCTTTAAAAAACACTTAATTTCTACTTCAGTAATATCAGGTGCCCAGCTACCAAGATACTTCAAGTGGGAGACTTGCTCTGTGACTCATCCTTATCAACTGTTTTCATTACCTTGTTTTCTCATGAGATCTGATATTCTAAGATTCTTAGACACCACTTTAATCTGATTAGAGTCTTGTTCATCACAAAATCATTTACAAAACTAAATAGAAAAGGTGAAAGAACAGATCCCTGTGTGTATCATCTGCTTTTCCCTGGTTGTCATTATATATATATCAGAGTTTGACTTGCCTGAGTGATTAACATTACATATTCGAATCCAGGATATTATTATAAGTTAAGAGATTGAGTGAGAGACAAAGAAAATTCAAAAATAACGTCTTTATTTACACATAATTAAAATGTAGATTTATGGTATTGCCTTAACAATGTGCGTAATATGTATGTTTTGCAAGCACTATATATACATTTGCATTATAAATAAACTTATCTCCTAAAGAGAAAAGGGCTCACACAACCCAGTTAAAGAACATAACAAGATTTCTTCTCTTCAAGATCATATTATTGGATGAGAATACACAAACTCTGAATTTATAAGACACAGTTTCTTCTGCTCTGAATAATGGCCATTAAAATATAAATTACTTAGCTCATACCTGTTTTTCTTCTAAAACAAGAAAATAATTTGTGCACAACTTTTCTTAAGAGAGAACATATTTCTTCTTTCATATATTTGTGCACAACTTTTCTTAAGAGAGAACATATTTCTTCTTTCATATATTTGTGCACAACTTTTCTTAAGAGAGAACATATTTCTTCTTTCATATATTTGTGCACAACTTTTCTTAAGAGAGAACATATTTCTTCTTTCATATATTTGTGCACAATATCAGTTCCTTTCCTATTACCCTGAAATATGAAGATAATTTTAAAGTTCCTTTTTCCTTGCAGAAACTTCTTTCTTATCCTTAAACACAAAAAGAATTCATTTCTTTCAGGTTTGCCTCGCTTAACTAGAATATGTTTGCTACATACTGTATCAAAAGGAACTGCCCATTGCTTCAGGAGAAACTATATATCACTTTTAATCTATCCAACAACTTAGCTCCATTAATTTTGGGATAACAATTTATTTTCCTCATAACACTTTTCCACCTTTTTGACTTGAGAATTCCTTGTAACTCTATTTCTCTCCTAAACTTCCAAGTTTTTAGAACATTGTCTCTCTTCTCATCAGTGCTGCAGCTGTTCTGTTATTCTCTTTCTCTCTCTCACTCACTAATTCAACTTCGTCTTTGGAAGTACAATCTTTGTGCAAGCACACTACTACCTGGCATGGTAAGCAACATGGTGGTGAGATGGAAGTTGCTTGTTGTAAACAAGACTACAGTTCTTCATTGACATCATTGGAAAAAATATTTTCTTATAAATTTATGTTACAGAAATAGGAAATGTTTACATACATGATAAATAATAAAACCAAAAGTTAACCTTTTCTTTTTATTCATCATCATCATCAAATTCCTGATATGCACCCTCAGGGGGACGCGGGTACAGGATAATTGTGATAGTACTACATGAAAAAGTTACTCCATTACTAACTTCCATTTCCTTTATTCAACTCAGCTGTTACTCTGTTATAAAAAGTTAGTAAATTACTAAGGCATGACGACCCTTTACAATCCAGTATACAGTATCATATTCTTATCCACCCATTCTTGAATTATGTTTTTCACCAATTTTTGCAGTAATTTTACCACCATGCCTGAGTTACTGATTGGTCTATAATTTGCTACTGTAGTCTTAGCACCACCTCCTTTATCCAAGTGAATTATTTTATTTCCATTCCCTTGGAACTTTGTTGTAGTTGAGACTTAAATTCAAGAGCTTAGTCAGAGGCATTGCCAGTTCCCTTGCACGTTCTCACAAAACCCGAGCTGATATCCTATCTAATCGCACTGCTTAATTACGTTATTCATCCAACTCCTACCTGATTAATCCTCCTGACCTTAGGTATATAATATTGCTTCCTTTACTAAGTGACCCTTAACCATCTCCCATGCACTATTAACATCCTTCCATTGTGGTGTTTTATGATATGGCACAGATTAAACTTCCTCCTAAGCCTGTTATAATCACCTGTCTTGTAGTTCTACATATACCCCTTCTTGGCACACTATTCCTCATATTTTACAATATTTCCCACAGAACCACACAGTCATCACCAATCAGAATCAATGTGCCCACCTTGGTTATGAATAGCCCTTCTGATCCTATGACCAGGTCCAGTACGCTCATACCCCTAGTCCCCTTTATCACATGCTGCCTAAGTAATCATCTCTCAGTGGTGCATAAATTCCATTTCCTTCCATGTGATCTTTCTTTCTTCCAATTTATATCTTCATAGTGGACGTCTTCCATATTAATCACTCAAGCTGTATTCATTATTCTAATTTGCATGTCTTCCAGATCATTCTTGGAACACTCTGGCCTATAGCAATAATTCTTGGCATTAGTATGTAGAAACTACAGCATCCCTTTAGGCTCCAACCCACCTTTACTTCCTGAAGTGACTACCCTATTCAATATTTTTGGTTGAGATACTAGATTCCACACTTTGTCATTCTCACACCCACTTGCCTCATGGGATATTATTATTATGTGACACCTCCAGGGAGTCCAAGGACTTATCGAGGGAGAGCATCTATTTAACAACTCTCCACCACTCAATCCACCAACTACAATGAACTGCAACTACCATCATCTATGTTTACCGCCCACTACCACCACTAGTATTTTCACAGACAGTCAAAAACATCCATACCCGCAGCCTTTTGGCTGGAGTGCAGATACACTAACCACTTGGCCAACCACGCCAGCAAGGTATGTCAGTCTGGTTGATATTAATAAACTTTAATTTTGAATTGCAAAATATAAAGTATATTAATCAAAATGAATTCATGCTAAATTATGATGATGGAAAAGGAATTTTTCTGTGTTTTTGTGAGTAGGTTTTATGTGGTTTATTATAATTACATTACACCTTCAAGGATTCATTGCAGGAGAACTCCACTCCACTGCACACATCTCACTGTCTCCCCCATTACTTAATTCTCCCACTACAAACAACCATCACTACAAACAACAGTTTTTTTTGTCTGTAAATTGTATGTATTCCTCATAAATATTTCAGGCTTCTTAAAAAAAATGTTCTTTTGATGGATATCCTGATAGTTAATGCAGAAAGAAATTTTATCTGAAAAATTGTACTGCAGAAAAGTTGACACATTAGCCTTGGAAATTCTTCTTTTTTGAGCAGTTGAACATGACTTTTTATTAAACAATAATTTCTGCTACAACATAAAGATTTTGCCTTTATGTTTTACAAAGTCATTGTTATTCTTGTATTTTTATATGATTAATCAGATATGTGAATTTTTTTTTTTTCTGTATTTCCCAAATAACTTGTTTGCATATTTTACATTTTGCAAATTCTGGATTTGCATATAAATCGTAAAACTTCCAAATATTGGTTTTGTATTGTTCATGGCTAAAATTATACTCTTTTTCAATATTTTAAGACAAATTTTAATACTTCAAAATATAAACAACTTTTAAGACTGCATAAAAATATAAACTAAAATAGAAACACCAAGGAAAGTGTCTGACAAATGACAAGCCTTTTTATGCAATCATGCAAGATCAGGGGAGACTTTCCCCTAATTTCAATAGGTTCAGTGTTATAATGCATGTAATAGGAATTTTTTTCTGCTTTGGTTGGCTGCATGCTGAATCTTTCTACTGATTCAGAAAGATATTCTGAAGCCAAATATTTGGAAAATATGCCAAATCGACTGAGTACCAAAGCAAAACTGAATAATCGATGCATCCCTCTTATATGCTATGTTGAAAGACTTATTTGGACATGATTATATATATCAGGCATATTTTGACAGTATCTGAACTTTCTTTTGGCCCCGATCATATTCTAAATTCTTCTAGGTATATCCTTATTGGAATGCTATAGCTTAGCCTGCACTAGACTGGCAGAAACTGACAGATCATTCCGAAGGTGTTCTATCAGTTTTTATGACTGTGAAATGACCATGTCTGAATAGCACCTATAGTACTTAAAGCAATGTGAGCATCTTCTGTAAAAGTATTGTATGTAGCAAGCATTGCATTATTCAGAAGTGTTGCATATCTGATGTCATTTCCTTCCCTGATGATATATCCATGTATAGATAAATGTCAGTTTGTTCGCTTTTTATATTCAAATTTTGTATAAATATTTTGTGTAATTTTGACTTATGTCATAATAATTGTTTACTGTGGATCTATGGGCTTTTCTTTAGATTTTGTACTTTGCAGTGTTAACATAAGATGTTATGTATAATTTGAATTTTTGCCTTTATTTGGAAATAATATTAATCTATTATTCAAATTAAGTGGATATTGAATCCAACATTATTTCAATGCTGAATGGAAAAACTACAAGAGTTTCATGCCGAATATAGAAACTATAAACGTTTTGGCAGATACAAGCGTAAGCAAACCTTTCATGACAGGGATAACTCATAGTAAAGGTAGAGTAAGCTCTGATCACTATCCTTAGTATTTTCCATAATGTGAAACACATCTCCTAGCAGACATGTATGATGTTATACATTATGGGGGGGGGGTTCACTACCCAGGCCAGTTTTGACCTTTGTTGAGGTCTTGTCAGAGGGAGCCAGACCCGCCCGTAAATACTCAGGTTGAAGTGATGCGAACTTATACTTTGCCATAATTAAATTTACCATAAAAAAATAACATTAACATTAAAAATAACATTAATCTATACCACTTAATTATAGAATAAATTCATATTTGACAAGTACTATTTTCTGTAGATGGTATGAAATATACAACTAGGGCAGACTATCTTATACTTTGTCAAAATATATTCATTTTGAGCAAAGAAGCCTTCTTGCAATGCTTTTAAAAGTATAGTAAATGTTGGGAGCATTCAGATAGATAAGGGTTGATTTGAAAATCATAAATTTGAATAATTAAAGGGGGATATGATTAATACATACCCAGAAATCATTTTTATTTATTTATTTTTCTTGATAACTTAGAGAGGTTTATTTTTAAGTGAACTCATTAGATAGCATTACCAGGTGATATAAGAAATGAATATCTGTCATTTTTAATCACACCTCATAAACTAATATTTTAAAATTTTGATCATTTAAGAATTATTAGCAATTGACTGAGTTTAGTTATCATTATGCCATTATTATTCAATTTCCTATTTATTTAATTTCAAAGGGTTCACTGTGGTCAGATAACAAATACTCATAGTCTGTTGCCTGTTATTGAGAAGATGAAATCACTTATGGTGTCTGGCATTAAAAAACTCAGAGTAAGTAAGCATTTAATATGCACAAATAAAAAGTTGTACTATTACTGTCAGTGCTAAGAACTTCAACAGTTCTAATTCTTGAAAATTTAGGATTAGTTTATGATTAACTCATAAGACCACTAACTAGACTCTTTCCATAATAGTTTTGTGAAAATAATTTTATTAATTTTGTTGTCATAACAAGTATCATTGTATATACTAGTTATAATTAATATTATTGGTGATTTTATAAAATTGGGAGCAAATTATTCATGACTCCTGGTTGCAGTTTATATAGTTTTTGTATTGTTGTTTTTGCAGTAGCTTGTTTTAACTCTTTTTTTTTTTAATTTAAAAACAATTTTATTTCACAATATGAAACAAATGTGAAATTATTTCACAATTGTTTGATATATTTCCCAATCAAATAAAAAAAAAGGTGGGAATAAGAAGTGCATAACAAATTAAAAACAGGTGTGTTTCCTTAGGAACAAAGAAGTGGGAAATTGTTTAAATTTTATTCTTTTATATCAATCTCAAACTACTTGAAAACAAAACATGTTCCGTGTTTGGTCTCTGTTCTCCCACATTATCCAATCCTTAGCCTGCTAACAGTGCTAAACGTACTATAGGTTATCAGCCTTTCATGATTGAATGTACATAAAAAAAGGACAATCTAACTTGATATATACCTAATTTAGTGCTATGATTGACATCAATGGCAGTATTAAAATGAGGATATTAGGAAAGAACTTGACATCATTAGCGAAATGGAAAAAGGAAGATTAGCAAAATAAGTCTTCTTTGCCAGAATGGTAGGAAAAAGATCCAGAGGAAGACCAAGATCTAGGTGAATTGACACAGCAAAAAAGTGCCTCTGAAGACAGAAATATAAGATTTAATAATTGGCATCTCGACAGATAACAATTAATCAATTGGGAAGAAAATTGTTGACAGGAAGTTAGTAATTATGTAACTCTTTCATGTAATACTGTCATAATATCCTGCCCCTCCCTCTCCCAGTGAGGGCACATTTCAAGAATTTTATGATGTGATGCTATCAGGGCCATCGCCAGGTTAGATTGCACCCTGAGGCAAACAATTAAATATCACCCCTGGTGGATTATAAGACAAAAATATAAGAAAATCTCCAATTGCTATTTTGTTTTTATTACAAGAGAAACATTAATGCAAAACAATTACATAATAATATTAATTAAATGTTTGCTCTATGGGGATATCACACAATAAAATTGTTTATAAGCTCTTCTAAATTTAAATTATAAGCTATGTCCACTTCTATTGATACAGTTGCTAGACCAACCAATCTTTCTTGGGTCATTGCTGTTCGCAAATAATTTTTAATCAGTTTAAGCTTGGAAAAACTTCTTTCCATACTTGCTACACTAACAGGAATTGTTATCGTAGCAAGTACGGAAGTTAACACGTTCGCTGCCAACTACGAGTATACTCGTAGTTGGTAAACCAACTACACAAGCCAGCTATGAGTATACTCGTATGACGCTTACCACTGGCAATGAGATTACTGTACTGACCTTGAAGAAGTGAAATGCTTGGCTTGTGGAGCTAGCATCAAAACTGTGTATTCTCATAGATAGTATATGCTCTGCACAAGCCAACTACGAGTATACTCGTATGATGCTTATCGCCGGCAACGAGATTGCCGTACTGACCTCGAAGAAGTGAAATTGCTTGGCATACGGGAACAGACTATGCCGAAGTAGCGTGGCAGCAAACGTGTTAAGCCACACCATGAGGCAAGCCGCCTCTATGCTACACCATGTCGACAGTACTGGATGCTATGATTGAACAGTTTATCTTGTCTACATAGTAGACATGTGATCATTCCTGTGTGGAAAGTCAGAATTTGAACCTCTTTTGTACGTTGACTATTTTATGACTGGTGTAGCATACCAGCTCATAGTGCAAACCATATACACTTTTGAATGTTGCACCTGTTTCAAAACTGAGATGGAGTCTCAATTTTGAAACAGCTGAATTCACAGATCCCAGTTAAACACCTGTGGGATAATTCATTCTCATGATGAGTATGTTGATATATTTTTTTTGACCAATAAACTAATGTAATGGCGCTCTCAACAGAAACTAAGGACTGATTTCGTGTGATGTTTGGAAATCATTTATCAGATCTTTAAACACATCAGACTTTAATTTTTCTACAAACTACCGAGTACACCTGCTGAACAGTGACTGACCATGTGCCAGCTTCCATGCTTTATGTGTTTCTGTTGTACTTGTGTAATGGTTCCTACACATTCATGTAGGTTGTGTGTTCATCCCAAATCCAGGTGAAGGCTACCAGCTTAAGTGGCAAAATGTAAATAATTATTATGACCTATAAATCCAGTGTTATTTTTTATTACATTTCATTGTCATGTTAGGACAGGCTGTTATCCACGTGAAAGGTAATACAACATTAGACAGGTTGTCATAATTCAGTTTATGCCAGTGTACTATTATCAAGCATGGCTTGAACTTTCATAAAAAAACTCTTTTTTTTTTCTCCAAATGATGAGTTTTTCCTCTGATCTTCCTTGTTTAGTGAATTGCTGGTTTTAATCAAGTAAGAAGTGATCCCAAGAATGCTGTTGCAGCGACGACATCCCTGGGATCACTTCTTACTTTGTTCTTGGTTAGCCTAAGGAAATACCATAACTAATTTTGTAATACTTTTTTATTTTTATTTTTTTTTATGACACCAATTTTGACCAGTTGCACTTTTTTCCTTGAAATAAAACTAGGAGAGGATAGTTCTAAAGTTACAGTTACTTCAATATTTTCCTCATATACCTCATAATTCTCAGTTTTGTTAATGTTATCTATATTTAAGGTACCTGAGGCAAATAAGGCCCACCTTATTTAAAATTTGAATAAGTTAGATGATTGAAACAACAGTGTTCATATTAAAGTTTGTATTATCACTAATTAAAAAAACACAAATAAGAACAATTCTTAGTAATTTATATTTTAACCAAGTTTTTAAAAAACACCTTGTGTGGACCTTATTAAACCATAGTAGTTTAATAAAGCCCTTGAACAAAATTAAATATTTAAAAAGGAATATAATAATTATTATTAATTTTATCATAATTATTAGCTTCAGAACAGTCATAAGGGCATACAAATACACCACATTCTTCTTTGGTGAGACCAACCCACTCTTCATGGTACCATTTAAGATACCATATGCATTGCCTCATATCAGCAACCTTTTCTTCTCTGCATCCATGGCAATACCACCCCTCTTTTGACACTCTGTTTGTTTTTTTATTTATTTATTTTTTATTTGTTTTAGTTTTTCCTGTTTTTTTTTTTGTGGTAGCCTTCTCTTTCTTACTATCCTTTTCTTTGAAAAGATCTTTGGTCGCTCTCTGGTCCTTATAATTTAACGCTTTTCTTCGTGGTGTTGCCTTTACAACTGCATAATTTGGTGTTGGCATTAACTCCTGAAACAATGACTTCAAAGAATTCTTTTTTTTTTTTAGATTTGCCAATGGAATATCATCATCAGAGTTATCTGAATCACAAGATGGAGGATTAGGACATGTTCTTACAGGTACTGTTATTGATGTAGCCTCCTCATTGTCGGAATCCGAAGATGTTGAGAAGTCGAGTCGAAGTGGACGATGTTGATGTCTTGGCTGATAGACGTAAGACTTGGGCTCAGTGTTAGAAGAATCAGAGTCATAGATAATTGGGCGCCTGCTAACATTCAACCCAAAAGTAGTCGGAATCGGTGAAATATCTTGAGAATCCTCTTCAGTTCTCACACTTTGAGATTGCGGCTCAGAAATTTCAGTTAATACAGATGATGCATGTGCTTCTTCAGGAATGGCGTCAGGGTTAAATGGATACAGGCTTGTTGCTCTGAACCCACTGATGATATTACTGTGGGTCATACACTTTGACCAGACTTTACTGAGAACCATATTAAAATGTGCTTTGGTCAGTCTTCTATCAGGGTTTTGGTATATGAACAACACGAGTTCTTGATTCCAGTGATGCTCGAATGATCGGTAGACAGCTTTGTCTAGAGGCTGCAGTTTGTGAGTGGTTTGAAGGAAAGCAGCACAGCAAAATATTATTCTTCTCTGCAGCGTCAACTATGAAATAATCTAAGTGCGACAATGTCCCATTAAAAATCAGGAGACATTTTTCAGGAGCTTTATTTTTTCCAAGATGGTTAATGAAGTCAATGAATAACGTTGTAGTCATGCTCCCCTTTGGTGCCATTCTTACGAAACTTCCAGGAGGCAAATTATCATTGAACTCAGGCTTGTGCCTTTTACCTTTGAAGACAATCATAGGGGGAATAGTAGACCCTATTGCATTTACACAACCAACAACTGTGACATTCTCAGCATGTTTGGAGCGACCATTCTTTTAGTACCTTTTTTTGCGTGAAAGACTGCATGCTGATTATGTATTGTAAGGTGACATCCCTTCTCCTTCCATGTTGCAGAGGCGTTTTGGATAATGATTAATGTCCAACTTCTCATAAAGCTTCTTGACTACATCAAAGTGCTGCTTCACTATGGCTTTATTTAGTTTTTGAGCTCGAGCAGAATTCAAAAATTGAGCTTTATGTTTAGAAATTGTTTTGTTTCTCTTTAAAAATAACTTCAACCAATCTTTTCCTTGAAAAGATTGGTTGAAGATTTCCTTCAATTGATTGAAGGATTGATTGAAGATTGAAGATTTTCTTCAATAAAGAAAGTGAGGCCACTTTCTTTATTGAAGTTATTCCTAATTTCATTTTGTTTGCAAAATATAAAAGTTTGCCTGCGTATAGCTTTTGGAGTTAAAGGGACGCCAATTGAAGCAAACTTTATTATTCTTTTTACCAAGTTCTTCTCTTGTTAGCACAGTATTTCTTCCTAATCTTTTCATTGTTTTCTCCATCTTTAAATGGTTCCTCAATGTTCTTCTAAGTGCTCCATAGCATTCTGATGCTGCACGTTGTGATAGTTGTCGTCTTTGCACAGCTTTCATAGCTGCTTCTAGTCTTTCATCAGTCCAAAGACCCCTTTTCTTCTTAACGCCTGACATTTTCAGAGGCCTTTAGCAAAAAAAAAAAGTAACTAAGTTATTATGAGCAATCACCAAAAAATAAAATCATAAATTATAGCAGTTTAATAAGGCCCATCAACAAATGTACTGGGCCTTATTAATTGTTGCGAACTAGATTAGATCACATCTATTTTCGCGTAAAATATGAATTCAAATCAAGTAAGACATTTTTTATCATAAAACTGAATGTTGAAAGAACAATTTAAATATAAAAACAATGCGAAAATAACAATATTTTTAATTAAAACTTACGAATTATTGCGGCATAATATTATTAAATGGGACGACACAACCACCACCCACAAAGGTCTAGGTCACTGACACAATACAGTCGCTAGACAATATGGTGCCACTGATTTGCCATTGCTTATTGCGTTTTCTGTGTATGTGTGTAAAAACCAAACCACTGCAACTTACCATAAATGTGATTTTTTTTAAACGGGCTTTATTAGATGCTGGCCTTAATTGCCTCAGGTATCTTAGTCAGTAACAAAGTAGTCATACATTGCAGATGTACAAATGTACAGAACATACATTGCAGATAATCATCTGATGAACAATGTGCTTAAAATCTTTTACACTTATACACTTTGTTGCTGAAAGTATGGGTATATCCAGTAGAAACATACACACACAATGTATGGAATATACAAATAAAAATGCATGTAAATGATCTGCTATTGTTCTAAGAAGATAAGGGTACATATATGAAGGAAACTTCAACTGGTACCTATGAACGCGTTTCCAAAGTGCCTTGAAACATGGATAAATGGATAATTAAGAAGAAAAGTAATATGGAGTCAGAGCTGATTGCTACTACATCATCATCCCATGTGAGAAAAGAGGTGGCTTTAGCAGTAACTAAAAGAACATTAAATGTTAAACAATCAAGTGATATAAAAAAAAATTAAGAATCGTAAATATCATGAATTATATTTACACTTTAATTTAACTTGGAGGAAATTTAGTAGGACCAAATCCATAATGCATTGTTTGCTCTGAAGTCCTGTCACAAAATTCTATGAACCTATCTCTTTTACGGTGACACTTTGAAACAAAACATGAGCATTTAAAAAATAAGCCCTTATTTTGAACATCTTTTGGAAGACTTGAGTAGTAGAAAAACCGCAATTAGGTATTTTTCTGGTGTAGAAGAAAATGAAAGTGCACTTAAAGCATCTTACAAAGTAAACCTTGAAATTGCCAAAGCCGGAAAGGCTCACACAATAGGCGAGTCGCTCATTCTTCCAGCAGCAGAAGAAATAGCTTCTTGTATGTTTGGTCAAAAAGAGGCAAACCTTGTCAGAACCTTTGTCAAGCAACACAGTTTTCAAGAGAATTAAAGATATGGCCAGTAATATTAAGGACCAACTCATTCAAGCTATTCAATGTAGCCCGTGGTTTGCCGTACAAGTGGATGAGTTGACAGATGTAGCTGGACTAGCTCAATTACTTGTTTTTGTGTGTGGAAAATTCCAAGATGCAATATTTGAAGATATTTTATTTTGTAAGCCTCTCAAAACCTACTACAGGTGAGGATATTTTTAATATGATTGATTAATTTTTTTGCCAAAAACAATCGTGAATGGAAAAATTGTATTTCTTTTCTCTATGTACTGATGGAGCAAAAGTAATGAGTGGTTATATCACAAGACTAGTAGGTCTTATAAAATAAGTTGCACCAGAATGCAAGTTCACTCATTCTATTATATAGTGAAACTTGGGGAGTATTCATAACTATTCACGGGGAACTGACAGCACAGAAGAGCAACTCATTTAATTTAATTATAGCCGATGCTACTATATGCATAGAGGGATTCCAATGTAAGCATGTGCATTAACTGTTTTTTTGAATGTAATTCCTGGTATTTTTTAATAATTATACTGATGATGTCTTAACCACACCGCCGGCCAAGACGTCTATAGACGTCAAGGTTATCATGGATGCGAAGTGCATATTAAAATTGTAATACCATTGATATTACATTGAAATTGATGGATACGAAGTGTACGAGGATGTGTATTTGATCCATAATGGCCGGTTAGGTGGTTAAGATACTTAACACGAAATATTTACATATTATTAAAAAGTTAATTACTGTGGCAAATGTGTGAATTTAAATTCACTCATTGTCTTCACCATGAAACGCCAATAGCTAAATTCCTTCCTGATGATTTAAAATGAATTCTTCTGGATGAAAGTGTATAAATGGTTAATTTCGTCAAAACCCAACCACTGAAGTCTCGACTTTTTTCAATTATCTGTGAAGAAATGGGTAGCCTGCATAGGAGGTTGGTTGTCATGAGGAAATGTTCTTTGCCAAAGTATGCCTTTTTTCGTGGACCATGACTTTCTTTGAGGCTACAAGACTTAGAACGGCTTCTATGATTAGCATATTTAGCTGATATTTTTGAAAAAATGAATATTTGGAACTTATCATTGCATTGATGTGCTCTGTGTTGAGAATAAAACAGGCCATGGTAAAAAAATTTATCTCTGGGAAAACAGAATCAAAAAGAACAGCTGTGACCAATTTCAGCGACTAGATTCATTTCTCAAAGAAAATGAGCAAACTATTACAGACTTTGAAGGCATCAGACAACAAATAATTGTTCACTTAAGCACTTTTATAAGGCAGTATTTTCCACTCCCTGATGAAATGCAAGAATGGATTCGAGACTCCTTCACATTTGATTTGGCAAAATGTAGGCTTCCAATGTCAATAAAGAAGAGTTGATTGAGATATCTTGTAACAATAGTTTAAAAACTATTCATTCCAAAAATCATTGATTAGTTTTTGGATTGGAATGGAGAAGGAATATCCGACTTTGTCAAAAATTGTAGTCAAATATTTGTTACCTTTCAAGACAACTTTTATTTGAAACTGGTTTATCATCTTTAACTATTAAAAAATAAATATAGGAACAGCTGGATGTTGATAATGATTTACTACTCTACCTTAGCAAGATACCCCAACCATTGATGAACTGTGCAATCAGCTCACTGATTACCCAGTAAAATGTTTATGATTTTATAAGATTCGTTAAATTGTCCTTTTGTGTTTATCGATATATGTAATTTAACGTATATATTTTTTTTCTTGATGGACCTGTGATTTCAGTCAGGATTTCTCCATGACTGCAGGTCGTAAAGAGTCCAGCTATTCCAGTCTTGGACCTTTCTTCTCCATTTTCTTCTGACTTTCTTAATCATTGGTTTTCCCACCTTAAGGCTGGTCTTCCGGGTTTCCTTTTGGTATCTCGGATACCAGTTTGTTACTCTGACTGTCCATCTGTTGTCTCTCATTCTGGTGAGATGTCCTGCCCATCTTCTTTTGCTGTTGTAGACTGCTTTTATTACATCTTTGAGTCCAGACTTCTTCCTGATTTCTGTGTGTCTTACGTGGTCTGTTTTATTTACATTGCACATTCTTCTTTCTATTGCACGTTGAGTTGTTATTAAGCTTTGTTCTTCTTTTAAAGTTGTGTTCCATGTTTCACTACCATAAGTTAATGCTGGTAAGATGTGACTATTGAAAAGATGGGCTCTTATTTCTATATCTATGTTTTGGTTGGTAATTGTTGATTTTATTTTGTTGAAGGCTATCTAATCAGCTCTTTTTCTCCTTGCTATTCATTTGATATATCATTATTCATTTTTATGGACTGGCCAAGGTAGATGTAATCTTCAACTTTTTTTGATGGTGTGGGATTCTAGAGTGATTGTATAATCTTTACAGTATTTGTTTTTCATCCATCTTGTTTTGTCCGGATGTATTTCCAATCCAATTTTTTGGGAGTTTTGGCTTATGTTATTCAGCATTGATTCTAAGAGTTTGGGTGAGTGAGATATTAATACCACATCATCGGTGAATAATAGGATGTTTAACATTTCACCATCAATGTCTATTCCACCTTTCATGTCTTTTTCAAATGATGCTGTCCAGGGTAGATGTGAAGAGATTAGGTGATAAGTCATCGCCCTGACCTACTCCTCTACTTAAGTTAATTTAAGTTCACTCATTGTCTTCACCATGAAACGCCAATAGCTAAATATTTGTTGAAATAGTTAATCGAGTGATTGAAAAGTGTGATATTTGTCGTGCCTTCTTTGTAGATATCTTTTATGAGTTGGATGTATGCTTTTTCTACACCTTGTTCAATTAAAGCTTGAAATAGCGTTATGTTCAACAGTGTCAAATGCCTTTTTAAAATCTATAAAAAGAAGACAAAGTGGAATCTGGTATTCTCTGCATCTTTCTGTTAGTTGAGTAATAATTTGAATGTGATCTATTGTCGAAAAGTCTTTTTTGAAACTGGCCTGTTCTTTGCAGTTATTTTCATTGATGGGTATTCTGTTTAGGATGACTGGCGAATATTTTATGTGTGTACGTGTGTGTGTGTGCTAATAGACAGATGGGTCTGTAGTTACTGATGTCTTCTTTAATACCTTTTTTATGCAGACTTATGGTCTTTGATGTTTTCCATTCAGTAGGTACTTTCCTTAATTGTATATATTGGGTAAATCTTTCTGCTAGAACTTTAAAGAGTATTTGTCCACCCATTTTTAATTCATCAGATTTTATACTATCAATTCCTGGTGATCAGTCATTTTTTCATATGGTGGATAGCCATTTTTATTTCTTCAGGTAGGACAGATGGTATTTCTAAATTTTTGTCTGGTATTGGAGCTGTGATTATTGTTTAGATGAGTAAAGGTTCTCATAAAACGATGTTACTATTTTTTCCATTTCATCTCTGTTTGTGTATCTGTTTCCTTGATTGTCTATGATTGATTTCTTTTTCTACTTTTTTTAGGCTACTGCGAAGCCTAACTGCTTTTGCCAGTTTTGTTATTCTGTATATGTTATAGTCATCTTTGATATTCTGCCTCAGTTGTTTACAGCTAATTTTATCTTCTAAACGGTTTTTTCCTGTATCTTTCATTATTCTTCTTTTCTTCAATAGTTCTATCATTCTTGCTGATAGCCATTCCCTGGTCTTAGGAGGAAGTTCATAGGAGGTTCTTTCTTTGCAGTTCATTAACTGATTATTAAAGTTTGTTAAGTCTTCATCAGTGTCATATTTTAATTTCCAGTTGGTTTCTTCCACATGTTTTCTAAATTCTTCTGGGTTTATCTGTTTTGACGTTTTTTATGGTTGGACTGTGCTCGTATGCGTTCATTTTTTTCTATGTATTTTGAGGGTGGCTCTTATTGGACAATGGTCTGAATGAATGTCGGAGTAGGTTTTCCCAACATTTTTTATTATTCTTTTGCAATATGTTAGAATGAAATCAATTTAATTTCTTGTCTCTCTCTCCATTTGGAGATTGCCAAGTCCATCTTTTTCCAGTTTTCTTTTTTAAAAAACTATCATAATGTACAGCCTTTCTGCTTCTACAAATTCTGCCAGGAGTTCACCTCGTTCATTTCTTTCCCCTTTTCCCCCCCACACTATTGTGTATGTTGTTTTTTTCTGTAATGTTTCTCGTAGGTGTTCATAGAAGTTTTCTATTTCTTCTCTGTTAGCTGTTGAGGTGGGTGCATAGGCTACTATTATTTTTATTGTTACTAATTCTCCTATTTTTAATTTTAGTGTTCCTAGTCGTTCAGAATGGATTGTACAAGAAATAATATTTTTAGTTAGTTTTTCATTTATGATGAAGCCAACTCCTCCAGCCCTTGTAGCGTTATCTGAAGCTCCCAGGAAAATCTGGTTGCCATCGTTCCATTTTGCTGTTAATTCAGAGCTTCTTTTGGGTTTCACAAATGGCAAGGACATCAAACTTTACATTTTGCAGTTTTGAAACAGGAAATCAATATGAGAGTCGGAAGACAGAGTTTGAGTGTTGAAAGAACCAATAAATAGGGTCGAATTTCCAGATGTTGGTCTACCTTCCTCTGCGAGATTCTTAGCACCCCCTGCTCTTGCAGATTTCTCACCTCCACCACCACCTTGATGGGATTGCAAAGAGCCACGCAGCACTGAGGGCCTTTTTCTTCTTCTACTTGCTGGTATCTTGACAGTGGTTTACAGCACTTCTCCTGACTATGGTTCTGAAGTGTGCCTTTGGTCCACGGCTCCTTATTCATTATTCGGAGCTGCCCGCTTGGGCTTCCCTCATCCGCAACCTGGGGGACATGGTTGGTAGGGGTGAGGTCTCCCCCTTAGATATATGTGTGTGTGTGTGTGTATATATATATATATATGTTTTATTTTATTCCCATTGTTATACCATAACTATAGTTTTATCTATCTGTGCAAAGGGGTATGCCAGTTACATACACATTTTCAGGGGGCATGTGGAGCATAAAAGTTGAGAACCACTGGTATAAAACATGAGGCAGGAGTAGAATACACACCAGCCATGAAAGAATAATGGCAAAATTTTGCATCAAGATCATTTAACACCAAAGCAGTTCAAGTATATTCATCCACTTCAGAAAAGTACTGAAGAATCAATACAATTATTCTATAGCAGCTTGGAAATAACCTTGAAATCAGTGGAGGAGATTGGAATGCAAAGATTGAAAAGGACAATGAAGGATAGGAAATAATAATGGACAAATATGTATATGGAGAAAACAATGAAAGAGGGAATAGAATTCTTTAATTTGCTCTGAAACACAGCATGGTAATTTGCAACACACAATTCCAGCAAAAAGTCTGCAGGGAGTAGATAGATACAGTTACCACCAGATGGAAGGACTAAGAACATTTTAGACATGATACCCATAAGCAAGAGCTACATCAATTCAGCAACTGAACATTTCAAGGGGCAGACATGGAATCAGATCATAGTTTATTGATTGCCAATATTAAATTGAAACTCAAGCACAGTATCAAAGTCAGAGATATGAGGATACTGAGCAAGGAAGAGGGAAAATGTATAGGATGGTGCTTGAGGACAAACTGAAATATATTACAGAAAAGGAACTGGGGGGGTAGAAACAACAAAGTGTTGTTTGCAATTAAGAAAGCAGTGAAACAAATGGTCCCCAAGACAGAAAAAGCCAAAGAAGAGGTGAATCTGATAGGAGACATTCAAGATAATTCAAGAAAAAAGAGAATTAAAGGTTGAGAGAGAGAGAGAGATCTTTGTGGAAATGGAAGAACAGTATAGAGCAAAATGCAATAAAGTGAAGAAGATGGTTAGAATAGACAAATCAATTCACGCTGGCTAGAGGAACAGCGTGAGGATATTAATAAATGCTATGGTGAATATAGAACAAGAGAAGTATATATAATAATCAGAAACATAAGTAAGAAATGGAGTCCAAAGCCAAGAACCATAAATAATGAAAATGGTGAAATATTGATGAATCCAGAACTAGTAGAGAGATGGACAAGATACAAGGATTTATATAAGACACAGGGAGATGTTGAGGTCTAAAAGAAATTAATTGATGAATTTGAGGGAAATATCACCATCCAGCACAGAGGGAGAAATCAGTATCCTGAGGGATGAGGTTGTAAAGGCAGTAAAACATTTGAAAAATCATAAAAGCACTGGGAATGATGAAACATGGTGGCAAGGTGATAATAGACGAACTGTACAGGTTATGTAACATGCCATGGGAGGAAAGCAAAACACCAGAAGAATGAACAAGATCAATTCTAATATCTATTCATAAAAAGGAAGCAAAATTAAATAACAATGACTATAATGTATGTGGGAAAAGTACTTATGATGATATTAACAGAAAGAATAAGGAAACTAATGGAAGAAAATCTGGAAGATGAGTAAGCAGGATTTATAAGAGACAGAAGTACTCTGCACCATTTATTAATGTTAAATTGATTATGGAAAAAGTTTTTTGTAAAAATAAAAATGTTTATACATGTTTTGGCATGAAAGTACTCAAATCTTATTGGGTGGATAGGAACCCAATATGTCTCTTGTAGAACATCTGTGACAAGAAATAGGAAGATGGTTCTGGATAACTCGAGGCAGGAGACATGGAGACCCGATATCCACAAGCATCTTTATCATGCTTTTGGAAAGAACAATGAATATCATACAGAATAACAAAAGAGGAATTTCAAAGAAGCAGGTAATCTTGATTCTAAATAATGAAGACAAACTAAAGGAAGAACTTCATACTCTTGCTCTTCTCCTTTTCTTAATGTTTTTGAAGTATCCATTAAAAAAAGGAGAAGAGCAAGAGTAACATATCTTCAGATAATCCTCCTTGCCAGAATAAGAATACCCAGTACAGTGAACAGGGTTTCTGACTATGTAAAACAAACACACTTAATTCCTTAGTTCACCCACAGCATTAACATACTATATTATAGGTTTACACTTTTGCTTGGGTAGGAAACAAATATTAATATTGCACTTAAAAGAAACGTTGTAAGAGAATTTTTAAAATAATCATTTGTAAACACTTTTAAGACACGAACTGCACACTCATATATGTTCACTTATTGTTATTTATTATTACATCCACCACTTCCCTGGAGTCAGACTTACTGTGGGAGGTTTTACTCAATGAGCAACATATCCATCACATTGAACCTTAAATCTCATTCATTTCCCCCAGTATTCACAAAACATTCTAGCAATGCATTCCACCTATCCACCACTCTCCACATAAAAAATTCTACTCCTTGTTCTCCTATTCACCACATCTTTACACAATTTCTGGGGATGGTTTCTCATTCCATCTCCCCTTCCACTCTTTTTATAATCACTTTGTAGTAATCAGTTAAAATCCAATCACTAACTTAAATGTCTATCATACCATATCTTTTCTACCTATACACGAAACCCAACACTGCAGAGTCCTGATATTGCTTTAATCATTCATCTCTGAACTTTCATGTTTTCACTTCACACTGACTAAGTAAACAAATTTGAGTATAATAGTCCATGTGGGATCTGACCAATATTTTAATACAGTGGCACAACAATTCTGCTTATTCCTGTTTGTTATTGTCCTTCTTTATGCAGCAGTGCACCTTGTAGAGTTTATAACACTTGCATATGCCTGTAATTTTAAACCACTGTTGTTGACCAATACTCCAGATCTTGGATCTCATTCCCAAGCACAGTTCCATCAATACAATACAATAGTCATATATATATAATATATCTGTACCCTGAAGCATAACATCATCTTACATGTAACATTAGATTGTAATCTCATTTATTTATTGAAAATAAAAGTTTGTTCAAATCTCCTTGAAGAGAATTTCAGATGACTGTTTCTTGCTTTCCTTTTTTTATTAATTTAAGTAATGTTTATTTACTTAAACATTTGGGAAACTTTCTTTTAAGACCAAATAGCAATGTCTTTGTAAATATCGGTAGATTCATCTGAGGAAGTATACATCAACATATTTTCAAAGATAATAAAATAAGAGCTTATTTGCTGATCTGCAGATTTAAGAATCGAGACTGAAAAAGAAGAAATTATATAGATGAAGAGTAAATTAGTACCCCTACATATTGATTTGCTCTTAAGCATAGAGAAAAGAAATATATGGAGAACTGCTGATATAAAAATAGCTTAAAAGTTATGCGACTTAAAAATGTCAAAATGATAAATAGCATTGTTTAACTTAGCTAAAGGTTATAGACATTGGCAAGGCTTGGTTGACAGATGATGATACAATCATAAGGATAAAATGCAATAGGCACAGTATTTTCAGAGGGGGGGGAGTGCAAAGGAGAGTGTGGATGACATTCGTTGGCAAATGAACACAGGTTGAGTGAAGAATATCAATATGGTACATAGCTGGTAATCTTTTCACTCCAACATGTGTAACCTTACACTTCCCCATATGGAACTGACATCCATTTTCCTTTGTTCATGCTGCAAGTCTAAATCATCCTGCAAAATTTTAACATCTTTATTGACTATTGCTCTACTCAATTTTATATCAGCACAGAATTTAATACTTCCTCTCAGATGATTTCCTGTGTTGTTCATGTACAATTAAAAAATAGTAGTGGCCCAAGAACAGAGCACTGCAGCATGCCACTAGTCGCAGGCCTTCTACTTGGCTCTACTATTGTCTTTTATCTCCCCATCAACCATCATCTTATCCACGTCACCAGCTTTATATCCATCCCCATGTGCTGCAATATGTTGATTAGAATTCCATGTAGTATCCTCTCAAAAGCCTTTACAAAGTCCAATGGTATCACTATAAGCCCATTACTTTTTTCCAACCCTAATATAGTATAATGTTCCTGTATACTTATTTCTGCATGCTGACTGGTCAGTAATTGCCCTCAGTCTTGGAGCTTCCTTTATGTAATGCAATTATTTTTTCCACTTTCCACCTCTTGGGACCAACACTGAGCTGGGACTTAAATTAAACAATGTAGTCAAAGGCACTACCAATTTCCTAGCACCTTCTCATACAACTCAAGTCGACATATCATCTAATTCCATAGCTGTATTCACATCAAGGTTTTGCAATATCCTATGCACTCCTAGTTATCTCTCTTTCCATATAAGTCCTTACCCCTCTTGTTACTACAATATATCCACCTGGATGTGCAAAATAGTAATTCAACTATTTCATCTGATTCAGTGACCTCTCTACCATCAGCATTAATTAAAATTATTCTTCCATAAACATTCTTTTTACTTGCAACATACTGAAAGAACTCATTGGGATTACCTTTGGCCTGTTCTGCTATTTTCCTCTTATACTCTGATTTTGTCTTTATTACCATATTGGTCACCCTTCTAGCCTGTGCTTTGTACTGCTCATTGCCTGCTGGTCATCTTTCTCCTTGAATTCTCTCTACAGTTTTTTTCTTTTTTTGTAGCTCCAGCTTAATGATGATATTTTCATTTAGCTCCCACTTGATTTACTCTTCTGACTCTAGGTGTGCAGTCTGCCATTACTTCCCTCAAAAACTCCTTTACCACTTCTCATGCACTATTGACATTCAGACCTTGCAGTTTCATATGCCATGGCACTATCCTATCCCAATGGGTTTAACAGGCCTTTAAGGCCCACAACCTTCCAATCATGCCTGGATTTCGTAACTGAAATACGAGGATAAGATGGTCAGCCCTATGCCTCTAAGTATTCCTGACTGTATCCCTGTGTGTTCACGGGGGCCGGTTTGCCTGCTTGCAGGATGAAAAACCCCAGATAAACTGGCAGAAAAAAACTCTGCTGTCCATGCCCAAGGCCAACTAACTTGGCTATGGCTGAGGAAGATCCTTAAACTCCTCGTGTCATCGACGGGAATCGAACCTAGGACACTCCTTCCCCAGGCATATGGTTGCGAAGCGCAAAGCCACTAGGCTAACCGTGCGGATATGCCATGACACTGATCCAAGCAATCTCCTAAGCTTGTCATACTTACCAGCCCTGTAATTCCACATATATCCCTTCTTAACTGAAAATTACACATATTTAGCTGCCTTCCAGGTCAGGACCATATGATCACTCTCACTAGTTGGTGCTAATGTGGTCATATTGGTTATAGTCAAATTCTCAGATGCAATTACTAGATCTAGCACTCTCAAACCTCTAGTATTTCCACCACATGGTGCATGGGATAATTATTCCTTAGTAACTGCATAATTTCATTTTCTTTCCTCCTTCCAATTTATGTTTCCATAGTCGAAATTCCCCATAATAATTATCTGCTGTCCACTCATTAAGCTTATTTGCTGATGCATACTACCTCCATCCTTCACACCCCCTGGTGTGAAGGATGGAGGTAGTATGCATCAGCAAATATATATATATATATTTTATATATATATATATATATATATGTATGTATGTATGTATTTTGTCCTACTGGCATCTATCTCACACCAGGTTGCCTCAAAGTCACTATTTCTACTGTATATATATGTATTTTGTCCTACTGGCATCTATCTCACACCAGGTTGCCTCAAAGTCACTATTTCCACTGATCTGCAATTGACCTCTTATTCTTTTTTTGCATTTCATCAGCTGCCATCAACAATATCCTTCTCCCCCATTCTTTTCTCTCTATCCTGCTTGAAAATACAATATCCTTCACATTCTATCCCCATAATTATATCATCTTCTGTCAGCCATGTCTTACTAATGACAATAATCTTTGGCCAAGATGAACTAACCAGTGCCAGAAAGTCTTCCCTCTTGTTCTGAATGCTCATGGTATTAGCATAAGGATAATGCCCCCCCCCCCCCCTAGGCCCACGACTATCCTTTGTATTACTGTACCTATCCCATTCTGATGGTTTGCTACCAGCACTACTAACTTAAGCATTTTTTTCATATTCTTACACTCAACTGCCTCACTGGTATCTGTGTACTCAGGCTTCCACCTTAAAAGATGTAATGTCCCTGATTTTGCATATCTAATCTCACTTCAATCAACTAGATCTATTCAAATGCAAACAATCCAAAAATTCACTCCACATCATTCCTCCTGCATAACCTTCGCATCAAGTTATTCTCTATCATGGCCTTCCTTCTTAACTCTCTTCTTTTGTTACTTTCAATAACTCATGTCTTTCCTCGTCCCATACTTGCCTCCTTTCAAATCATTTGTTCCAGCCAAAACAATCAACTCTTTCACTATACCCTTTTGCATGATGATAGCTTCGCCAACATCGTTAATCTTTGCACCTGGGAAGCATGATTTCATCACTCTCTCTAATTTTTCTTTCTCTCTTAGTCAACCATTCTTTTCTCGCACCTCTTTCTATTCTAAGCTTAACCACTTGTCAGCCGTTTCTACATTCACTCTAGTTAACACCTTGTCCTGTGCGCAGCATTTCGCATACAAGCACGGTGTGTTGGTATTGATAGTATATTAATACTGTAGACAATTTTTTTAAATTTTATTTTTTGCTTTGACATTACTGCTGATTAATAAGTCTAGTTTTATTTTATTTTTTTAAGTTTTATTATATAAAGCTTAGAAATGATTGTATTCCTTTATAGTGGATTAAAGGTAATTTTTTGAAATCCATACTTGTTTGAAACAGAGTAATAAGTGAATTTTTGTTGCATTAAGAATGAATATTGCAATCATTTAACTAAAATTTGATATGTAAAACTTTACAGGATACAGCAGGCTTTAATATGGCTGGGCTACAATTTCTCAAAAGTAAGTGTGATAGTGAAGGAGTAGAGGGAACTTTGTACTTAGATGCTACAAATGCAGTAAAAGCAAAACATAAATCAAGGAAAAAGAAACAACAACAACAACAAGCAATTTTAAGTCTATCATGATCTTGTAAATTATGATTAAGCTGTATTTCTTTGTAAATCAATTGTACAGTTTCAGAAATAAAATTTTATATGATTGTGTGCTTCTCTGTTTGAGATGGTTGAAGATTTGCAACAGCAATTTCATTCACTGCACTACTACTAGACTGTGTGGCAATCTGTGTTAAAATTTTATTACATCATTTACATACTCTTTTCACAGTATCTGCAGGACTGTTTCTTTAAAAATAGTATTTTCCAGAATCAGAAAGATTTTTTTAAGCATAACTTAGATTTCTCTTATTCATATGATACTTTTGTAATAACATCCATTTGTTGGAAATATCTAGATTCAATTTCTATTATGATACATAAGAGTGATGTTCAAAAAGACTTCTCAGGTAAAAGTGAACTAGAGTGAAAATGCATTGTATTCCTCTCAAACTCTCAAGTTTTATATCGCACATAGAATGCATATCCAATTGAACACACACACACACTTGCCAAATAGCCACTTCTGAATTGAATCAGTTATTTCTTTGATTTTAATCCAATTAGCTGAAAGTAGAGTTCAGTAAATTCTTTCACTTGGCCTATGTTGCTGCAGATAATAATGCAATGATTCTCTAAGTATAATAAATAGATAGGATGACCAGCTTAGAGTAAAAGTATACTTTTTTTTCATGAGAAATCCATTTTTACCAGATAAAACATTCAAATACTCTTCAAAAATTAACCGACCTATTATAGATTCTCTTAGATTAGTTCTGCTTAACAGGTGAGTAAGTAGAGACTTCTAAATGTAGGATCAGATCAAAAATATACAGGATAGAATTTTTATATAGAGAAATACCAGTAGTGGTCAGTGGTAGATGGCGTTAGTGTAGTTATGCAGTCGGAGTTGTAGAGCAGGTGCCCTCTCTCGATGAGTCCTTGGACTCTGGAAGTGTCAAAGAATAATAATAAAATAAAAATTAAAGCATTTTGCACTTTAAAGGAGATAAATCAGTCCTTGTGATTTATATTCAACAGTTCCAGTAGTCTTTTCATTGTTTAGCATTTCTCTGTCTTTTTATCTGCTCTGTCACAGTCAGTTGCATATATATTGGTAATGTCTTAAAAGCATTTCTCTTTCAAAATGGATAAACAGAAGTATCCTGAAGGAGAAATGATAAATAAATATGGAATCATAGGTATGTCATGCTCAGTTAATAATTCTTGGACACTTAGACTGTGTAGCATGGTGTTCGAAGAGTATTTGTGAGGCCATTTTCAATGAATTTCTGACATTTGGGGGGGAAAATTTTTGATGCATCACCCTCTTGTAGCATTTGACCAAATTCATCAAGTTTGCAGCACAACTTGATGCACAGACATTGCAGGTTCGTGCATTCATTTCACAATAGTTTTTAGCTCAGTCATAACTAACTTAAGTTGCTACCTTATTTTCTAGTAGATGGCATTAGATGTTGTCACTTTCATACTTAGTTGTCTTTCAAAAATTTTTGTCCACTCTTCATCTTATTATGCTCTGAACTGTATTTCTTTTAATTTAAATATAAATAAATTTTAAGTTTTAAATAACTACTTTATAAAATTCTGTATACTGTGCTTTGAATGATCCTATAATAATAAAAGTCTATATAGAAATAGAAAATCTGCCCACTGAAGTTAAATAAAATAAGCACATAAAAAAGATTTGACATTAAAATATTTATTACACATATTTACAGTATTTCCTAGCAACATTTACAAAATGAAAAGACATTTACAGAATGCTGCTGAGTCCATTCACAAAGAAAACATTTCATTAGTCAAACAAATTTGTTCCTTAAACCCATTTCTTTGTTGTTATAACTATTTCTTAACACTGGGAATACTATCTGGTGAATGAAAATATCTACATAGTTCTTGAAATCACAGATATACCACCATGATTGTATTTATGATATTTACAATTTTTGGATCACATTCCCACTAATGATTGTACACAAATGTTTTAAATGAAGTAGCCAGATGAGCAACATATTTGAATACCTAACATATTATGATGATGATGATACTCCTTTTGGACTAGAGAACTTAAGAGTTCTTGCACAGGCATCAGTGCTACTTACAGAAGTAAAAATATATTTAGTTACATGCTAAATTGAAAGTATACACAAATTTATTCTGAGAAGAAGTTTTTCTTTTCTTACTTGCTGAAAACTAAAAATTAAAATTGGAGAAAAAAACGTATATCAAAAATTTCCTAAATGTCACTTTTGGTTTTCGGTCCAACATACAAAATTTTAAACAAGTGATGCCCTATATTGGTGAAAAAAGCACCATGCTTTGCAGGTGCAAATAATAATTTCACCTCATTATTTAAATTCAAAGTAGATAACATTACAATTTGTTTACATGGAAAATATCACTCATTCACATTCTCTTTTACATATTGTATCATATAATTTACTATACTACAATACACATTGTCAAATTTCTTTCGGTCTTGCAACAGTGAAGTATGGAAATAATTACATATGATGTTTAATGTACATACAATCAAATATGATACATTTCATAAAATAAAATGACTTTTTAAGTAATGAAAATGAGACATCTAGGAAAATTTCATTTTTGCTCGGATTTGGACCAGAATTTGCAATTCTTTCATATGAATCAAGAAATTTATTTTACGCCATGTAAGTATATATTTTGTATTAGAAAATCCTCCTTCTTAATACAAAACCATACAAATCATATATATTCATAAATATTTATGAACCCAACAGATTAAGTTAGAATGCTTATCTTAAAAAAGGTTTAAGAATATTTACAAAGTACAGTTTTGTAATTTGTATAAAAGATTCTTGGTGATGAAGGAAAGGAAATGTGTCATTCCTTAAAAAATTTGTGAAAAATAACACCTTTCTTCAGCACCACGAAGACTGAGGAATATAGTCAAGTTCCACACCAGATAGAGCTGATAATGTAGAAATTCCACTATTACGATTGCTGCTAGATACAGAATTTGAATGTCCATTACAAGGGGCAGTGGATGCGGTTGATAATGACCACTGGTCATCATCTAAAGAGTCTATACTCCTACATAAATTGTTTTTCATAGCTCTATTCAGTTCAGTAGAGTTATGATAAAGAGGGTTTTCAGTTTGTGAGGTTTCATACTGTCCAGATGTGGAAGGTAATGAAATAAACAATGAAGTATTGTTGCTCTTGCTGCAAAGTTGAGGTAGAGTGGTTGATGTGCAGAAATCATCATTTTCACCACACACATAAGCTTCATTCATTCTGTATAGTTTTGGTTTATTTTTACAATGAAGTAAGCAGTTTGTTGTAACTCCATTTAGCTGTATAGAATTGGGATAAACTTGCGAATAATAAGGAATACCAGGTTGGTTAACTACTGATGATAGTTCTGGTTCACCATTTTCATTAATTATTACAATAGGGGCACTAGGCAGGTGGTTATTGATGGATGACCTTGTTCTTTGTAGTTCTGCATAGTTTAGTACTGGTTTGACTACTTCTGCATTTGACCTGTGGTGATTACCCAGTGGCAGAGGTACTTCATAGCCCCCTGCATCCATTATAACATCTGTATCTGGTAATAGTTCTAAATACTTTGCTCTCTCTCTTTCTGTTCTTAAATCAGTATGTCTAATAGCTGATATATTAAACGAGGAACCATTTTCTCCAGTAACATTTTCATTTCTTGCAAAAGGATTGCTAGTAGTCACTTCCCTTTCAGCCTGTTAAGAAAATGGATTATTATTAATTTTTATAAAATAACTGTAATAATTATAATTGATTTTATAAGCTGGCCTGGTTGGCTTATAAAAAGTTATAAATTTAAATTATAAGTGGTTAGTATATCCGCTCTCCAGCTAAAAGGCTGCAGATTCAAATCCTGCCGTGGGCATGGATGTTTGTGATTGCCTGTGAAAATACTAGTGGTGGTAGGTAGTAGATGCCGTTGGTGTAGAAGATGATTATAGTTGCGGTTCGTTGTAGCTGGTTGGTGAATTGAGTGGTGGAGGCAGAGAGTTGTAGAGTAGTTGCCCTCCCTCGATGAGTCATTGGACTCTCTGGAGGTGTCATGTAATAATAATAATGACAGTGACAATTATTCATATCTATATATGTCACAGCAAGATACAGAAATTATTTAAGAATGCAATTTATCTAGTTAGTATAATTGTGAGTCAATATCATTTGTAACAAATGAATATTCTTCACATGCAACAACTGAATACTAAAAAAAGGTGAAGCTGTGGAGAGTCCAGTGACTCTCCACAGTTTCACCACACCTTCTTGCTGGAACAGGCCAGAACCAATGGTTCTGGCCTGTTCCAGCAAGACACTGAACCTACCCCCCCAATGTCACAAAGCTCACATTGTGCAGACATGGTTTGAAGAACATATCCAAATGCTCTGTAGGCTCCCCTAGGAGCATAATTCTCCTGATTTTAATCCCATATTTTGGAATTGTGGAGCACAACATCTGCTACTCAACAGTGCCTCACTCAGTTGTTGACCTCTAGGATGTTATTCTAGTTAGTTTAGAATACCTTAGTCTAATGGAATCACTGCCAAGATGGGCACAAACAGTTCTTGGCCAAAGGAGGCTAGGGGTAGTCATAATGTTTTAGCTCATCAATCTCAGGGGCAAATATTCCGGGTGTGCTATGTGTGCGGTGCTCATCCACGAAATATCAGTATCACCGATATTATATTTTTGCATTTATGCCGTTAAAGACTCCCCCAATTGTTTGCAGACTTCGTGTGATTCCTAAAATTTAACACAATATGCTAATGCTTCATTGTCCTCTTCACGAGGGTAATAAAGCTTTAGTGCTTCATGAAGAGGGCACTTTTCGATGGGTAAACATTGCATCACATTCGCATTAATAGCTCGGGTGTGCTTTCAAAATGCATACACCTTTGAGCCCTTCGAAAAGATGTAAAGAGGGTGCAGCAGGTCAAATTCTTAGCATTGTAGTATTTTTAAACCGCTGAGAAGGCATGGCTAGGTGAGCTACGATTTTGAGCTCACCCAGAACCTAGCAGCTGTGATTGGTTATTGTGTCGACCAATCCAATTGAATGCTGTCATCTTGTCATGAGTTGAGCGCTTTCTGTATCCAATGGCTGTATTGGATACAGAAAGCGCTCAACTCATGACAAGATGACAGCATTCAATTGGATTGGTTGACACAATAACCGATTGTGTTTTCAAATTTTCTGGAACTGAAAATTTGAAAGTGGATGTTACTAGAAAAATGCTAATTGTTTTTTCTTTTGCTTCTGCAGTATAGCATCTGTTAAGATTGCAAAGTTTCTTAATGATATATAGAGACATTTTTATTCTAGTCTTCAGAAACAACAGACAGTAAAAAAATATCTATTCCTGAATAAAATTTATAAGATATTGTCGATCTACAACAAAATACCACTGTAAAAATATTCATAATTTTAAATTATGACTGTTTTTTATTTGTTTATTTGGTTTCATAATACATATTGTCAGCACTTGCAATGTGCAGGATTTAAAAAAAATTACTTACTGGATTTGAATAGTTGTGTTAATTTCAGAAATTTTATTAAAATTATTAAGTGCTGTGTGTGCTTGTAAAGACATTCTCGTAATGCTAACTGACACGACACGTCAGCCATTATACATAACTTCTTGCTTGCCACTTTCATGGAGCACGCATGCTCGCCGAGGAGTTTGGGTGATTGACAGCTGACAGAGAGAGCATTCAGTATCGAGGTAATGGAAACAACAAGTGAGCATTCGGTATGGAATTAACGGAGAAAAAATAAAAGGGAGTTAATGGAAGTTTAAGAACGCAGGCCAGAAAAATTTTGTTCTTAGAAATTAAGTTTTTATGTGACAGTCAGGAACATTATTATTATTGTTATTGTTCCAGGAAACTCCAAGGAGTCGACAGACTCATCGAGGGAGGCGCAAACATCATGTCTGGAACAACTATTCAACATTCACACAGTATCTATCATATCTTGCCTTGAACTCATTCACGGTCGTAGCACCCACAACAGACTGGAAGCTTATTCCACTCATTCACCACTCTCCAAGTAAAAAACCTAGCTCTAACACCCTTGTCAACCACGCTCTTGCCCAGCTTCCATTAATGGCCCCTAGTCCTCCCACCACCAGTCATATTTTCAAAAATATCTTCTGGATCAATCTTATAAAAACCCTTCAGTAATTTGAATGTCTCAATCATATCACCCCTCCTTCGCCTATCGTCCAATTTCTGCAACCCACAAATCCTCAACCTATTCTCATAAGGTTCATTCCACAGACCTATCATCTTGGTCACTCGTCTCTGGACCCTCTCCACTTCCTCCCCATCACGAAGAAACCCTGGTGCCCATAACTGGGCACAGAAGTCCAGATGGGGTCTTATCAAGGCTCGATACAGAGGAACAACAACTTGCTTCTCTCTGCATGTTAAAGTATTTTTCATAAGCCAAGTGATTTGGTGAGCTGTTTTAGTTACTTTTGCAATGTGCCCCCTAAACTTCAACTCCGTATTCACCAGCACTCCCAAATCCCTGGCTTCATCAATCTCCTGGAGTACGGTTCCACCTATGCGATATACTGCTGCTATTCTTTTCACCCCAAAGTGCATAACCTTACACTTTGCCACATTAAACTGACATCCATTTTTCCTAGCCCAGTCCTCCAAACTATCCAAATCATCCTGTAAAATTTTGACATCCTGTGCACTCACAATTGCTCTACCCAACTTTGCATCATCAGCAAACAAGTGAACACTTCCTCTCAAATCCTTTCCAATATCATTGATGAACAAATTGAAAAGCAGTGGTCCAAGAACAGAGCCCTGCGGCACTCCACTAGTCACAAGAC
The DNA here is from genome assembly GCF_054136105.1 of Typopeltis vanoorti. Classification (NCBI taxonomy): domain Eukaryota; kingdom Metazoa; phylum Arthropoda; class Arachnida; order Uropygi; family Thelyphonidae; genus Typopeltis; species Typopeltis vanoorti. Next base: position 65,525,353 of record NC_143567.1, on the reverse strand, counting down.
GTCTTTTTGACTCCACTCCTGAATAAACCACTCTCTGGTATCTCTCCTTCAACCACCCTCCTATCCATCTCACCAACCCTATATCTATTCCCATCTGCTCCAGTTTACTAATTAGGGTTCCATGTGGTATCCTGTCAAAGGCCTTGGCAAGGTCCAGTAGTATCACTGTAAACCCATTACCCCTATCCAGTTCAGCCATCACTGTGTTATAAAACGTGAGCAAGTTACTGAGGCATGATCTACCCTTCACAAAACCATGTTGTCCCCCATACAATATCCCATTTTCATCTATCCAATCCTGTATTCTTTTCTTGACTAATTTCTCTAAGACCTTGACAATGATTCCTGATATGCTAATTGGTCGGTAATTTACAACAGCAGTCTTGGAACCACCTTTATGCAGTGGAACTATTTTCCCCTCCTTCCACCCGCTCGGGACTAACCCAGACCCGAGACTCAAATTAAACAAAATGGTCAAGGGTACTGACAAATCTTTAGCTGCTTCTCGTACTACACGAGCTGGTATACCATCCAATCCCACAGATGTATTGACATTGAGGTTATGCAATAGACTACTCACCTCCACTTCATTCACCACAATTCCCGTATAATCTACTGGTTTATTCGTTTCTTCAATGTCACCACCTGGATGATATATTCTTGCAAAGTGCTCACTCAGTAATTCAGTTACCTCCCTACCATCGGCATTCTTTAAAATCATTCTGCCATGTACATTTTTCCTTTTACTTGCTACATATCTAAAAAACTGTGTAGGATTCTCTTTAGCCTGCATGGCCAATGTTCTTTCATAATCCTTTTTTGCTTTTCTTACCACACTCGTCACCCTTCTGGCCTGCGCTTTATACCGTTCATGTGCCTGCCAGTCACCTTTCTCCTTAAATTCCCTCCATAGTTGTTTCTTTTTTTGCAGCTCAAGCTTAATGGTGTTATTCATCCATTTAACCCCTACTTGATTTATTATTTGGACTCTAGGTATACAGTCAGCCATTGCTTCATGCAAGCATTTCTTAACTACATGCACTATCAACTTCTAGTCCTTGCAGTTGTACATACCATCTGGTATACCATCCAATCCCACAGATGTATTGACATTGAGGTTATGCAATAGACTACTCACCTCCACTTCATTCACCACAATTCCCGTATAATCTACTGGTTTATTCGTTTCTTCAATGTCACCACCTGGATGATATATTCTTGCAAAGTGCTCACTCAGTAACTCAGCTATCTCAACTGATTCAGTTACCTCCCTACCATCGGCATTCTTTAAAATCATTCTGCCATGTACATTTTTCCTTTTACTTGCTACATATCTAAAAAACTGTGTAGGATTCTCTTTAGCCTGCATGGCCAATGTTCTTTCATAATCCTTTTTTGCTTTTCTTACCACACTCGTCACCCTTCTGGCCTGCGCTTTATACCGTTCATGTGCCTGCCGGTCACCTTTCTCCTTAAATTCCCTCCATAGTTGTTTCTTTTTTTGCAGCTCAAGCTTAATGGTGTTATTCATCCATTTAACCCCTACTTGATTTATTATTTGGACTCTAGGTATACAGTCAGCCATTGCTTCATGCAAGCATTTCTTAACTACATGCACTATCAACTTCTAGTCCTTGCAGTTGTACATGCCATGGCACTGAGCCAATCAAGCTCCTAAGCTTGTCATACTTTCCAGCCCAATAATTCCAAATGTACCCTGTCTTAATTGAAAATTCTACACCTTTAGCCACCTCCCAAGTCAAAACCCTATGATCACTCTCACCGATTGGTGGCAATGTGGTCATATTTGTTACAGCCAAATCCTCAGATGTAATTACTAGGTCAAGCACTCTCTGACCCCTAGTATTTTCCATTACATGCTGTCGCAGATAGTTATCCCTTAATAACCGCATAAAATCCAATTCCTTCCTCCCGTGTGTCCTCTCCTCACTCCAATCAATGCGACCATAGTTGAAATCTCCCATAATAATCACCCTCCTTCCACTCATTTCTTCTATTTGCTTGTGCATATTGTCACCACCATCTTTTCCATCACCTGGTCTATAGAGGAACCCAATTGTATATTTAGTTCTGCTAGCCACAATCTCACACCAAATGGCCTCAAATGTGCTCTTTTCTCTATCCTGCAATTCAACTTCTATTCTCCTTGGCTGTAGCTCATCAGCTATCATCAACAATACTCCTCCCCCCATTTTATTCTCTCTGTCATTCCTGAACACGCTATACCCATCACATTCAATCCCACTAGTTATATCATCTACAGTCAGCCATGTTTCACTAATACCAATAACCTGTGGTCTGGAAGTGCCAACCATGGCCAAAACTCTTCCTTCTTGTTCCTAATACTCCTAGTATTAGTGTACATGAATTTAAGACCCCCATTGGCCCCAACCCTACCTTGATGCCTTATATTAACTATCCCACTCTGGTTTGTTGTCCTTATTTGCTCTAGCATATTATATTCATTCTTACATTCAACTGCCTCCCTAAGGACTGTATATCTACTCCCCCCCCCCTTTAACAAATCTAGTTTCTCTGAATTTGCACATCCACTGCATTCAGCAACACTTTCTCAAGTCTTCTTACACCATAACCATTCAAATGCAAGCCATCCATCTTATATAGATCCTTTCGCCCATCAAACTCACTCCACACGTCCACAAATTCCACACCACTCGTCATACATAACCCACGCATAAAGTCATTCGCAATTATGGCCCTCCTTTTAAACATTTCACTGTCATACCGTGGCAAAAGACTGATCATTCTAACTCTCTCACTCTTTTCTTTTGCTACCTCAAACAATTCATTCAGGTCTTCTATCATTTCCATTTTATCTCCTTTCAAATCATTCGTACCTGCCACAACGATCATTTCTTTCACCCTTTCCTTTTGCTCTCTAATAAACTCAGTTACATCCTTTATGGTCGCACCAGGTTGGTACAATTTTGTCAAATCCTCTACTAACACACCTCGTACTAACGAGTCTCCATACAGCACTCTATCCTTCATTTTGTTCATGTTCACATTCATACGTATGTGAACATATTAATAAAAGATTCCGAAAAAGGAATCGTAGAATTGTGAGCGTTTAAAGTGGAGGAGTTAAGACTGTAAATAAGTATTGGTAAATAAAAGAAAATATTGCAATTGACGTTCTATAGGAATGTTTGAGGAAACGCTGATTGAAAATTTCCTCTGTTTTAATAACGCCGGATCTATCTGCTATTTCTACTAGAAAAGGAGTCGAAATTTAACAACTTAGATAAATCAGTAGAAGAAACCTTTTTTGCTGGTACAGTATAAGAGTACTTATACTTCGGTGAATTCAGAATATCTTACTTCAGAGTCAGGAGGAATAATGTGTGCTACATAAGGGTGATGAGAAAGGATTCTATCGAAAAAGGAGGGAATCTTATAAAAAGGCCTTAACAAAGAAACTGACTATGAACATTTTGTTATTGTGTAAACAAGGTGTTTAGTCTAGTAGACGTGATTAAGTATATATTAAATAAACCAGTAATAGAATGAGTCAAAGAATGGTTGATCTCTAAAGTGTAAGTTTATTTTAAAAGGCCTTGGATCCAGTTAATTTTGTAGTTGTGTAATTTTATTTGAAGTGTATATATTATTTTTGTTTTATTAAATGTGTATATTTTGTATTTGGTCTTGAGTCAGTGATTTTTTGGATTCTGAAAGAAACAGTTAAAAGTCATTGCACCAATCGGAATTGAACCCTTGTTCATATAAATAAAAATACTCGGAAATTAGAAATAATCGTTATAGGGAAAATCTCATAACAAATGAGGATTGATAATAAATAAATTAATTAATAAATAATCCCCCTCTTTATAACAATTGATAACAGAGATCAAATCTTTTGATAATACCAGCATATGTGAGATTGATAAGACCGAAGAACTGCTGACAGTAAAAAAAAAAAAAAAAACACTAATGAATTTAGGATTCCTGAACGTGTGGATTATTCTGATAATGATCGGATGTTATGTATACTGAGTCTCAGTAAACAAAACAAAATTCTTGGTAAATGGAGAGAAATACACATAACATATGTATTTCTCTCCATTTTCCAAGAATTTTATGAGATGATTTTACGAGATGATTTGCTGCTCCATCAAACCATATTTATTCCTGAAATACTCTCTCTCTCTTCATAAATTTTTTTTTTTAATATGCCATCATAAATTCACTTATTCATGTTTAGACTTTAGAGGATCGTGCTACTCGCTCTACCCAGCAACTTATAGGACATATATCACAAATGATAATTATTAATAATTTGTTTACCATTGTAGAAACAAATTAATAATTTGTTTCTACTCACACTTATTCTTTCCTATCGTTACATGTCTTATAAATAATGGTTCAAATATTTTCATCTTTGAGTATTTCAGATATATCAACCAAATATAGCATTCTTCTTCATTGTTGTTTTCTAATAAATTCTAAAACAAACAGATTGTTTCCCCACTCTATGCAGAAGTATTCAAAGTTATCCTGAAATTAATTGCATTGGACCAATTAAGATGAGCGCTGATGCACTATGCACTCTCAAAACTTTCGTACATCGATAAAAATGCAATCACATGGTCATGGATGTCCGCAGAGGGGGTAACGGGGCACATTTTTTTTATATATGAAATTGTGCAAAAAACTGTATTAATTCTGAATACTTTTTCCCAAGAATTAAAGATCATTAAAATCAATGTAAAATTAAAATAATCTATTTATAGTTTACATCGACAAAATTACATCAAAAAATGCTAAAAGACGTTTATTGATGTAATTATTTAATTAAATCAATAATTATAAAAATTTATTGATGTACAGTGGTATCTCGTTAATCCGAACTAATAAAAACCGTGCTCATTCGGATTAGTGAATTTCTTCCCAAGAGACAACAATAACTAGCGTTTAAGACAAAAATAATGAGATTCTAAATGGTATATCAATTTAATTCTGTAAATAAATTAACTGATAGAAAAAAGCTACTGTACTGTAAAGTAAAACAAAAAAAAAAAATAATAATAATACGGTACACAAGTTTATTTTAGTAAAAAATTTAATTTGTATGTACCTGTATTGTTGAGGATTCTGATTTAATAAGATTGCATAGTTCAGTACGTAACTTAATTTACATAAAAAATATCACTTTCTTGTACACAACACAAAAAAGTTTTTTTTTTATTTCTTTGTAAAAAAGTCCCTGATTTTCTTTTGCTTCTTTGAAGCTAAACTTTTTTCGAATGCTTCTTCTCGGAGCTGCATTAGCAACAAAATTTTGTGCGATGGCTTATCATTCTGCTTAGTCCATTCTATACACATATTAAAACTGTCAGCTGCCTCTTCATGTTTTACTTTTTTTTCTTCGAGTTCATCGTCATCATCGTCTTCTAATTCATTCTGTAGTGTAATATTTATAATTTCATCATCTGATTTGATTTCAAATTCACTTTCGGTTCTATCTGTAATCCATTCTGCAACATCTGTTTGTGAAATTTCAACATCTGGATTTATATTTTTAATCAAATCATGCACGTTTTAAATTTCCTGTTTTTGTGTATATTTGTGATTCATGCCGAAAATACAGTACGTACTGTACAGTATAAAAAAGCAAACGTGAATACACAATAAATCAGAATAGTCCTCCAGTATAACCGTACAATTGACAGCATGAAAATAATACGTACCGTAATAATAATAAAATAAATAATAATAGTTAAAATAATAATTATTAATTAAAAATAATAGTACACAAAATAATAATACGTAATAAATAATAAAACTTTTTTCTTTCAAACCGCAGTTCGGATTACTGGAGGGTTTGGACTAAAGAGGTTCGGATTAGCGAGATACCACTGTAGTTATTTGTCTCCAAGCTTTGCCACACACCTGGAAAATTTTCTGCGGATGCAAGCCCATGCATACAGTCAAACTGAACGTGAAATTTTGAGCATGGGTTGCATAACCCACACGACAGCACACCTAAACAAAATGGGCATGCGACGCCACTGATCAATCTATATTTATTATTATTATGGGCAACTCTGAGAAGTTTAGATTCATTGGAGGGAGGCCCTAAACATCATGTCAAGAACTATTCAGCATTTGCACAGTCATGGCACCCAATTCCACTTATTCACCACTCTCCAAGTAAAAAACCTAGTTCTAACATTATTCATATCTATATATGTCACAGCAATATCTAGAAATTATTTAAGAATGTAATTTATCTAGTGAGTATAATTGTGAGTCAGTATCATTTGTAACAAATAAACATTCTTCACATGCAACACTTGCTAACTATACTCTTGCTCAGTTTCCATGGATGGCCCCTAGTTCTCCCACCACCACACCTATTCTGAAAAATTTTCTCTGAATTAATCTGTATGACTACTCCTAGCCTCAGTAATTCGTTGTAGATTAGACAGATTAGAGCATTGGCTCTAATCTGTCTCATTCATATCACTCTTTTTTTGCCTATCAACCAGTTTCTGTAACCCACAAATCTTCAACCTGTACTTCAACCTAAGGTTTATTCCATAGATCTGCTACCATCTTGGTTACTCGCCTCTGGATCCTGTCTACCTCCTCCCCATCACCAAGAAACCCTGGTGCCTAGATCTGCACACACAGTAGTCAAGATGGGGTTTTATCAAGGCTTGATAAAGAGGAACAATAACCTGCTTGTCTCTGTATGTCTTAAGTATTCTTCATTAACCAAGTGATCTGATGAGCTGCTTTAGCTACTTTTGCTATGTGCTCCCTGAACTTTAACTCCCTAGCCACTAACACTTACAAGTCTCTGGCTTCATTAATTTCCTGGAGTACGGTTCCACTGATAATCTTTTCACCCCAAAATGCATAACCTTATACTTTGTTACATTAAACTAACATTCATTCTGGTTAGCCCAGTCTGCCAATCTATCCAAATCATCCTACAAAATTTTCACATCATGTGTATTAACTATTGCTCTACCCAACTTTGCATCATTGGCAATAGCTGAGCAGTTCCTTTCCTATATCATTAATGAACAAATTAAATAGCAGTGGTCCAAGAACAGAACCCTGCAGCACGCCACTAGTCACAGGCCTTCTCTTGGACTTTACTCCTGAACTCACTACTCTCTGATATCTCTCCATCAACTACCCTCCTATACATCTCACCAACCCTATATCCATCCTCCATGTGTTGCAGTTTACTGATTAAGATTCCATGTAGTACCCTGTCAAAGGCCTTTGCAAAGTCCAGCAGTATTCACTGTAAACCCATTACCTTTATCCAATTCAGCTGTCACTGTATTATAAAACATGAGCAAGTTACTGAAGCATGATCTACTCTTCACAAAACCATGCTATCTCCCATACAGTATTCCATTTCTATCTCTCCATTCTGTATTTTGCTCTTGACCAATTTCTCTGATACTTTGACAACAACTCCTGATATGCTGATCGGTCAGTAATTTGCTACAGCAGTCTTGGAATGTTATGTTGCTTTGTTTAGTACATCACATGCTCCTTTTACCATTTATGAATTAAATTTGCATTTTTTTCTTAATGTGATCCCCACCCATGACTGACTGATTTTCCCTTTTCAGGCATTTCCGATCGTAGGTGACTTCTCAGGCATTGCCCACAAAATATTCCTGGCGAGATTTTTACAGGGTAGTTCACCATTGCTTTCCCCAACTCCCCAATTTTATCTGGGCTCGGGACCAGCATATATGGCTGGGACGTATTCATGACTGTAGTTCATGTGCATTCGGGGGGGGGGGGGGGGGGGTTGCTTGTTTGCGGAAGGAAAAAACCCCAGATAAACTGAAGAGAAAAACCCTACTGTCCACGCCCAAGACTGGCTAACTTGGCTATGTCTGAGAAAGATCCTTAAGCTCCTCACGTCGGTGATGAGAATTGAACCCAGGACACTCCTTCCCCGGGCATATGGTTGTGAAGTGGAAAGCCACTAGGCTAATCGTGCGGACATCCCCACCCATAAAAGGAATAAACCTGTAGTGCAATAGCACCTTGAAAAGGCTATGGATTTTTTTTTTAATGAATATGTAACAGCTGTGAAGCCCATATCGATATTCATAGTTTTTACTATAGCATACACCAGTGTGTTGAAACCACTTACTGCACGAAAGTCCTGACAAAAACCCAATAATACAAGTGCAATTTTCAAGGTCCCTCTCTCTCTCTTTTTTTTTTTTTTTTTCCCACTATAATGAAGCATTCCTTTGATCTCTCTCTCTACAAACTTGATGTAGTGATAGTTGACTGCAACTATTTTTTACATGGGATTATATATATAAAAAATACATAAAAAATGATACTACCATTTGATTCATCACTGGTGAAGAATCATTGCATATGATCTCATCATCAGCATCTCTAGCTGTAGTTAACAAGGCCATCTCTCTTAATCTTGCATTGTAGTTTTCTGGGAATCTTGCTAAAGAGGATAGGAAGATATATTGCACACAAAGATTTTATTTATCAACAACATAAATACTATAGTTCTAGGTTTAGACAGGTTTTGGAGAAAAAAAGCAGAGCATTTAAAATGTGCTATTCTTAAAATTATATACTGTGGGCACACAAAAAAGTTTATACATAAATATAAAATTCAACTTTAATATTTTAAATGCTTAATTGTGAATAGAACATGCTATGTTAAAATAAGTACTGAGATAGCACTACGTTTCAGAGAAATTAAATTGCACACACACTTCAGTAGCATGTGATCTCTACATTGGTCCTGATGCTTTGTACCTTTCTAGATATACTATCCACTAGTTGTTAGCAAAATACCCAGCTCTTTCTTCTGTGTAGGAGTAAGGGATTTTGGACTGTTCTTTCAACTGATAAATGTACCAGTCTTGCCTACAAATGATGTTCTAGTTCATCTCAAAGGTGTTTTATTAGGCTGAGATTTGGATTTTTTTTTTTGAGGCTTTAGAAAAAGCAACTGACACAACGAAAAAGGAAAAGTTGGTCCTTGTTGGGGATCTAAATAGCAGAGTAGGAAATGATTGTCAGACATACAAAAATATTTTGGGAAAATTTGGAGAAAAGAGCATGAGAATATAATTAAATGAACTGAAGGTGCTTAGAATTTTAAAGAAATTTCAATGTGAATAAGCCATGGTTGAGATATCAGCACCTTGTTTAAAGGGAAAATGCAAGAGAAATGGTAGTGAATGACTGCATGATGGTCCCATTATATAAAGGAGACTTTAAGATAACAGTAGCAAATTATAGATCATTTAGTATCTCAGGGGTGTTAGACAGAATTCAGGCATGAATAGATCATAATGATACTCTCTAGAAAGTTTTAGTAATGTACTCACTTTTTGTAATAAAGTAACAGCTGAGTTGGATAAGAGAAATGGCTATAGCAATAATGGCAAATATCTGTTGGATTTCTGCTCAGAACATGGACTGGTTATTACTAACACCATGTTCCAACATAAAAATGTGCACAAATTCACATGGAGAGAAGATGCAAGGAATAAGAAAAGTCTCTGACTATGTTATTGTTGATAGTGATGTTTTCTCCCTGGTGCAGGACACCAGAGTGTACAGATTTGAAATCGATCGCTATTTAGTCTTGAGCAGGATAAAATTGAATTTCATATTGAAAAGAATAACATGTAAGAAAGTTTTAAAGCGAATAAAAGTTAAGCAGCTCTCAGATTTGAACTGTAGACTAAAATACACAAAGAATATTGAAGAAAAATTGAAAGAGTTTCAGAACAGGAACCAAACCTTGGAGATTCAGTGGCAAGCCTTGTAGAAAACCTTGATTGATTCAGCTAGAGAGGCATGTGGTGAAGTTGTCTGCAAGGATAGAAAAATCAGAACTCCATGGGGTGAACACAGGAAGTTAAAGAGGCAGTGAAGGAAAAGAAGAAAGCATATCAAAAGTTCCTGGCAAATAAGTCACTTTTGCTCTTAGAGAATACAGAGACAAATGTAAGAAAGCTAAACAAAAGTCATTGGAGGACTTTGGCAAGAACATAGAAAATAAATATCAAGAAGGTGGCAAAATATTCTGGAGGTTGTTGAAGAAGCTTAGGAATGGAGGAAAGAGTGCTGTAAAAGGAGTTAGAGATGATAAAGGTGGCATGAAAACAGGAGAAAAACATATCCTCGAAGTATGGAGTAATTACTTCGAAAAATTACTAAATGAAACAAGCAGTGATAGCACAGTGGTAAAAAACACTCAAGAGGCATACAGTCAGGAATACATATCCATACTTGAAGTAGAAAAAGCCAACAAAGGCTTGAAATGTGGAAAAGCAGCTGCAGTAGATGATATTCGACCAGAAATGCTGAAGTATGGTGGTATAAAAGTCTTACAGTGGCTGCACTGCGTAGTTCAGAATGCCTGGACAGAGGGACGAATTCCCGATGACTGGAGTAGACTCTCATAGTACCCATATATAAAAAAGGAAATAAAACTGAATGTGAGAATTACAGAGGTATTTTCCTACTGAGTGTTCCTGGTAAGATTTATGCAAGTATACTTGAGAAACAGTTGAGAAGAATTGTGGAAGAAAAGCTTGGTGAAGAACAAGCTGGATTCAGGTCCCTGAGTTTGCCGCCCCTCTCAGTACACACCAAATTACTACAAAAAGTCAAAATGATGTATAGGGAAATAAATTAAAACACTATGTTTAGTCTTGAAGTAAAACTATAATTTCAACATTCTAAAATGTTATTTTTCTTCCTTTTCTGTTAGCAAAATCGTCTATGACATTGGCAAAGTCTATTTCATAGTAATGTAGGTAATTCTTAATCAAATTTTATTTAGAAAAACTCCTCTCACAACTAGCAACACTTACAGCAATTGTGAGGCAAATTCGCAGTAATATTTAAATATTTGGAAATGAGTTCTCGAGACTGTATTTTAGGATTAACTGCAAAAGTTCAAAAAGGTTCAAAGTGCCGTTCGGGGCAGACTACCCCCTAGCCACGCCACTAGGCTGTCAGGATCAGATCTTCACTTTACGACAAATAGTGGAAAAATCGTGGGAATATAACAAAGATCTGTATTTAAGTTTTGTCGATTTGGAAAAGGCATATGATAAGGTGCCAAGAGAGCAGCTATTCAACACGCTGCAGTTATATGGTGTCAATGGGGCATTATATCAAGCAATACTTAGTCTTTATTTGAGTTGTAAGTCAAATAAAGGACTTACAACTCAAAATGGTTTAATGTTAAATCTGGTGTGAGACAAGGATGTACATTATCCCCTCTGTTATTCATTATCTATATGGATCACATTATGAAGGAAAGTGGTATTAAACATGATATCAAAATTGGAGAGGTTAATGTCAGCTCTTTGCTTTATGCAGACGATGTTATACTTCTAAATAAATTGCTACAAGTCTGCAAGATTCTCTGACTAAATTGAATAACTGTTGTAATAGATATGGTATGAAGGTCAGCAATAAAAAGACAAAGACAATGAAAATAGGCAGAATCGTTGAAAATGTCAACTGTGTTGGAACGGAGAACCTGTGGAACAAGTAAAACATTCAGCTACTTAGGTACAATTTTTAGTGAAGATGGTAAATTAAATATAGAATTAGACAACAGAATCAACAAAGCTGGTATGATAGGAAGTCAATTGAATACATTCATAGGGATTATAAAAGAGAAAATAGCTGTATACAAGACAGTGTTCAAACCAGTTTTATCTTATGGATCTGAGATATGGGTCAGAAGTAAAACACTTGACCAAAGACTAGAGACCTCAGATATGAGAGTCCTGAGAAAGATTAGAGGCATAAACAGATGGCATCAATGGCAATATCATATTAAAAATGAGGATATTAGGAAAGAACTTGACATCATCAGCATCCAGGAATGTGTTAACAGAGCTAATCTCAGATGGTATGGTCACTTAAACAGAATGGGCGAGGAAAGATTAGCAAAACAAGTGTTCTCTGCCAGGTTGGCAGGAAAACGACCCAGAGGAAGACCAAGATATAGGTGGATTGATACAGTACAAAGTGCCTTCGATGATAGAAATATAAGATCTGATAATGTTGGAGCCTTGACAAGTAACAGACTGATTTGGAGGAAAATTGCAGATAGGAAGTTAGTAATGATGTAAATTTTTCATGTAGTAGCATCATATCATGTACACCCCTTGAGGGTACATGGCAGGAATTTGATGATGATGAGATTTGGATTCCATGTAGATAGTCGAGTATTGATATTACCACATAATTTTCCTCAAAATGTAAGCAGTTGCACTTTTGTCACATTGCTATGCTAAAAGAGACATGAATGATTACATTACATATTAACAGAGGTTAGATGGCCATTGGCTTTAATACCTGGAAAGATGCATACCAAATGCCTATACCCAAAAAGAAACAGCTACAGACCACAGTTTAGTGACAGAGGTATACCTCTGCCACTAAATATCACAGCTGAGATGAAGAACTTGGTTCAGCCAAGTCCCAAATTGCCAACCCATTTTGTTCGTTGGTGGGGGTGCACACTTTATGTGTGCACCCCCACCAACTCCAAGTATTTAGGCAATATGACTGGAAAACAGTATAGTGCAATTCACTGCTCGATTCTCTCATCAGTCATGGCTGCTGATTGTCATGGTTGTTTGTATGAGGAATTGGGATAACCTGAGAGTAAAACTTTACATAGCTTTTCGTCTGCAAAGAACTGACTGGGCCTTCTAACCTAATGGCTACTCATTTTGTGTGTCCCATTAAGAGATATCCAACTGGATAGTAAATGAACAAAATGGGTTGGCAATTTGGGACTTGGCTGAACCAAATTATATTCTGTACTGGCTTAAATAAAAGCAAAATAATGGTAGAACATGTTGAAAGTTTATTTTCAACATGGATTGTCATACTATCTGGGCCATCTCAGTTAAACAAGGTCCCACTAACTTTGTCAGGAAATCAGGGCTAACAGTGAAAATCCAGCTACTGGAACAACTCAGCATTAGTAGAACTAAAGATATGCAACAGAATTGAAGATAACCATAAATCTTCAATTCAACAATAACCATGCAGATAAACTTCTTGAACAGTAGGCTGTTTCAAGTAGAGTGATATGGCCAGATTTCAAAATGGAATGGAAAATTAGATTTATGTGTTACCTACAGTTCCTCAGAAGTTTATTCCAAAGAAGAAGAAGAAATGAAAAGAGTTTTTAAAGTCATCAGAGGAGGTTTCAAGAAAAGAGCAAAAGCTAAGCTAATACATTAGATCAATGATTTATGACTCCCCAATCTTACAACTGGTATAAATTCCATAATGACTATAATGCTCAGCCACAGAAGAAAGATAAATGGGATGCATATCATAGGAAAATTAGACTATGGCCTGCAGTTGCTGTAAAACTGTTGTAATTTACTTGCTCTTCATTTATTATCAGTTTAATTTAAAATCACATACAGTATAATACAGTACATATCTGTGCTCTCATAAATGTCAGGAAAGAGGGAAATTAATTTGAAAATACAAAATACAGTATGAAGAACCTAATCCTAGCAAAACTTTACATTATAAAGATGGTTTTTGAAAAAAATGCTTGTAGTCTAAGAAATTTGAGAAGTGATTATACAAATTTTGAATAAAGCTTGAAGATCTTATCTATGGTTAGGAATGCTTAGCCATGTTACATGGAAATTTAGAAACTGTGTCATTTTTATTTATTTATTTTATTTTAAGAAGCTCTAAAACAGTACCTTCTCTAGCATTTTCACTTTTGTTTCTTTGTCATTCAGGTGTTGTATTTAGTGTGATGGCTATTTCAGAGTGGCATTTTATGATTCAAACTGTCTTTCCGGGAACAAAATGCCAGTTCGTGGTAAATTAGAGTGGGTCTATGATAAATCACTTAAAAATGGCTTTCCAAGAACCATGTAGGTCATAAAAGCAGTATGTACCTGCCACATTTCTGTTCAGGAGATGGATTAGTCAATTACTAATATCATTTTTTACTAAATAATTTAAGGAAATTACAACGTCAACTAGGATATACATTAAAATAAATTTTAATATACTTCAATATTTTGGAAACATCACGTTGCCATTTTCAAGAAAATTAAGAACAAGACACGTGTATGCAGGTACAACAAACAGTAAGTGAGGAAGAAGCAGGAAGCTATTATTTCTCCTAAAGTCCTGATGGTGCCCTCTAGCGGGCAATGTTGGTATTCTTGGGAGATTGGGCTGAAGGTCTTCTGATGTAGGTTTCCCAAATTTGAGGCAGTCTCATGCAGTTAAATTTGTTGAGGTTTGGATTGTTTCTTAGGGATGAAGCTGATTCCATGAAAAGCCTTTCATATTTGTATTTACTACAGTGTATTATCATGGCTTTCTTCCACCGTATTCTATGGCAGGTATCCAGCGCATGGTCAGCAAGACCAGAGTGGCTGTATTGGTGAAATCGGATGTTGTCCTTGTGTTCTGAAATTCTGATATTTGCTGTCCTGCCTGTTTGGCCAAAGTAGGACAGCTTACAGCTGCAAGAGACCTGGTATACACCAGGTAGGTCTGGGGGGGGGGAGGTCTTTAGTAGAGCGGATAAGGGATGCCAATTTTTTATATGGTCTGTAACAAGAAGCTAAGTCATGTTTTTTTAGGATTTTTGTAATTTTTTTTGAGGTGCCTTGGATATAGGGTATGGTGATGATGGATTTAGAGTAATCCTTGTTGGGGGGGGGGGGGGGTTGTGGTTTACTGGTTTCAATATTTTTCGGATTTTTTTGGGGGGTAGCCATCGGCTGTTGAGAATGTGGTTTAGTTTTGTGGTTAGGGCATTGTCATTTGAACAGATAAGTTTAGCCCTGTTGTGTAGTGTCTTAATGACTCCATATTGTTGTGAGGAGGGGTGGTGGGATTGTTGGTGAATGGGTGGGTTTTCTATAGACTGAGGAAAACCAAGGTTCCATCAGGCTGGCAGGTGACTAGTGTGTTGTTTTTTTCTTCTTCCAGGGTGAATTTGATTCTGGGGTGTTGATTGTTTAAGTGTTAGGAAGGAGAGGAGTGCATCATAGCCATGTGGCCAAATAGCGAACACATCACCAACATAGCGAAGCCAAATGGTTGGTTTTTGTGGGGCAGAGTTTAAGGCTTTCTCTTAAAAAGTCTCCATATAAAAGTTGGCCAAGGGTGGGGAGAGTGGAGAACCCATGGCTGTCCCCTCTATTAGTTTGTAGAATTTTCCTTGCCAAACAAAATAGCCTGAGTTCATTGTGAACTAAAATAGAGCTGTGATATCAGGAGGAAATTTAGCTTGGATTAGCTCTAAGGATTCTTTGAGTGGGACATTTGTGAATAAGGAGGAGACATCAAAACTGACTATTATGTCAGTGTGTTTGAGTGTAAGGTTTTCTATGCTGGCTTTGAAATGGGCTGAGTTTTTTATGTGTGAAGGTGTGTTGCCAGTATAGTGTGAGAGAGCTTTGGCCAAATGTTTAGCTAGTTTGTATGTGGGGAAATCAATGCCATCCACTATGGGACGTAATGGCACATTTTCTTTATGTATTTTTGGGAGTCCATAAATACAGGGGGGTATGGAGTTAAATGGTTTTAATTTGTTAGTGATTTCCACAGGCCAAGAAGTGACCCTCTTAAGGAGCCTGTGGAGTTTTCTAATTTGTGAGTTGGTGGGATTGTACTCGATAGGGAGGTAAGTAGCCCGATCTAACAATAGAGCTTTCAGCTTACCTGTGTAATCCTTTTGGTTAAGCAATACTGTGGCGTTCCCTTTATTAGCTTTGGTGATTATTATTTTCTTGTTTTTCTTTAATTCCAGTAGAGATTTAATTTCCTTACTGGGCATGTTGGCTTTTGGTGGTTTAGCTTTGGTCAGAATACAAGCCACATCCAGTCTAACATCATTGGCGATGTGGTTTGGAAGGTGTCGTATCCCGCATTCAATTTGTATCATAATATCTTCAGCAGGTATTCTTCTGTGCGCAATGGCGAAGTTGTGGCCACGTGCAAGGGCGTCGAGTGCTTCAGGTTTCACACTGAATGACGAAAGGTTGACTACCATTTCTGTAGGAAGTTGTAGTTTCGAGATCGAGTTCTTTTTCAAATTTTCAAATTTTTTGATGTGTCGATCTCGTACTTTTTTAAATTCTTTCTCTGCTGCAGTGCTAATATCATGCAGTACTAATATCATGTTTTAAAGTAAAGATGAGCACATAGATAGAAGAAACTGGAAATGAGAAAAGTTTTGCTGATTATGTTATTGTTGATAGTGATATCTTCAAACTGGTTCAGGATGTCTAGAGGAAATTTAAAATAGGAAGCTGGTTAAAGTTTTTTTTCACTTGTTTGTGCATTAAATTAAAAAAGAAAACCCTTTAAACAGCTTACTCTAATCCACAGTATTTTAATAATAAGGTGTTGCACTTTTTCACTATTTGCATATGGGAAATATATGACTTCTGCATTAATTCAACCTTGGTATCTATTGTGGGTCTGGCTCTCAGTAATGAGACCTCATAAAGGTTGAAACCAGTCTGGGTAGTGGCCCTTCACATAGTATTATACACACCCAAAAGGTTGTATGCTTTGCATTATGGGATATTAAGGCAATTAATGTGAAAGTCATTAGTCACTATATACAAGTAGACTAGTTGTGAAGATACTTCACAAGCAAACTATGTTTGCATACACTTGGATAAAGGATTAAACAAGAATATAATTTCTCAGCATCTTTAATTTATTGAAATAGGAAGTAATTACTATTTAGTTTTTAACAGAATAAAATGAACAGCACATTGAAAAAGAAGAATACGTAAGAAATTTTTAAAAAGAATCAAGTCAAACAGTTTTCAGAGGTGAAGTGTAGATGTAAATATACAAATAATATAAAAATATGAAACACGAACTGAACTTTGAAGAATCAGTTACAAATTCTGAAGATAACACTGACTGATTTAGAAAGGAAGGCATGTAGGAAAGTTGTTTGCAATGATATGGAAATGAATTCCATGCTGGACTCAAGAAGTTAAAGAAGTATTAATCAAAAATAAAATAGGCATACTGAAAGCATCTAGGTAGTAAGTCAACAGATGTCCTGAGATATTATGAAAAATGGAGGAAAGCTAAGCTCTGTATAACAATAGCTAAAAATAAGCCATGGGAAGACTTGGTAAGAATACAGAAGGTAAATGTAATGAAAGCGGCAAAATATACTGAAAAAGGTTAAAATGGAGGAAAGAGTAAAAGAAATCAGAGGTGATAAAGGGGATCTAAAAACTGAAGATAAAAATATTTTATATATTTCTAGAGTATTCAGATATTTTAGAGTAACTACTTTGAAAGGATATTAAATGATAGTTGACAGAAGAGTAATAAAAAATATTCAAGAGAGAGAGAAAGAGAGAGATATAGTCAGACGTATGAGGTAGGTTCCAAAAGTTTCTGGCCTGACATACAAAATTCATGCCAATTTTAAAACGTCATGTGCGACAGATAGCACCATCTATTTAGTGTACCAGTTTCAACCCTCTATCTGCATCATTCAGTTGGAGGCATCGTTTGACTAACATATGGCACGCTAAGTGGCTGTAATGTTAAAAATTGAATACTGCACTGTGATAAAACTTTTCACCAAAGAAGGGCCTTCTCCAAGTGCGATCAAGTAGTGATTGGATGGTGTTTATTGGGAATCTTCTCCTTCACATTCCACTGTGAAGGAATGTGCTAAACAGTTTTGCATAGGAAGAGAAAGCATCAAAGATGATCCTTGTGATGGTCGGCTTGTGTAAGTGATGACTGAGGAAAATATCGCTCTTGTTGAGGAGGAACTGCTCAATGGCAGATGGCCGAAGATCAAAGAAATCTCAGCAAGGTTGGGGCTTTCTATAACAACCATCTTTCACATCATTCATGAGAAGCTTCACATGACAAAGGTCAGTGCCAGGTGGGTGCCCTAACGTCTCTCTTCAATTCAGAAGGAGCATTGTACAACCTGTTCTCACAAGTTTTTAGAGCTTTGCCAAAGGAATCAGAGAAAAATGCTAAAATCCATGTCACGGGGATGAAACCATGGTCCTTTATTATGATCTTTTCGAAAGGGAATCCATGAAGTGGCACAAATCAGGCAAAACACCACCAAGAAAAACCCTGGTCACTCAATCCACCAAGAAGATCATGGCAACAATCTTTTGGGATTGCCAGGGAATTCTCTTGATTGACTTCAAGGAAAGAAATACCACCATGAATGCAGAATATTAGGCTTCACTCCTGCACAAACTGTGTAGCACCATAAAGGAAAAGAGACAAGGAATGCTGAGTCATGGTGTTTGCCTGCTTCACAACAGTGCTCCAGTCCATACAGTTATTGTTGCAAAGGCTGTGGTGAAGGGCTATGGCTTCCAGAAGATTGAATCACCCTACAGCCCAGATCTAGCACCAAGGGACTACTATCTCTTCTCAAAACTGAAGAAAGATCTTCGAGGGAGAAAATTTGCAGATGACAATGGAGTGAAAGATGCCATTTTAGGTAGGCTGATCATATTTCCTGAGACGAAAATGGGACAGTGGGATGGGAGTTATGTCATATTCTGTATTCATGAAAAAGTAAGATGATAAAATAAGTTTTATTACATAAACACATTATTTTTTCCAAGTCTTTTGCAACCACCAAAATTGGTGTTCGTGTTATCTGCACACAAAGCAACGATTTTATTTTGTAAGGCAAATTTATCACTTACTTCCTTCAACATAGCACACTATATGTCAGATGTTTCACCAGCTAAGGAAATAAAGTCTATAATTTTGTCTTGAATGCCATAGTTTGGCAAAAAGTACCACACAACCAATGGGGAAAGTTTGATGTCTTTTTTGTTTGATGCATCTAAACTGACTGCAATGCTTTTTGTTTTATTGAAATCCTCTATTATTTCACCCAGTATGTGTGGTAATAAAATGTTGGTAATTCCTGCTTCTGATATGGTATGTGCTGAAGAAAATTTTGGTTCATAAATTTTATTTATCAATGTCGACAAGCAGTCATTTGCGCAAAAACTTTCTCCGTGATGCACAGTATAATAAACAACAAGAGCTTCACTTGCTGCAATTTTATCGCTTTCACTATCACCATGTTTCACCATAAACGATCTGATGTTTTTAACTGAAGCCAAAGTCTTTTCAGCATCCTTATGTTTCTGGCTATGTAGATGTTGGTTGATGTCACTTTTGCTTCCATGATCAACGGAAAAATGGACATTACAATGTTTCTATCCACCACTTCCAGATCTCTCATCTCTTTCACTTCAAAATTTCTTTATTAATTGTGTACTCTGCATCCCAATCTTGCCTACCAAATGTCAAGGCCTTGAACTTTCCAACATTAAATTGATAGCTCCACTCATTTGCCCATCCACATAGTCTATTGAAATCTTCCTGCAGGGCCACAGCATCTATTCTACTTCTCATAGTTCTTCCCAACTTTGCATCGTCTGCAAACTATTTTGAGACATTATCATGTTTTTATTTGACAACTGTCAGAAACACAGAGAATAACTATCCAGCACTGAAATAGAATACAATTATTTTGGAATATTATTATGTTTTTACTTGACAATTGTCAGTTCCACAAACACAGAGAATAGCTTTCTATCTAATGTTCAATCAAAAAAAAATTATAGTGAAGATACATTAACTTCTTCTCAATAGAAACTTGAAAAATAAGTAATCATTCACAACTCTCCCCTTTCTTTTTCTATCCATTTCATTTTTTACAAATTTTCTTTCTCATGTTTCTCAGCTATTCATTTCATATGACATCACGGCATGCACTGTGCTCTGATTTGTAATTGTGTGAATGACATCATGACAGCCAGGTGTTATATATAGATAGCAGAGAGAAGTTTTTCAGTAATAGCGGACTGGATAAGTTTATTTGTAGTGCAATGAAGTTTCTTTTCCATTTGATAACTATTTCAGGCACTCAATATATATAAAAAAAGGACTACATATATATTATATAAACTTCTATATATCCAATGATTATGCATGTCTGCTGCTATATTTTCATACAATAGAATATTGTTTTAACAAATATAATTTGATCAACATAACAATAGTTTTATACATCTTTTATTTCACTTTTAATTAATTAAACCAATAATAATATCTTTCATAAACAAAAATCATGTAAAGATATTTAAATATCTTTACAATAGACTATGTATTACTTGCATAGTGATTCCATTTATCTCATGTAATTGTAGTGCTTTGAAATGCTTTTCTTTTGGCACTTTGTCGTAGATCTTTTCCAGATCTACAAAACTTCAAAACTACAGTAATACCTTGCATAATGTGGTTAATAGGTTCCAAGAAAGTTCACTACTATGCTAAATCACACTGTTTAAAACATTATTATAATGTGTTATAGTGTAATATGTTCTAAACAGACAGTTATAATAATACTGGTTAAAAAAAATAAAATAAAAATAAAAAATATATAAAAAAAAAGATAATAATAGTTATGCATCATTGGTTCACTGCAACCTAACCCACACCCAGAAATATACTAATTAATGTGTGCAGAAAAAAAGGATTAAAATAAAAAAATAGCAAAGATTTTTACTTTTTTCTTTTTCTTTCCATTTTCTTTTACTGCCTGCCTTATACAAACTTGTTGCTGTAGGCTTGAATTATCATCTAACTTAATGGAATTTTTTTCTGTTTGCAATCCATATCATTAAAAGATATTCCATTGCAGAACTTCTGTTTAGTGATCACTTATGTCACATAAATGCTGTGGTTATTATTTATTATTATTATATGACCCCTCCAGGGAGTCCAAAGATTCATCGAGAGAGGGCACCTACTCTACCACTCTCTATCTCTGCCACTCAATCTACCAACTACAGCAAACTACATCATCTACACCAGTGTCATCTGGCCACCACTAGCATTTTCACAGATAAATACAAACATACATGCCCACAGCCTTTCAGCTGGATAGCAGATATGCTAACCACTCGGCCAACCAGACTGGCATGCAATTGTATTGGTATTGCTGTACAGGTTATTCCATGTTTTTTTTTTAATTGGATCTTTCTTCTTAATTATTGCTCATACCAATGACTTGTTCATTCCTTTCACATGCTATTTTAGTGTATGATGCTCCTTTTTCATGACACTATAAATTTCAAGTTATTCTAATGTTAGCCATTTATGTTTATTAGGTTCACAAGTTTTGTTGCATTCGCTCTTTCCATTCATAACTGCATATAAAAGGATACTTGTATGTAATAAATAAATTTTAAAAAAATGTAGAGCAACCATCACTTTGCTGCACCAATGCTGAAATAATACTGTATTAGATGTATTAATGGTGTGTATTAATACAGCTGATACTGCAGTATGCTAAAACAATACGATACTGCTTTAGTAGAGCTGGAATGTCAGTAATGCAGTGCAGTATTGTACTACTGTTACAAATTTTTAATTGTTAAAGATTATAAACCACGGCAAAACCCGCACTGTTCAAAACTGCATTACACAAGGTATTGCTGTACAGATCTTTATTATATTTCCATAATTTTTCACCTACTTATCTTAAAATGAAGACCCGATTCTGTCAACTCCTATTTGTCCTGAACCAAGGTTGTTTTTCTCCAGATTACCTTTCTACATCCTTTCCTTCATGCTTACACGGTGATCAGAATACATTATGAAAAATTATGGAGACAACTGTGTTAGAGCAAAACTTTAGTTTAATATAAACCAAAATGAACACTAGATGTTTTGATCTTCATATCAAGGTCATCGTCTGGAGCATACACATATATACAAAGAAACAAGCTGCATTACAATCTACATGGTTTGCTAAAGTTACTCACCAACCGTTACAACAATTATTGGCTGACCTCTGGTAAAAAAAAAAAACTTGACTACATCAAAGCTAGAGTCCTATTATTATTATCTATTAGGTTACAAAATTAAATTGGGCTGGAGAGCAACATGTTTATATATATATATATATATATATATATATATATATAACTATGTAAGTATACATATAAATTCTAACCAACTGGTATGGAGTAGTTTCCAATAAAAGCTGAAAATTGCTTAAAGTCCTCAAGTCAGGGTATGCTGGAAACTAAGTAGGCTGAATATGTGCCATTCAAATTCTTGGAATTTTTATGCCACCGTTATTGTTGAGATTAGGGTGGTTAATCAGAATTTCACAGGCTTCTTTCAATTTTCATTCATACCAGGTTTTTGTATGATGTAAAGAACTGGTACTTTTCCAATCAATTTGGTGTAGGGTGTTGAGAGCGTGATCTGCTTCACCAAAATTGTTATATTTAAGGTATCTTTTTTTTTTTTTTTTTTTTTTTTTTTTTTTTTTACATATAAGGATTGTACGTCCAGTTTCACCAATATAAGGTAAGAGTTACAAGTGGTGCAGTAGATGCAATAAACTCCAGGATGTACCAATGGGAGGAGAGGATCCTTAGAGGAGTTGGATATGTTTTTTAATTTTATAGGTGGTTTAAAAGTGGCATTAAGATTATAATGGTGTAGGATTCTATCAATTTTTTCTGATAACCCTTTAATGTATGGGATAACTATGGTTTTACTGTAATCTATATTCTTTTTTGAGGAAGTTTTATGAACTTTATTAGTAGTATTTTTGTTATAGCCATTATTTATAAATGTGTTGCTAATAATCTTTAATTCTTGTTTAAGAGCTTGTTCATTAGAACAAATTGTTATAGCTCTGTTTTTAAGGGTGTTATTGACTCCAAATTTTTGCAAAGGGTGAGTTAGCATGTATATATTGGCCAGTATGTGTCGATTTCTGGTAAACCGTTAAGGATAGCTGCCTGAGGGAAGACATGTGACCAGTCTATCCAGGAATAGAAACAGGTTCTGATTTTCAATTTCAATAGTATGTGCTCATGTTGTTTGTTCAGGTGGCTAAGAAATGTGTTTAAAGTTTGTCGACCGTGTTGCCAGATAACGACAACATCGTCAACGTATCTAAGCCACTATGTAGGTTTTAGAGTAAAGGAATCAAGAGCACTTTGCTCAAAAGCTTCCATATAAAAGTTAGCAATTGGGGGGGGATTTAGTGGTGAGCCCATGGCCACCACACGAAGTAACTGGAACGTAGTACGTAGACAAAGAGGACTGTAATGTTGGGCGGAAATTTGTTCTGTAGGAAGAATTGTGTCACTGATTGGGACATTTGTGAAAAGGGCAGAAACATCAAAACTGACTAATAAATCATCTATGCCCAGTGTTATGTTTTTAATTTTGTTTATAAAGTATTGTGTGTTCTTTATATAGGAGGAATGACCTATCAACTCCTTGAGTGTTGACGTTAATTTCTTGGGTAGATGATAATTAGGGCTGTCTATTCCTTCAACTATCAGTGAAGCAGAACATTTTGTTTGTGTACTTTAGGAACACCATACATTCTGGGAGAATGGGCATAATGGGGTATAAGGTTGTAACAGTGTCTGACAGCCAAGAAATGACGGACTTAAGTAATTTTTCTTTATTCTAGATTTTAGTGTAGCTTGTTATATGTGTATGCTCCAGATGATGACCTTGATATGAAGGTCAAAATGTCAAGTGTTCATTTTGGTTTATATTAAACTAAAGTTTTGCTCTAACATGGTAGTTGTCTCCATAATTTTTCATAATGTATTACCTTTCTACAATTTTTCTTGGTCTTTTCTCAAGTATGCTTGTATATATATATATATCTTACATGGAACAATCAATAGGAAAATTCCTCTGTAATACTCTGACCTAGTTGGCTGAGTGGTTAGCATATTCATTATCCAGCCAAAAGGCTGCGGGTTTGAATCCCACCGTGGGCTTGGATGTTTGTGATTGTCTATGAAAATACTAGTAGTAGTAGTAGTAGTGGTGGGCAGTATATGGCATTGGTGTAGTTGTGGTTCATTGTAGTTGGTGGATTGTGGGTGATGGAGATAGAGAGTTGTAGAGTATATATATATATAGTCTACATATACAGGGTGTTCGGGATAAATTTGACAGTTTCGTAAGGAAAAAGAAAATCTTCTTTGTATCTATTAAATTTAATGAATTGATAAAAAACCATTACAGGCAGAGTTAATTACAATACTATCAACAAGATTTACTCAAAATAACCACCATTAGCATCGATCACAGCTTCAATTCTGCTTCGGAACCTCGAACAAGCTGATGCTACAGTCTCCCTGGGAAGGGCCGCAAAAACTGTTTTAATTTTATCCATTAACTGGGCTTTTGTATTACTGGAAGTGCGATTGGTGTCTTTTTCAACTGCGCCCCATACAAAATAATCCATGGGGTTAAGGTCTGGGGAGTTTGGAGGCCAAACATTTGGACTGGTGAAGTCGTAGAAATTTTCAGACAACCATTTTTGACTTTTCCCAGAGGTGTGGCAAGGGGCCGAATCCTGCTGCCATACATACGGCCTACCATTGGCTACCCTTGTTATCCAGGGCTTGACTACAGTTAGCAACTCCACGAACAAAGCCGAATTCCAATGCCAGGGTTCTTCAACACCTATTCCTGCAGATTTGCGAGGAATTCTGCTGTACGAACGCAATCAGATCGTCTGCTAGGGATCTTTCTTCTTGCTACATCCTCGTAGTCACCATTGCAAGTCTCTAGTTCATGCCTGATTGTTTTTACTGTATTCAGGGAGCATTGGGCAGCAGTCGTAATATCCTTATTTTGATGGCGGGCACGAATCATCATGATACAAGTTATTCTCTTCCATGATTCAGGTGGGTTCCAGCTATCCATCCTTTCTGACATCTTGTATATGAATGAAGAAGGGTCCAAACTTTTAAATGAAGAGAAGTGTGTATTAATACATGTAACTTACGGAAAAATATAATTAATTATAAATATGTCAAATTTATCCCGAACACCCTGTATATACCCTACCTCGGTGAGTCTTTCGAGTCCCTGGATGTGTCAAGTAATAATAATAATAATAATACTCAAGTTCAGTTATTATTAGCATCACACTGCATGGAGTCAAAAAAAGACTCAACATGAGAAGTCCACATTCTTGTGCAAAAAGATCACTGAACTGTACGTTAACACAATTTCATAGTTTCTGCATTCACCACACTTTCAAGCAATGCATTACACTCACCAAGCACTCTTCATATAAACAGCCTGTTTCTCACTCCTTTTGCTCACACCCTCCTTATACAGCTATCAAGTATTATTATTATTATTATTATTATTATTCCGGGCAAATCCAAGAAGTGGACAGACTCATCGAGGGAGGCTCTAACATCATGTCAAGAACAACTATTCGACATTCATACAGCATCTATCATACCTTGCTTTGAACTCATTCACGGTCGTAGCACCCACAACAGACTGGCAGCTTATTCCACTCATTCACCACTCTCCAAATAAAAAACCTAGCTCTAACACCCTTGTTAACCGCGTTCTTGCCCAGCTTCCATGCATGGCCCCTAGTCCTCCCATCACCAGTCCTATTTTCAAAATTATCTTCTGGATTAATCTTATAGAAACCCTTCAGTAATTTGAATGTCTCAATCATATTACCCCTTTTCTGCCTATCGTCCAATTTTTGCAACTCACAAATCTTCAACCTATTCTCATAAGGTTCATTCCACAGACCTGCAATCATCTTGGTCACTCGTCTCTCGATCCTCTCCACTTCCTCCCATCACGAAGAAAACCCTGGAGCCCATAACTGGGCACAGTAGTCCAGATGAGGTCTTATCAAGACTCGATACAGAGGAACAATAACTTGTTTGTCTCTGCATGTTAAAGTTTGTCAGCACCAAGTGATTTGATGAGCTGATTTAGCCACTTTTGCAATGTGCCCCCTAAACTTCAATTCCCTATCCACCAACACTCCCAAATCCCTGGCCTCATCAATCTCCTGGAGTATGGTTCCACCAATGTGATATACTGCTGCTATTCTTTTCACCCCAAAATGCATAACCTTACACTTTGCCACATTAAATTCACATCCATTTTTCCTAGCCCAGTCCTCCAAACTATCCAAATCATCCTGTAAAATTCTGACATCCTGTGCACTCACAATTGCTGTACCCAATTTTGCATCATCAGCAAACAAGTGAACACTTCCTCTCAGATCCTTTCCTATATCACTGATGAACAAATTGAAAAGTAGTGGACCAAGAACAGAGCCCTGCAACTCCTGAATAAACCACTCTCTGGTATCTCTCCATCAACCACCCTCCTATCCATCTCACCAACCCTATATCCATCCCCATCTGCTCCAGTTTACTGATTAGGGTTCCATGTGGTATCCTGTCAAAGGCCTTGGCAAGGTCCAGTAGAATCACTGTAAACCCATTACCCTTATCCAGTTCAGCCGTCACTGTGTTATAAAACGTGAGCAAGTTACTGAGGCATGATCTACCCTTCACAAAACCATGTTGTCCCCCATACAATATCCCATTTTCATCTATCCAATCCTGTATTCTTTTCTTGACTAATTTCTCTAAGACCTTGACAACGATTCCTGATATGCTAATCGGTCGGTAATTTACAACAGCAGGCTTGGAACCACCTTTATGCAGTGGAACTATTTTCCCCTCTTTCCACCCCCTCGGGGCTAACCCAGATCCGAGACTCAAATTAAACAAAATGGTCAAGGGTACTGACAATTCTTTGGCTGCTTCTCGTACAACACGAGCTGGTATACCATCCAATCCCACAGATGTATTGATATTGAGGTATGCAATAGACTACTCACCTCCACTTCATGTCATCACCTGGATGATATATTCTTGCAAAGTGCTCACTCAGTAACTCAACTATATCAACTGATTCAGTTACCTCCCTACCATCGGCATTCTTTAAAATCATTCTGCCATATACATTTTTCCTTTTACTTGCAACATATTGAAAAAATTGTTTAGGATTCTCTTTAGCCTGCATGGCCAATGTTGTTTCGTAATCCTTTTTTGCTTTTCTTACCACACTCATTACCCTTCTGGCCTGTGCTTTATACCATTCATGTGCTTGCCGGTCACCTTTCTCCTTAAATTCCCTCCATAGTTGTTTCTTTTTTTTGCAGCTCAAGCTTAATGGTGTTATTCATCCATTTAACCCCCTATTTGATTTATTATTTGGACTCTAGGTATACAGTCAGCCATTGCTTCATGCAAACACTTCTTAACTGCCTCCCATGCACTATCCACTTCTAGTCCTTGCAGTTGCACATGCCATGGCACTGAACCAATCAAACTCCTAAGCTTGTCATACTTTCCAGCCCAATAATTCCACACGTACCCTGTGTTAATTGCGAATTCCACACCTTTAGCCACCTCCCAAGTCAAGACCCTATGATCACCCTCACCATTTGGTGGCAATGTGGTCATATTTGTTACAGCCAAATCCTCAGATGTAATTACTAGGTCAAGCACTCTCTGACCCCTAGTATTTTCCATTGCATGCTGTCGCAGATAGTTATCCCTTAATAACCGCATAAAATCCAATTCCTTCCTCCCGTGTGTCCTCTCCTCACTCCAATCAATGCGACCATAGTTGAAATCTCCCATAATAATCACCCTCCTTCCACTCATTTCTTCTATTTGCTTGTGCATACTGTCACCACCATCTTTTCCATCACCTGGTTTATAGCAGCACCCAATTGTATATTTTGTTCTGCTAGCCACAATCTCACACCAAATGGCCTCAAATGTGCTCTTTTCTCTATCCTGTAATTCAACTTCTATTCTCCTTGGCTGCAGCTCATCAGCTATCATCAACAATACTCCTCCCTCCCCATTTTATTCTCCCTGTCATTCCTGAACACACTATACCCATCACATTCAATCCCACTAGCTATATCATCTACAGTCAGCCATGATTCTCTAATGCCAATGACCTGTGGTCTGGAAGTGCCAACCATGGCCAAAAACTCTTCCTTCTTGTTCCTAATACTCCTAGCATTAGTGTACATGAATTTAAGACCCCAATAGCCCCATCCCTACCTTGATGCCTTATATTAACTATCCCATTGTGATTTGTTGTCCTTATTCGCTTGGGCATATTATACTCATTCATACATTCAACTGCCTCCCTAAGGTCTGTATATCTACTCCCTCCCCCCTTAATAAATCTAGTTTCCCTGATTTTGCACATCCACTACATTCAGCAACACTTTTTCAAGTCTCCTTACACCGAATCCATTCAAATGCAAGCCATCCATCTTATATAGATCCTTTCGCCCATCGAACTCACTCCACGCGTCCACAAATTCCACACCACTCATCATACATAACCCACGTATCAAGTCATTAGCAATTATGGCTCTCCTTTTAAACACTTCACTGTCATACCGTGGCAAAAGACTAATCATCCTAATTCTCTCACTCTTTTCTTTTGCTACCTCAAACAATTCATTCAGGTCCTCTATCATTTCCATTTTATCTCCTTTCAAATCATTCGTACCTGCCACAACAATCAATTCTTTCACCCTTTCCTTTTGCTCTCTAATAGACTCAGTTACATCCTTTATAGTCACACCAGGTTGGTACGATTTTGTCAAATCCTGTACTAACACCTCGTACTAACAAGTCTCCATACAGCACTCTCTCCTTCATTTTGTTTACGTTGACACTCATACGCTTATTTTTCCTATCATACTTTTTATTATTGGCTGGTACACTCAGTCGAGTTTTGTTCATAAGCTCTAGCTGCCGCTTTGGCCTTTGTATCGCTCTGCTCAACAACGCGATCTCACTCATTGCATCTATCTCATCTTTTTTATTCTCTGTAAAACCATTAATTTGCTCTGAATTAATACCATCATTCACACTTTCTACATTCATGCCCTCACAGTTCTCTGGTACAACCTCGCCATTTCTTGTCATATCACTATTTTCTTCATTCTGAAGTTTGACAAAAATATCACACTAACGACCTGAAATACACTTTAATTCCTCATTCTCCTTACATTTTCTACACACATTCACTCCTTTATTATCATCTAACCATACTCCGACTGCACTCTGCAAAGCGTACATTTCGCAGATAGTACACTGAATCATCTCCTTTATATTACCGTTATTGAATAAAGATGGCGAACCATCATTACTGGCTGCCATTTTCCTTCTTACGGGAGCCATACTCACTTCTAATGTATTTAATCAAATTATAAAATGAAACACCAAAAACATACAAACAGACACACTAAGATACACAAGGCAAACAAAAGTACGTAATATTCAAGTAAATTTATTAATGATAACTTAAAATAACACTTATCTTATCAGGAGCTCTCAACAAACACAAACGACTACGAATCCCTCTAGCGGCATAATCCAAGTATGGCCCTCTTGTCTCCCTCTACGCACTGAAAAATCTCCTCCACATTAATCTGGTAACAACCCCTCATCAACTTATCTCATATTTCAACTCAATCACATCTCCCTCCTTCTCCTTTCAAATGCTCTACAAGTTGCATTCCCCCCTCCCCAATCTCTCCTCATTTCACAGATCTGACACTGACTTACTGAACCTTCTGTAGACCCTCTCTAAGATCCCCTCATTTCCTTGAAAATCGCTGACCAAATCTGTGCAAAGTAACCCATATGCAGCTGATCAAGATCTCATAGAGGAGAACCATAACCTCTTTCTGTCTGATTGTCAAGGTCCTCTTCATCATTGCCCCAGTCCTGAAAATATTTCAGATGCAAACTTTGTTTGCTTACAGTCAGATAAAGGATTAAACGAAATATATAATTGGTAGCATAGCCAAGTAAAAAACCTTCCGCCAACATGACATTCTGATTATTCTGTCCTTGCAAATAAACTCAGTCATGTGCCTCTCTGGCTAAAAAAATCAGTGTTTTCTTCAGAATCAGTCTGCCACTATTCTCCCAAGTTTGGTTCTTGTTTTCATACAATCATTATTTTTTGGATAATATTTGTATATTTGAGTCTATAGTTCACCTCTGAAAGCTGCTCAATGTCGATTCTTTAAAAACTTTTTTTTAATATATTTACTAAAATAAAGAACCATAGGGCTTCAGTTCAGCATTGCAAAATTATATAGGTGGATATTACATCCAGCATTATTTCAAAGCTGAATGTAGAAACTATGCAAGTTTTGTAAAAATAAGTTGACTAGAGAGCTTATAGGAATACACTCACCCGTAAGCTTGCGTATTCCCTTAAGCTCTCTGGTCAACTTATTTATTTTTACAAAACCTTCATAGTTTCTACATTTGGCTTTGAAATAATGCTGGATCTAAAATCCACTTTACTTATATAATTTTTTTATATATTTTTCTTTTTAATGATATTTATTTTTATCCAGCTCAAAACTAATTGAGCTGGTGATCACTTCCTATTTGAAATCCTAATATATGAAGTGTTCACCTAGGCAGATATCATTATCCACAATAAAACAATCAATAACACTTGTCTTATTTCTTGTGTCTTTTCCTCATGTTAATTTTTGCACATCTTTATGTTGGAATATGGTGTACATGATGACCAGTTTATCTCTAAACAAAAATCTAGCAGGTACTTACCGTTCTTATGAGCTTTGCCTTTTTTCCAAAGTTTTCTAAAACATTTGTATACCTTTTGTATTCATTTATTTGGATTGTTTAAATCTCCAACAAGGAGCAGCTTTTCATTTTTCTTTGTCAGCCCAATGGCTCAAAAAATTTCTCTACTTCTTCCTTAGCAGAACATTCAGTGGGATAATAGACACAAACAGGTTTCATTGTTCATTTCCCTATTTTGAAATGTGTCCATATCACTATACTTGGAACCACCTGCTAATAAAGAAGTTTATCTTCATGTTCCTTTCCCTGATCACTCATTGTTTAGCTGCTTACAACATCTTATAGTCATCATTTAGGAAAGTCTCGTGTTTTAATTCTCCTTGGTTTTGATAGCACATTTAATGTTGCCATGGTACCTCTCTATCTAATAGATAAGTTTAGATGTTGATGGACATTATTCACAAAATAATAATAATAATAATTATAAAAAGATGTTTATTAACTGGCTTATATTTCACTGGATTTCAAATCAGCATCTTCAGAGCAAAACAATATGTAACAGTTCACAAGTGACAATGAGTAAGTGAAACAATTCAAATCAAAGGCAGATTAAGCTGGTGGTAAAATTTACAGGGTCCTCTAAAAATTTCTACATTTGGAAAAATTGACATTTCTCTTGCAGCCTGGTATACTTGTGTGGCAATATTGAATTTGCCTTTATCTTCTTTTAAAAATAGTAGAAACTGTTCCAATTTATCAAAATGCATAATATCTATATTGTTCTTACAGATCTCTTCATTTTTTCACATAGCTTGGTGGCTGCCAGATCTGACACTAGCTTGATCTGCCTCTGATTCAAATTATAGCAGACAAAAGATCTAAAGTCCAAATTTGGCACTCTCTAATGTTGTAAAAAACAGAAACATTACAATTGTGTAGGAACTGATCTTAGGATAACAGTCCCAAAACTTTTGACAAATTAATGCAGTCATACTTGTTAAGATTAGGAGAACGCTTCATAGCCATTGCTGATGCTGGACATAATCTTTCTGACCTGTAACCACATCTATATGGCACATCAGTTTTGGTTTACTTCCATCTAATTTTGTGGGAGGAGGTATCCAAATTGTGGTCTGCCAGTCCAGATGCCATAATAATGGTAGTGAATGTATTCTTATGTTCTCCAAGGCAGTTAATAGATCTTCTTGTATGTCAATAGTAGGCTAAGTCACAATCACAGGGAGCTTCATTTCAGGATGTGCTACAAGGTGAAGTTTGTCCTTAGGATTGCAGATCAGAGCTGCTAATTCGACATGTAGTGTGAAGATTATATTTTATTTGAAATGACAGCCAAAGTACTAATAAAATTTCACATCACATGTCAAATTAGAAGCTCTGATCCTCCTTCCTAAGGAAAAACTCCACCCTCTAGCATAACCTGAGTGTATGAAGTTCCTGTGACTGCACCTTAGACTACTATTATTCTTCTAACCTCAAAAAGTATGGCTGCATTAATTGTCAAAAATTTGGGAGACTGCTATCCTAAGATCAATTCCTACACAACTAATGCTTTTTTTTTTTTTTTTTTTTGTAAAATTAGAAGGTACCAAATTAGGACTTTAGATCTTTTGTCTGCTATAATTTGAATTGTTTCACTTAATCATTGACACTTGTAAACTATTACATGTTGTTTTGCTCTGAAGATGCCGATTTGAGATCAAGCCACATATAAGCTAGTTAATAAACACCTTTTTATAATTTAGTTCATTTGGTGTTTTAATACTGTTAAAATATGTTATGGTACTTCTCTAGTTATGCCAATTCCACTTTTCTGTTGCTACTTTTTATGTTGATGGTGCATATTTTTGGTTCTGTTAATTTTGAGCTTCTTGCAATAGCTGACTTTTGCCTATTCACCACGATTCTCCATAAGTGGGCAATACCTCAGCTGTCATGGAATTTCATCATGTTGTATCACGTTTTTGTTTTGGTTTAAGACAGTTCAGAATACATTTAATCAGTTAAGTCTCAAATTTCTTTCCTTATTCATTCAGTATCCTGGTAGATACATATAAGCAGGGTATACCACATGTAAGTGAAGACTTGACATTATTATTATTATTATGATAATTCAGGCCTCCATGGAGTCAAAACACTCATAGTGGGAGGCTCATCCTAGAAAACACAAAAGTCTATCATATCACTCCTTGAACTAATTGACCATTTGTGCTCTCACCACTCTAATCAGGCAATGCATTCCATGGTTTTCAACCACCCTTTATACAAAGAAACCACTCCTCAGCCTCTTGCTCACAGCTTCCTTTCATAACTTCCAGAGATGGCCCCTTGTCCTCACTCCTTCTCTCTGTTCCACCAAGTAAAAGAACTCCCCAGTGTCAACCTGTAACCACCTATCAACAGTTTAAAGTCTCAATCAACCTGCAGAATTTCATTTCATTCCCTCAGCCTGTCTTCATAAATAACACGCTACAGTCCCAATACCATCTTTGTTATCTGCCTCTACACCCTTTCCACAGTCAAGTTATCCCTTCAAATCCTGAGGACCAAATTTTTCAGAACAATAGTCCAAGTGTGGTCTGATCAGGGCTTTATACAATGGAATGAGAACTCTTATCTCTGCAGATCAGTGTCCTTCTCAGTATTTCAGCAATCCTCTGAGTTACCTTCATCACCTTTACAATATATATTCTCTAAATTTCAGGTTTCTATCGATCATCACCCCCAGATCCCTTCCCTACTCCAGCTTCCTCTAACAGAGTATGCAGGCAATGTATCCCAAACTTCAAGACTTTACATTTTGCTGCATTAAACTGACATCCCATTTAGTTGCCCATCTGTCAAGTTTATTCAAATCCTCTTGCAGGCCTACTGCATCTGCACTATTACTAATAACCCTTCCCAGCTTCACATCATCTGCAAACAACTGAATATCCCCCATGCAATCAACTGATAAAGTAATTGATATAAAGATTAAACAATACTGGTCTCAGTACTGAGCCCTGTGGGATCCCCCACTTGTAACCTTCTGCCTCCTTGATATTGCTTTCCCCCATACCTATCAGATAGCCAATCCTGAATCCAGTTGACTAACTTGACATCTAAACTGATGTGCTGCAGCTTAAATATCAACATATCATGTGATCCTCTGCCAAATGCCTTTGTAAAATCCAAAAAAAATGGCAGAATATGTCTTTCCCTCATCAACCACTCTTGTCACTTTATTATAAAAGACAGTCATATTACTAAAACAACAGCACCCTTTAACAAATCCATGTTGACTCTACAGATAACATTACCCTCATCTGCCCAATGCCATATATGGTTCGTCACTAATTTCTCCAGGATCTTAACAATTACTGATGAAATACAAACTTGTCTAAAATTTGACAATTCCGGCCTACTACCACCCTTATCAAAGGAGTGGAAGGAGGCACTCCTTCAATACCTTTCCCATGGCCAGACTTTCATTCAAAAGCCAGGTCAACAGAGCTGTCAGTTCTTTAGCACATTCTCTCAAAACCTGTGGTGAAATTCCATCCAGTCCCGCTGCAGACATCCAGAGTATACTCAATATTTGAAACAAACTCTCCTCTTCCACTTCTAAACCTCGAACCTGCCATATCCCTCTAGTATTAAAACCTACTTCTCCATGATGAAATACCCATTAAATTGTTCATTGAACATTTCCATTAGGTCCTCTGCATCAGTCACTCTATTCCCATTTTTATCCAACAATATCATTCTCCCATGATATTGAAAGTTTATTTTTCACTTGGTTAGACTATAATAAATTTAGTTTAATCCTTTATCCAAGTGTGAGCAAACAAAGTTTGTGCCTGAAAATATCTTCAGGACTGGGGTAAGGTAGTACAACACCGGGCAACCCGCAGCAAAGGTGGAGCAAGCTAACATCACTTCTATCTCAGTATCTCCCATAATGCAAAACACATATCCTTACGGATATGTACAACGTTATGCATTAAGGGAAGGGCCACTACCCAGACTAGTTTCGACCTTTATTGAGGTCTCTTCAGTGGGAGCCAGGCCCAGAGGTGGAGATACCAGGCAGAAGCAATGGCAGGTCATCTTTACCTATAGGAGTTGCCAAACGGTGTGCCAACTTTTTATTAAATTACTCTGGATTTAAAGAAAGATGTTGAAAGTTTATTTTTCACTTGGTTAGACTATAATAAATTTAGTTTAATCCTTTATCCAAGTGTGAACAAACAAAGTTTGCGCCTGAAAAGTAGTTTCCCGGTGTTGTACTACCTTACCCCAGTCCTGAAGATATTTTCAGGCGCAAACTTTGTTTGCTCACACTTGGATAAAGGATTAAACTAAATTTATTATACTCTCATGATAATTTCTCCTCCTAATGGTCATATAGCTAAAAAATTCCTTAGGATTTTCTTTGGATCTCGGGGCTAATCTCTTCTCATATTCCAGTTTTGCCTTCCTTACCATACTAGTCACTCTTCTGGCCTGAGTCTGATACATTCTTCATGCATCTGCTCTCTACTCCTCTCCTCTCTTTATATCTCTTCCATAACCTCTTTTTAACCTGCATTTCCTGTTTGATGTTGCTTGTTTACTATTTTACACAAAATTGTGTCATCCTCTTCTTCTTCACTCGTGGTACTGCATGTCTATTCATCTTCCAAGTCAAAACCACATGGTCACTCTCTCCAACTGGGGGCAGAGATGCCATCTCAGTTATAATCAGCTCTTTTGATGCTATGACCAAATCCAAAACTCTTGAACCTTGAGGTCCTTCTACTACATGTTGCTTAAGACATTCATCCCTCAAGAATTCTAGAAATTCCATTCGTTTATTACTACATGCAGTTTTCTCTTCCCAATTTATGTTACTGTAGTTATAATCTCCCATAACAATCATTCTTTGTGCACTTGCTAAGTTCAACTGCCTAAACATCTCCTGCTCCTCACCCTCTGTACTCCCCCTGGCTTGTAGTAACACCCAACTAAATATCTTGTCATGCCCATCCCTACCTCACACCATATACTTTCAAAACCATTATTGCCATTGCCCTCCAAATCTTCCATTATGAGAGGACATAAGTCATCATTTATCATAAGCAGTACTCGACCACCTTTTCTCTTCCTATCCTGTTGAAAAATGCTTTACCCTGCTACTTCTATTCCTTAGCATATCATCTTCCATCAACTATTTCTCAGCGATCCCAATAATTTTTGGACCGGCTGATGCTATCAGCACCACCAATTCATCTCCTTTATTCTGAATACTCATAGCATTAGTATAAAGAATAAAACTGTCACTGTTCTATACCTATCATTATCCCCTCCAGAGTCCACTGGATTCAGCATTACCAGATTTATTCCACCTTCTCCCAAGCACCTATTCCCACAAGAGGTCACCACTGCTACCATCCAGCCTGATAATTCTAGTTTCCCTGCATTGACACACCGACTCGTTCAGAGAACAACAATCTCTCCAGATGCCTACATCCTTCCTCATTCAAATACAAGTAGTCTATTGCATACAGTTCCTTTCTGTCCTAAAAATGTCCTCCAAGCCTCTCTTTTGACACATTCTGGCTATCATACCATTCATTATTAATGCTCTTCATCATATCTGGGGGAACACACACTATCTTCCTTCTCTGAGGCTTCTTCCATACAACCTCAAGCATAAACCTCAGATTTCTTGACACCCAATTCACACTGCCTCTCAAGTCATTCATGCCCACCATCACAGTCATTTCATCCATCCTTTTATCCTATTTAATTGCCATAAACACACGTTCTATTGTTTCTCCAGGCAAACATTCCTCAGGCATTCTATCTTGCACACCACAGATCATCGAGTCTCCATACATCACGCATCTTACCACTCTGTTTCTTCCTTGCTCACCTGCACCTCACGCTCTCACTTTCTTTCTTTGTTCTCCCTACTTACCTTCCGTCCTGGCATCTCTCTCTCTAACCCTGGTTCATCAGATCTTGGTCTCTGCATTCTTTAAAGGTTATGTGATCTTCTCTCAGTTATCTAGTTTTGACCTTTAAGCAGCCCCAATGGCAACAGTTCTGAGAGTTTCACAGCCTGTTCAGGGATGCTGCCAGTGACTATGCACTATCTCTTAATACACTGGATGATATCCTATCATCCCATAGCTGTATTCATGTGAAGATTTTGTAATATCCTGAGCACCTTCGGCTAATAACCCTCCATATCAACACCTATTTCTATCATAACATGGATCTCCACCAGGATGATACACTGTTTCAAATTATCACTCATTCATCTTTTTTTTTTCTCCCTACTTCTGTCATTCCCATACTATTTGCATTCATTAATTTTATCATTCAATAGTCATTCACCACAAAACTCTGGGATTTCTTTTGTCCTACCAAGCTAATTTCCTCTCATAATCTGATTTTGATTATTTGTTTATAGATGGTTTTTTTTACAAGATTATGAAAGTGGCTATAAAGATCTCAAAGAACAATCTTTTGCAACTGATAATATCAACTGCTGAAGACATGCTTCTCAACTTACAATAAGTGTTAACATGCACATGCAGTAAAATGAACACCTGGTACATATAAAATACTAAAATATTTAATAATTTATTTTAATATCGCTCCCTCCTCAAAACAAAGAAGTTGAAAATTTTTTTCACTTGGTTATACTATAAATTAAAGATGCCAAGAAATTATATTCTTGGTTTAATCCTTTATCCAAGCGTAAGTAAACAAAGTTTGAATATGAAGTAACTTCACGACTAGATTACCAAGTGAAAAAACTTTCAACATCTATCTCTGATCCAGAGTATTTTAGTAATAAGGTGTAACACCTTTGGACTTCTTGTATATGGTAATATGACTTCTGCATTACTTCAACCTTGGTATCACTTCTGGGTCTGGCTCCCACTGATGAGATCTCAATAAAGGTTGAAACTGATCTGGGTAGTTATCCTTCCCATAATGCATAGCATCATATCATACATGTGCATAAGGATATGTGCTTTGCATTATGGGATATTAAGGCAAGTGATGTGAAGTCATTAGCTTCTATATACAAGTAGCCCATTCGTGAAGTTGCTTCATATGCCATCTTTCTTTGCTTACACTTGGATAAAGGATTCAACCAGGAATATAATTTCTTGACATCTTTAATTTATACCAAAACAAACAAGCTCCTAATAGTCTACATTATTAAATAAAAGTATAATATAAAATGGAAAAAACATGGGTTTACTATAACATTTCTGCAGTCAAAACTAATTAAAATTTATAAGCATAATAACAATATTAGTGCAATATTTTTAAAAATTAGTGCAATTTTACAGTTACATGCTGAAATAGTTAGACGGTAACCACAGTAAGAATAGACAGTAGTTTAATAATTAACTTGTGTACATATAGAAATATTTCCCTATACATGTAGTATAACATCATCAGCTTAAAAGCACAAGAAAGTAAACATTTAAAAGTAACTGCACATAAATGCTCAGTATCATCTCTGAAAACGTCAGTTAACTTTTGGTACTGAGACTGCATGTTTTGAAACATATAACAGGTTTAATAAAATAAACAATATAATCCAAAAAAATTCATAAGTCATCAGACATATAATCAAGGATACCAAAATCTATATAAAAATACACAAAAAAAAATCAAATATTAAAATGTTATCAGAACTTTCCATTTAGTAAAAACAAACGAGTAACGGAAAAAAGCATTGTATTAATTACTCCAACACACTGGAATGATGCTAGTTGTTGCTGTCACATTCTGTGGCATGATGCAAGTCATATCCCAGGTTCATAGTTGTTAGATTTTATTGATGAAATCAGACCCTTGGTTTTTATTACACTGTGTGGGGATTCCAGAGCATTTCTAAGGCTTCTTGAAACTTTCTTGTAAAACAATTATGATAAATATGTGGCATTTCTGCTTCTTGTCAAACTTGGTGGCCCATAATAAATTTAGCTTAATCCTTTATCCAATCCAAGTGTGAGCAAACAAAGTTTGCGCCTAAAAATATCTTCAGGACTGAGGTAAGGTAGTACAACACTGGGCAACTCGTAGCAAAGGTGGACCAAGCTAACATCACTCCTATCTCAGTATCTCCCATAATGCAAAACACATCTCCTTGTGGATATGTATAATGTTATGCATTAAAGGAAGGGCCACTACCCAGACTGGTTTCGACCTTTATTGAGGTCTTGTCAGAGGATAACCTCTCCATTGCTTCTGCCTTGGTATCTTCACTTTTGGGCCTGGCTTCCACTGACGAGACCTCAATAAAGGTCGAAACCTTAATGCATAACATTATACATATCCGCAAGGAGATGTCTTTTGCATTATTGGAGATACTGAGATAGGAGTGATGTTAGCTTGGCCCACCTTTGCTACGAGTTGCCCGGTGTTGTACTACCTTACCTCAGTCCTGAAGATATTTTTAGGTGCAAACTTTGTTTGCTCACACTTGGATAAAGGATTATACTAAATTTATTATAGTCTAACCAAGTGAAAAATAAACTTTGGTGGCCCATGTTGGTTGTATAAAAGGGTAATCCTGATTTTTGCTCTCTTTGTTTTTCAACATCTTTTATGTGTTCGGATATGTGAATCTCCCCAGACCTTCCCATGTGACCTACATAGCAAATGCCACAAGAGCAGTAAGTTTCATAAACTCCTGCTTTTTTTTCAATGGAAAATGTAGAGATTTTGGTGGATGTAAGAACCTCAAGATTGGTAAGAAAGACACCTTAATGTTGCAACTCTGTAACATTCTTGATGTAAAGTAATGTAATTGCATTCTTAAAATCTTGTTTTTATATGTGAAGGAGTTGCAGGAGGCATATTAAGGATTTTGTTAATTGTCTTTGATTCATACCCATCGAGAGCAAGAGATTGTGAGTTCTTCACTCTGTTTTTTTGATGCACTCTTGTGATGTTTTAATCATGCCTATCTTTCATAATGAATGGTGTTGTGAAGCAACATGTAAAAATCTTCCAGTCACTGTTGGTTTTTTTTTACACTGTGTGCACTGAAAAGATCAATCTTTTTTCTTGTTTATTTACCAAAGAGAAGGATTCAAGGAAAGGTAATTTTTTTGTGATCTTTCATTTTCCAGTTCAAGAAGAGTGAATTTTATGTTGGAGTGCAGGCTGTTCAGATAATCTTTAAATGGAGTTAAATTGTCCATTCATTGTTCCTGATCAAACAATAAAAATGTCACCAATATAACCCAATTAAATTTTAGGTTTTTCTGTGATAATTTTCAATAGTGTTCTTTTCAAAATTTTTCATAAAGAGATTTTCTAGGTCTGGTGATTGGGAGGGTGGGGGCGTGTGGGTTCCCTCTATCACCAGAACACTAGAATGTGCCATGGGTTCTCCCTGAACAAAGAAGAAAAAAGATTGATCTTTTCGGCATACAGAAAACCTACTGCAAATGAAAAATTTTTTACATGCTGCTTCACACCACATCCATTACAAAAGATAGACATGATTAAAACATTACAGTATAAATCAGGATTAGCATTCCATACAACAAACACAGACCACCAAGTTGTTTGCAAGAAACAGAAATGCCATATGTCGATCATAACTGTTTTGCAAGAAAGTTTAAAGTAGCCTCAGAAATGCTCTGGATCACCACACAATGTAATAAAAACCAGGCTTAATCCTACACCAAGTTTGGTTTTCTTTCATCAAAAATCTAACAGTCACGGATATGACTGTGATTATGATTATCCTGGGATGTGACACATGCCATGCCACAAAATGTCACAGCAACAATTAGCATTGCTCCAACATGTATAGAGTGATTAATACAATTTTTCAGGTCACTTGTTTGTACGTACTAATTGTGAAGTTCTGATAACATCTACTATGTGTAGTTAGTTTTTTCTAGTATTTTTTATATAGGTTTTGGTACCCTTGATGATGTAAGTCTGACAATTTATGAAACTTGTTGGGTCATAATGGTTGACTGAAGAATTCCTCAAAACACAGAAATATTCATATTCACCTCTGAAAACCATCAAAGGCCATATCTAGGAAGTCCAGTTACTTTTCACAGCAAGTGTGTGGAATGGAATGCTACTGGATGTTGTGAATGAATCTTCAATGAGTGTGTTCAAGAAGAGATATAATAGGTATTTAAATATGAGTGACTGAAATAGTCCTTCCTTGATGAGGACTGCCTGGAGGAGCATACATAAGAATGATAATAATAAAAGTGCAAATGACAGATGCCAGGATGTGTGTGTGTGTGCTAAGGAATTAAACACTATTAAAAATTATATTATTAGAATATTAGTATTAAACAATCATTCTCTATATAATCTATATAATCTATATAATCTAACTTCCATTCTCAATGTGGCTATGTGCAGCTCCACTCCAATATTTCAAAAGTATGTTATTTTGAGCCAGGCTAATTACTCAATAAATATGTAAATAAAAGTTTTCATCTAAACTAAACTGTAATAATACTGCTTTAAACAAAGATTAGAAGGCTGTGCTTGCTTTCATAGGCAAAAAAGTATGTGCATCTTAGAAATATAATTAATGTGCAGAAGAAAATCAACATGCATTAAAAATGTAATTCTCCTGCAGCTACCTGATCCCTGTTGCTGTTGTTGTGATGGTTCATCTCCATGATAGCCTAGATTGTCATAACATGGCAAGGAAACTAGTTCGCCCATGCACTCTATGGGTGTGGCATACAAAGGTTGAAGATTTGCTATATTAGAAACAAGCTTTACAAGCATTCAAGTTTTAAAATAAAATAATAAAAAGATTATGTGAAAGAGATATTTAACTAAGTTACTTTTATAGATAGGCTAAAAGAATACTGAAAAGAGAAAAAAAGGATGTAACTTTCTTAAAGAAAAATGTAATAAAGAGTCTATGAGTAGTGAGATCAATTAGATAAACACGTATTTTGCTAACAGATATCTTCTAGTTGTAATCCACATATTTATGACTTCAAAATTTCTGCTACATTGATATAATTAATGTAATTAATGATGCTAATGGCAGAAAAGCCTTACTAAGCTATAAATTACCATTCTGTTCACAAACAGTTCATAAGAAAGGAATTTTATCCTATATATATATATATACTATCTTATATACATAATTTTCTACTATGAAGCTTTCTAAATGATGGATCATCAAGGAGTAACTTGACAAATACCATTTTGTTAATATACTGATGGTTCAAAACTAAGGAAGCAAGGTAAAGTAAAAAATACGCATATATATATATATATGTGTGTGTGTGTGTGTGTGTGTAGTTTGAGTTTTAAATAGGTACATATTCCAAATACCATTGATCCTTCTGTAAATGAGTGGTTTTCTGCTCACCACTTTATCAACAAAAAAGACTAAGGCTCAAACCTGTGATAAATTTTGTTAAAGGTTATTCCTGCCTTAGCAATCTATTAACTTTTTATAATAGAATGACATCTGAGCAGGACAAAGGAACTGGCTACACAGTGGTACTTCTGGATTTTGCTAAGGCCTTTGACAGGATACCCCATGGAACACTGTTATGCAAATTGGAGCAGATGGGAATGGATACTAAATTGGTGATATGGATAGGAGAATGGCTCGGAGAGAGATACCAGAAGGTGGTGTATGGATGAGGCAGGTGACTAGTGGTGTGCCTCAGGGCTCTGTGCTTGGGCCATTGTTGTTTAATTTGTATATAAATGATACAGGAAATGGCTTAAAGGGAGATATTCAGTTGTTTGCTGATGATGCAAAGTTGGGTAGTGCAATAACAAAATCAAGCTGATGTTGAAAGTTTGCAGGATGATTTAAATAAGCTGGTAGAATGGGCAAAAGGAAATGGATGCCAGTTCAATGTGGAAAAGTGTAAAGTTATGCATTTTGGAATTAAAAGATTACCAGCTGTGTACTACATTGATGGAACAGTACTCCAAGAGATTGATGAGGCTAGGGACTTAGGGGTGTTGGTAGATAAGGAGATGAAGTTCAGGGGACACATTGCTAAGGTGTCCAAGATTGCACATAGGATTACTTGGTTATTGAGGAACACACTAACATCCAGAGATAAAGAGGTTATAATTCCCCTTTATAAAGCGTTGATACTTCCACATTTGGATTACTGTGCTCAGGTCTGGTCACCTGGATTTCTTGGAGATGAGGAGGCTGTCGAGAGGGTTCAGAGAAGAGTGACTAAGTTGGTGAGTGATGTAAAAAATGCTCCCTACATTGATAGATTGAGAGCTTGTGGATTGCAGAGGTTGGTTGATAGGCGGAGAAGAGGGGATATGATAGAAACATTTAAATTACTGAAAGGTTTTTATATGATTGATGCAGGGGAAATGTTTCAGCTGTGTGATAGTGATGGAAAAACGAGACATCATCCCTGGATATTAAAGAGGAGTGTGGTTAACAAGGGTGTGAGAACAAGGTTTTTTGCCTGGAGGGTGGTGAATGAGTGGAATTCATAGCCTGACTTAGTTGTGAGTTCGTCATCTGTAAATGAATTCAAGAAGAGATATGACAGATATTGTTTTGCTAGTTTGGCTCTCCCGCGATGAGTCTACTGACTCCATGGAGATACCCGTAATAATAATAAGTCAGTGATAAGAAGAATTTTCAAGCTATCTCAGATAGAGGAAGTCTGTTCTCCAACCAGTACACTGTCCATGTGAGAGATACTGCATGCAAAGCAGGGAGGTAGAGGAGAATCAATATAAGATAAAGAAGACATTAGTTCAGTTAAAGAAGTCTCAGATTAGTTATACCGCTTTAGACTTCATTTTGATTATATAATCGAAATATCAGTAAATTAACTGATATAAAATTGCTGCAGGACCTCAAACTTACCTAGAAATGCTTCCATAAATCATTTACTGGCTAGTTTGTTAATAAAGTGATTTCAGCTGCAGTGAATGGGTTTGGATAATTAGGCTGGTAGACTAAATTTGGACTGGCTGCTTGGAAGATATCAAAAAGTTGTAAAAAGTTTTTCCCACTAGGTTACAAATTAAATTAAAACTTGCCAAGAAATTATATTCTTGTTTAATCGTTTATCCAAGGTAAGCAAACAAAGTCTGCATGTAAAGTATCTCCACAACTAGGATACTTATGTACAGAGGTTGATGACTCATCACTTGTTTTGGTATCCCATAATGCAAAGTACACTTCCTTTCAGGTATGCATAATAATAAGGTAATACACCTTTTTACTACTTGCATATGGGAAGTACAGTAAAACCTCGGTTGTTGAACGCCTCTGTTCTTGAACAATTCGGTTCCCGAACATATTTTCCAAACAAAAAACACCCCGGTTTCCGAACAGAATTTCGGTTCCCGAACAGGCAACCACATGCTGAGCTGTAAGGTGGGAAAGTGTCAGTTATGTGGCAGCCTTCATTCAGTGCTGACACCTGCTCGAATTTGCAGTGAGTTTTCTTGATTTTCTTTGTGTTTTGTTGTTGTTTTTTTCATAAATTATTATTAATTAAGCCACCATGGGGCTGCAGAAGAACAGTGATAGCAGCAAAGCAAAAAGAAAAGTTGTTAGAACCACGATAGAGATAAAAAAAGAAATCATATCCAAACATGAAAATGGCATTCGTGTCTCGGATCTTGCTATGCAGTTTGGTATGGCGAAATCAACAATCTGTACAATACTCAAAAATAAAGAGGCGATCAATTTTCGTCTATATTTTATCTATTTATTGTGTTTATTCTTTTTATGTAAGATTTTATGCATTTTCATTATGTTTGTATACGATCTTATGCATGAAGTACTGTTATAAAGGTTTAAATAAACAATCATCTGGGGTTCGGGAACAGATTAATCCATTTTACATTAATTTTTATGGGAAAATGGTTTCAGTTTTCGAACAATTCAGTTTCCGAACAGCCTTCGGGAACGAATTAAGTTCGACAACTGAGGTTCCACTGTATATGACTTCTGCATTAATTTAATCTTAGTATCTCTGGGTCCAGATCCCACTGATGGTATGCTTGCTTCCTAGGAAGTAGAGCAGTCTGCTGTATAGAAAGTTTTTGCCTATTACTGAGGAGTCACTTCTGAGTTTTAATTTCCTGTCCTGGAGAAATGAGTTTAGTAGAGATTATTTTCTATCACTCAGTAAAATTTAGTAATCCTGTAAATCACTCAGTTTT
Source organism: Typopeltis vanoorti (assembly GCF_054136105.1). Lineage (NCBI taxonomy): Eukaryota > Metazoa > Arthropoda > Arachnida > Uropygi > Thelyphonidae > Typopeltis > Typopeltis vanoorti. Next base: position 65,480,579 of record NC_143567.1, on the reverse strand, counting down.
TAGTCTGGGTAATGGCTCTTCCTTTTAGACATGTATAGAATTATACATGTCAAAAAGGAAGTAGGCTTTGCATTATGGGATACTAAGGCAAATGATTTCGAGTCATCAGCCTCTATACACAAGTAACCTAGTGAAGAAGATACTTCATATTGCAAGCTTTGTTTTATTATGCTTGGATAAAGAATTAAAAAAAGAATATAATTTCTTGGCAAGTTTAATTTAATCAAAAAGTTGCATATATAGAATCAGCATGAAAGAGAAAGGTTAAAGGCAGGTTTCATAGGGCTCAATACTGGAGTTATTACTATTCAGTCGATGAGATTCAGATTGATCTTGTATATCACTCAGAATTTTTTGGAGAGATGGGAGGGAAAGTTAGTGAAACTGGTGTTTGATGTCAGAATGACATGAAAAATATCTAGAGGAAGATTAATGTAGTTAGAAGTGCCTTCCCTTAATTCCTGATTTATTATTATTATTATTATTATTATTATTACGGGTATCTCCATGGAGTCAGTAGACTCATCGCGGGAGACCCAAACTAGCAAAACAATATCTGTCATATCTCTTCTTGAATTCATTTACAGATGAAGAGCTCACAACAAAGTCAGGCAATGAATTCCACTCATTCACCACCCTCCAGGCAAAAAACCTTGTTCTGACACCTTTGTTAACCACACTCTTCTTTAATTTCCAGAGATGACCTCTTGTTCTTCCATCACTATCACACAGCTGAAACATTTCCCCTGCATCAATCCTATAAAAACCTTTTAGTAATTTGAATGTTTCTATCATATCCCCTCTTCTTCGCCTATCAGCCAATCTCTGCAATCCACAAGCTCTCAATCTATCAATGTAGGGAGCATTTTTTATATCACTCACCAACTTGGTCACTCTTCTCTGAACCCTCTCCACAGCCTCCTCATCTCCAAGGAATCCAGGTGACCAGACCTGAGCACAGTAATCCAAATGTGGAAGTATCAATGCTTTATAAAGGGGAATAATAACCTCTTTATCTCTGGATGTCAGTGTGTTCCTCAACAACCAAGTAATCCTATGTGCAATCTTGGACACCTTAGCAATGTGTCCTCTGAACTTCATCTCCTTATCTACCAATACCCCTAAGTCCCTAGCCTCATCAATCTCTTGGAGTACCTTTCCATCTATGTAGTACACAGCTGGTAATCTTTTAATCCCAAAATGCAAGACTTTACACTTTTCCACATTGAACTGACATCCATTTTCTTTTGCCCATTTTACCAGCTTATTTAAATCCTCCTGCAAACTTTCAACATCAGCTTGATTTTTTATTGCACTACACAACTTTGCATCATCAGCAAACAACTGAATATCTCCCTTTAAGCCGTTTCCTATATCATTTATATACAAATTAAACAACATTGGCCCAAGCACAGAGCCCTGAGGCACACCACTGGTCACCTGCCTCATTCTGGACTCGGCTCCTCCATACACCACCTTATGGTATCTCTCCCTGAGCCATTCTCCTATCCATATCACCAATTTAATATCCATTCCCATCTGCTCCAATTTGCGTAACAGTGTTCTATGGGGTATCCTGTCAAAAGCCTTAGCAAAATCCAGAAGTACCACTGTGTAGCCAGTTCCTTTGTCCAACTCTGATGTTATTCTATTTTGGATAGTTAATAGATTGCTAAGGCAGGATCTACCTTTAACAAAACCATGTTGGCCTCTATAGAGTATCATATCCTGATCCACCCATTCTTGAATTTTGTCTTTAACCAACTTTTCCAATACTTTTACCACTACTCCTGAGATGGTGATTGGTCTGTAATTCAATACTGCAGTTTTAGAGCCACCCTTATGCAAAGGAACCACTTTGCCTAACTTCCACTCCCTAGGGACCATACCAGAGTTCAAACTTAAATTAAATATCCAGGTAAGAGGGGTTGACAATTCATTTGCACATTCACGCAACACCCGAGCTGATATTCCATCTAAGCCTACCGCAGTGTTTGCATTTAAGTTTCGCAATATATTTAATACCTCTGATTCTTTAGCTTCAATTCTCACATTAGGTATTGCTATAGGTATAGAGATATCCTCACTTGGGTGATAGACTTTTGAGAAGTGATCACTCAGTAACTCGACTATTACATCTGATTTTGTCACCTCAATACCATCAGCGCCCACTAAGGTTATCCTTCCGAAGTCATTCTTCCTCTTACTTGCCACATAGCGGAAGAACTCTTTGGGATTACCCTTGATCTCTTTGGCTAAGGTCTTCTCATAATCTGATTTAGCTTTTCTTACTATGCTGGTAACCTTCCTAGCTTGAGCCTTGTACTGCTCATGGGTGTCCTGATCGCCCTTCTCCTTGTAAATTCTCCATAACATTTTCTTTTTTTGTAGTTCAAGCTTGATACTACTGCTCATCCATCTAATGCCTGCCTTGTTTGACCTCCTGACCATGGGGACACAATCTGATATTGCTTTCCTCAGATACCCACTGATTTTATCCCAAGCACTGCTAACATCTTTCCCTTGCAATATGTTCTGCCATGGGATGGCTGCAAGCTCACTCCGAAGCTTGTTATAATTGCCTAACCTGTAGTTTCGTACATACCCCTTCTTAATAGAAAAATCCACAGATTTTGCAACCTCCCAAGTCAATACCACATGATCGCTTTCACCAACTGGAGGTAACGAGGTCACCTTACTTATGCACATAACCTCTGAACCAATAACCAGGTCCAACACTCTCACACCACGTGTCCCTTCAGTTACGTGCTGTTTCAAGTAATTATCTCGTAGCAGATGTATGAACTCCATTTCCTTTTTGCTACGTGATATTTCCTCCTTCCAATTGATATCACCATAATTAAAATCCCCCATAATAATCACTAAGCCTTCACTCATTGCACTAAGTTGCTGATGCATGAATTCAATATCTCCCCCTGTACTCCCTGGCCTATAGCAGCATCCAACTGTATATTTGGTTGCGTTGGTCACTAAATTATTTATTATTCATAGACCCACACTTCACTGTGCAGATATATTCTAAAAACTTTGATGGAATGGGTTGATTAATCCTTATAAGCTCTGACAATATTGGAGATTCCTGACAGATAGAAGACTAATATGGAGGAAATCTGACAATAATGTAAACTTTTTGTGCATCTCTCACAGTATTCTGTATACTACCTGAAGAGTACATATCAGAAATTTTATGATGATAATAATTTTTATATATTAGAGTGAAATATGAGGATGTGACTTACAGCTGAGAATAAGATATGCACAGCTTTTCAAATACTACCCTACCGCTGAATTCACATAACTAATACTTACTCTGTTCCCAGTGTAAGGCCACATTCCAACTAATTTTTTTATATCGTCTTTTTTTTCGTTTTTGACATTAGGGAATTTTCTGGACATAACTAAACTAATAAGTGATAATGTATAGAAATTTGAGAGAGACTTTTTACCACACATGGTTAGTCATTCTTTAATGGTTAAATATTCCATAAGAAACTGATCTGATATAATCTTGCTAGAGATTATAACATTTGATTTTAGAAGGGTGAGCTGCAAGTTGTAATAGTGGTAACCTTTTATATATATATATGGTCTTTTTGTAGCATATAGTGATCCAATATAGGATCATTAGTGCTCCCAATATAAGGTCTAAACATAATAGAATTTCAGAGAACACTTATCTATAAGCCAGCCTGGTTGGCCAAGTGATTAGCATATCCACTCTCCAGCCAAAAGGCTGCAGGTTCAAATCCTGCCATGGGCATGGATGTTTGTGATTGTCTGTGAAAATACTAGTAGTGGTGGTGGTGGTCAGTGGTAGATGGCATTGGTGTAGATGAAAGGTAGTTGTGGTTCGTTGATTTGGGTGGTGGAGATGGAGAGGTGTAGAGTAGGTGCCCTCCCTCTATGAGTCTTTGGACTCCCCTGGAGGTGTCACATAATAACAATAATAAAATAACTTAAATTTAAATTTGCTTCCTCACAGTTGATTTCTACATTGTTTTGTAGAATTTTTTTGCTGATGACTAATGTTGAATTTTCAGTTAGATACTAATCATAATATGATCTATGGAAATGGTCTGAATTGTGTAGACACTTTTTTTTTCTGGTACTTTGGGTAAAACTGGAATAATTACATTAATGGGAGGGAAACCTGATTAATATGCCACTGATAATTTTTCACTTGCACAGAAGTAGGAATCCAAAAATTCAACAAATTTTCTACTTCTATGGACAGATTACTACTACCAACTAATATGTAATAATTTATATTTTTTCCCCATTTTATATAAAATATAAAATCAAAATGCAGTACAACTTTTATAAGAAAGCAAAAAGAATTGGTTATTTACATTTGCAAGTATTTTTTAAGAATGTACACAATAAATAAAATTATACCTACCACTATAAGCTTGACCCAAATAATTGTGATTGTGTACTGTAGTCAAGGAAACTTCAGATGAAGCAAATTTTTCCAATAAATCCTCCAAAATATTTTGGCAGTAAGAAAATGTAGGACGGTCTTCAGAGTTATAACTCCAGCACTGCAGCATTAACTGATGCCTATAGACAAGAAACAGAAAGAGCAATGAATTGGCATATAAAAGGTCAGTTTATAGCAGGGAGAGACAAGATGATATTATTATTACTACTACTACACAGGCATATCTCCATGGAGCCAGAAAACTCATTGCGAGAGGCATATATTACCCATTATTCATACAGCGCCTTTCATACTTTGCCTTAAATTCATTCACTGTCAGAGCACTCACATCTACCTCTGGCAGTCTATTACAGTCATTCATTGCTCTCCAAGCAAAAAAAAAAAAGCTAGTCCTCACCTGCTTACTAATTTCACTCTTACATAACTTGCAGGGGTTACCTCTAGTTCTCTCTCTCTCTGCTCTTCATCATGTCAGGGAAAAAGGAGAATGAATTTGTCGAGTTCTTAAGGGACAAAAATCTTAGGCAATACATAACAGAGGGCACACAAAGGTTAAGAGACTTAGATCTGGTTTTATCATCAGAGGATGTGATTGTGAAATGCAGAAATGAAGAGGATAAGTGTGAAAGATGGAAATAGAAGGTACTAGGGAGGGCAACAGAATGCCCATAAAGTCATCATCTGAGTTGTCACCAGTCATATGAGAACCTCTGTGAAGAAAGGGTACGTGAAACTATACAGAAAGTGATTATGTAAAGGTTAGGAGATAACTGGGAGCTATAGCATGAAAAGGGGAGCTGTGTGTAAAGGAGACAGATCTGCTTGGGCACTGATGGAGAGATATTTAACAGCAGTAATGTTTGAGTGTATTTTCAAAGAAGAAAAGGATAAATGGTATAAATGGATGAAAAAAAGGATCACGCTTGAAATCTGAAAGAAGACACTGTAGAGGCAACACAAGATGATTGTTAGTAATAATCAGTTGCATGCAGAGTACAAAGAACAAGTTAAAAAGGTGAATCCGTTGACAAAGATAGCAGTGGCAAAGTAGCAGGAAAAATAACTCTGGGAGGATGATCATAGTAAATGACACTGGCAGATTAATAACTGATGAAAAGGATATGGCTAAGTTTTCAAAGTTTATCAGTGTATGTCATTCTCATGAAGGCAACATCATGAGAAGCTACAGTGTAAAGGGTATGGAGGAGGATATGGAGAATATCTTCCTCCATACCCTTTATGGAGGATATGGAGAAGGAGGGGACTGATGGTGAATGAGCAGTAGGTATATGAGGAATTAAGTAAACTTGATATTAATAAGGCAGTAGGACTTGACAGTATATTACTGCATGTTGTGAAGGAATGCTCTAGGTAATTAACAGCAACTTGGGCACACCAGTTTAACACAAGTCATGCAACAGCGCAAGTTCCAAAGAAGTGGACGGTGGGAAAAATTTTTTACACTCTATAAAGTGGAAGATAAGACTGATGCTACAAATTATATGCCAATTTGTATGTCTGAAATTGTTGTTAAAGTGTTAGGGAATTTGGTGAGGACCAGGTTTCAGAAATAGGTTGAGAATAGTAGTATTCTTTATGATGGTCAGCATGGGTTTGCAAGGGGGGGTTGAGGTTATGCTTTAGTATCCTGCTTAAGTGTTATAATAAAGTAACAAATTCATTGGATAAGGGAGATGCATATACAGTGATGCACTTGGATATTTCATGGGTCTTTGATGGACTTCCACATGAAAAACTAACAGATTAGTGAGTTGGATAGCTGACTGGTTGTCAGACAGGTATCAGCTGGTTACTTATGGAGGAAGACTTTTCAAGGTCTTGAAATTGGGTAGGCAATGTTGGGATGCAGATTACAGTAGTTCCCCCCCCCCTTATCCAAGAGTTCACTCTCTGCAGTTAACCCCAGTCTGAAATCATTAAATAGAAATTCAGAAATAAACAATTCATAAGTTTTAAATTGCGCACCGTCCTGCTCGGCACATGAGTCATTACTTTGTCCAGCATTTCCATGCTGTACTGTACATGCTATACTGCATATCTCTTCCTGTCAACCTCCACCTCACATCAACTGCCTCAAAACCATTGCCACAATTTCCCTCTTTCATGTCTACCTTATGTGGATATAATTCCCCTGTTATCATCAGCAGCACTCCTCTCTCTTTTTATCCTTCGAAAAAAAAAAAAAAAATTATACTTCTATTTCTATTGCCATTAGGATATCATCTTCATTAAACCATGTTTCATTTATTCCTATGATTTTAGGGTGAATAACAAATCAGGTCAAAAACAATCCTCATGAGTTTTTTTTTATCTGTGGCAAGTAAAAAAAAAAGAAGAATTATAGTAAGATGCTGTTTAATGGATGAAAGTGGGAGATTCGGTGACTATGTCCTCTGCAGAGGCCATAGTGAAGGTGTTCAGTGATCAGTTCATCAGGGTGTTTCATCCTCAGTGTGAAATCAGAAGTTCAAGTGTAGAGAATGAAATGATAGAAGACTTAATGATTTGCAAGCAAGAGGTATATGAAGTATATATTAACTGAATTAAATAAGCTAGATGCCAATAAGGCAATAGGACATGATGACATATCACCGATATCTTAAGAGAAAGTTCCAAGGAGTTAGCGAGAGCCTCGGACTATCTGTTTAACAAGATTGGCCAAGTGCAAGTCTTGCAGCAGCATAAGTCCCAAAGGAGTGGAAGGGAAACAAAATCATTCCACTTCACAAAGGTGGTGATAATGCTAAGGCAAGAAATTATAAGCCAATCTGTATATCTGGAGTTGTAGTTAAGGTAATGGAGAGGTTGGAGAGAGAGAGAGAGAGAGAGAGAGAGAGAGATAGGATACAAAAATGGGTTGATAATAGTGATATTCTTGTAAAAACACACAACCTACCTTTAATAATCCCATGTGGATTATTAAAGGTAGGTTGTGTGTTTTTACAAATTTGCTTATGTAATATTACAAGGGGATGAAGGTATTGGACAAGGGAGATGCATATTTTACAAAGACTTTTGAGAGATTATCACATTACAAGAGATGTAGAAAGTTTTTTAACTTGGGTATATTATGTATTCAAGATACCAAGTAATTTTATATAAACTTGGCTTTAATCCTATTTCCCAAGTAAGTAAACAGACAAGAAAGTCAAGTTTGCACCTGCAAGTAGTGCAAGTCCAAGGCAACTCATGGTAGTGCCAGTCAAGGCAACTCGTGATAAAGGTGGACAAAGCTCTGATCACTTTTCTTAGTATTTTCCCCCTTAATGTAAAGAACATCCCCTTGCAGAGATGTATGATGCTAAACATTAAAGGCAATGGTCACTACCCATACTGGTTTCTACCTTTATTGAGGTCTCGTCAGTGGGAGCCAGACCTGAAAATGCTAAGGATGAAGTAACGCAGTACCACGAGTTGCCTTGGACTTGCACTATTTGTAGGCGCAAACTTGACTTTCTTGTCTGTTCGCTTACTTGGTAAATAGGATTCAAACCAAGTTTATATAAAATTACTTGGTATCTCGAATACATAATATACCCAAGTTAAAAAACTTTCTACATCTATCTCTCATCCTGAGATTTTATATTTATAAGGTCAAAGCACCTTGTGGCAACTTGTTTTGGTAAAATACATATGAGCTCTGCATTACTTCATTCTTAGCATTTTCAGGTCTGGCTCCCACTGACGAGACCTCAATAAAGGTCGAAACCAGTATGGGTAGTGACCATTGCCTTTAATGTTTGGCATCATACATCTCCGCAAGTGGATGTGCTTTACATTAAGGGGAAAATACTAAGAAAAGTGATCAGAGCTTTATCCACCTTTACCACGAGTTGCCTTGACTGGCACTACCATGAGTTGCCTTGGACTTGCACTACTTGTAGGCCAAACTTGACTTTCTTGTCTGTTTGCTTACTTGGGAAATAGGATTAAAACCAAGTTTATATAAAATTACTTGGTATCTTGAATACACATTACAAGAGATTATTACATCACTAAACTGAAGCAGATGGGATTTGATGATTGACTAGTGAGTTGGATAGGTGAATGGCCATCGGATAGGTATTAGTAAGTGTGTATGGGGGGGGGGACCATCTTGAAAATGGAAAGTCACTAGTGGTGTGCTGCGGGGTCAGTTTTTTATTATTATTATTCAGGCCTTCATAGAGTCAAAAGACTCGTTGTGGGAGGTCCTTCCTAGAAAACACAAAGTCAATCATGCCACTTGAACTTATTGACCATTCATGCTCTCACCACTCTATCAGGCAATGCATTCCAATGTTCAACCACCCTCCATGCAAAGAAACCACTCCTCACCCTCTTGTTCACAGCTTCCTTTGGTAACTTCCAGGGATGGCTCTTGTCATTGCTCCTTCTCGCTGTTCCACCAAGCGAAAGACCTCCCCAGTGTCAACCCTGCAACTACCTCTCAAAGTTTAAAAGTCTCAATCATATCACCTCTCCTTCTTCTATCTACCAAACTCTGCAGTCCACATTCCCTCAGCTGATCCTCATAACTATCATCGTACAGTCCTGAAACCATCTTTGTTATCCACCTATGTATCCTTTCCACAGTTAATTTATCCCCTTCAAATCCTGGGGACCAAACCTGAGAACAATAGTCTGTGGTATGATCAGGGTCTTATACAATGGAATGATAATTCTTTTATCTCTGTAGGTCAGCTCCCTTCTAAGTAAAGCAGCAATCCTCTGAGTTACCTTCACCACCTTCGAATATGTTCCCTGAATTTCAGTTTTCTATCAATCATGACCCCCAGATCTCTTGTCTCCCCTACTTCCTCCAGAAACAGCTCCTGCAATCAACTATGCAGTCTCCCATCAATGTATCCCAAACTTCAAGACTTTACATTTTGCTGCATTAAACCGACACCACTACTGATTTGCTATCTGTCTAGCTTATTCAAATCCTCTTACAGGGCTGCCAAATCTGCACTAACAACCTTTCCCAGCTTCACATCATCTGCAAACAACTAAATATTCCCCTGCAATCCACTGATAATGTCATTGATATAAAGGTTAAATAATACAGGTCCCAATGCTGAGTCCTGTGGGGGGCCCCACTTGTTACCTTCTGCCTCCATACACAACTCTCTGATACCTATCAGACAGCCAATCCTGAATCCAGTTGACTAACCTGATCTGACATCTAAACCCATGTTAAATCTTGAATGAAGAAGAATTTATAATGCCATTTCAAAACCTTTCATTCAGATTTAACAAGTATCTAAATTCTCGATGTAATACTTGTATATTAATAAAAAGAAATTGAATGTAAATGAAATGATAATAACATCCTTGATTTGAAATTTGCTGAATATTGTATTGTCAAATGTCTTATGTAAAAAAAAAAAGGGGGTGATTGTGAACAAGTCAATTCATTTAAAAATATACTTACCTGAATTTAATGTGTGTGTTTGACATCAGTTGTTGGTCCTACCCAAGATTTCTCTCCCACACGTTCAAATATTCTTTGAAAACAATTTTCTAGTAAAGCACAAGTTTTCATGCGACTACTCACGAAATGAAATAGCCCTCTTGGGAAGAAAAAGAGTATCAAGAATTACAGTGCAAGGACATAGATGAGAACTCTCATGATGAAGGAACGCAGTGCGAAGATGATGTAGTGCAGATTGATGGAGTTAGTGAAGGTTCGATGAGCAATCAAATTAGTTCAGAGAAGGAATCCCCCCCTCCCCAAAGTGAACAATTACTCTAAAACTCATCACATATCTAGCATCAGATTATCAAATGAACAAAGTGATATAGAAGGGAGCTTAGAGGAGAATCATCCGAGAGCAATTGGGGTTAATTTCATTAAATCATTGAAAGGCCTAGAAAATTCTATAGCCAACCAAGGTGGAATAGCCACAGAAAATATGAAGTACAACACTGCCCTCGACAGCAGTAAATTCAGGTGTGATCGGATAGAGGTACAAAGTGATGTAAAATTTGTGATAAGTAAGAAAAAAAAAACCCGGGGGGAATTCACACAGAACAAACAATCATAGGAAGAATTTAAGGCAGAAAACTGACGGGGTGAAGTATGCTTCCCACAAGCAGAAGAAGTGTAACAATCAAGAAAAGGAAGGCCATCCTGTCCTGGATGAACAGATTACAAGTTACTTCTTCTTTTCAGCCATTTTCTGTTCACTGCTGGACAAAGGCCTCCTCCAGTTCTTTCCACCTTTCTCTGTTCTTGGCAATGGTTGACCAACTTTCCCCAATAAACTCTGACAGTTCATCACTCCACTTTCTTTTAGGACAACCTCGGCTTCGTTTCCCTTCTTTAGGAATCCATTTCGTAAGTATGGTGGTCCATCACTCATCTTCTCTTCTGGAAAAATGTCCGGCCCATTTCCATTTTAGTCGCTTGTGGTGAAGAATGATGTCAGTGATGCGAGTCTGGCTTCTTATCCAGGTGTTTCGCTTCTTATCTTTTAATGTGATGCCTAGCATCAACCTCTCCATTTTTCTTTGAGTTGTTAATTTATTTGCCAGTGCTCTTGTTAGCGACCACGTTTCGCAACCTTATGAGATGACTGGAAGTATACACTGGTTAAATGTCTTCCTTTTTAAACAGAGTGGGACATCATCGTTTTGAAAAATGTTTTTCAAGTTTCTGAATGCACTCCAGGAAAGTTTCTCCTATTTATTTCCTTTTGGAGTCCACAGTTTAGGTCACTGAGATGACCTAAGTATATATATGAAGAGACACTTTCCAAAAAATTGTTTTCTATTATTATGTTTTTTGGTGTTACTAAACGATTAAACATGATTTTAGTTTTTTCTCTGTTTATCTTTAGCCCGACTTTTCTGCTTTCATGATATAGGTCTTCTATCATTATATTAAGATCTTCTGGAGTGTTTGCAAAAATTATGATATCATCAGCATATCTTAGATGTGTTAAGTTTCTGTTATTAATTTTTATACCAAGGTTTGTCCAATTTATATTATTAAATATTTCTTGAAGGACTGCTGTAAAGATTTTGGGTGATAGAGTGTCTCCTTGTTGGACACCTTTTTCAACTGATATTTTATTGTTACTCGTGTGAAGTTGGATTGTTGCTGTTGCAGTGAGGTATATTGCCTGGAGGGGGTCCATATATTCTCCAGGAACTCCCTGATTCTGGAGTGCATTGATTATTGCATTATTTGATGGAATCAAATACTTTTTCATAATCAATGAAGGCTAAACAGCAATTGGTTTTCTTCTACTTTTTCTATTATTTGTTTTACTGCATGAATATGATCAGCTGTGTTGAAGCCTTTAGAGAATCCTGCTTGTTCTACTGGTTGATTTGAGTCTAGAAAAGGTGTTAACCTGTTTGTTATTACTTTTGTGAGAATTTTGTACAGATTATAGAGAATACTAATTGGTCTATAGTTTTTTACTTCTTCCTTGTCCCCTTTTTTAAATAACAATATCAGAGTAGCATTTCTCCAATTTTCCGGTATCTTCCCTTCTTCTAGGCATAAATTTAGTAAGTTTGTGACATGGTGAATTATATTGTTCCCTCCCCATTTAATTAATTCTATGTGAATTATGTCTTCACCGGGACATTTTCCATTTTTCATTTGTTTTAATGCTCGTTTTATTTCATGTGAATGGGGGGGATGAATTCCATGTGCGATGGAGAGGAGTTATTTATATTTGATTTATCTGTTGAAGGATCACTATAGAGCTCTTTATAAAATTCTTCTAGTCTGCGTAGGATTTGTTCTTGGTTCCTTATGGTAGTTCCATTCTTATCTTTTATTGCAGTTATTTGACTTTTGCCAGCTAATAAATATTTTCTTAGTATTTTCATATTTTTATTGTTTTCGATTGTTTCTTTTATTTTTTTAGTGTTATAAGATCTTATTTCATTTCTCATCTTTTTCCTTATTGTTTTGCATAGCTCTGCATATTCTATTTTAGAAATTAAGTTTTTGTCTTGTTTCATATTTCGTCTCTTTTTTAGTAGTTGTAGGGTTTCCTCTGAAAGTTTATGGTCTTTTTGTTGTTTGTTGTTTTTGAGTTCATTGGCTGTTGAGATTATTACTTCCATTAGGTTTTTGCTTATTTTATTTATGTCTTCTTCTTTAAATATATTTATTAAATCTAGGTTTTGATTGAGTTTTTCTTCATAATCTTTCTTCATGTTTTCAATAGGGTTTAAGTTAAAACTTCTTGATTTTTTGTTGTTTAGTCATTTTATTCTTTCCAATTTGGGGTTTATTTTAATTTTGGCTCTGACCAGTCTGTGGTCACTTCCTGTTTTTACTTGATTTAGTACCGAAGTATCTTGAACTATTTCTTTATTATTACACAGTATATAATCTATTTAATTTTTTATTTCTCCGTTTGGACTTCTCCATGTCCATTTTCTTTTGAGGGTTTTTCTTAAAAAATGTATTCATAACATAAAGCTTGTTACTGATAGAGAATTCTGTAAGAGCCATTCCTGAGTTGCTGCTTGTGCCATATATATATATGGCCCCTACTGCATCTATTTGGTGAATGGGATGACATACTTTGGCATTAAAATCGCCCATTACTATAGTAAAGTTTTGATTGCTATTTCTTTTTTTATCTAGCGTGTGCTGCAGTGAGTCATAGAATGCATCTATCTCTTCATCAGTGTGAGATGAGGTGGGAGCATATATTTGGATGATCCTGATTTTAAGTTTAGAGTTTATTTTAAGTGTAATTTAAGTTATTCTTTCATCTATATAATTAAATACTTCTATAAGGTGTGTAATTGTTTTCTTAATTAGAAATCCCACTCCGTATTGTCCTTTAGTTTTCCCATAATAGTATAGGTAGTCTCCAATTTTTAGTTTTATTAAATGTTCATCCTGCCTGCGAACTTCACTTAAACCTATGATGTCCCATTTAATATGTTTTAGTTCTTGCTGTAAGATGGTAAGGTCTTCCTTAAGTGTTTGACAATTAAATGTTCCTATTGAGGAAAAGAGGATTACTGTTATATTTATGCTATTTCTTTGGGCTATTCCAGTATTGCTTATTATTTGGGAAAGCTTCCCCACTGCATCATTCACTGGTCTCCATAAATGGTTTCAATCAGAGTAGTCATATAGTTGGGGAAATTTAGTCATATCCAGTGATTGCCCATTCTGGCCCTGTGCTTTATGGCCTTTCTTTGTTCTTCTTGGCACTGTAGTGGAGGGGGTCGTGGCCTAATCTCCCACGCTGGCCACATAACATCTTGGGAGATGCATTTTATAGCTTTCTGCCAGCTCAATTTCTATAAGTTACAACAGATATAAAATTCATGCTGACCCAGATCATAGTGATAAGCAACCCTTGGAAGGTGAAAAAGGGGAAGAATGCAAGACTAGTGATGGAACAAGAAGCTTCATTCAAACTAGATACAATCTGAGACCCAGACAAAGATTGCTCAAGTCCCCTCCAGAAGGTATGCAGGAATGACAAAATGATAAAAAAATCTTTTGTTAGAAAAAAAATATTTTTTTTTGGAAGGGGAAACCTTTGTTAAATCTTGAATGAAGGAGAATTTATTATTATTATTATGGACGACTCCAGGGAAAGTGCATATAGGTCTCAGCATAGCAGAAGGTCAGTGTAGGCCGAGAAGGAAATGCAGAACCTCATGGACCAACATCGGCAGCAGTGCTTCATGAACATCGTAGGCAACGAATCGTGATCGTATTCACATATCTACCTTCCAGAAGCAAGAACCTAAGGAATGTATCTCGTAGAAATGGGACCAGATGAAGAAAACGCGACTCATATAATTCCAATTGATGAATGCAAGTATAAGCCAGTGAGATTCCGACACCTCGATAAAGTAAGAACTTTTCAAATTTTGTTTACAAAGAAAGTTACATTGTGACGTAAAAAGGACTAATTAGAATTGTAATTTTTGAAGCATTGTAGGACTTTAGGAGTTGAACCATGAACAGGGAACGATTGATCTGAGTCAGAAAACTTGGAAAAGTACAGTGTGAAAATATCTTAGTTTGTCATTATCGGGTAGTTCTTGAACAAGTAATTGAGTGAAAATTATCTAGGAGTGTTAAGTAATTAGAAGGACATCCCATTTTAATAGTATTTGATAATATTCCATGTTGTAAAGGAACTAGAATGTTCATGTTACATCTAGTTATCTTATTTACCTTTCATACCAACATTAGTTAAGTTAGTGTCTATAAAAATAATTGTAACTTGCTTTATTAATAATGAATAAATTTTTTCTTGTCAACCAAATAACTTGCCTGATCACTAATCTCAATGCACCACTCATAAAGAGAACCTATGCGTAAATATATTGGTGATAGTCACAACTTCAGTGCGAAATAAGAATATATTCGATTATTGTTTTTAGAAATAGAGAAAGATACAGGATCGTGTGCCATACCAGGTGTTTGCTCATAGAAAAAGAAATTTCTCTTATCTATAGAATTTTGTGGCACAGCGTAAACAAATAAATTTTCCAAAATTTGAAACAAGGTTAACACTGGTATTCTAACAAAGAAATTGGCTCTAGCCAGAGGCATTTCCTTTGTCTATAGAGTTTTGCACACGTAGGCAACACACTAATAGCGGCCAAAGGTTAGAGGTAAGTGTCTGTAAGAATTGTATAAGCCAAAATTTTTAGAGTTGAAGAATGAAGAAATAACAAAAAAAAATTTTATATATGCAACATAGGCCAAGATTTAAGGAAGGATATAAGATCATAGAAGAGTAAATACAATTAACAAATAAATTTATACTCATTACATATCATTAAAAAAAAAAAAAAAATTACACCCATGTGCTGCAACTTAAATATCAGCTTATCATGTGGCACCCTGTCAAATGCTTTTGTAAAATCCAAAAAAATAGAGAATGGCATTATATGCCTTTCCCTCATCAACTGCTCTTGTCACTTTATTATAAAAGGTGATCATATTACTAAAGCAAGAGCGTCCCTTAACAAATCCATGTTGACTCTCACTGATAACATTCCATCAGCTGCCCAACACTGCATATGGTCCCTCACTAATTTCTCCAAGATCTTAACAACTACTGATGAAACACAAACTGGCCTATAGTTAGACACTTCCAGTTTGCTACCGCCCTTATGCAATGGCACTATCTTACCTTCCTTCCATTCCTTGGGTACCTTTCCGGCAGCCAGGCTTTCATTGAAAAGCCAGGTCAATGGAGCTGTCAGTTCTTTAGTACATTCTCTCAAAACCTGTGGGGAAATACCATCCAATTTTGCCTTCCTTACCATGCTAATTATTCTCCTGGCCTGAGTCTTATATTCTTCAAGCATGCACTCTCCACTCCTCTTCTTATATCTCTTCCATAACCTCTTTTTCACCCGCAGCTCCTGTTTGTTATCCACTTTATACTAAATTGTGTCCTCTTCTTCACTCATGAATTACAGCTTAGTATTGCTGCTAACAAATATTCCTTCACAATTTCCAAAGCACTGATGATATCTGGGCCTTCCAATTCTGCCGTCGATGGAACTGCCCCAAGTTGATATCTAAGACTATTAAAAAATCACTTGCCTTATAATTCCATATATGTTCCCTTTTCTTTGATACTCCTGCATGTCTATTCATCTTCCAAGTCAAAGCCACATCAACTAACAGGGCAGGGGTGGGGAGAGATGTCATCTCAGTTATTATCAGCTCTTCTGATGCTATGACAAAATCCAAAACTCTTGAACCTTTTGTTCTCTTTATTACATGTTGTCTAAGATATTTGTCCCTCAAGAATTCTAGAAATTCTATTCCCTTATTACTACACGCATTTTGCTCTTCCTAACTTATACTGCTGTAGCTAAAATTTCCCATAACAACCATTCTTCTTGCACCTGCCAAGCTCAACTGCCTAAACATCTGCTCCCCATCCTCTGTGCTCCGGAAAATGCTGTACCCTGCTACTTCTATTCCTGTTATTATATCATCTTCTGTCAACCACGTCTCAGAGATCCCAATAATCTTTGGCTAGGCTGATGCTATCAGTGCCACCAATTTATCTCCTTTATTCCAGATAATCATGACATTAGTATAAAGCATAAAAATATCACTCCTTCTATACCTATCATTATCCCCTCCAGACTCCACTGGACTCAGTGTTACCTGGTGTCGTTTCACCCTTCCCCAAAGTACCCACCCCTACTCTTGTGGGGATGGGTGCTCCTGTTTCCGTTCACCCTGGAAATTCTAGTTTCCCTGCATTGACACACACACCGACTTGTTCAGAAAACAGCAAAGCAATCCCTCCAGATGCCTATGTCCTTGTTAATTAAAATGCAAGTGGTCTCTCGCATACAGCTACTTTCTCCTCAAATGTCCTCCACATATTCCAATCCTCTCTTCTGACAATTCTGGTTATTATGCTATTCGTTATTACTGCTCTTCTGCTCAGCTCGTCATTATCATACCTGGGTAATAACACACACACACTATCTTTCCTCTCTGCATTTTCTTTTGTACAACTTCAAGCATGAATCTCAGTTCTCTTGCCACTCGATTTACACTGCCTCTCAAGTCATTCATGCCCACCATCACAATCATCTCATCGACCCTTTCACCCCACTTAATTGCCATGGCCACACTTTCTATTCATTCCTCCAGGCAAACACTACTCTGGCATCCCATTTTGCACACCATGGATCATCAAGTCTCCATGCTCACACCTCTTACCACTCTGTTTCTTGATTGCTCACCTGCATCCCTCACACTCTCTCTCTCCTCTAACCCCTTCTCTCTGTGTTCCCCTACTTACCTGTTACGGTACCATTGTTATTTAATTGGTAAATTAATGATATTGGGATAGGATTAACTGGTGATATACAACTGTGTGCAGTTGATGCAAAACTCAGGATAGTGATGAGGAATCAAACAGATGTTGTGGCTTTACAGGAGCACTTGAACAGATTAGGCAAGAGTATGGAACTGTCAATTCAACACTGCAAAGTGCCATCATCATAATTTTTTCATGTATAAATAGGGAATTATATATAGAAATATTCATATAGCAAAAAAACTCAGGGAGTTAAAATCTATTAAATGAAAGTGAGCCAGGTTGCTCTGTTTTGTGCCGTAAATGTGAGATGGTTCATGAGCTTCATCTTCAAAAAGAAGTCTGCTTATATATTGCTAAAGCTGTTTGCTTGGTCTTCTTCCTCTCCCTCTTGTGTTCATTAGTTGACCTCGAGTACAAGAACACTAAATGTAGGTGAAGGTGGATTTCTAAGTTAGTGTCCCAACCATCTCAGTTGATTTTTTTTTTTTTAATTCATTGGGATCTTTGCTGGCTTTCTTCAAGAATGACAGTGTTAGGAATGTGATCTTGCTATGTATATCCTAATAATGTTCAAAGGCATATTACCCCAAAGCTATTGGTTATATTGACTGCTCATTGAATAGTGATGAAATTGGATTTCGAGATAGTAGTTAAACTTTTATGGAATTGAAGAGCTTTGTCTTTTCTTTTCACTATGTCAGTTGTAGGATGTAGGAACCAAAGTGCTGAAAATCATTTACCTCTTCAAAAATGTGGTCATTTAGTCTAATATATTTGTACACTATATTATAGAGCCAGGTGGAGTATGAGGGGAGTAATAATGATTATAAGAATGCTGGCAATGCACTGGTTTTTCTGTATACAAAAAATTCCCCCTTTATTCCTAACTGGGAGCATTAGGAATAAAGGGGGAATAAGTTTGTGGCAATGAATAACTCAGTCTCTGCAGTGGTTGTTGCCATCAATAAAACTTGATTAACTGAGGAGGATGTTCTAACATGGATAGAAATCAAGGAGTATAGGATATTTCAGCAAGATAGGGAAGGTAAATATGGTGGTGGAGTGTTGCTCATGATAAGAGATGAACTGTGTGCTCTCAGGGTGGAGAACTCAGTGATAACACTAATGCTTTGAGAGTATATGTTGTGAGATGTTTATAGAACAAGATTAGGATGATGCTACAGAACAGGTAATATAGATGTGATGAGCAGGAAATGTTTAGGCAAATTAGTTTGGCAAGCACAAAAGGGGTGATCATTATGAGGGACATCAACTAGGTTTCTTGAACAAGATTTCTTGTTCTTGCAAATTATCTTATTATAGTCAAACTGAGAAATCTGCCAACATCTACCTAGAAGAACACAAGAAATACATTCACTGCTACAACTATGGTCTGTCTGGTATCTAGCTGACCATGCTTTGGATAAGTTATCTGTGCAAGTTGCACAGAATCAAATAGGGGGGAAAAACTCTATGCTTCAGTGCAAGAAATATAAACTTAAAAGACTGCTCTAAAAATCAGCAACAGATTTAGTAAACCAGCCCAATCTTAATAAATATAGTCATGTTAAAATTCCTAATACTTGGGAAACTAATTTTTAGGCATCCCACCTAAGAGAAAGCTGGCCAATGGCACACAAAGAGGGTACCCCTCATAAGACTTTAGGCTTTTAGTCTAATTTTTTTTCCAATTATTGTTTTGAGTGTTTTTGTGTATGCTTTTATAATTTTGAGATCATATCCATGATGATGAGATTGAGACAAATATAGGATACAATAAACTTGTATTTTATTGCTCCACTGTGCAGTATTAATTCCATTAAACCTACTAATGAGTTTAAAGCAGCACATAAGCCTAACTGCTAGATCGAAACAGACTATGTGAGTGGACAAGTAAATGCAACTACTATTTCAATGTTGCAAAGTGCATACGTTTTTGAAATTTTCAAGACAAGTGTAGGGTGCAAAGTATAGAATTGGCAGAGAGATGTTCCAGATGGTAGTGAAGTTAAGAATCTGAAATTCAGAGAACAGACTGTACCTAACAATAGATTATGGTAATGATGCAGAGGACAGTGAAATAGAAATAAAAAATTTATGATTCTCTTGTATAAGCTCATGATCAGGCTACATAATTTATAGTAAATATGGATATAACAAATGGGCAAAGAGAAAATCAACAAATGTGGTGTCAGTTCTCTGGAAGATTGTATGAAGAAATTAATGCTATTTGTGGATCTTGTGGATATGGGGGGGGGGCTATGAGTGATATAATATTAAATTAGTAGAGAGTTTTTACTGGTTTAAGATGGAGGGAATGAGAGAGATGTATGGGAGTGCTAGAAGAGGAGAGGATGGAAACAGTAGAAGAGAGAGGTATGGGAATGAAAGAAGAGGAGAGAATGGAAACAATAGGAGCGAGGGAATGGTAAGAGGTATAATGTATGGTGACTCAATGATCCGTGGTGTTCAAGATACGATGCGTGAGGAGTGTTTGCCAGGAGGAACAATAGAAAGGGTGGCTATGGCAATTAAGAGAGGTGAAAGGGTGGATGAGATGATTGTGATGGTAGGAACGAATGACTTGAGTGGTAATGTAAGTCGGGCAGCGAGAGATATGAGATTTTTGCTTCAGACTGTACGGAAGAAGACAGAGAGAGGAAAAATAGTGTGCGTGTTGCCTAGGTATGATAATGATGAGCTGAGCAGAAGAGCGGTGATATTGAATGGCATAATAGCGAGAATGTGCGACAAGAGAGGACTGGTATATGTGGATGCCTGGAGTGTGTTTGAGGAAAGAGAGGAGTTGTATGCGAGAGACCGTTTACATTTGAATGAGGAAGGACGTAGGCATCTGGAGAGATTGCTGTTCTGAACGAGTCAGTGTGTCCCAGGGAGGATGATAGCAGGGGTGGCCTCTTGTGGGAATGGATACTTGGGAGAAGGGAGACAATGTCAGGTAACACTGAGCCCAGTGGAGTCCAGAAGAGATAATGCTGGGTATAGAAACAATGGCATTTATATGCTGTATACTAATGCCAGGAGTATCCGGAATAAGGGAGAGGAAATGGTGGCACAGATAGCATCAGCCTGGCCAAAATTTATTGCGATCACTGAGACGTGGTTGACAGAAGGGGATATAACAACAGGAATAGAAGTCGCTGGGTATAGCATTTTTCGTCAGGATAGGAGGGGAAAGCATGGTGGTGGGGTACTGCTTATGATAAGTGATGACCTATGTCCTCTAAGAGTGGAAAATTTGGAAGGAAGTGAGACAAATGATTTTGAGAGCGTATGGTGTGAGGTAGAGGTAGGCAAGACAGGATATTTAGTGGGATGTTGCTACAGACCCAGGAGCACAGAGGATGGGGACCAGGAGATGTTTAGACAGCTAAGTTTGGCAAGTGCAAGAAGAATGATTGTTATGGGAGATTTTAACTTCAGTAGTATAAATTGGAGAGAGGAAGATGCATGTAGCAATAGGGGAATGGAATTTCTAGAATTCTTGAGGGACAAATGTCTTAGGCAACATGTAACAGAGGGAACAAGAGGTTCGAAAATTTTGGATTTGGTTATAGCATCAGAAGAGTTGATAATAACTGAGTTGACATCTCTCCCACCAGTTGGAGAGAGTGACCATATGGTGTTGACTTGGAAAATGAATAGACATGCAGGAGTATCAAAGAGACGGGAACTTATGTGGAATTATAAGGCAGGTGATTATAATAGTCTTAGACATCAACTTCGGGAAGTTTCATGGAGGGAGGAATTGGAAGGCCGGGATATCACCAGTGCGTGGGAAATTGTGAAAGAATATTTGTTATCAGCAATGGTAAGTTGTATACCACGAGTGAAGAAGAGGACGCAATTTGGAGTAAAGTGGATGACAAACAATATTAAACAGGAATTGCATGCGAAAAAGAGGCTATGGAAGAGATATAAGGAGATAGGTGAAGAGATGCATGAGGAATATAAGACACAGGCCAGAAGAGTGACTAGTGTGGTAAGGAAAGCGAAACTGCAATATGAGAGGAGATTGGCCCTAAGATCCAAAGAAAATCCTAGGGAATTTTTTAGCTATGTGGCCAGTAGGAGGAGAAATGACTGTGGAAGAATGATATTGTGGGATAAAAACAGTTTATTTTTTGTTCAATGAACACTTTATTGGAGTATTTCATCCTAGAGGAGTTTTAATGCTAGAGGGATAGGACTGGTACGAGGTCTGGAGGTACAGGAGGAGAGTGTGTTTCAGATACTGAGTACTCTGGATGTCAGTAAAGCTGTGGGACTGGATGGTATTTCGCCACGAGTTTTGAGAGAATGTGCTAGGGAATTGACAGTACCTTTAACGTGGCTTTTCAATGAAAGTCTGGCTTTGGCAAAGGTGCCCAGGGAATGGAAGGAAGGTAAGATAGTGCCATTGCATAAGGGTGGTAACAGACTGGAAGTGTCTAATTATAGGCCAGTCTGTGTGTCATCAGTAGTTGTTAAGATCTTGGAGAAAGTAGTGAGGGACCGTGTACAGCATTGGGCAGATGAGGGTAATGTTATCTGTGAGAATCAACATGGATTTGTGAAAGGACGCTCTTGTTTTAGCAATATGCTAGCCTTTTATAATAAAGTTACAAGAACATTAGATGAGGGAAAGGCATATACTGCAATTTTCTTAGACTTGGCGAAGGCATTTGACAGGGTGCCACATGATAAGCTGATATTTAAGTTGCAGCACATGGGTCTGGATGTCAGATTGGTCAACTGGATTCAGGATTGGCTGTCTGATAGGTATCAGAGAGTTGTGTATGGTGGAGCAGTTTCCAGGAGGCAGAGGGTTACAAGTGGGGTCCCACAGGGCTCAGTACTAGGACCTATATTGTTTAACCTTTATATCAATGACATAGCCAGTGGATTGCAGGGGGATATTCAGTTGTTTGCAGATGATGCGAAGCTGGGAAGGATTATTAGTAATAGTGCAGATGTGGTAGCCCTGCAAGAGGATTTAAATAAGCTAGATAGATGGGCAAATGAATGGGGGTGTCAGTTTAATGCAGCAAAATGTAAGGTCGAGGTTTGGGAAACATCTATGGGATGCTGCATACTCTATGGGAGGAGTTATACTAGAGGAAGTAGGGGAGACAAGAGATCTGGGGTTGATGATTGATAGAAACCTGAAGTTTAGGGGACATATTGCAAAGGTGGTGAAGGTAACACAGAGGATTGCTGCTATTATGAGAAGGACACTGACCTGCAGAGATAAGAGGGTTATTATTCCGTTGTATAAGTCTCTGATCAGACCACACTTGGACTATTGTTCTCAGATTTGGTCCCCAGGATTTGAAGGGGATAAATTAACTGTGGAAAGGATACAAAGATGGTTTCAGGACTGTACAAGGATAGTTATGAGGATCGGCTGAGAGAATGTGGACTGCAGAGTTTGGTGGATAGAAGAAGGAGAGGTGATATGATTGAGACTTTTAAACTGTTGAGAGGTGGTTACAGGGTTGACACTGGGGAGTTCGTTCGCTTGGTTGATCAGCGGGAAGGAGTGATGACAAGAGGCCATCCCTGGAAGTTACGAAAGGAAACTGTGAGCAAGAGGGTAAGGAGTGGTTTCTTTGTGTGGAGGGTGGTTGAGCCGTGGAATGCATTGCCTGATGGAGTGGTGGGAGCGAGAATGGTCAGTGAGTTTAAAGAGTGGTATGATAGACTTTGTGTTTCTCAGGGGGGGACCTCCCCTCAGTGAGTCTTGACAGACTTTATGTCTTAGGAAGGACCTCCCTCGATAGGCTTTTGACTCCATTGAGGCCTGAATAATAATAATAATAATAAATTGGAGCAAGACAATATTAAAGAATCCATCACTGGAAGCTGTATAAGAAAAATGCAAGTAGGGGAAGATGCAGCAGGTTATTTTATGTTGAGAGTGGTTAGTGAGTGGAATGCATAACCTGAGAGTAAATTAGTGCAGACACACTTTGACTGATCTGTATGTGATAGTAAGACCTCCTGCACCAAATCTCGACTCCATGGAGGTCTGATAAGAATGATAATAATCATCACGGTAATTATCTTTCCCTGAATATGTCATTCTTGGCAAGTGTTTTTGCTCTTTTTTAACATGAAAATGTGTTAGTAATACAGACCAGTATTCCAATCTGGAAAATGTTTCAAGGACATCAGCAGTAAAACTGTCTGCAGAGATTTACATGCCTTAGGTTACCATGGCAGAGCTGCTGAAAACAAGCCACACATCACCCCCTCTCAACACCAAACAACTTTTGGACTGGTATCTTTCATACCATTTCTGAACCATAGATGATTGGAAAAGGATTCTGTGGAGTGACAAATCATGTTTCCAAATGCTTTACTCAGATGGTTATGTTTGGAAATGGAGATTACCCAGGGAATGGTTCCAACAGGACTGCATCGTTCCAACTGTCAAGTTTAGAGGAGGCTCAGTAATAGTATGGCGTGTTTCAGTTGGATGGGGCTTGGTCTATAGGTGGACATAACCAAAATCATGATGTCTGATCTGATAGCTACTTGGACATCCTAGACAACTTCATGCTTCCAATGATGCTGTGGAAGTATTTCGGCAGTGGTCCTTGCATGTTTTAGCACAACAATGCTCCATGCCATACTGCACTGCATGTCCAAGACTGGTTTCTACAAGTGTTGGACTGGCAGGCTCAGAGTTCAGGCCTCAACCATATCAAACATCTTTGGGATGAATTAGAATGCTGAATTCACTCACAACTACAGTGGCTGTCATCAGCATCAGCAATGGGAGGGGAAGTTTTGTTTAAGGAATGGAAGAATATTTTGTTGCAATGTATCAGAAATTGATTGAAAGCATGCCATGAAGGGTGGTCCTACTTGGTACTAGAAATGTAATTAAAATGCATTTTTTGACCACAAATAGATGTCCAAATCCTTTTGTCAATATAGTGTATATTCCATATAAAGCATAGGATGAAGGATCTTATGCTCATTGCATTGCTAATTTCAAAAATAGGAACTGAAATTTCATGTATTTCTTAGTATTTTGTATGGATTTTGCAGACATAAGTTTCAATGGATGAAACTTTGTGTCCATGAAAGACTTATAATGGTAACATCCTCCTCTATTTTGGGCACATGTTTCTCTTGTATTGCATTTATGGCTAACTCAAAGTGGGGAGGAAGAGGTGCTGCATTTTACTCTTAGGTGGAGAATGGGGACTGCAACTAGGGTCAAGTGAAATTATCTGGAGATCTGCAATATAATCATGGAAACATGATGCTGTCCCTTTATCCTTTGATCTTAAAATAAGTAAATCAAATGATTAGACAATAAAACAAAACAATAATAAATAAATTTACAACAATTTGTAAATTATCAGATTATTTTATTTGGTTTTTAATTACAGTAGTTTTAAAAGCATTACTACAAAGCTACTACAATATTTTTTTGTAAAATCATACTGAGGTATGATTTTACAAAAAGTTGAACACTCTTATGAAATTACTTTCTTTAATGTTATTAATTTTTAATTTTTTATCCTTTCTCCCTTATCCTAAATTTACAGCTCCAACACTGTTAGTAAAGCTAGTGGAAGGTTTTAAATACCAATAATTTCATGCTATGGTTTGTCCATAAATCACATAATAAAATTTATAAATATAGATTTTTCTTTATATTTGTCTGGATTCCTCACCATAAACTGTGACGGATAACAACCGTTCCAAAAATACTTACCAAATAAGATTTATCCCCCTCTCCCTATTTGAAAAAATATGATTACATATATATGTATACACACACACACACACACACACACACACACACACACACACACACACACACACACACACACACACACACACAGGTAACCCTCATATAACACGGATGTTAGGCTCCATAGAAATGCTGCATAATACAAATCGCATTATGCGAGACTCAGATCACATAGAAAAAGTAGGGTTAGGTTCCCGAAATTGTTTTCTTTTTTTTAAGATTATATAAACAATGACATATCCAACAAAAATATATTTTTATTTAATTCAGGTAATTCATGTAAGTTAAGAAACATATAAACTATGAAAAAAATACATAGTATAAAATTATAAAAAATTATAAATTGTACGTAAACTTCATTGAACATAATGCATAAATATTTTAGGAAAAATAAAATAAGCTACATAATTTAATCATCATCACTGTCTTCAAAACTAACATTTCCTATATGTTCTTTATTTACAAGTGTCCAGATGACGTCATCACTTGAAATCTCTTGGGCATCATTTGTATAATTCTCATTGCACACTTCAGCTGGTTTAGTTATCAATAAGTCAGTAATAAGACCTTGCTTACCACTATGCCGCAATTTTTTATTAAGTTCATAATATGGAGCTAAACAAATATTCAGTTGTCTTGTGAATTTTTTGGAGCGCTCCATTGAGGAATCATTATCCGCAAAATAACTTCCTAACTTTCTTGCCAAGTCCAATCCTTCTGCTAATTTCTATAAACTGAATTCTTTAAAGGATTCATCACAATCAGAATCTTCAGCAGAACCCCCCCCCCACTCCTCCACTTCATTCGCCATTATCTATTAACTGTACCAGTTCCTCCTCATTTAAATCTATTTCCCCATCAATTAATACACTAATTTCGTTTTCAACCATATTGCAAAAACCCTCTAAGTGGCCATTACTATAAAAATACATTTTTTATATAAAAAAAAAAGCATTACATATTGTATCATCAGAAAATAAAGTGTTCAGCTTGAGATTAACACACTCATGATTTTTAACGTGCTTTCCTGGCAGAAACGAAGACAATTTTCAAAATAAACACTTTATATGTTAAAAACAATTGATGTACATGTGTGCTAAAGGGTATTTCCCCTAATATAAATTCGCTATTTATATATATGTAAAAACATGTGCGATACGGGCAGACTCAAATTTAACAAAGATAAAATTAGATTTTTAAGTCGCGCGGTGAAAAATATATGAAAAGATAAAGGGTTACTACAATTTGTAGACCATTTTATGTCGAAACCATGTTGTATAAGTACCGGGTTATATAAGGGTTATCTGTATGTATGTATGTATGTATATAAATAACAGTGTTATGCTGAGACTAACAGAAATAGAGAATTTGGTTAGCAAAATGATGAACAGGAAAACTGAAAAAGTAATATGATTTTCATATTTAAAATATTAAGAATTACTTACAGCTCTTTGGGACAACCATTAGGTTTTTCCAATTGTCCTCCTCCTCTTACATAATTTAAAACTTCTAGGTTTGTGCGTGCAGGATATGGTTGCTGTCCAAGAGTTAACACTTCCCACAAAAGAACACCAAATGCCCTGCAAATGACATCATAACATAAAGAGATTGAAAAGAAAAAAAATAAACAAATAAATAAATAAATATATGTCAACTGCCTGGGCTGTAATACCCGAGTGGTAGTGTTGGATATGTTTCTTGTACTATCCATCATTTGGCAATTGTTCAAGTTTGACCAAATTTTTTTGAAATATCTTGCAGCAGTAAGTACTGTAAACTAACAACAGGATGATCAAGGTGCCAAAGAGGATCTTTTGGTGAATGGATAAAGGTGGCTAAGTTTTAGGCAAGGCTTGAAGGATGTCTAAATATTATTATTTTTTTTTAAAGCGCTTATGAGATTTTTATGAGGTGCCCAATATGTAAGGAATGGCAATATATTTTTTTTTGCAGTCTATGTTTTGTCGAATGTTTGATGTGAGAAAATGTAGAGTTCTGTTGATTATTATTATTAATTATTATTATTTCAACTCCATAGAGTTGCAATGGACTTATTGTGGGAGATCCTCACTAACCTTTATACACACAATACTTATCATACCTCTCCTTAAACTTGTTTGCTGTCAGTGCAGTCACATCTTATTTTAGCAATCCATTCCACTCACTCACCATTCTCCAAGCAAAAAATATAGTCCTCACAACCTTACTCACCATACTCTTACACAGCTTCCATGGCTGACTTCTAGTTCTCTTTCTATTCATTATCTATTGAAAAACTTCTTTTGCATCAATCTTATAGAATCCATTTACTAACTTACTTTACTTACAAATAATTTATGACCTTCTATCATCTCCCCTCTTTTCTGCATACAACTAAACTTTGCAACCAACCCACCTTCAGCTTATCCTCATAGGGAGAATTTCACAGACCTGTCACCAGCTTGATTACTCATCTCTGGATTCTCTATCACCCTCTAATCCTAATGAAAGTCAGGTGACCAAATCTGTGCACTGTAGTTGAGATGCAGTTGGATCATAGCCTTATAAAGAGGGAATAAAATAGCTCCCTATCTTTACTAGTTAGCATGTTTTTCAACATCCAAGTGATCCTATTTTGGCAACTTTTGCAATATGTCCTCTTAACTTATACTCCCTGTCCACTATTACTCCCAATTTCATAGCCTCATCAATCTCCTGCAATCCAGTACCATCAGTAAGATACAGAGCATGTAACCTTTTAGTCCTAAAGTGCATTGCCTTATAAATCTGGACAACAACCTCCTCCACCTCTTGAAATTTTTTTTCAAAAAATGCTATGTTACTAAGATAAAGGAAACTAGAATACCAGATGATCTTCACTATCCTCCTGTATACTTGACCTTTTCCTAACCACTCCTCCTTCCACATATACTCTAGATGTCAGCAGTCCTCTTGGTAACTTTTTTTTACAGAATGACCTTCTCACCAACTCTGTCTTGTGTCATTTGGTGCTACAATGATACCAATAATTCTTCTGTAATAAAAGCCTTTATCTCTATTCCATTTTCCAAGCCTATTTCCTATTCCACTTTCTTCAGGAAGCCACTCTAAGCAAAAATTCAGCATACTTTAAGTAATTCAACACCAAAATGCCACAACATGCAACTAACAGTAGCTGCAAAAAAATAAAATTCCATCAGCAAATCTTTATCCACCTTTGAAAGAATCAGGTGTAGAAAACTTACCTCCTGTTTAAGCAGCAGTCTTGCCTTCTGGTCCTTTATTAGGATCATGACAAAATTTCTTCCCCTCTCACATTCAGATGATATTATAATAACATTGCCCCCACAGTAATACTGATCTTCTTGTCATCGGTCTCTCCTTCATCTCCTGCATGTATGACTAAGGCATATTGTTTCTTACTTTAGATGACCAGAAACACCTCCCAGTGTTGGCAATGGACTTTTCATTCTTTCTCTGTTTCTATTAATTTCTTCCCTACTTCTCATGGCTGTTTTTAATTTGTTTTCCAGACCAACAATACTGGGATTTAGTCTCCTGCTATTGTGTTTTCCATGCAGTGACTCATGGACATCCACAAAAAAAAAAAAAGGGGGGGGGAATTGTGGTGGGGGTGTGCATGCCCTGCTTTGTTCCTGCATCAGCAAAATCCTGGCCCAGACAAGATCGGTTGATCATTGGGATTATCAGATATTATCAATGGTTTGCAGTAGTTCTCCTTCCGAGTGCTCCAGGACAGAGTTCAAGGCTTGTTTTAGTATGGTGGCTGGGGTATTCTTACATTCTACTTCTGAGTATACTCTTCTTAGATTATAGGCATCCACGTGTTGTGGTGAGCAAGAAATCTTGCACCAAATCCTTATCTTCTTAGAGTATACCTATTCATGTGGAGCACTTGTCTTAGTGAGGGGGGGGTCCCATTGATGATACCTGCCCTTTTCTTCCTCATTTTCTATACTTTTCCCCCATATTTTGAAATTCCCACATGAAATATATAATCAAATTAGCCACACAAATTAGAAAAAGGTCATTGTTTTGGGCAATTTTAATTATAGCAATGTAGAATGGGATGATAGCAACTGGAAGTAAAGAAAATGAGCTTCTCGAGTTTTCTGAGAGACATCTACCTTAGGCGGTATGGAAGAGGGCACCGAGGATTAAGGGCCTTCGATTTCATCATCTCATCAGAGGATGTCATAATAAATAAGAGAACCTCCAGAGCTCAGTCAGTATAGATGAAGCCCTTTGGTCAGAAAGACCTGGATTCGATTCTAGTCCATGACGTGAGGAACCTTTATCTGGTCTCTTTCGACTAAAGATGAGTTAGCTGGTCTCATACAGAGGTAGAGGGTTTTTTCACCCAGAAACTTTGGTTTTTTGTTCCTCAGAAGAACAGGCAAACCAACCCATGAACACACACACACACGGATTTACAGTCATAAATACATATTTAATCCCTCACTAGGAGAGCTCAACCAGTCCTAAAGGATAGTTGAGTAATGGGGAGAACCCCCATACGAATAAAAAAAAAATAATTATAAACAAGGTATCAAATCATCCTCCAGTTGGTGAGAGTGACCATGAAATGATTACCTGGGTCATTGTTAGCCATGTAAGGACTTCTGTGAGGAAAGGATATATGTGGAACTAAAAGGCTGGTGATTATGAAAAGATTTCAGGTGTAGCATGGAATGAGGAGTTGGGTGGAAAGGAGATCAATGCTGCTTGGGTGATATTCAAGAATAATCAAGTAGAAGCAATGTCTAAATATATTCCAAGGGTCAGAAGGTTAAATAAAGTAAGTGTGAAATGGATGAATGAAGAGATTAAGCATGCAACAAGGAAAAAGGCATTATGGAGGGAACATAAGAGGATTGGTAGTAATCAATTCCATGAGGATTACAAAGAACAGGCAAGGAGGGTGACTCGGTAAGGGTAACAACCATGAACTATGAGCAGAACTTTGTTAATGAAGCCAAAAAAATCCTAGTGTGTTCTTTCGATATGCAGCCAGCAAAAAAAAAAGATTATGAAAGGATGACATTGATTGGAGAAAATGCAAAGGATATAGTTGAAATATTTCATGAGCAGTTCATAAAGGTCTTTCTTTCTTGTGAATGTGACATTAAGGAGAGTTTGAGAGCAGCTGACAATGAGGAGGAGGACAGACTGACTGTAAGTTAACAAGAAGTATATGGGGAATTGAGCAAACTTGATGTTAATAAAGCTGTGGGACTTGATAATATATCACTGTGTAGTTTGAAGAATTGTGCCAGAGAGTTGATATCTACTTTCACATTTGTTTTAATATGAGTCTTGCATTGAATCAAGTTCCAAAAATTGTGGAAGGAAGACAAGATTGTGGTGCTTTATAAGGAAGATGATAGAACTGAAGCATCAAATTATAAGCCTATCTGTGTGTCAGATGTTGTGGTTAAAGTATTTGAGAGGCAATCCAATTCTGGATCCTGGTGAGAACCAGGATCCAGAATTGAATCGACAACAGTGGTATTATCTTTGATAGACAGCATGGATTTGTTAAAAGGGAGGTTATGTTTTTGTAATCTACTTACTTATTACAATAAGGTGACAGCTTCATTGGACAAAGGAATGAATACACAGTAGTATAGTATACTTAGATTTTACAAAGGCTTTTGATAGATTACCACATAATGAGTTGATAATCATAGAGCGGATGGAGTTAGATATTAGACTAGTGCATTGGATTGGAAATTTCCTATCTGAGTTATTAGCAAGTTGTGTAAGGTGGAGCAATATCCCGAAAGAGAAAAGTCACTAGTGGTGTGCCTCAGCAGTCTGTTTTAGAGCCATTGCTGTTTAACCTGCATGTTAAATATATTGGGGAAGATTTGGATGGGGATATTCAGTTATTTGCAGATGATGCAAAGTTGGGATGAACTGTGAGCAGTAGAGCAGCTGCTCTAGTCTTACAATAAGACTTGAATAGATTGAGGGAATGGGAATAGGAATGGGGATGCCAGTTCAAAGTTGTGAAATGAAAGGTTATAATAGGTTTTATTTCTGGAAAAATTCCCATGTTACTCTTCTAAGTAAATATTATTTTTATGCTATTTAGCCTATTTTTGTTTAGGAGTATCCCTTTTTTATAATGTCATTGGCTTTTTACTCAATTTTTAGGCCATCACTGATGTTTTAAAGACAGATATATGAAGAATATATAGGAAAAGTAATTTGGACATACATTTGTAAGATGTTGCTGGTTATCTTCTTATTCAGCAGCATCCGGCGTATGGCGATATATATTTATCTGCTGTTAAAGTATGACTGAAAGAAGTTGGGGGGGGGGTTGGAAATGTGGGGATGGAGAGATGTGGGAGAATTATCGGTGAGGCAAGAGGTATTCGAATTTTAAACCTGGATTTTTTAGGGATGGGCAGAGAATTCTTTGGGAGGGAGGTGAAAAATAGAAATTTTTGGGGAAGGAGAAGGATATGAGGTGATAAGATCAGGGGCAAGAGTAACAGGGTGTGAGCCATTACGACAGTGTGTCATCTTCGTAGCTCATTGGGCGCTTCTCCCATGAGCTCTGAAGACAACACTGTTGATAAGAATTCTCTACCACCCTTAAAAAACCTGAGTTAAAATTCGCATACCTCTTGCCTCACTGATAATTCTCTCACATCTCTCCATCCCCACATTTCCAACCATCCATTCCATTCAGTCATACTTTAACAGCAGATAAATGTATATCACCATGCGCTAGATGCTGCTGAATAACATGATAACCAGCAAGCAAAAGCAGATTATGAAAGGAAGTTAAGCAATTCAGGCTAAAGAGAATCCCAAACAGTTCTTTTGATATGCTGCAAGTAAAAGAAAATATGTATACGGCAGAATGATTTTAATGAATGCCGATGGCAGGAAGGTAACTGAATCAGTTGAAATAGTAGAATTACTAAGTGAACACTTTGGACGAGTATATCATCCAGGTGGTGATATTGCAGGAATGAGGGAACCTTAATGTGATTGGATGGTATACCAGATTGAGTCTTACTTGAGGTTGCAAAAGAATTGTCAGTGCCCTTGACCATATTGTTTAATCTAAGTCTTAGCTCTGGATTTGTCCCAAGGGGATGGAAAGAGGGGAAAATAGTTTCATTGTATAAAGGAGGTTCTAAGATTGCTATTGCAAATTACCGACCAAACAGCATATCAGGAGTCATTGTCAAAGTATTGGAGAAGTTGGTCGGGAGAAAAATACAGGAATGGATAGATCGAAATAGGATACTGTATGGAGGGGGGGGGGAGCATGGTTTTATGAAGGATAGATCATGTTTCAGTAACTTGCTCACATTTTATAATACAGTGATGGCTGAAATGGATAAGGATAATGGGTTTACAGTGATACTGCTGGACTTTGCAAAGACCTTTGATAAGATACCACATGGAATTGTAATCAGTAAACTGCAGCACATGGGAATGGATATAGGGTTGGTGAGGTAGACAGGAGGGTGGTTGATGGAGAGATATCAGAGAGTAGTTTATTCAGGAGTAGAATCCACAAAAAGGTCTGTGACTAATGGTGTGCCGCAGGATTCTGTTCTTGGACCACTGCTATTTAATTTGTTCATTAATGATATAGGAAAGGATTTGAGAGGAGCTGTTTCAGTTATTTGCCGATGATGCAAAGTTTGGTAGAGAAAAGTGAATACACATGAAGTCAAAATTTTGCAGGATGATTTGGATGGATTGGCAGACTGGGCTAAGGAGAATGTATGTCAGTTTAATCAGCAGTAGAAAATTAATGCGGAGGAAATTTTTCAGAACATGCGTGGTGGTGGAAGAACTAGGAGCATCCATGGAAACTGAGCAAGAGTGTTAGAACTAGGTTTTTTTACTTGGAGAGTGGTGAACGAGTGAAATAAGCTGCCAGAGTCTGTTGTGGGTGCCATGACTGTGAATGAGTTCAAAGCAAAGTATGATAGATACTGTGCAAATACTGAATAGTTCTTGACATGATGTTTAGGGCCTCTCTCGATGAGTCTAAGGACTCGTTGGAGTTGACCGTAATAATAATAATTATAATCCTACAAAGGTATGTCCGAATGATTCTTCATATATATTCTTCATATATCTGTCTTTAAAACATCAGTAATGCCTTAAAAATTGAGTAAACAGAAGTCTAATGACATTATAAAAAAGGGTACTCCTAAACAAGAATAGGCTAGAAAGGTTTTAAAATTTGGGAAACAAATATGAAATGTAGAATGTAGGTGGGATAATGGCAAATAAGAATCTAAAATATAGAAGACAGCTGACATCCAGAGTAAATGTGGAAGGGAGACCGATTAGCAAAAGGTGATGAAAGAGTGGCTTTCCTAACCTGAGAGAGAGTGGCTTTCAGATGATGCAAAAAAAATGGCAGTCAAGGTGTAGATATGAGTAACATATAATATGAATACGTGGAATGTGGAAAGATTAAGGAATTGTGAGTTGCAAAGTTTGGTAAACACGTATAAATGATAGATTTGACATTAACCTTATAGAACAGGTATTATTATTATTATTTTCTTGGACATATCCATGGAGTCAAAGACTCATCATGGGTAGCCCAAACTAACCATTATTCACTTAATACCTTCTTTGACTTTTCCATTAAAAAAATAAAGCATTCACAACTGATTCCAGTAACCCATTCCACTCATTCACTACTCTTAAAGCAAAAAATCTAGTCCTCTCTCATCCTTGCTAACCACATTCTTACACAATTTCCAGACATGACTCCGTTGTTTCTCGCTTCCTGTCACATATTGAGAAATTTTTTCTATGTCAATCTATAAAATCCCTTTATCAATTTGTATCTTTCTCTTATATTCCCCTCTTTTCCATCTGTTAACTAGACTTTGCAACTATTAACTAGTACTGGCCATTAGATTAGGAGCTTTCTGAATGTCATGACTAACTTCATTTGGTTATTTTTATGGATATGTTGTGATATGTTTTATAAAGAAGTCCACGATAAACCTTCAGTTCATTCACAAGGATGCACCAGAGTCCTGTCTATCTTAGTCACTTATTTCTGGATTGAGTCTCCATAACTCAGTCGGTATAGATGAAGCCCTCTGGTCGGAAAGACCTGGTTTCAATTCCTGTCCATGACGTGAGTAACCTTAATCTGGTTTCTTTCGATTAAAAGGTGAGTTAGCTGGTCTCATACAGAGGTAGAGGATTTTTCTCCTGGAAACTCAGGTTTTTTTCTCTCTCAGAACAGGTAAACTGGCCCCATGAACACACATTGCTACAGTCAAAAAATATATACTTAATCCCTCATTAGGAGGGCTCAACCAGTCCTAAGTGACAGTTGAGGAATGGGGGGAGGACCCCACATGAATAAAAAAAAATTCTGGATCCATTACATCACATTCTCATCTCCAAGAAGCCTAGGAGATCAGATCTATACACAGTAATCAGGTTGTAGACTTATCAAAACCTCATAAAGATGAAAAATGGCCTCCTTTTCTCTGCTTATCATTTTTTTTTAACATTTAGATAATCCAATGGGCTATTTTGCAACTTTTGCAACATTCCATCTAATATTCACTTCCTTTCCACAAGTACCCCCAAATCCCTATCCTCATCAGTTTTTACTGCAGTCAAGCTCCATCAAATGTAGTACACAGCTTACAATCCTTTCATCCCAAAGTGTATAACCTGGCATTTTGTCCCATTAAACTGGTAATTATTATCTTTTGCCCATACTACCAATCTATTTAAACCTAAAATAATTTATTTAAAATGTCTAAAAATCAAAATGAATTTCATTTTACAAATGAATAAATGAATAAAGGAAGAGATAAGAAGTACATACCAAACATCTGACTGGCTAGTAAATACACCATCCACTAAAGATTCTGGAGCCATCCATCGCACTGGAAGTAGACCCTCTCCTTCTTTACGATAGTAGTCATTTTTATAAATATCCCTGGCTAAGCCAAAATCACCTATTTTCACTGTTCTTGTTGTAGAATCATGACTTGAAACTAAACAATTACGTGCTGCTAAGTCTCTGAAAATTGATAATTCAAACTTATCATTATTATAATAAATAACACCATTTTTATTAATTTTAATAAATGTGTAATATATAAGAAACATGTTTTTAATAAATACTACATATATATTTTTTCAATAAACTGTCTTTGATTAGAAACTGTGTAACAGATCACTACCAGATTAATGTGGAAGAAGTTTTTTGTATAATGTGAGGAATGGAGGAGAACAAGTAGCCAACTCTGGATGGAAGTGGTATAATGAAGGTGTGAGTGTGTGTGTGTGTGTGTGGGGGGTTATAGGTTTTGAGAGTAGGTTTTTTGCATGGCAAGAGGTGGGTGATTTGGTGAGCAATTGGAATGTGTTATTTGAAAGTGTGATGAATACAGAATGATAAATGAATTTAAGGCATACTTTAATGAGATCATCTGATGATGATAATCTGCATAAATTAATGATTATGTGCAAGTAGTACTGGCCATTAGATTAGGAGCTTTCCAAACGTCATGATTAACTTTATTTGGTTATTTTTGTAAATATGTCGTGATATGTGATATGTGTTAAAGAAGTCCACAGGAGGAATCAAGCAGTTTATATCAAAAATGGATCTGATTTTAACTAACATGGAGATAGCTATAAGTTATAAGCCAGCTATAAGCAAAAAAATGAAACACAATGTTTAGACATTTATTTTAGACATATAAGTTATAAAATGCTCTAAAACCATCTTGTAATGAATTGCAAACTCAACGATTTTTTAAGAAATGAGCAAAAATAAATAAATCGCTTAAATAAAAAATCTCTTATAATTTTTGGAAGTTCCAAATGTCTGCATGTTCTTGGATGCACAAATCCAGGCATCATTATAATGCCTTCATTTTCCTCTCTCTCTCTCATTTAATTGTTGTTCTCTCTGCCACTGGGGTAGTCATTTTGAAGGTAGTTTGTAGCATCCAAAAACCTCTACTGCTGTGCTTCCGTATCTGTGCCACTAACACTTTTATATAATCCCAATTGCTAGTAAGGTAGATTAAGAAGCTAGTCAGAAAACACAAGAATGGTGTGTTGACAGATAATGGAAAATTAATAAAGGCAACATGGAGATTCTACAGATGATTTAAATTCACTGGCAATGAAGGCAAAGGATAACAGAAAATTTGGGAATATGATGGATAGGAAATCAAAGTTCAGAGAGCATATCAAAAGTGGACAGAATAGTTCAAAAGATTAACTGAATGTTGAAGTACACAGTGGCAAGTAGAGATATGGAGATAATTAAAATTAGAAATTTTCTTTGGATCTCAGGTCCAATCTCTTCTCATATTCCAGTTTTGCTTTCCTTACCATACTAGTCGCTCTCCTGGCCTGAGTCTTATATTCTTCATGCATCTGCTCTCTACCCCTCAATTTATATCTCTTCCATAACTTATTTTTTTAACTGCAGTTCCTGTTTGATATTGTCATCCACTTCACAAAAAACTGTGTTTCTCTTCTTCACTTGCAGTATACAGCTTGCTATTGCTGCTAATAAATATTTCTTCACAAGTTCCCAAGCACTACTGATATCTAGCCCTTTCAATTCTACCCTCCATGAAACTGTCCTAAGTTGATATCTAAGACTATTATAATCACCTGCCTTATAATTCCACATATATTCCTTTCTCTCTGATACTCCTGCATGTCCATTCATCTTCCAAGTCAAAACCACATGGTCACTCTTTCCAGCTGGGGAAGAGATTCCATCTCAGTTATAATCAGCTCTTCTGATGCTATGACCAAACCCAAAACTCTTGAACTCAATGTTGAACCTTCTACTACATGTTGCCTAAGACATTTGTCCCTCAAGAATTCTAGAAATTCCATTCCATTATTGCTGCATGCAGTTTTCTCTTCCTAATTTATACTCCCTGTATAAATTACTCACTGGCTTGTAGCAATATCCCACTAAATATCCTGTCCTGCTCACCCCCTACCTCACACCATATACTTTCAAAACCATTATTGACCTCCAAATCTTCCACTCTGAGAGGACATAAGTCATCACTTATCATAAGCAGTACTCTCTGCCATTGCATTTTCCCTTCCTATCCTGTCAAAAAATGCTGTACCCTGCTACTTCAATTCCTGTTAGTACCGTATTTACTTGAACATAACTCGCCCTTGCATATAGCTCACACTCCTGATTTTACTTTATGAAAAAAGAAATTAACAAGTTTTACATATACCTTGCATGCGAAAAAAAGTTTAAACACATTCACATCAGGGTGATAGTAACTCGCTCCCCCGCAATCAACAACAAACCCTCTCCAACAGCCACTATACTGCAAATGCATGAAAAACAAGTAGCTTTACTGTATCACTGAATAAGCAACAGAGACATTTTCAGTCTGTGTAATATATTTCTCAACAAATAGTGCAATTACAGAAACGTGTAATAAAAATGATACTAACTAATGAATCCCATGTCCCCTCCCACAGAAAGTATGCTGTATAGACTCAAGCAAAACCATATGTTGCACCGGCAAACACAGTATCTAATTAAAAACTAGTGTCCAATTTTTCAATTACATGAAATAAGTGTTTGATTGCATTTGAAATTTTCGATGTCATTAAGACATATTGCAAAGGCTAACTTCTACCACTGAATAATATGCTATATAATGCGTCTATAAGTCTGCCTACCAACTCGAGGCAGAAGTGACACACAAACAAGCAGCAATAAAATTCAACCAAAGGGTTGAAACTTTGTGGGAGTTGAGTCTGCCTGCACAATGTAGAAGTGATACACAAAGGGTAATGATAAGTTCCTTCGGAATGAATTACATATTTGGTTTAATCCTTTATCCAAGTGTAAGAAAACAAAGTTTGTGCCTGAAATATTTTCAGGACTGGGGCAACTCGTGATAAAGGTGGTGTAAGATTACTTGCCTTAGTATCCCATAATGCAAAGCACGTATCCTTATGGATATGTAAAATGCTATGCATTATGGAAAGGATCAATACCTAGACCTGTTTCGACCTTTGTTGAGGTCTCGTCAATGGGAGCTAGACCCAGAGGTGGTGATACTAAGGTGGAAGTAATGCAAAAGTCATATCACCATATACCAGTTGTCTAAAATTCTCTGGATTAGATAGTTGATGGAAGTTTTTTCACTTGGCTATGTTACCAATTACATATTTGATTTAATCCTTTATCCAAGTGTAAGCAAATAAGGTGTTGACACATTTTGGTAACTGGTATATGGTGATATGCTTTTGCATTACTTCCACCTTAGTATCACCACCTCTGGGTCTAGCTCCCACTGACGAGACCTCAATAAAGGTAGAAACTGGTCTGGGTAGTGATCCCTTCCATAATGCAAATTTGTGAATTTTTTCCAAAAAAAAATGTGTGAGTTATATTCGAGTAAATACAGTATATCATCTTCCATCAACCACGTTTCAGAGATGCCAATAATCTTTGAACAGGCTGATGCTATGTATAAAGGTCTAATCAGGCCATATCTGGATTATTGTGCTAATATCTGGTCACTTGGATTTGAAGAGGATAAACTAACCTTGGAGAGGGTAGTACGGGAGTAGAATACAAAAATGATATCTGGATTTTGCATTGTTTGTTATGAGAATGGACTTGAGGGAATACCTACTACTAAGTTGGACTGAGAGAAAATGAAGGGGTGATGTGACTGAGACATGAGACATTTTAACTGTTAAGAGGTAGTTACAATATTGACAATGGAGAGGCTTTTCCTATAGTATTACATGCTAAAGGAATAAGGAAAAGAGGTCATTCCTGGAAGTTACAAAAGATGGTGAGTAGTGTCATTTTCACTTGGAGAGTGGTTGGACCATGGAATTCCTTGCCTAATATGGTGATGAACATGCAGATGGCAAACAGATTTAAGGAGTGATATAATAGAGTTTGTTATCTAAGATGGGCCTCCTAAAATGAATATTTCAATTTCATGGAGGTCCTGAAAAGTAATTTTTGCTCCCTTCCTGAAATATATTATCTTCTATATCAAGGTTGCACAATTTAAATGCTGTCATGGGCCAAATCACGTAACTGTTACATTTATGCGAGCTGAATTGTTTGAAATTTGAATTTTTAGTGAAAAATAAAATGTATACACAGTTCAATAGGTATGTTTACTGAAAATAGCATTTTAATGTGATTCATTGCATTTTTTGAATCGACAATTTTTCCGATATCCACCAGTAAATTGGAAGTTATCAATATGTCTCTCAATGTATTGGTGACTTGTTTAATTTCATGAGACAGAATGCTTGTCACAGTATGTATGTGTATATGTATGTATGTAATATACATATAACATTCATTATGACTTGAACATATGACGTGGTGATGGCAATGCGGCAACAGGAGTATCTGCATGCTAATCATAAAATATTGGATCATTTTCATACAGGTGTCACTGGTATGAGGTTGAGGAACTGACTAATCAAATTTTAGTATTTGTTTAGCACACATGCTATACTTGATTTCTGTTAAGATGCAGGAAATATAAAAAACTCTCCTCCTTAGTAAAATATTTATTTTGCTATGGAGACATCAACAATAACAATATATATGAATCTACTGATTTTTTAAATCATTTAATATCACATAAAAATTTGTTCTTCTGTTTATTCAATTTATGGTGCATTAAATCATTGTACTAGCTGCATCCAGTCCATGGGCTGTATGTTGTGCATCCCTATTCTACATTCTTCCCAAAGTCTTTCACAACTTGTTTAGCTACATTTTTCTCATATTCTCTATGGGGTCCATGCTAACTTACTTACTTACTTACCAGGAACTTTTGATAATATTTCTTCTTCTTCTTTTCTAGGACTGTGTCATTAAATTCTTGTGTCCACCACTAAGTTTTGATTCCTCGAACATGTCAATTGCTTCTCTGGCTGGTCAATGTTTTTTTTTTTCTTGAGACTTGGAATTCACTCACCTATTATAATGAACTACTGAAATGTTTCATTTAATTTGGGTTATGTCGAATAAGGATGGTCAGTAATTATGGCCAAAGGCTATGAATCCAGTATAAATATAAATTAAAGATGCCAAGATAATTATTTTCTTGATTGAATCCTTTATCCAAGTGCAAAGGATTCAATTGCATGAATTGCATGTGAAGTAACTTCGCAACTGGGCAACTCCTATCGAGGCTAATGACTTCCCATCATTTGCCTCAGTATCCCATAATGCAAAGAGCATAGCCTTACGGACATGTATAATGCTATTCAATATGGGAAGGGTCACCACCAGACCAGATTTGACCTTTATTGAATTATGTTTATGTGCAGGGATACCCCTCCAGAAACTCATGCAATTCATCTCATCAGTGAGAGCCA
Organism: Typopeltis vanoorti; assembly: GCF_054136105.1. Lineage (NCBI taxonomy): Eukaryota > Metazoa > Arthropoda > Arachnida > Uropygi > Thelyphonidae > Typopeltis > Typopeltis vanoorti. The sequence continues at coordinate 65,440,126 of NC_143567.1, read as the reverse complement.
GACCCAGAAGTGATACCACAGTTGAAGTAATGCAGAAGTCATATTTCCATATACAAGAAGCCAAAAGGTGTTATGCCTTATTACTAAAATACTGTGGATTAAAGATTGATGTTGAAAAGTTTTGCACATTATTATACTACATTAGCCTCTATATATGAGGCTAATGACTTCACATCATTTGTCTTAGTATCCCATATGTTTGCTTACACTTGGATAAAAGACTGAATCAAGTGGAAAACTTTCAAAATCTAGTATAAAGAATCTCACTGTATATAATGCCTTGGAAGGTTTTGTGGGACAAAAAAAAAACAACCAAACATCCATAATATCAATGCAATCCACTGAAGGAAATCCACTTCTGCAGATTATTCCTATAGTCATTATCATTTCGCTATCATGACCACTGACTATAGCATGGGTGAAATAATAACAATCAGGAATAAAAACTACAAAAGGCTATATTACAAAAACACACAATAATTTTTAATATGGTTAGACACAAGTAATTTTTGTTTAGTAAAAATTATCAAGCAAATGAATTTCAATGAAAGTAATGCACACAATACTCTTTTATATATCAAATTTGCACTTTTTCTGAAACAATCATATCAATTACCTATGAACAAAATGCATTTCCTCCAGATATTTACATCCTTTAGCAACATCAACACAGATTTTAAGCAGGTCTTCTATAGTTAAGAGACTGGGAGAGAACTGAAATAAAACACAATTACCATATAAAATATTGCAAAATAAATACTAGTTTTCTATTTCCTTCCTCTATTTTTTTCATTTTTATGCAATACTTAAATTATAAAATGATAATATTTTATAGGATTTATTGGAAATGGAGTGGCCTCAATATTAACCAAACTGCAAGGCTAATAAATTTATTAATTTTACAATATAATAATTAAAGTTTATTTAAAGGAAAGGTCTTACAGAATTTTGAAAATCTTATTCAAAGATTTTCAAGTACAGAATTATGGAAGAGCCAAAATCAGTATAAAAAAAAAAAAATAATAATGTGAGAAGCGAAGAACCAAAAAAATATATGGGAAAATAAAAATATATAAATTGGAAACACAGAATAACAAGAATTTTGATTCTGAAAATGAGTCTGCTGACTATATTCAGAGTGCAATAATAATAATAATAAATGCATAGAAACTAGGAACAGAAAAACTAGTATACACTGATGAGCAAGCAAACAGTTCCTCAGAAATATTTCAGAAATCATAATTACTCATCATCATCAAATTCCTGCGATGTACCCTCAAGGGGTGTACAGGATATGATAGTACTACATGAAAAATTTACATCATTACTAACTTCCTATCTACAATTTTCCTCCAAATCAGTCTGTTACTTGTCAAGACTCCAATGTTACCAGATCTTATATTTCTATTGTCTAAGGCACTTTGTACTGTATCAATCCACCTATATCTTGGTCTTCCTCTGGGTCGTTTTCCTGCCAACCTGGCAGAGAACACTTGTTTTGCTAATCTTTCCTCGCCCATTCTGTTTAAGTGACCATACCACCTAAGATTAGCTCTGCTAACGCATTCTTGGATGCTGACAATGTCAAGTTCTTTCCTAATATCCTTGTTTTTAATATGATATTGCCATTGATGCCATCTGTTCAAGCCTATAATCTTTCTCAGGACTCTCATATCTGCGGTCTCTAGTCTTTGGTCAAGTGTTTTACTTCTGACCCAGCTCTCAGATCCATAAGTTAAAACTGGTTTGAACCCCGTCTTGTATACAGCTAATTTAGTGTTCCGACTAATTTCTCTCTTATTCCATATGAATTTATTCAATTGACTTCCCACCATACCAGCTTTGCTGATTCTGTTGTCTATTTCTATATTTAATTTACCATCTTCAGTAAAAATCGTGCCTAAGTAGCTGAAATGTTTTACTTGTTCCACTGGTTCTCCATTCACAACACAGTTGACATTTTCAACAATTCTACCTATTTTCATTGTCTTTTTAATGCTGACCTTCATACCATATCTATTACAACAGTTATTCAATTTAATCAAGGAATCTTGCAAACTTGAAAATAGCGGATTTATTTAGAAGTATAACATCATCTGCAAAAAAGCAAAGAGCTGACATTAACATCTCCAATTCTGATATCATGTTTAATACCACTTTCCTTCATAATGTGATCCATATAGATAATGAATAACAGAGCAGATAATGTACATCCTTGTCTCACACCAGATTTAACATTAAACCATCTTCCTGTACTTCCTTCAATTCTAACTGCTGACTTTCAACTCAAATAAAGACTAAGTATTGCTTGATATAATCCTCCATTGACACCATATAACTGTAGCGTATTGAATAGCTTCTCTCTCTCTTGGCACCTTGTCATGTGCCTTTTCCAGAACAACAAAACTTAAATACAGATCTTTGTTATATTCCCATGCTTTCTCAACTATTTGTCGTAAAGTGAAGATCTGATCCTGACAGCCTCTATTTGGCTTGAATCCAGCTTGTTCTTCACCAAGCTTTTCTTCCACAATTCTTCTCAACAGTTTCACAAGTATGCTTGCATAGATCTTGCCAGGAACACTCAGTAGGGAAATACCTCTGTAATTCTCACATTCAGTTTTATTCCCTTTTTATATATGGGTACTATTAGAGCTCTACTCCAATCATCGGGAATTCATCCCTCTGTTCAGGCTTTCTGAACTATGCAGTGCAGCCACTGTAAGACTTTTATACCACCATACTTCAGCATTTCTGGGTCAAATATCATCTACTCCTGCTGCCTTTTCATATTTCAAGCCTTTGATGGCTTTTTCTACTTCAAGTATGGATATGTATTCCTGACTGTATGCCTGCTGAGTATTTTTTACCACTGTGCTATCACTGCTTGTTTCATTTAGCAATTTTTCAAAGTAATTACTCCATACTTCAAGGATATCTTTTTCTCCTGTTTTCATGTCACCTTTATCATCTCTAACACCTTTTACAGCACTCTTTCCTCCACTTCTAAGCTTCTTCAACTACCTCCAGAATATCTTACCACTTCTTGATATTTATTTTCTATGTTCTTACCAAAGTCCTCCCATGACTTTTGCTTAGCTAGTTTTACACAGTGTGTTGCTTTCTTACATTTATCTCTGTATTCTCTAAGAGCAAAAGCTGACTTATTTGTCAGGAACATTTGATATGCTTTCTTCTTTTCCTTCAATGCCTCTTTAACTTCCTGTGTCCACTATGGAGTTCTGATTTTTCTATCCTTGCAGACTACCTTACCACATGCCTCTCTGGCTGAATCAATCAGGGTTTTCTTCAAGGCTTGCCACTGAATCTCCAAGATTTGGTTTCTGTTCTCAAACTCTTTCATTTTTTCTTCAATAATCTTTGTGTATTTTAGTCTACAGTTCACATCTGAGAGCTGCTCAACTTTTGTTCGCTTTAAAACTTTCTTACATGTTATTCTTTTCAATATGAAATTCACTTTTATCCTACTCAAGACTAAATAGTGATCACTTCCAATTTCAAATCCTCTGTATACTCTGGTGTCCTGCACCAGGGAGAAAACATCACTATCAACAATAACATAGTCAATGAGACTTTTCTTATTCCTTGCTTCTTCTCTCCATGTGAATTTGTGCACATTTTTATGTTGGAACATGGTGTTAGTAATAACCAGTCCATGTCCTGAGCAGAAATCCAAGAGGTATTTGCCATTATTATTAGCTTTGCTCTTTTCTCCAAATATTCCCAAAATATTTTTGTATGTCTGACAATCATTTTCTACTCTGCTATTTAGATCCCCGACAAGGACCAACTTTTCCTTTTTCATTGTGTCAGTTGCTTTTTCTAAAGCATCAAAAAATTCCTCCACTTCTACCTTAATAGAACCTTCTGTGGGATCATAGGCACAAATAAGTCTCATTGTCCAATTCCCCATTCTGATATTAGCCCACATCATAATTACTGTAAGATGATAATCTTATTTATCATGTCATCCTGAAATGCTTTTATATAGAATGTAAAAAAAAAAAAAAAAAAAAAAAAAAAAAAAAAAAAAAAAAAAAAACGAGAGAATAGATATCTTTTTAAATTCTTTAAACTACTATCAAAAAAAAAAAAAAGATGTTTATATTATTCATGACACCTCCAAGGAGGACACCTACAACTCTCCATCTTCACCACTACACTGAACTTCTACTACCAATCATCTACATCAACGCCATCCACTGTCCACCGCCACAACTAGTATTATTTGTCTGTAAATTGTGTATGTTCTGAAGGGCCGATTTGTCTGTATACGGAATGAAGAGTTTCCTGAGTTTCTGGGAGAAAAAACCCTGCTACCTCCATATGAGTTCGGCTAACTCACCTCTGATTGAAAAAGTCCATATAAAGATTCCTTCTGTCACGATGAGAATTGGACTTAGGCCTTTTTTAATCCAAGGGCACAAAAAAGGCGAAGGGCGTTTTAGAAAATTAACAGATACAATCAGTATTCTACAACTGATTGAAATGAAAATGTTAGATGACGTACAAAGATCTACATAATTCATTTGTGATGATAGAAACATCTTATTTATAATAAATCATATAAGTTCAATTTAATTTATTTATTTTTATATTTTTGTCCACTAACAAAAATATAAAAATAACTATTAAGAATAATTTAAGTGATAATTTCTATGCCCAGTTTGCAATTATTGTTAAATATCATTGTTATCACTATTACAACACTGGAGTATACAGATTCCAATGTCTCATTGTCGAAGTCAATGACAGTTCATATTATATCTATCATATTTCTTGAAATAATTCACTATTGCTCAGCATTTCCTCTCTCTCTCTCTCTCTCTCTTTCTCTCACCTGGATTATTATTCTGCAAACACCTTCACGGAGTCAAGGACTCATCAAGAGAATACCTCTTTGACAAGGACTAGATGCCTTATCAAAGCCTTCCATAAGGGAAGAATAACTTCCCTGATGTGATGACCTAACCATCTTAGAATGGCCCTAAATTTTAACTCTCTTTCTACCATCACTTCAAATCTCGGCTTCATTGTCCACTTGTAGGAAAAAATAATATTAATATAATACTAATACTCTAACTTCAGTGTCTTCAATATTAAGTGTAAAACTTTGCTTGAACTGATCTTCATGCACTTTTCTAGAACCAAGATGTCAGCCTGATTGGTTCGAGAGGTTGGCATATTCACTCCCCAGCCAAAAGATTGTGGGTTCAAATCCCATCTGGAGCATGGATGTTTGTCTTTCACCTTCATACATTCATTGATACAAATATATATATATACCCTCCCAATACTGAGTGGGTCACCATGGGAGAAGTAGACCTAACCCTCCCACAATGGGATAAGTTTTCACCCAGCTGTGGGGAAGATACAGGCTTAATCATCATCATCACTGTTTAGTCCAATCTTAATAACATTAATATACAAGTTAAACAACAATGGCTCAAATTCACAACTCTGTGATACTCTGTTTGTAACTCACCTGCATACAGTACTCTCTGATACCTGTCAGTCAGCCACTTTCCTGTCCATGTCAATGGCATGATATTGTATTACAATATCATAACTAAATACAGTGAATAAAATGAAAAATAGAACAGGAGAAGACTATATAAACAGAAAATTCACTGCATTTTTGTAAAACTTTACAAAAATACAGGTGAAAAATTTAAAGAAAGACTTTCATAATTCTTTAATAAGGTTTAGATTACTAGAAGAGCAGCTAACTTTAGGGGTGGGAAGCACTTGTTATATGCTTTATTAAAAATGAAATAAGGATGACTGCAATGACTATTAGGAATTAGCCTATTAAATGCAAATTGCAAGTTATTTTATTATTATTATCTCAAGACCCCCATGGAGTCAAAGAAACACTTAGGAGGTCTTTTTGTCATACACGTAGCTTATCATACCATGCCTTAAACATACTCAAATTATCTGCAGACACCACAGGCAAGGCATTCACAACTCTGCATGCAAAAAACCTGCTTCTCATCCCCCTGCTAACACCTTCCTTATACAGCTGCCAGAGAAGTCTTCTGGTTCTTCCCTGGTCTTTCACTGTTTTCTGTAAAACTTCTCCAACACTGATCCTATAACAACCCTTTACCAACTTGTAGGTCTCTATCATATCAACCTTTCCTCATATTCAACATTCCAGAGATCAGAAACTACCTTAGTCAGCTGCCTCTGGATCTTTTTCAACCCCTAAATTTTAGATCCTTATCCACTATCACCCCAAGATCCCTTATTTCCTCCACCTTCAACAATATATCCCCACCAAGCACAAATTCTACATCCCATCTTTGTTTCCTAAATTTTAAAACCTTACATTTTGCAACATTGAACTCATATCCCCATTTCCATGCCCATTCACTCAATTGATTCAAGTCTTCTTATAAGGCCATAACATCTCTACTCTTCATAGTTCGTCCAAACTTTGCATCATCTGCAAACAACTGAATATCCCCATCCAAATCTTCCCCAATATCATTAACATACAAGTTAAACAGCAATGGCCCTAGAGCACACCACTAGTGACTTTCCTCTTTCTGGATACTGCTCCCCCATACACAACTTGGTGATATCTATCAGAGAGTCAGTCTCTGATCCAATGTACTAATCTAATATCCAACCCAATCTGCTCTAGTTTTACTATCAACTTATCATGTGGTAATCTATCAAAAGTCTTTGCAGAATCGAAGTCTACTACTGTGTATCCCCCTCCTCTGCTCAAAGGAAGCCATCATCTTATTGTAATAAGTAAGTAGATTACTAAAACATGACCTCCCTTTAACAAATCCATGCTGTCCATCAAAGATAATACCATTGTTGTCAGCCCAATTCTGGATCCTAGCTCTCACCAGCTTCTCCAACAACTTAACCAGAATACCTGACACACAGATAGGTCTATAATTTGATGCCAGAGTTCTATTACCTCCCTTATGAAGCAGCACAATCTTGCCCTCCTTCCTCTCCTTTATAACTCGACTTAGTGCAAGACTCATATTCAAAAAATATGTCAAGGCAGATATCAACTCCTCATCACATTCCTCAGAATACATGGTGATATATTATCAAGTCCGAAAACCTTATTAACATCAAATCAGATATACATAGGTATATTTTTTATTTTGTCATTTTTGGCAAAATCCAAAAATTCCATTCTATTAAAAAATGGGAACAAATTGCTAAAGCAAAATCTGCCCTTAACAAAGCTAAGTTGTTCACTATAGAGGATTAAGGTGATATTTCACTGCCTTTAGAGATGGACCAAATTAGTTTCTACAGTCATTTAAATTATCCTTCCAGAGATATCGACTGGTCTATAAGTGGTTGCTTCTGTCAAATAGCTCCGTTCTTGTATAATGGAATACCTTGCCCTCTTTCTACTCATTTGGAATTGTGTTCATGTTAAGACTCAAGTTGAATTACCAAGTCAGAGATACTGATTAATTCTTTTGCACATCCCTTCAGCATACTCAATGATATCCATCCAATTACCCTAACATGTTCAAGTCAAACAATCATAATAGTTTTAAAACTCCAGACAGAATTTTTTCAAATTTTCCTTTGCCTTACATGAAAAGGAAATCCAATAAAATATTTGCTGATGATAGCAAAAGTACTGTAACTAACCTCACTGACTGCAATTAGTATTCTTCTGCAGCCTTCCCTATCCTGTTCTGCCTATCCTCTCAGAATATATAATACCATTCACATTCTATCCCTATAACTACATTATCCTCCACCCACTAAATCTCATTGCCAATAACTTCTAGTCATTAACCAATACCAAAAATATAATAAATTTAGTTTAATCCTTTATCCAAGTGTGTGCAAACAAAGTTTGCGCCTGAAAGTATCTTCAGGACTGGGGTAAAGTGGTACAACACCGGGCAACTCCTTGCAAAGGTGGAGCAAGATACCAACACTCCTATCTCAGTATCTCCCATAATGCAAAACACATCTCCTTGCAGATATGTACAATGTTATGCATTAAGGGAAGCATCTCCTTGCAGGCCCTTCCCTTAATGCATAACATTATACATATCTGCAAGGAGATGTGTTTTGCATTATGGGAGATTCTAAGATAGGAGAGTTGGTAGCTTGCTCCACCTTTGCAAGGAGTTGCCCGGTGTTGTACCACTTTACCCCAGTCCTGAAGATACCTTCAGGCGCAAACTTTGTTTGCACACACTTGGATAAAGGATTAAACTAAATTTATTATAGTCTGACCAAGTGAAAAATAATCTTTCAAATACCAAAAATAGCTTATATGACAATATATTTGTGCACCCACACTACTCTTGTGTCCTGCAATGATTGTTGCATTCATAGATACTTGCTAGCAAGTGCTACATAAGTAAGTGAAACTAAAATAGAGAAATAAATTATAGCTTAAAGTCTTAAATTATGCTGCCTACTGGATTTGAGTAGGCATTCTTCTGTTGGGATGCCTATCTGAGAATGAGTGTTATTTAGATGAAAAGTAGTTTAATGCAACCCAATTTGTAGAGATTAGGATAGTTTATTAGGGAAGAGACAGATTTAAATAAGATGGACTTCAGCAAGAGATCTAGAAGGTATCCATTGTCTGCAAGTCATGTGGACCAAATTGGTAGCACTGGATGTTTTCATGGTGTTTTGAAATTCTAATGTTGACCGCTCTGCCTGGTTGTTTGTAATAGGATAGCTTATTACTGCAGAGTATTTGGCAGACACCAACAAATCTAACAATGGTTGGGTCTTTTGGAGAGGGGAGGAGGAAGAAGAAGAAGAAGATAAGAGATGCTACTTTTTTGTGTGGCTTAAAGGTGACCATTAACACACTCAGGCAATGCATTCCACTCGCCAACCACTCTCCATGCAAAGAACCTACTCCTCACTCCTCTGCTCACATCCTCATTATACAGTTTCCAATGATGACCTCTTGTTCTACACTTCCCTCCCATTCTATGAAAAATCTCATTTATGTCAACATAATAAGAACCCCTGACTAACTTATATGTCTCAATCATATCTCCCTTCTTCCACATAAATTCATGAGACTGTGCAATTTACATTCTCTCAATCTGTCCTCATACAACACGTTCCAAAGACCACTGCCCACCTTTGTGAATCTTCTCTGGACCCTTTCTAACATATCTTCATCACATGAAAACCTAGTTACCAAATCTGTGCACAATAATCCATGTGTGACCTGATCAAGGCCTTATATAATGGCATCATAACTTTACTTCTACATGTCAAGGTCCGCTGCATCATTGTCATTATCCGATGTGACATCGTCAGAACTTGTGCAATGACGCCAATGAATTTCAGGTACTTGTCTCCACCATCACTTCCAGATCTCTTGTATCAGTGATCAATTTAATAATAAAATGTGACACCTTTTGGCTACTGATATATGGAAATATGACTTCTGCATTACTTCAAACTTGGTATCACCTCTGGGTCTGGCTCACACTGATGAGACTCTCAAAACTGGTCTGGGTAGTGACCCTTCCCATAATGCATAGCATTATACATGTCTGAAAGGATATGTGCTTTGCATTATGGGATACTAATGCAAGGGATCTGAAGGATCTGAAGTCATTAGCCTCTATATACGAGTTGCCCTGTCATGAAAATACGTCAGGCGCAAACTTTGTTTGCTTACACTTGGATAAAGAATTAAACCAAGAATATAATTTCTTGGCATCTTTAATTTATAGTATAACCAAGTGGGAAAACTTCCAACAATTATTTGTCACCTTGTTATAGTACGTAAGTAAGTTAGTAAAACATTATCTCTCTTTAACAAACCCATGTTGATAACCACAGAGAATGCTGTTGTTATCAACCCACTTCTGCATCCTATCCTTCACCAATCTCTCTAGTACCTTCACCATAACTCCAGATATACAGCCTATAATTTGAAGCCACATCCTTATTACTACCTTTATGCAGTGGAACAATTTTACCTTCTTTCCACTCCCTTGGAACCTATGCTGTTGTAAGACTCTTATTAAACAGATATGCCAATTCCCTGATGAAACATTCCCATAAGATGCATGGTGATATGTCACCAAATCCTATCGTCTTATTGATATCAAGTTATGTATTTCCTCAAATACCTCCTGTTCGCTCACAATTAAGCCATCCTCTCCTATGTCCTCTACATTTAAGTTCCTCATGATTACACCCTAAATCAGAATGAAATACCCTTATAAATTGATCACTGAATACCTCAACAATATCTTCTGCAGCAGTTACCATTCTACCATTTTCATCCCTTAACATCATCTTACGGTGATCATTGTTCCTTCTACTTGCCACATATCTATAAAACTCTATAAGGTTTTCTTTGCTTGATTTACCAATTTCTGCTCATACTGCACTTATATTTTCCTTACTGATTCACTCTCCTGGCTTGTTCTTTATACTTTTCATGTAACTGATTATTACAACCTCCAAAGTACCTTCTTCTTCTGAATCATGCTTAAGCCCCTCAATTTATCTATGTTATAGCTCCAAGCTCTCTCCTAAGCTTGTCACAATCACTAGTCTTGTTCTTCCACATATATCCTTTCCTCACAGAAGTCTGCATATGGCTAGCCACAACCCAAGTGATCACTTCATGATCACTCTCACCAACTGTAGGCAAGTGCGAAACTCCACTCACAATTACATCCTCTGATGAAATGAGCAAATATAAAGCTCTCGATCCTTGCATGCCCTCCCTTACATGCTGCCTGAGATAGTTATCTGTGAAGAACTGGCAAAATTCATTTCTTTATTCCCAAATGCTATTTCTTCATTCCAATCTATACTGACATAATTAAAGTCAACCATAATAACTACCATTCCTTTGTTCACTAATCTGAGTCGTTTATACATTACTTCAGCACCCTCCACATTCCCTGGCCTATAGCAACACCATCTCACACCACACTGCCTCATAACCATTTCTATTTTCCTATTTCATGTCAACTTTATGTGGACATAATTCCCACATAAATTGAATGAAAGGACGCGAATGAAGGACACCACCTTCATTCATGTCCTTTCTATCTTCACAAAAAAATACTGTATCCTTCCATTTCTATTCCTGTTAAGATATCATCTTCATTGAACCATGTTTCACTTATTCCAATGATTTTGGGATGAATAAACTTAATTATAATTTGCTCTACCAGAGAAAATAAATTTTTTCCTGTTGACCAGGATTTTTATAATTCGAAACTGCTGGGAAGGATGGTGGCATAGCTGTTTGTGGATGTATTTAACTGTACATGAGATTTCTGCAGATGTAATTGCGAAGGATCCATTAGATTAACATGTAATCAAAATAACTAAGAAGGACAGATTGTTGTTATTGTATTTTTTTCTAAAGTGAACTTTGCAAGTCTGGTTGGCCAAGTGGTTAGTGTATCTGCTTTCGAACCAACAGGTTGCATGTTTGAATCCTGCCATGGGTATGGATGATTTTGATAGGTAGGAGATGAATTTACTGCCTACTATAATATCACTGTCCTGCTTATTGGAGGCTTGAAGTGGCTTAAAATGTTCTGTTTACTTTCTATTGAGTAGGATTTCTGGACTATATAAAAATAAATAAAAATACATATTAAATTAAACTTGCCAAGAAATTATATTCTTGTTTAATCCTTTATATCCAGTTGTAAGCAAACAAAGTTTGTGTATAGTATCTTCATAACTAGGCTGCTTATATATAGAGGCCAATAACTTCAAATTAATTGCCTTAGTAAAAAAATACGACACACACACACACACACACACACACACACACACACACACACACACACACAAATTAATCTAAAAAATATAATGTGGGTGGAATTCACATAAAAAATAAATAAATAAAAGAATTTTATCCATGGATGCTGATTGTTCAAATAGGACATAAAGGTGTTCAGTGTGTCCAATGCATGCAGTTGATGCTTTGGATGTGAGAAGTATGGTAAAAACTTTGCCTACACAGCATAATTAAATGATAGGTCTATGTAGGAGAGAATTGAAGCTTGTTATTCAAATGACTTCATAAAGTAATTGGCTGAGAAGAAATAAAGAAAAAGAGTTCAAGTCTGTATATCTTCTGTTCAAAACACTTGCAAATGGAAGAGTCCATAAGTTAGTGGGAACGTCATATCCTTGAATCAAAAGAAATAATCCTCGACTCTTCCCACATGAACAGCAATCTCAGTTACAGTTTGCCAGACTCTCATAGCTCTGCTATTCAATATTGGTGAACACAAGAAGTCATATTCGCATGTGCATAATACTAGAACTGTAGCTCGGACTCCAATTCAAACATAACTACAGTTTTTTAATGCTCTGTTGTTGTAGAAGTGCAATGTTTTTACTTCCTTTTATTTACTTTTATGTTATCACACCTGACAAAGTCGGCATCCCGACAAACTAGTTGTGTGGATATATTAAATTTACTTGTTTCCTTATAATCTCGGAGTTCAGTCATTAGATAATAGTTAACATGTCTAGAAACTGAGTCAATCTGCTTGCTAATAACGATATTCCTTATGACTTATGTGTTCGTCGAACATGTTGTTTATTATTTTAACGGTATAATAGAACACAGAAACTAAGTAAATAATTAATTTATTAACTTGATGCTGATATTTCGCTGGTATTATAACCAGCATCTTCAGAGCACAAAAACACTTTGTCACAATACGCGAGACTAAAACAACATGGTGTACATTAACAAAATTGTAGCAGCAACACAAAGACTAGAGTCCTGATTTTGGCGCCCTCTATCTGAAAAAAATGGAGGGCGCCAAAATCAGGACTCTAGTCTTTGTGTTGCTGCTACAATTTTGTTAATGTACACCATGTTGTTTTAGTCTCGCGTATTGTGACAAAGTGTTTTTGTGCTCTGAAGATGCTGGTTATAATACCAGCGAAATATCAGCATCAAGTTAATAAATTAATTATTTACTTAGTTTCTGTGTTCTATTATACCGTTAAAATAATAAACAACATGTTCGACGAACACATAAGTCTGTCCACACGTTTAAGGATTCTTCACGGAGACGATATTCCTTATGAGGACAACCAGCATCTTATAAAAGTTTATCAGAAGACCATCAAGAATATTGGACTTTTCATCAACAGGCTGATTTTCTTAAAACAATGTAAGTTCTATTCCATTATTTCTAATTTCCTTCAATTGAAAGAAATCATAACAACAGAAAGGGTGCATAGAAGTTACCGGAAAGCAAAACTAGAACTCTTATCAGAAAGAATTGTTGATATGAAAAGCAGTTTAGCTTCTCTTTTTACAAAGAAATCCACTTTAGAAAGTAGTTTAGAGGTATCCTTAGACAATGTGTCATGGAACAACATTAAAGAAATAAGCACATGTTTTGCTTTGAGAACACAAAATATCAATAAATCTAAACTTTTAATAAGTTCAATTCTCTCAATCACGCACAGGAACGATCCTCCTCTACTAATAATTCTCACGTGCTCAAAAAAGTAGTTGTCAATAAATTTTCCCATATCCTCACCACTGCAGAAGAAAATATCCTTTCAAAAGGCCTCAATTTTGTCCTCTCTCTCCAAAATCAATTCCTAGAGAATTTTTTCTCACTAAAATAGAAAAGCTGCTTCTCTACTACCAACTGAAGATGCTAATTTACTTCACATGGAAGCCATCTTCGCAATCAACAACACAAAACCCCCTACAGACAACATTTCCCCTGGTGAAAGATTGGCCATTAAACAATTGAGGAAGAACAAAGATATTATCATCCTTCCAGCTGACAAAAGAAATGCAACTGACTACTGCAATAAAACCTTGGATTTAATAGAGTCAGATACTTACTCTCAACTTGAGAGAGACCCTACAAGAGAGATGCATGATCAGACCAACAATCTTCTTAAAACGGCCACGGAACTACCAAGAAATATCTGCCTATCTCTACGATCTCTTCATCCGCTTATTCCCAGATTATACAGCCTTCCAAAGATACATAAAGAAAGTACTCCTTTAAGGTCCATAGTTGAAAGTATCAACTCCCCTACATGTACGTTGTCAAAATATCTCACTGCCTCCTTGAAAGGCCTTTGTATAAAGGCAAAGAACTTTTGAGACCACCCTCGTACATCAAGAAAAGTAATGAGGCATATGCAAAAGAAGATTAAACTTCTGTACAATAATTGAAAAGATGAGTATGAGCAAATAGAAAGACCCTATAAGGATGGATATCTGAAAGTTATTGAGGGGAGTGAATGACAACAGCATATTAAGAAAGGTTGTCAGTGTGGTGCAAAGGTATGACAATGATGAAATGAGGTGTCAGAGCTGTGTGAAGAGAAAAAAGATGTAGTCCATCATGTGGAATGCATTCAATGGGAGAATGGAAATGTATAAATGGATGGATTGCATTTAAATGAATTTAGCAGTCACTGGAGAGACTTTTGGTAAAAGGGAGAGTAATGAGTGATGTAAAGAAGAGATCAGAGAAAGTAAGAGGTGATGTGATACTCAGAAGAGTGGAACAGGTGAGAATGGAAGTGCTTGCAAATGGAGAGAGGAGTAAGTGATGAGATGAGGATGAGTGAATAGGAAAGCAAGATGGACAAGAAAATGGGAGGAGTCAGGGCAGAAAAGAGGCACAGCATGAGGATACTGGGTGGTGGAAGCAAAAAAAAATGTGTATACGGCAAAATCTGCATAGGAATGGGATGGTCTGGGATGAAAGTGAAGTAGTAGAGTCTGTGGACATATATGGGATAAGTGGTGATAAACGTGAATGGGCACGTACAAAAAATTTACAGCTGAGAAGTGACTTGGAAAGTCTGGTTATACACCTTAAAATGAATTGCTATATTTATTTAAAATGCTAGGAGCATCAGAAATATGGGTGATTAAATTGTTTCAGTGATTAAGTTTTTTTATAGGAATTATAGGAAAAATATTACAGGAATGATGATGAAGACATTGACATCTAGAAGTAAAGAGGTCACAGATCCACTATATAATGCCTCAATTAGGCCAAAAATGAATTACTGTGCACAGATTTAGTAAGCTGGTTTCTATGGGGGTGAGGTGTTATTAGAACAGAGAGAGGGAGATAAAGGTGGAACAAGAAATCATCCATGGAAATTATATAAAGGGATGTGAGCAAGTGGTGAGAAGCAGGTTCTTTACACAGAGAAGGTATGGTAGGCAAAATGCAAGCTAGCTTTCTCTCTTTACAGGAAACAATTTATCATTTGCGAATATTTCAGACAACTTCTCCGCAACATCATATCCAGAAATGTGATATCATAAGAACCTTATGGACATGTCACGTGCAATATTTAGTAACAACGGCACTCAGGAAGAAGAAATGGATTACATCAGTGAAACAGGAACTGTATGTAAGAGACCATTTGAATTAGGAAGGATGAAGGCATCTGGAGATATTGCTGCTCTCTGAACGAGTCGATATGTCAATGCAGGGAAACTAGAATTATCAGGGTGGATGGTAGCAGGGGTGGCCTCTTGTGGGAATAGGTGCTTGGGAGAAGGGGAAATACATTGGGTAATGCTGAGTCCAGGGAGTCTGAGAGGATAAGGATAGGTAGAGAAACAGTGACATTTTTATGCTTTATACTAATATCAGGAGTATCCGGAATAAAGAAGATGAACTGGTGGTGCTGATAGCATCAGCCTGGCAAAAGATGATCGGGATCTCTGAGATATGGTTGATGGAATATGTTATAATAACATGAATAGAATAGAAGTAGCAGGGTACAGCATTTTTTGAAAGGATAGTTTTGGAAGAGATATAAGAGGGTGGAGAGCAGATGCATAAAGAATATAAGACTCAGGCCAGAAGAGTGACTAGTATGGTAAGGAAGGCAAAACTGTAATATGAGAAGAGATTGGCCCTAAGATCCAAAGAAAATCCTAATGAAATTTTTAGCTATGTGGTCAGTAGGAGGAGAAATGATTGTGGAAGAATGACATTCTTGGATAAAAATGGGAATAGAGTGACTGATGCAATAGGCATAGTGGAGTTGTGAACACTTTATTAGAATATTTCATCCTGAAGAATTAGGTTTTAATACTAGATGGATAGGACAGGTTCGGGGTTTAGAGGTGCAAGAAAAGAGTGTTTCAAATACTGAGTACTCTGGGTGTCAATAAAGCTGTGGGACTGGATGAAATTTTTCCATGGGTTTTGAGAGAATGTGCTCCATTAACCTGGCTTTTCAATGAAAGTCTTGCTATGGGAAAGGTACTCAAGGAATGGAAGGAATTTAAATAGTGTCATTGTATAAGGGCGGTAGCAGGCTGGAAGTGTCAAATTATAGACCAGTTTGTGTTTCATCAGTGGAGAAATTAGTGAAAGACCATATACAGTGTTCAGCAGACGAGGGTAATGTCATCTGTGAGAGTCAACATGAATTTGTTAATTGGTGTTCTTGCTTTAGTAATATGATTGCCTTTTATAATCAAGTGACGAAAACGATTCATGAGGGAAAGGCATATTCTGCCATTTTTTGGATTTTACAAAGCCATTTGACAGGGTACCACAAGATAGGCTGATATTTGAGTTGCAGCACATGGTTTAGATGTCAAGCTAGTGAACTGGATTTCGGATTGGCTATCTGATAAGCATCAGAGAGTTGTGTATTGTTGGACAATATCAAGGAGGCAGAAGATTACAAGTGGGATCCCGCAGGGCTCAATATTGGGACCTGTATTGTTTAACCTTTATATCAATGGATTCTTGAGTTATATTCAGTTGTTTGCAGATGATGTGAAGCTGGGAAGGGTTATTAGTAATAGTGCAGATGCAGCAGTCCTGCAAGAGGATTTGAATAAACTAGTCAGATGGGCAAATGAATGGGGGTTTCGGTTTAATGCAGCAAAGTATAAGGTCTTGAGGTTTGGGGCACATCGATGGGAGGCAGCCTACTCTGTTGGAAGAACTGTACTGGAAAAAGTAGGGAAACAAGAGATCTGGGGATGATGATTGATAGAAACCTGAAATTCAGAGAACATATTGCAAAGATGGTGAATGTAACCCAGAGGATGGCTGCAATACTGAGAAGGACGTTGACCTGCCGAGATAAAAGTGTTGTCATTCCATTGTATAAAGTTCAGACCATACTTGGACTATTGTTCTCAAATTTGGTCCCCAGGATTTGAAGGGGATAAATTAACTGTGGAAAGGGTTCAGAGGCAGATAATTTATGAGGATTAACTGAGGAAATGTGGGCTGCAGAATTTGGTAGATAGAAGAAGGAGAGGTGATATGATTGAGAATTTTAAACTGTTGGGAGATAGTTACAGGGTTGACACTGGGGAGTTCTTTTGCTTGGTGGAACAGTGGGAATGAGTGAGGACAAGGGGCCATCCCTGGAAGTTGCAAAAGGAAGCTGTGAGCAAGAGGGTGAGGAGTGGTTTCTTTCATAGAGGATGGCTGAACCGTGTAATGCCTTGCCTGATAGAGTGGTGAGAGCATGAACAGTCAATGAGTTCAAGGAGTGGTATGATAGACTTTGTGTTTGCTAGGAGGGACCTCCCACAATGAGTCTTTTGATTCCATGGAGGCCTGAATCATAATCATAATAATAATAATAATAAGTGCTTCTTAAGAATGGCTATAATTAAAAACTATCAACAGCATTTTACATCCAAAACCACCAAATGTCTCAGCACACATGCAAGAAAACACAAACCATAAAGGTGTAGTAAACTTTAACATACATTAAAAACATTACTGATAAAACAGTTTGTATAATGAAATGGTATGATCTCAAAGTTGCCTTCACATCTATGAAAAAATCTCCATGATGCTTAGTCACTCAAATAACATTAACCTTTTAAGAAATCTGGTGTTTATAAAATATTATATGATATCTATTAAGTAAGACAAAAAAGAGACCTTTGGTTTGCATGAAAGAACATATCACCATATCAAAGATGTAGAGAAAAAGCAAGCTCATAAATCAGGTCTGGTTTTTCATACTAGTAAAGAAAAACATCTGGTGATTTGGGAATTGACAAAAATTATGTATATTGAATTTAAAGAGCTATATTTGCAAGTTTAAAGACACCTGTGAAATAGAACAATATCCAACATATAATAAAAATCAATGTCTTATCTTAAATCAAGGACCTCAGAAACAGTGAAGCATGTGCATGACATCTCAACATGATATGTATTATCAGTTTAACAGCAATCTTATCAGCAGTGTATGTATTAAAAATCATTCTAGTGCTTTATGTTTTCAAATTAAAAGTGTATTTATTCCAGATGAAGTATGTCATAGTTCATACAAAACTAGCATAATAATTAAATACATTTTTTATTATTGTAATTACATCAGAATTATTACTACAGATACGTATTTAATTTAGAATATGGATTATCCACCTTATTTCTGTCTAATTGATAATTATCAGTTGACCGGTTCACAGATTAATTTTCAAAACATATTTTACCTTTAATTTTAAATCATGTTCATTCTATAAGAATGTAATAAATGTAATACAAAGATAATTAATGATGTTAACATTTTATAATGAAAATTTTTTTTAAATAAAAATTCCACACTCACTATCATTGGTCTATTATTCCTCAGGAAAGAAAGCAAATCTCCACCTTCCATTAATTCTAATATAATGAAGTTTGGATTATTATTTAGACAAATTCCCAGGAACTGCAGGATGTGATCATGTTTAAAGTTACTATAATAGAGATATATCTCTGTTAGTAATGCACATAAATTCACTCACATTGTTTTTCTGAGAAATTAATTTCATTTTCATACATTTATATTTTTTGTATGAATAATGGTAGATGATAGACAAATGAAATTCAACTGAGATATAGTTGCCATTTAAATTTTTTCAACATAAGGCAATTACAAATGAATTATACACCAAAAAAAGTAGTACACATGTCAAATTATAAAATAATGCTTTAATGTTAAGACAGAAATCATTGGTCAAAAATATATCACCAGGGGTCATATTCAGAATATGAATTTATTATTCTACTTCTTAACAAAGAATTGAACTAATGTAGTTTGGTAGATATTCTGATTCTTTTTTTCATACAACTAATGGTATGGCCCTATTGCCTCTTCTACTACTTCTGAAAATTTTACTGCTTCTCTCTCTCTTCATCAGGGTCAGTCTCTAAGCATTGTGGCTTAAAAACTTTGATTGCATGAAAAATATTTTCAAATTGTTTCTGTGAAATCTCTTTGGGCTTGTCAGTGATTAAATGTTCTTCATATTCTTCAGCAGCTTATTATTATTATTATTATTACCTGTGTTATTATTATCTTTGTGCTGTGCATCTAAATTTAGCAGATCGGAATCACTCAATTTCTCAGAATGAGATTTAATTAACTCACTCAATTTATCAGAATGAGATTTAATTAACTTAGATTCATTTGAAAAGCCTATAAAATCATTTGCATAATATGGAAGAATGTGCTTCCAGCTTGCATATTGCTAGCAGTAATTTCATGCGACTTTGTGACTTTATAATCAGGCTGAGATATCTCTGATTTGGCCAGAAAAGTCTTGGAAGGCATTTGTTTCCAAAAAAGGCCAGTTTCATCAACATGAAATATTTGTTGGTCAAAATAGTCCCCTTCTTCCACAATTTTCTTCAAAATCTCTGGATAATTTGCAGCCATCTCCTTATCTGCAAATTAATTATACATTACGTAGAATATTTCTTTTTTTGAAATGCTCAAACCAACCAGCACTAGCATGGAATTCTTCTTCTCCATCATTGATATCCCTTTCTTTCAAGGTTGCAAAGAGCCTTAATGCTTTTGATTTAATAAGGTCAGTGCTTAGCAGGGTCCGTTTTTGATTACAATATTCGATCTATGTAGAAAGAAATTTCTCTAATTCAATCTTTATAATACTTTGATTTTGAGTGCATGCATAATGAACTAGAAGCAGCCTTACCTTTCTCTTTGTATTCAACAGCTTTGCTTAAAATTGCTCTTATAATTGATTCACCCATTTTGGTGTTCTTGTAATATCTTTGCTCTGGACTCACCTTGTTCATTTTTTTCTTTATTATTTCAAGTTTTTCTTCCAATGAGATTACTGTTCAAATCATTTTCACACTTCCACTTTTTTGCTAACTAATTCTTTTACTCATGATGAAAGGTTGGGAAAATACTTTAAAAGAATCGCAGGTCTGGTTGGCCAAGTGGTTAGCGTATCCACTCTCCAGCCAAAAGGCTGCGGGTTCAAATCCCAACGTAGGTGTGGATGTTTGTAATTGTCTGTGAAAATACTGGTGTTGGTAGTGGATGGTAGATGGCGTTGGTGTAGTTGCAGTTAGTTGTAGTTGGTGGATTGAGTGATGGACAGATTTGTAAAGAGGGCATATGATAAATATTATATGCCCATATCATTATAATAATAATAATAAAGTAAGGAAAACAATTGCAAAGGAGGCATGAGATGTGATCTTCAAAATGCTATGTAATTAGCAGAGGACATAAATTATGGTGGTAAATTTGGAACATAGTGTACATGGAAATAGTGTAGTATGCCATTAAAAAATAATTTTGTAAAATGCTTTAAATTGG
Source organism: Typopeltis vanoorti (assembly GCF_054136105.1). Lineage (NCBI taxonomy): Eukaryota > Metazoa > Arthropoda > Arachnida > Uropygi > Thelyphonidae > Typopeltis > Typopeltis vanoorti. The sequence continues at coordinate 65,419,510 of NC_143567.1, read as the reverse complement.
TAACTAAATTATTTCCTTCCGGTGAGTGATTTTTTTAAAAAAATCACTCACTAGGAGGAAAAATGTATGGATAGAAAATTTTTAAAATCTGAACATTTATTTTTAAGATGTATATAGGCGCACTAATCAAATTTGGATATTGAAAAAAAATGATGCACTAATCAGAGGCATATTCATCGAGGGATTGCTGTACTTGAAAAGGTAAACCAATTTACATATCTTGGACAGTCTCATTACTCATAGCCTCAACAACACAGAAACAGTAAAATACAGGCTTAACAAATAATGGTGTAATATGAATAAATTAAACAAAATATGAAAAAATAACAGCATTTCAAATAGTCTTAAACTTAAACTCGATAAAACCATTATTATACCTATAGCAACATATGGAGCCAAGACATGGAAATTCAACCAGAAAGAAATACAGAAAATCAGAGCATTAGAAATGAAATGCTTAAGAAAATAAATGACTCATTGGTCAGACCACAAATGGGCAAGTCAAACATGGATTTTTGGTATTATATCATCTCTAAAGATATCATAGATATAATCCTTAAACTGCAATTAAGATGTTCATATCATACCAAGAAATTATATACTTGGTTTTAATCCTTTACCCAAGGAAGCAAAACAATGTTTTGTGCATGAAATATATTGACGTCTGAGCTACTTGTATATTGTTGTTATTATTATTATTATTATTATTATTCAGGCCTCCATGGAGTCAAAAGACTCATCGTGGGAGGTCCTTCCTAAGAACAAAGTCTGTCAAGACTCAACGAGGGAAGGTCCCTCCTAAGAAACACAAAGTCTATCATACCACTCCTTAAACTCATTGACTATTCTCGCTCTCACCACTCCATCAGGCAATGTATTCCACGGTTCAACCACCCTCCATGCAAAGAAACCACTCCTCACCCTCTTGCTCACAGTTTCCTTTTGTAACTTCCAGGGATGGCCTCTTGTCATCACTCCTTCCCGCTGTTCAACCAAGCGAAAGAACTCCCCAGTGTCAAACCTGTAACCACCTCTCAAGAGTTTAAAAGTCTCAATCATATCACCTCTCCTTCTTCTATCCACCAAACTCTGCAGTCCACATTCCCTCAGCCGATCCTCATAACCAAAATTGTACAGTCCTGAAACCATCTTTGTCATCCGTCTTTGTATCCTTTCCACAGTTAATTTATCCCCTTCAAATCCTGGGGACCAAATCTGAGAACAACAGTCTAAGTGTGGTCTGATCAGAGACTTATACAACGGAATGATAACCCTTTTATCTCTACAGGTCAGTGTCCTTCTCATAATTGCAGCAATCTTCTGTGTTACCTTCACCACCTTTGCAATATGTCCCCTAAATTTCAGGTTTCTATCAATCATCAGAGGCTAATGACTTCACATCACTTGCCTTAGTATGTATCTCATAATGCAAAGCAACCCCCCCTCCCTTTTGGATGTGTACAATGCTATGCATAATGGGAAGGTCACTACCCAGACCAGTTTTGACCTTTATATCTCATCAATGGGAGACAGACCAGGGAGAGATATACCAAGATTGAAGTAATGCAGAAGTCATATATATATATATATATATATCTCATATACAAGTAGCCAAAAGGTGCTAGACTTTATTAATAAAAATCTCTGGATGAGAGAAATTTGCTGAAAGTTTTTTAACCTTGGTTCTATTATACATTAAAGATCCAACTGATTCAACTGGCAATACTGTCTGCTTGGACAGTCACAATAAAGTCCATATAATAATATATCAATCCAGTTAAGAACATCAAGCATCTATACATACACAGTGTTCTGACAAATATTTCTAAGACGCTGTGTATTTCACGTCATCTACTCAACAGTAGCGAATGGCAATCATCAAGACCGGTAAGCAGAATTTTGGGAATTCATGTTGATAGTATGGAAAAGATGACAGAATGTGGATAAGATTCAGTGATAAAATAATGCAAAAACAAACTGTATGGTGAACATTTGAAGTATTCTTCTAGAGAATACTTCAAATGTTCACCAGTACTTTGTATAAACTTTTTGGGTGTCTTACCAAACACTAATTACTATCGGTCATGAAAGAATGACTGATACTATCATTGAAAGAATGATGCAGTTTGCTCACTGCATCATTCTTTCATGACTGTCTTTATTCTAAAACAAACTGCAATTATTAGTAAGAAAGAAAAAAAAACTATAAAAGTCTTACCTCATTAATTTTGCCTCTTTCAAAAATTCAGCTTTTTCTTGTCCTGTTGCACCTTTTCTTAGGGTCTAAAACATACAAAAAATATGTTAGCAATGTTTCTTAAAAACAACAATACTACTTAAATATCTTATGATAAAATTAGATACCTTAATAGCTACTCGTGCTGGTGGGGTACCTTCTCCATATAAATCATGGGCAATTCCTTCAAAAACTTCCCCAAAAGCACCACTCCCTAGGAATTTAGTGAGGATGATCTGCTCTCGGTGAATGTGAGGAAGTGATGACAGTTCTTCATCAGTTGGGAGATCACTATTTGTGAAATAATGTTTACAATTTAAAATTTGGTAGTAAAAGTAATAAAAGTTAGCAATATATGATTGATATGAAGATATGCTAAACATTAGAACTATTACTCACATTTATTATATTGACTTAGTAGGCTGTGAGTCAATTGTATGTTTCTTTTTCTTCTTCATAGAATATGAAAAGAAATATGATATATTTTTGTAATGTTATGTGGTGGCAGAAAATTGATTCCTTATTGTGTCTTTTGCACAAGTCGTGTCTTCTGGGTGCATGGAGATCGATAGATGATGATGAAAATAATAGAAGTTTGGAAAGAGCAACATACTAGAAATCATTTGAAAATTTTGAATGATATAATCACGTAATCACAAGAAAGATATTTATTTAACCAAATATTTCACAAAAACTGACCACAGCATCCTTTGGTCCAAGACGCGCCTCTTACATAGATCCCGTTACAGGTTCGAACGTTTGTTCAAGGAAAGCGTGGAAGCCTTGCTCCATCATCCCAACCTGAATCGTAATGACTGCATATCTATATCAAAAATCTGGGAAAGCCTAATCAAGATTACTCATTAATTTTTTTTTTTTTTTTTTTTTTTTTTTTAATAACAAATTCAATCATGTTTCTACTTCAAAATATTTCGTTTCATACTTAGTGATATAACATCACGCGGCATGTTCTAATTTCAACGATCTATTGTTAGTATTCTAGCTTGTATATTTTTTAAACTGTTCTTGTAATACCACCGACGATGGTCTGCTATTTCCAGACCGAAATATTTGGTTAAATAAATATCTTTCTTGTGATTACGTGATTATATCATTCAGTCTTATGTCGCAAGTATCCTTAAAACAACAAATTTGAAAATTTTATTTGTGAGTATTGTTATTCTTAAAAAATGGTTAAACTGCAATGCAATTCTGATAACTTTTTATAGTTGACTCTCACTGCAGAGAGTTCATATGGACTACAGGACTAGTTTGTTGCAGTGAACCGTTTGCTATAGCAGTTATCTAATGCAGCATGTGATGAAGAATCAGAGTTCAAGAGTGCTGGTTCTAGTGATAGTAGAGAATTTGTGCATAATGTCTAATGGTTTCTAAATGAGGAGAGTGACCATACAGTCTTCATCTAGAAGGTAGCCAAATGTGGAATTTTCAGTTAAGGAGTACATGTGAAACTACAAAGCAGTTGATTATGACAAGTTCAGGAGACAGATTGAAGCAGTACCATACCATGATATCTAGAAAGAAAATATATTAGCAGTATGTGGGAGATGATCAAGAAGTATTTGAAAGAAGCTGCATTAGTACCTTTGATATTAGGAGGATCAATCAGGTTAGATGGCTGAGGGGCATCATTAAGTAGGAGTTGCACCCAGTAAGCTCACAAGCAACACAAAGAAGTGAAGACAAGAAGTGACCAAAGAAACTAGCAGTTTTTCTGACCAAGATGTTTAAGTCTCAGCTCTGATCAATTCCCAAGAAGATTGGGAAAAGGACAAAATAATTCTGTTGCATAAAGGAAGCTCCAAGAGATAGTAAATTAGAGACCAATCCATATCTCAGGAGTAGTAGTAGTTATGGTATTGGAAAAGTTAGTCAAAATCACGAATGGGTAGAAAGGAATACAACACTCTATAGGGGAACAGCATGATTTAGTAAACAGGCATTGCATTAGTTTACTCACTTAATACAAGAACAGCTGAGTTGAATAAAAGAAATGACTACACTATAATACTACTACTACTGGCCTCTGCAAAGGCATTTGGCAGAATATCACATGGAACTCTTCAACCAAAACTAGAGCATATCAGTATAGATATGAAGCTGGAGATATACAAGAAAAGAAGGTGACTCATGGATAGACATCATAGAGTAGTATAGGAAAGCTGAATTCAGAAGAAGGTAGGGGATTAGAGAGTGTCTCACTGGGCTTTGTACTTGGGCTGATGCTAATTAATTTGTACATAAATAAAATATATAATTAAAAAAGAATTATCCAATTGTTTGCTGATTAACTATTGCTCTTTCCAAAAATGGAAAGAGCAATAATTAATAAAGTTGATACAGAGATGCTGCAGGGTGATTTATAGAATCAGTATGACAAAGGATAATGGTTAACAGCTTAATGTTGTAAAGTGCAAGGTTATGTGCTTTCAGAAGAAAAGATTACAAGCTTGTAACAGATTGGTGGAAATGGACTGCAGGAAATTGAAGGATTGGGATTTGGGATGAATATAGACAAGTTGACCTTTAGAGAAAATATTGCAAAATTGGCCAAAATATCCCATCAAATTACTTAGTTATTATTTTTATTATTAATATCTACTTCTATGGCATCAAAAGACATTGCAGGAGGTCCATACTCTCTCTCTCATGCAAAAAGATCATTGAACCATGTCTTAAATCCATTCACAGTTTTTGCACTCCCCACACTCTCATGCAATGCATTTCATTCACCAATCATTCTCAATGCGAAGAGTTTGTTTTTCACTTCCCTGCTCACACCATCCTTATACACTTCCAAGGATGGCCTCTTGTTCTACCCATGTCTACCTCTACTCTATAAAAATGCCCACATTAATCTGGTAAGAGCCCCCCCCCCCCTCACCAACTTATATGTCTCAATCATATCCCCTCTACTTCTTCTATTTGCAAAGTTCTGTAATTTGTATTCCCTTAATCTCTCCTCATATCTGATATTCTGTAGACCTGACACTAACTTGGTAAGCTTTCTCTGGACTCTCTCCAGTATATCCCCTTGAAAACCAGACAACCAAATCTGCACACAGTAATACATATGTGGCTTGATCAAAGCATTATACAAGGGGAAATATAAACTCTTGACTTCTGCATGTCAAAGTCCTCCTAATTATTGCCATAATCCATTGTGATGTTCTTACAATTTTAGCAATGCAACCCTTAATCTTCAAGTGCCTAATCACCACTCCCAGATCTTTCATATCTTCCACATCCTTCAAAATTTCTCCATTAACTATATACTCTGCATCTCAACTTCGCTTACAAATTTCAAGAACTTGCACTTTCAACATTAACCTCTAAAACGACCACACAGATAACATAAATAAAAAATATAAGCTTCATATCCGTGCTATTTCAATTGTATCCAAATATTATATTAACTTTATGAACACTTTGTGTATTTGTGTCAATTTGTGTATATATGAACACTTGTGGGAAAGGCAGTGAGACAAATGATTTTGAGAGCATATGGTGTGAGGTATAGGTGGGCAAGACAGGATATTTAGTGCGGTGTTGCTACAGACTCAGGAGCACAGAGGATGGGGACCAGGAGATGTTTAGAGAGTTAAGTTTGGCAAGTGCAAGGAGAATGATTGTTATGGGAGATTTTAACTACAGTAGTATAAATTGGAGAGAGGAAGATGCATGTAGCAATAGGGGAATGGAATTTCTAGAATTCTTGAGGGACAAATGTCTTAGACAACATGTAACAGAGGGAACAAGAGGTTCAAGAGTTTTGGATTTGGTTATAGCATCAGAAGAGTTGATAATAACTGAGATGACATCTTTCCCACCAGTTGGAGAGAGTGACCATATGGTTTTGACTTGGAAAATGAATAGACATGCAGGAGTATCAAAGAGATGGGAACTTATATGGAATTATAAAGCAGGTGATTATAATAGTCTTAGACGTCAACTTCAGGAAGTTTCATGGAGGGAGGAATTGGAAGGCCGGGATATCATTAGTGCATGGAAAATTGTGAAAGAATATTTGTTAGCAACAATGGTAAGTTGTATACCACGAGTGAAGAAGAGGACACAATTTGGAGTAAAGTGGATGACAAACAATATTAAACAGGAATTGCATGCGAAAAAAAGGCTATGGAAGAGATATAAGGAGACAGGTGAAGAGAAGATGCATGAAGAATATAAGACACAGGCCATGACTAGTGTGATAAAGAAAGCAAAACTGGAATATGAAAGGAGATTGGCCCTAAGATCCAAAGAAAATCCTAGGGAATTTTTTAGCTATGTGGCCAGTAAGAGTAGAAATGACTGTGGAAGAATGATATTGTGGGATAAAAATGGGAATAGAGTGACTGATGCAGAGGAAATAGTGGAATTGTTCAATGAACACTTTATTGGAGTATTTCATCCTAGAGGAGTCAGTTTTAATGCTAGAGGGATAGGGCAGGTTCGAGGTTTAGAGGTACAGGAGGAGAGTGTGTTTCAGATACTGAGTACTCTGGATGTCAGTAAAGCTTTGAGACTGGATGGTATTTTACCACAGGTTTTGAAAGAATGTGCTAGGGAACTGACAGTGCCTTTTCAATTAAAGTCTGGCTGTAGGAAAGATGCCCAGGGAATGGAAGGAAGGTAAAATAGTGCCACTGCATAAGAGTGGTAACAGACTGGAAGTGTCTAATTATAGGCCAGTTTGTGTGTCATCAGTAGTTGTTAAGATCTTGGAGAAAGTAGTGAGGGACCGCATACAGCATTGGGCAGATGAGGGTAATGTTATCTGTGAGAGTCAACATGGATTTGTGAAAGGACGCTCTTGTTTTAGCAATATGCTAGCCTTTTATAATAAAGTTACAAGAACATTAGATGAGGGAAAGGCATATACTGCAATTTTCTTAGACTTAGCGAAGGCATTTGACAGAGTACCACATGATAAGCTGATATTTAAGTTTCAGCACATGAGTCTGGATGTCAGATTGGTCAACTGGATTCAGGATTGGCTGTCTGACAGGTATCAGAGAGTTGTGTATGGTGGAGTAGTTTCAAAGAGGCAGAGGGTTACAAGCAGGGTCCCACAGGACTCAGTACTAGGACCTATATTGTTTAACCTTTATATCAATGACATTGCCAGTGGATTGCAAGGGGATATTCAGTTGTTTGCAGATGATGCGAATCTGGAAAGGATTATTAGTAATAGTGAAGATGTAGTACCCCTGCAAGAGGATTTGAATAAGCTATATAGATGGGCAAATGAATGGGGGCAGTCAGTTTAATGCAGCAAAATGGAAGGTCTTGAGGTTTGGGACGCATTGATGGGACGCTGCATACTCTATGGGAGTAGTTAAACTGGAGGAAGTAGGGGAGACGAGAGATCTGGGGTTGATGATTGATAGAAACCTGAAATTTAGGGGACATATTGCAAAGGTAGTGAAGGTGACACAGAGGATTGCTGCAATTATGAGAAGGACACTGACCTGTAGAGATAAAAGGGTTATCATTCCATTGTATAAATCTCTGATCAGACCACACTTAGACTATTGTTCTCAGATTTGGTCCCCAGGATTTGAAGGGGATAAATTAACTGTGGAAAGGGTAAAAAGATGGATGACAAAGATGGTTTCAGGACTGTACAATTTTGGTTATGAGGATCGGCTGAGGGAATGTGGACTGCAGAATTTGGTGGATAGAAGAAGGAGAGGTGATATGATTGAGACTTTTAAACTGTTGAGAGGTGATTACAGGGTTGACACTGGGGAGTTATTTCACTTGGTTGAACAGCAGGAAGGAGTGATGACAAGAGGCCATCCCTGGAAGTTACGAAAGGAAACTGTGAGCAAGAGGGTGAGGAGTGGTTTCTTTGCATGGAGGATGGTTGAACCGTGGAATGCATTTCCTGATGGAGTGGTGAGAGCGAGAACGGTCAATGAGTTTAAGGAGTGGTATGATAGACTTTGTGTTTCTTGGCTGGGGGGGGGACTGCTCTTGATGAGTCTTGACAGACTTTGTTCTTAGGAAGGACCTCCCACGATGAGTCTTTTGACTCCATGGAGGCCTGAATAATAATAATAATAATAATAATACACATCAAATCTGGACTGGTGGTTAAACTCACTTCTATCTTCCAATAGACTAACTCATCTAACTCATATAATGTATTGAAATCCTCCAGTAGCTCTTTGGGCTACAATATCTGCTCTACTTCTCACACTTCTTCAGCAGTTTGCTGGCAAACAGCTGTACATCTACAGATAAGTCAGTCCCGATGTCTTCGGCCATTATTGTGTAATTATTGTATGTTAACCTGTATCAAAACAGATTCCTGTGGCACTGCACAAGTGACATTACTGTTTTGATATACCACTCCACCATATACAGCCTACTGATACCTACATGACAGCCAATCAGTTATCCAACTCACTGTCTGTTACCTAATCTCGTTTATTTCAATTCAACTAACATATTATCATGTGGCAGTCTATCAAAGGCCTTTGAATAATCCAAGTTTACTAGTATATAAGCATCTTGTTGTAATACTTAAACAGAATGCTAAAGCAAGACAAACCAATGCTGACTATCATAAAGAATACTGCTATTATCAACCCATTTTTGAATCCTAATTATCACCAACTTCTCTAACACTTTAGCAACAACTCCAGACACCCAGATTGGCCAATAATTTGTAGACTCAATCTTATCTAACCCTTTATGAAGTGGAAAGTGGAACAATTTTTTTCCACATTACATTCTTACATTTTCTTATACTCATTTCTTACATCTTCTTACATTTTCCAACTTTACATTTCTCCCACCTTACAAGAATCGTAGCAGACTTAGGCATAAACTAGTCTATAGTTTTTGTCAAACTATAGACTAGTTTATATTTCATCAGTAGTTGTTAAGATTTTGGAGAAATTAGTGAGGGACCATATACAGTGTTGGGCAGATGAGGGAATGTTATCTGTGAGAATCAACATGGATTTTTTAAGGGATACTCTTGCTTTAGTAATATGATTGTCTTTTATAATTAAGTGACAAAAACTAGAGGGGAAAGGCATATTCTGCCACTTTTTTAGATTTTATAAAGCCATTTGACAGGGTACCACATGATAGGCTGATATTTAAGTTGCAGCACATGGGTTTAGATGTCAGGTTAGTTTCATTTCCTATGACATATAGTCTCCATTCATTTAATCTACCTTTATAATTAACATTCAACAGTTCAGATGTTCTCTTGGTTGTTCATTTCTGTACCCTCTCCAGCTTTTCTTCATTCCTCTAGTAGCAGTGATAGTAAGGGTTTTTGCAAAGTGGCACAATGACAGCCTTATCCATGTTATATGAGTGTTCCTCTCAACATTGTTGTTATCCTCTGTGTTGTTTTTGCTATCTTTACGAGATCCCCCCCCCCCAAATCAAATCATTGTCCACTATTACTCTGAGATCCTAGTATCATTAATTTCTTAAGAGTAAAATTCCATCAATATAGCATTCCTTCTAGAATCTCCTCAAACCAAAATGCATAGCTTTGCATTTGACAATGTAGACATGATGTCTATTATCATTTGCCCCAAGTACCAGCCAATTCAGATTGTCTAGTAGGAACAACTAGAATCATTCCTCATCACCCTACCCAACTTACTTTCATCATAAACAGAAGCCATCCCCTTTGAGCACTTTCCTATATCATTAATATACAAAGTGAACAGCCATGGACTAAGAAGACAGCCCACATCACTCAACTAGGCACCCTAAATTTCTTAGAATATGACTCCTTTATAAATGAAAAAACATTTTCATTAATAATGATTTTCTTTTGCTTAATAGACATATATGTGCTGTATTTTTCTTGTATTATCATATAATAACTTTTTTTTTTTTGAATTGACTATTCAGATCAATTAATTATGAGTCTACTCTTAATTATCAATTTAAACCAATAGAAATTTTTACTTAATGTGAAGCATAATTTTTATGTATGAGAGTGTGTTTTCATGATGAAATTTTGAGTATTTTTCATTAATATACCTTGTAATTAAAAACAGCATCGTATTAACTAACAGAATACACTTCCCATTTATTGTATACATTAAATCTCTCAATAACTGTAACTCTTAAATAAAATCAATAAATATTCTTACCTAAAGTTATATAAAGCATTATTTTGATGTATAAAGCTGCTATTTTGAGGAAGTTCTTGCAAAGTAGCCAGTTCAACATCAGGAGGCTGGAGATTTTGAGCAGTAGCTTGTAGTATTTTCTTATCTTTCTCATGCTGATTATGAACTATTAAGATAATAAGTTATTATGTAGTATTTCTGAATGAAACAATTTTGAAGTAACGAAAGATGAGCTTCAAAATATGCAAGAACAATAATCATATATTGTGAAATATTTACATTTAGGAATATTTTGGAAGGAAAGAATGCTCAAAAACTTATATTATCTTCAAACCTCCACAGAGTCATGACTCCATGTGGGACATCAAACTGTCACACATTGCTCATCCTAACATGCCTTAAATACATTCTCTGCAATCATCACATTCTCAGGCAAGGTATATCATCCCCTACTTTCTATGCAAAAAATCCCGCTTCTCATTTCCATACCACATCCCTCCTTAGACATCTAAGGATGACCCCATCTTCTGCCATTCTATGAAATACCTCTTCAGTGTGAATCTGATAAAAAAAAAAAAAAACCTTATCAAGCTATATATCTCAAGTATATCTCCCTTCTCCTCCTGTCCACTAGACTCTGCAAATCACATTTTCTGAACCTTTCTTTACAATCCACATTCCAGAGGCTAGAAACAACCTTAGTCAATTGCCTCTGGACTCTCTCCAATCCCCTTCATCCTTTTAAAAACCAGGTGAACAAATCTGTGCACAGTAGTCCATATGTGGCCTAATCAAGGCATTATACATGGAACCATAATCTCCTTACTTCCACAAGTCAGTGTACTCTGCATCATCGCCAGAATTAGTTGTGTTTTCCTCAAAATTTTAGCACTATCTGCCAAAAATTTGGAGGCATCTGAACTTTGGTACTAGAGAAGGATGATGAAACTGAAATCATCCACAAAGACTTTACCCAATGCTCTGTCATTCCCATTTCTAAAATATATAATGCAGACAACTGTGAAAATCATCGAACAATGCATTTCACATGTTTAAAAAATATTACTAAAAATATACAAAAATGACTAAGAAACTAATAAAAAATATACTAAAAGACTTCAGACTAATAAGGCTGAAAATATACTGGCAATGACCATTTTGGGTTCAGGATGCAACAAGGGACAAGAGATACAATCATAGCTCTTATAATGATTACTGAAAGCAGATTTCAGAAAAATAAAAATCTTTCGATAGTTTTTCTTGACCTGGAGAAAGCTTTTGATAATCTTGATTGGAACCAAATGTTTCAAATCTTAAAAACAATAAAGATAGAAGGCTCATATTTAAAATCTAATAAGCACCAAGAAGCCAAATAAAACAACCAACAGCAAATCTAAAACAGCACGTGTTCTTCTTCTAAAATACAGTTTAATCTCTACATAAAAGAAGCAATAAATTTCTATTAGTTCTGTTAATTTAACAATTCCACTGCAGGCATGGATGTTTGTTTCTTTAACAAACATCCATGAAATTATCTTTAGGTAGGAGATGAATTTCAATGCCTGGTGTGAGATCTCTGCCCCACTTATGGGAGGCCTGAAGTGGCTTGAAAAAGTTCCATGTTTCATCTCTAGAGTAGGGTTTCCAGACTATGTAAAAATAAATTTAAAAAATACAATATATATATATATATATATATATATGTGTGTGTGTGTGATCATAGGCTTTTACTCGGTTGTTGTGATACATTTTAAAACATAGATTTAATAACTTAAAAAAACCGAGATAACTTATAAAGATTTTAATGAGAATAATACAACTAGTTTCGGATTATAACAGCCTTCCTCGGGTATTCATAAAGGAAAAGAATAGTAATAAACATTGACGTATCTAAAGCTGGAAATTACAGGTAAAAATTGCCACATAATTGATACATAAAAAACGTATTTTTTCAAGATGTTCTAACAGGTGTGCCATTGTTGATTGCAAGTGTGTGTGCAGGCTCACGTGAACGCCAATATTGAATAATTGCAGCATGGCTATCTGGGATGTTATAACTCAAATTGTTGTTTAAGTGGACAGGGTTCAGCAGGATTTCCCTTGATTCTACAATTTTTCTCTCAAACTCATCATCACAGTGAAAAATATTTTCTGATCTATCCCAGCAAACCGAGTGGCTTTGTTGATCATCATTAGGATTATTTGAAAAAAGAACATGACTGCATAACACAGTTGCATGAGATCTTTAAATGTGGACATATATATATATATAATATATATATGTCCACATGGTTAGCCTAGTGGCTATGTGCTTTGCAACCATATGCCTGGGGAAGGAGTGTCCTAGGTTCAATTCTCGTTGATGATGTAAAGAGCTTAAGAATCTTCCATTTCAATGGGTAGGGACAGCAGGTTGGTTCCCCCCCCCAGTTTATCTCGGGGGGGGGGGGGGGTTCATCCTGCAAGCAGACCAACAGGCCCTGTGAATATGCACGGATTACAGTCATCAATATCACCCTTAGGGAATACAGCAGAGGAGTGGCAAATTGGCTGCATTAATTCACAAGTAACCCCTCATTAGGAGGGGACTCAATACGTCCTAAGGGACTGATGAGAAGGATAGGTATATATATATATAAAATTGATAAAAATTAAAAATATATAAAACTGATAAAAATTTAAAAAAAAAAAAAATATATATATATATATATATATATATATATATATATATCCTTAGTCCACCCATAGTATAAATGTATTATAGGCATGCGCAAATAACCTTTTGCAGACTGGAACCACACAAAATAAAAAAAGATGACTCTCCATGATGTTACCTTTGCTTATTATCTGTTATCCATTTTCATGTATAATTTGTCATCTTCTCATCTTTAATAAGATGGCTTGTTGTCAGGAGTGTAATAGGTATGTGTGAGAAAATATGACAGTGATTGTTCAGAGATGAAACAAGAGAGAGAGAGAGGGTGAGGGTTTTGCAGATATATTAATGGTTTACAGCAATATGAATGAAAGTCTGGAACTGTAAGCAAATAATGCCAGACAGAAGGCAGTGATGGATATAAGAGTAAGAACGATAGCCAGAAGAGTGACATGAGAATATGAGTGTGGAAATGTGATTGTGAATATGGAAAAGATTAAAAACGGAAAACCAAGTATAATTATGAAAGCTAGCCTGACTGAAGAGCAAGAGATGGAAAAACCTTGCTTTGCACTGTCTTGTTCACAAACTCCTTATACAGCTTCCAGGGATGACCTCTTGTTCTCCACTGAAATCTCCCATCATTTTATGAAAAACCTCTTCAACACTGATCCTAAAACAGCTCCTTACTAAATTGTACATATCTATCATATCACCCAACTCCTCCTATCCACCAGCCTCTGCAGTTTGCATCGTCTCAACTTTCTTCATATTCAAAAAAATACCTATCTTCATATTCAAAAGTAGTCCATATATGGCCTAATCAGACCTTTATACAATGCAACCAGAATCTCCTTACTTCTAAAAGTCAGTGTTATCTGCATTATTGCCAGAATTCATTGTGTTGTCCTCACAATTTTGGCAATATTTCCTCTAAATTTTAGATCCTTATCCATCATCACCCCAAGATCTCTTATTTCCTCCACCTCCAAGAATATATTCCTACCAAGAGTAAATTCTACATCCCATCTTTGTTTTCCAAATTTTGAAACCTTACATTTCACAACATTATATATCTCCATTCAAATCTTCCTCAATATCATAACTTACAGGTTAAACAGCAATGGCCCTAAAACAGACCCCTGAATCGCACCACTAGAGATTTTCCTCTTCGGGATATTGCCCCGCCCATACACAACTTGCTGATGCCTATCAGACAACACATCTCCAATCCTATGCACTAGCCTAATATCCAAACCCATCCATTACAGTTTGACTATCAACTTATCATACATTAATCTATCAAAAGCTAAGTTGCAAAGTCTAAGTACAATACTGTGTATCCATCTCCCATATACAATGCTGCTGTCACCTTATTGTAATAAGGTGACAGCATAATCACCTGCCTTATAATTTCACATATACCCTTTCCTCATAGTCCTCACACTGCTGGCAGCCATCCAGGTAATGATTTCATGGTCACTCTGACCAACTGGAGGATGATTTGACACCTTGTTTATGATAACATCCTCTGATGAGATGATCAAATGCAAGACCCACGATCCATGTATGCCCTCTGTTACATACTACCTATGGTAGTTGTCCATCAAAAACTCGATAAACTCATTTTCTTTACTTCCAGTTGCTATCTCATCATCCCAATCTAGATTGCCATAATTAAAATCATCCATAACGACTGCCCATTTCTTATTTGCTTGGCTAATTTGATTATATATTTCATGGTCACTACCATCCTCATTACCAGGTTTATAACAACATCTGATTGAGATTTTCATTCTATTCATCTCCATCTCACACCATACAGCCTGAAAACCATTGCCATTATTTCTCTCCAGCATTTCTACTTGTACTATCTTCACAAAATACATCATACCCTTCCATCTCTATTATTATTATGGGCAACTCCAAGGAGTCCTTAGATTCGTCAAGGGAGGCCCTAAACATCATGTCAAGAACAACTATTCGACATTCACACAGTATCTAACGTACTTTGCCTTGAATTCATTTACAGTCATGGCACCCACAACAGATTCTGGCAGCTTATTCCACTCATTCACCACTCTCCAAGTAAAAAACCTAGCTTTAACACCCTTGCTAACCACACTCTTACCAAGCTTCAATGGATAGCCCCTAGTCCTCCCACTACCAGTCCTATTCTCAAAAGTATCTTCTGAATTAATCTTATAGAAACCCTTCAGTTGAGAGGGCGCTAGTGGGTCAAGCGCTACGGACGTGTTTTGAAGAGCTCCTGATTCAGATAAGTTTTACTAGGAATAATTAAGTATATATGCGTAATTGTTTAAGTAAGAGCGGCTGTAAACATTGTACGCTACCGATATTATTAGTGTGGGGTTTTTTTTCTTTCTTAAACTAAATAGGAAAACGTTAATATTAGACCTAGTAACCTGCAGAGAAAAAAAAAAAAAAAAAATGGCGGCGGCATTGTCATTCCATGATTTTAATTTGGATTTCAGTCGGTTCGTTAAGTGTGAGGTCTGTTATATGTATTCCTTCGATTACATAAATGATTTGTGGATGTTTAGTGCGGATGGAAGAAGGATGTGTGCGAAATGTGACCTGAACGAGGAATTGATGAATGCGAATATGAAGTTGATGACAGATAGTGCTAGTACCGATTGTGTCGCGAGTGCACGTTTGAAAGAGGATGGCGAGAAAGACAGGCGAAAAAATGTTAAAAAATCAGGAAAAAAGAAAAAGAGCGATTTGACAACCGTAACGGATGTTAAAAGGGATGAAAGTGAGGCGGAAAGAAACGAAATCGAGAGAACGAATGAAAGTAGAAATGGCATGATGCAGAAATCGCAAGTAAAAAAAATCGAAAGAATGAATGATAGCGAAAAAAGAATGACTGATGGCGAACGTTGGACGCATGTTGGAACGAAAGTACTGAACCAAATAAAAATGAATGACAGTAAAAGTGAGAAGAATGATAGCGAAAGTTGGACGCATGTTAGTCGGAAAGTACGGAAACAAAGAAAGATATGCGAGAGTGAAAGTGAGAAGAATGATAGTGAAAGTTGGACGTATGTTGGACCGAAAGTACGGAAACAAAGAAGGATGAATGAGAGGGAAAGTGAGAAGAGGGGGTCGAGAGTTAGAAAGTTAGAA